>NC_056540.1:29315000-29920000 GCF_910596095.1 Thunnus maccoyii
CTTTGAACTTATGTTCCTTTACTTTTACAGTCAACATTTCATGCATCCACTTACCCACTTTACACCACTGATGCCTAACATTCCCATATTTAAGTATGAATTGTTATGCTCAGTTAAATAAATATCTTTTTGCACCCATCATTAGTGTGTGGACTCTCTCATTTGTTGCAAGCCCTGAGCCTGGTTTGTAACAACACACTTGAAAAATTCTTATAGAAACAATGAGTGAGGACTAATGTAAGAAATTAAGGGGGGAATTTATGGACCAGCTGTAGTGAGAAACTGAAAACGTGCAGCACTCTCTGCAAGCTTAACGAACATGGACCCGTATTGTAATCTGCAATCACTCCTTGAGTTGGGGGAGGGGTAAACACTTCACTGGGGTCATCAAGTGAGCACCCTCCTTCCTTGGTGTTTCATCAATAGGCCCACGACACCTCTAGAGGGCTCAGCGGTGACACCTTGCGTCCCAGGTCCACCCCCCTTGGACTCCCATCTCTTCCTGCAGCCTGACAAGGCCACTAAAGCCCTGCAGCTGACCTCCATGGGGAGCACCTGTCTTCTCCACCCTTTTTGTTCTGCTTCGGTTGCTAAATCAGAGTACTTCAGCTTTTTCTGTTCCGTACCCTTCACCTACTGCATCCTCCCATGAAACCGTCAGTTCTATGACGAACAGGGCCTTTTGTGAGGCTGACCACAGGATCAGATCCGGCCTGAGAGTGGTTGTAATAATCTCTGGTGGAAAGGTAAGCTTCTGGTCTAAATCAGCCTTCATCTTCTAATCTTGGGCTGTATCCAGAAGGCTTGATTCACTTCCTGCAGTTGACCTCCTTGGCACCTTTCCTGCTAGTACAAAGGCCACGGTGCCTGAGAAACCAGGAGCCTTGTTGTTAAATATACTGTGTCATCACAACGGCTGGTTGGTCGTCACTTTCATACATTTAGGTTGTGCAATTTGATTTGTTGCCTCAGCATAAAGCTTTTTGGTCCATAGGAAGTCTTGTATATTGCATGAGTGTTGCATTAGTGTTGTATTGTCTTCTACTGCACCGTTTTGTTGTGAGTTATTTACTTTTTAGTGCTTAATTGTGTAATTACTTGAAGACCAAAAAAAACAATCATATCAAAAATTAAAATCAAACTTTCAAAATATGAATCTGTTATCAGTAGGACAAACTTAAAGGAGTATTTGAGAGCTAATTAATAACTGTGATAAAACAATATATACAAAAGATAAAACATTTAAACTAAATCATTCTAACACTATAATATTCTACAGTCATGTTTGCTACTTTCTGACATTACTTTTCAATAAATGAGATGTATGTTGGGAAAAAGAACCTCAGATGTACGTTCTGTCTTCCTATGCAACAGCAAATCAAAAACTTTTGGCATTTATATCTCACAGGGGGAGCTTATTTTGCTGCTGAAGGCAAAAGCGCAGAATCCTCCGACAAATAAACACAGATATTTGACGACAGACTGCTGAGACAGCGAACAGGACGGCAGCTTTTATGCCTCCCTGAGCTGAGCAGGACGTCTTGTAGGTGTGGGATAACAGGATTTATAACAAGCCTGAAATAGAGAAACGCCATGATAACAGTGAGTGTCTGTGAGTCCACAATAGATATGAGACCGACCTGAGTATAAATAACACAAGTCATGACCCTTCAGTTCCAGGCAGTGCAGGATAGCAGCGAGCTGATATTTCTGTGTCCTGATGGTGATCCGTACGTTGGAGAGATTTCCGCTTAGAAAGGAAAAGAAGCAGCTAAATATGTATATATATATATATATAATAAATAATCCTCAACCTAATAGCAACTAGAGCTATTCAATCAATATGATCCTTTATCGACTGGCAGCAGTGTCATATTATGATGCTATCATCATGTATTGTGTTTCAGTTTTATAATTTTGTTGTCTTAATTAATAATTTCGATCAACCTGCAAACAAACTTTATTTGTATAATAACTTTCAAACAGGATGGTGCAATTCAATTAATAGATGACTGTAGAGCTGAATTGCTTAATCAATTAATTAATCACCAACTATTTTGATAATTGATTAATTGTTTTCAGTCATTTTTAAGAAAATTATCCAGCTTCTCAGATATGAATATTCTGGTTTCTTTAGTCGTCTATGTTAATAAACTGAATATCTTTGGGTTGTTGGACTGTTGGACAAGACAAAATAAGACATTTGGGGACGTCGCTTTGGCCTTTGGGACATCATTTTGCACCATTTTCTGACATTTTATAGACCAAATGACTAAACTATTAATCGAGAAAATAATCAGTTTATTAATCAATAATGAAAACAAGCCCTAGCTGACTGACAAGATGATAAGACAGAACAAATGTAAACAGTAAAACAATTTGAAACTAATTCATGAAAATGTAATAAAACCAATAAACTGTTCCTCAGCCCTAACGGCAACCAGACCACATCTTAGGAGGGTCATTTTGGAAATTTAAATCTTGAAACATCCACTTGAAAATAAATTCAGACTGTTTGGTTACATACCAGAATATAATCAGACAGTTTTTAGATAAAGACTCGCCAGCTCTCCAAACTCCTCATTAACAAGTGATAAAACTAGACATTGTAAACATGAAATGAAGAATGATTTTGCAACTTCAGGACTTCTCTCTACTACTAAAAAAACACTCAGCTGTAGCTTCTTTCAGCTCATTTAACTTGCAAGGTTAGATGTTGACTAACTGGAGAAGTTATTGATTTTAATAAGCTGTGATCCTTTTTCCCTTTTCCTTTATTTAACTTTCCAAAAGTGACTCTGAGAAGCTGCATTATGACAATAAATACAATAAAGACAACATAAACAGGCTCAGAAAACTGTCACACACTAAACAGATCATAGAAATTGTCTATTTAAGGAGTACGTAAGTGCATTTGAATTGTGTGTACTTAACGTTTTGGTGCTAATGCTAGTGTTGGGGTGAGAAACTGCTCATCTTGAACTGACTCTGTGTCCTGTAATGAAAAGCGTTGCTGCTCTATCTGCAGGACCACGGCTATCTTTCTAACACACTGTATTTCTTGGTTGCAGTTTTCCCAGCATGCAGTCTCCTTCACTGCCTGTCAAGATAAGTCTGTAACACGTTATACTGTATTTAGAACAGTCCAGTCTTCACTCATTAACATGGTAGTAGATAACAGAGGCTCCACACTCTGCATGTTGAGTGCACTTTCTTCTTTTTATCTTCTACTTTGTTGAAAAGGCCTGTACTGTATGTCAACACCTTCCCAGCTGCTCCACACTGAACATATTATATCTAAATTCAACAGACATTGCTGCTCCTCAGATTTCCCCCATTTTTATTTTGTGTAGAAAGTTTTTGGGATGTTTTTCTCTTGCCTTCAGCTGATTCAGGAACCGCTACTAACATGGACATTAAGAAATTGTATGATGTTGTGTGATTTTGGTTATTGCTCGTAATCAGACTGTTATTCCTGGTACTTTTATCTTGTTCTCTTTGTTTTACTCTGTTACCGAATGTCAATTTTCATAAACATAGCACAAAAAGTAAGGAAATTTGTGTTTGGTAGATTATTTCTCTGTTGTAACAATGCTTCTTGGAAATAAATCTTATACCATTGGAAAGCCTGTTTATTGCCCTTTTAAATGGTGCCACATTTGTAAGGAACATTTGTGGGATGAGCAGCAGGGCTGAGTATCTGAGTTGTGCCCATGAAAAATATGCCAAATCTTCTCTGCCAATGCCAAACAGTTTATTCTGCCATTGTCTCTTGTTTTGAGCTTCTGGTACCCCCAGGTGCTGCCAATCAGGTGATAGAGTAACATCTTTTGGTGGAGGCGGTGAGATGGATCTCCCTCACTGGAAAAACAAGGCTTGTCATCATTGGTGGCAATCTCAATGCAGAGAGGTATCGAGATGAGATTCTGCAACCAGTGGCAATCCCATTTCTCCACAGTCTGGAACCTCCAAGATGACGACGCTCGCCCCCACAGAGCAGGGTTTATCAGAGACTACCTCCAGAATTTGGGAGTGGAGTGACCTCAAACCCATTGAACACTTGTGGGATCAGCTTGGGCGTGATGTTCGTGCCAGAGTGACCAACACAACCACGTTGGCTGACTTGCGACAAATGCTGGTTGAAGACTGGGATGCCATCCCACAGCAGTGTGTGACCAGACTGGTGACCAGCATGAGGAGGCTGTGTATGGTTCTTCCACATGCTACTGAGGATCCTGTTTGTTAAATGAATAAATTGTTGAATTGCCAACATGTCTTGTTTCTTCAAACTTCAATCATCCAATCCACCAAACACCAAACAAGAGTCAATGGCAGAATAAGCTGTTTGGCATTGGCAGAGAAGATTTGGCATATTTTTCATGGGCGCAACCCACATACTCAGCCCTGCTGCTCATCCCACAAATGCATGTTCCTTACAAATGTGGCACCATTTAAAAGGGAAATAAACAGGCTTTCCAACCGCATACGATTTATTGCCAAGAAGCATTGTTACAACAAAGAAATAATCTACCAAACACACATTTCCTTACTTTTTGTGCTATGTTTAGTTCACTTTTTTCTTGTTATTGCTTTTTGCTGCATTTTGAAAGGCACTTTGTAATCACTGGTTTTGATAAATAAAATAAGTAAAACTGACTAAAAACTTTTTATGTTCATACTGCTGAATGTATACCTGCTTTAAAAAAGGGGGACATGTTTACCTTCTACACCAACTAGAAGCACCAACGTCTGCTATAAGCTTAGAGATGGGAGATAAATCTTTATTAAATCAATGATGTGATACAAAACTGGGTGTTGTCTGGGATTTTTTGCTGTTGTAACATTGTGATACAGCTTAAATGTTGTTCTTCTTGTTCAAGTGCACATGGACCGGAAAACAGGAAAGTCTGTTTTGCGAAATTACCATTTGAGCCAATTTTTAACCATTTATCAGAGTTTTATCAGGTTCACAATATGTTCAAATCTGACTCTTTAAGAACAACATTAGCTTATCATTACCACACTTAATAAAAAATACCATTAATCTCAGTTTCATCTGGGTCAAAAGCAGCCTTCATATTCCCTCAGGATGCCATTTCTGTTGGAAAAACAAAACAACCCTGAGGTAATCGTACTGGTGACAAAGTGTGAATCATGGCGATCTCATGAGGCATTCCCACTGCGAGACGTGGGATCATCTCCTTACAATCTGTAGGTGAGACGGCTCATTGCATCACACAGGAATGTAGTTAAGTGTTGTTTTTACACATAATTACAGTGTCAACATCCCGACACAAACGCTCATCGCGGGGGCTTCTGTGATTTCTCATCATCAGAGGAAGTTGTACACAGATCCAGCTGGTGGCTGCTGAGTCAGAGGCTGATGTCATGAGGTAAGTGGGCTGATTGATGTATATTAGCATGTAGTCAATACAAACTATGTGTCAATGTTTCCACAAGAAAACAGGTCTGCCTGTTTCATCATACAGTTTACTGTGGTCTTCATGTATGGAGATGTTTATGTGCAGTGACGCAACAACAGCTCACATAGGTGTTACCAACAATCTTGTTATTTTTCAATGAAGGTAAATCCTGGTGAAGAATAATTTTTTAAAAGCCTGTATCAATTAGGGATGATTCAATTGATTATATTAATTATTTTGGGTCAATTTTTTAATCATTAAAGTGTCAGAATATAAAAAAATGTCCGAAGCCCAAGGTGACATCTTCAAATTGATTGTTTGACTAACAGTCTGACATCCCAGTGTATTCAATTTACAATGATATGTGACAGAAAAAAAAACAGCAAACCTTCAAATTTGACAAGTTGGAACAAACAAATGTTGATTGACAAATGAATTAATCAACTAATTGTTACAGCACTATCATAGATTTGTGAAAATACTTAAAAATAAAGATCAGACAACACATCACAAAAAACAGTTCTGATTGACCATAAATTGATTCTCATACGCTCAGAGTTTTTTGGTCACTTCCCAGAGTATAACTGGTTGTTTATTGGACCAGTAGAAAAGCAGAGGAGCCACACCACACAAAATCCCCGTCCGTTTGTCTAATTACCATAAAGACCAAGATTAGACAAACTAAGAATCGCAAAGCAAAAGACAATAGAGTCACTCTGAAGCAGTGATTTTGGATGCAAATCACATTTCTTTGCATTTCCTGTTGTTGTTCTTTGTCATATTTTGGAATGATAATCATTTTGAGGTGCAGTTATTGTTGGATGGTTTGTGATTTTTATTGACAGACAAAATGCATCTTATTGACAACAATCGTGTTTTTCTTCATCAGATTCACCTGTTGGGACCAATATGTCACTCTTGAGAATAGACAGCATCGACCTCTACTAAATAATGTTCATACAGTCCTTTAGTTAGTATTACTAACTGACAGCTGTGGACATCATTAGTTTTCATTTGATGCAGCCTGTTTGTTAAAGGAGTCAGGTGTTTGAAAAAGTGGAAACTGTTTTGAAATGAAGATCTATACAGGTAGAAATAGGGCTGTAAAATAGCACTATGTCAAATATAAATTCCTCTCCCTGTCAAAACATAAAGCAACAACACACAGGGAGGATGTTTAACCACCGACTTAAACTCTATATAGAAAAGGAAAAGGGAAATAAATCCAACACAAACACTGGACTTTGTGTTCAGTGAAGGAGCCCCATCCTCCTGAGACAGTAAATCCATGGAGAATCTGATATGCACAGTAGGTTACTATTAATAAATCTGTGGGTCCTTTGAGAAATGGAGGGGAAAACAGTCTGGTAGTCTCACCAGCCGTGTCCTCACCGTTTAACCCTCATAATTCACAGAGCCTTGTTTTCATTAAAGAGAGGGTGCGAGTCAGGATCGCCGCCTGGAAGAGGGAGTTCATTATTGGCTGAGGTTCACGGTCGGCACATGGCCCTTACATAAGTCTTAGCTCTGGTCCTCGCTTGTCTCAGCTCCCAGCTACCCACCCACTCACCCACTCCCTCGCCAAACAAAAACATCTGGGGATGAAAAATCTAATTCACAATGCAACATTCACTTACAATTAACTGAAAAGATGTGTAGTTTGGGGGAGGGTTTTTTATACAGATTGTAGATTTTGGAATAGCGGTACTTCATTGAAATAAAAATATTCATTATGCTGAATGAAATCGTACAGAACTGGCCAAAGAACCATTTCCCCCCCAGTTTTTAAAGTTCTTTTTTAATATTTTTCTTATTGTCAACAAATCTCATGTGCAGAGCCAAACCAACAATGAATTGATCTACATACAAGTATTGTGTGTGCATCCAAAACCTGTGCCCGGACCTCCATTGTTATCCAAAAAACAATTAAAAATACATCAGTGAGCCACACCATTTCACTGGGTGACATGTTCCTTCACTACAAAGATTATGGTAACAGTAGTTTGTTTAGAAACAGATCCAAAAACTAATAACTGCAATCACATTTTCAGTCTCCAGAGAGTAGTTCTGTGTAGGTTAGATGCAGGAATATGTTGACTTTGTACTGAAGTTCCTGCACATTTTATAACCACATTTAGGCCCACTGCAGCTGTGAGGACTAGCTAACTAGCCAACACAGAAATGTACGAGCCAGGTTTACCTTTTTGCCAAACAAACACTGTGTTTTTTTGCCGGCGCTCTCTGCTGCAGTACGCTCACCGTGCCAACACAGTGGTATCATTTAAATGAATGAGGAGGCTTGTGTTTTTTTGGCACAGATATTCCAGTGACTGCTAATAGGAATCTGGAGGCTGTCTAAGGGCATAAATAAGCTTCATTTAGGAGTTTCTTTAAACCCTTCCAGCATGGGAATTGGCTGGGCTGCATGCAACAATTTCTGTAACTTTACGAAACTGAAAACTTTTACAGAAATCGGGAAGGATACGAACTTCTCTCTCAAGCTCTTCTTTTCATTCTTCACACAGGTACAGCGGTTACTTTCTGTGTGTTCAACTGAGTGCAACACTAAAAATATCATACAGAACCCTCAAGACAAAGCAAAACATCCTGATGTGTCAGACTGTTAAAACAAATCCTGTGGCATCCCCGGGAGACTTGGGATATATACTTTCACCAGTGGGTCTGCTCTCAGATCTGCTGCCAGTCGGACATTTCTATAACACCTCTACACTGACTCAGATACCTGAACCACTTCAACTCATTCTTCTCAACACAAAAGGAGGAAGAATTCTACTCTTTCAGATGTTCTAGTGTTGGCCGGTATATTAACAAACCTGTCAATCAATTTTAAATTGGTCCAGTCTTGTGTTTTGAATGTTGCAGGTGGGTTGATCCTTTTGTGCACATTTGGATCATGGGATTGTGCCTTTAATTCTTCTGTGAAGCATAAAAACTGTAGTTCATTGGCTCCATTTCTCCAGAGCTTTCGATGTTTGTGCAACAAATCTAGTCTGTTTTCACATCCAAACTGGTTCACAGCACCATGTGTGGATGTATTTTTAGCATGGTTAGCCCCACTGGGATGGGAACCCTTAACCATGGTAGTGTAAGTGCCGTTTTAAACCCGTATAGGAACATGGATGGCGACACAGAGATTTTTATCAGGATATTTTCCGTTTGTTACTCTCTCACACTTAGGCAGGCCTTTATGGAGGAAGTGCTAAAGATGTTTCAAACCAGAAAGGGTTTGAAACATCCAGAAAGGGAAGCCAAGACTTGACAGCAGGAAACAACCTCCTGAGTCGGTCGGGGGATCCAACCAATACAAAGGAAGCACAAAGTTTTACAGGAGCTGTACTTTGGGCAACAGAAAAGGCAGGATCTCTTATGTAACTGGGTGGATTTATATGTTCCAAACACTGGGGGCCCCACAGTAGGTAACTACTCTGGGGAAGGGGTTGAGTCTGAAACCCAACTAGTCCTGCAGGCCAAGTACAACAGTCCAGGGCAACAGATTGAATAACTGCCACCTTTTTTTATGGAGAAGTATTAAAGGAGCTGTGAGAAAGCCATTCTCAGCTCAACTGAAAGCGGAAACTAAGCAGTTAAATCCAGTGTTTGGTCCATTTATGCAGCTTTGAAAATCACTAAATCCTTTGAGAGTATTTGACACATCTGTATTAACTGAGCCCTGCTTTGTTAATTGTATGAAATGTTCACACGTTAGTTGTCGCTGTGAATTTTGAAAAGGCCTTATGAGACCAATGGTGACAGAAGTTACAACATTTTTAATGGAGCAACAGTTAATTATACATTTGATATTTGAAAATATATTCACTTTAACCTAATTGTATTTAAAAAATAATCTTGTTCTCTCAGTTTGTGCCCTCTGTCCACACTAACGTGACATTTTTTCACCCAAAAACTGTTTTTTTTTCTGAAACATACATTTTATAACGCTCCTCATCCTTATGACATTGACCTGGAAACATTTGCACATCATTTTGGACACATTGGACATCTCATATTGAGGACAAAGTCTCAAAAATCTAAACTATACAAGTTTGTGGATAACATCAATATCAATTAATCTATGTGTACACTTCATTTAGTTCATAAAATGTCAGAAAATTGTGAAGAATGTTTCTCACAATGCCTGTTTTGTTTGACCAACCTCAGTCCAAACCTCAAATGCCAAAAATATTTTTAAAAGTATGAATTCCAGTAAGATTATTAAGATGTCAACTGTAGGAAATGGGGAGAAATTACAGTAGATTTTAATAGTTGAGGTGAGGTGACCAGTTTTAAAACACCGCTGGGGTCTGAGGTGTGTTTGAGGCCTCCGCCGACGGCGCCGCAACAGCGTTCCCTCTCTCTGTAGTCGTTCTGCATGTGGTTCAAGTTCAGGATTCAGGCGCGTCTGAGGAGGAATGCTCATCAAAATAAACCTAGCTGGGCTCTCCTTCTTCCTCCTGACAGCTGAAAAGCTCAAATAGGAGGCATAGGGGCAGTAAGCCGGGAGAGGGTTGGCGTGTCGCTGCGCAAAGCTGCAGGAAAGCTGAACAAACAACACTGTTTGTTTCACAAAGCGGCACGATGATGAGAGCTGGAAACATTAATGATGCTTTCACAGACAGGTGTTATGAAACCGGGCTTTTGTTTGTGCTGATGGAAATGTAGACTACTGGAGTTCAAGCGCAAGTAATAATGATCTCCTGAAAGAGGATATGGGTCTGCTTCATGAAGACAAAACATGGAACCACATCAGAGTAAACCACAATTTTGTGTCTTATACTGTTAGAACTCAGTGGGGGAAGCAAAGTTTGAACTGCAGGGATGAAAACAAAAAGGCCCATGAGGTCCTTATCTGGCCAAAGACTCAAATATTTTCCATCACAGACTACAAAAAGAACTGTTTTCTCTATTTTGACTGCTGCCCACGACTATCTGAAGTATATCCGCTGCAACAATACTCCATTGTTTGCTCACAGGGCGAACACAGAAACTGCTTTTGAGTGAGGCCAAGACTACGCTCCCGGAGAAACACCCACAGACTGCAGAGAAGTGTATCACTGGCAGATAACCTCAGACTGCACAAGAGCGGAGCTGCGTATGTGTCCCAACAATCTCGCTTTGATTTCACAGAAGGGAAAATTGAAGATATGGATGTTGGAGCGGAGGGGTTATCTTCTAACGGCTGGCTCGAGTCTGAACTGAACGTACGCAGGAGTCAGTGATGAAAACACCTCCGACTCCTCTGTTGGATTTCAACATGCTGGGAAATAAACCTTTTTCTGGTTATTTTGTATTTCATATAAATAAGCTGCAGATCAGTTGTATCAAGCAACTAGGTGAAGCCTCATATAAGCTTCCTTCTCCTTTTTTTTAATTCTTAACAATTAACCTTGTCTTGACTACTTAAGTTGTATTTTTACACAGAGAGTTTACAATAATGAGTTTATTCCAGTGCTTTAATTTCCAGTTTAACTTTGCGTCATAATGTCACAAGATATGCAAATTAGCATGTGACATCATTTCGCAACATCTAGTGAGTTTTCAAGCCAACTTTAGGCACTTTCCACTGAAAACAGTTGGCAACACTGACTGCAAGTTGTTAACTTCCCTCCTACTTAATGTGAGAATGACATGAGTGCTAAAAGTGTTATAAAATTAAAAAAAGAAAAGAGAACACTGTGTATTAATGTACTACTGCTCTCATTGTGGCTTTTACTTCTCTTTTTAATTACTACTGAAGGAATCAAAGCACAGTAACAGTCTGTGAGGTAAAAAAAACAGCTACACGGGGGAAACTGTGACTTCATGATCATGAATATATCAAAGAGGGTCTGTAGTAAGACGGAAAGTTGGACCAGAGGGGCGGTAAGCAGGCAGGCAGGCAGGCAGGCAGGCAGGCGGAGGGGGGTTGGGGGGGTGAGGTGATGTGGGTGTTGGACCGTTGGAAGTGGGCGTGTGAAGGGTTGGACCAGTCAAAAGTGGAGTTTAAATATAGCTGGCAGCACAGCACTCACTTGTTGTTTGTTTGGTGAAAAGGGAGGGAGAGAACTCACGAACGCCGAGTGCCGGTTCAACGGACACGGATTTGAAACGCAGAGCTCGATTCGTCACGGCTTGTGCGCGTGTAAGACAGTGTGTATAAGAAGAGCAGACACAAAGAAAGACAAACATCTGGTATCCCTCTGCATCCAACTAGTCAAATGACTTTTAGATTTGTGAAAAATATGTAAAACTCCACTTTGAAGTTGCCTTTTCCAACACCCCTCTCCAGCTGGATGTGGCCTCCAATATGTTTTAATCATATTTTAGGATTAAACCATGTTTTTCAAAATGAAAACTGAGAATGTGAGACTTCTTCATGCAGCTTTTTTTTTCTGTTTTTGCCTTCAGTCTGGCTGACTGGCACCGAAACCATGACCAGGATAAAATATTTGAGGTCCAGGGTGCAATTTTCCATGAGAACAACAGTAGTCGGACCATATGGAAGCCTGATATATTTGCAAATGGAGCAGAGAGGAGATGCCAGCACGGCAGGACACAGAGCTCTAAGCTGTTTGTGTATTTACTACAGGCCATTAGCTTCAGAGTATTTTACAACTCTACTTCTTCTTCTTCTTAAGCAGCTTGACTCAATTAAAGAAAACAAAGTTAATTCTCACACAGGGGTCCTCTGCGGGTCGATGGGATTCATTTGGTCATTTCCTGCTGCTGTGATGTTTGGGAATAAACACAGAATAAGTGAGGAAAAGCATGGGAAAGACGTTCAAAGTACATTCATTCAACCAAACACGGTGTTCGCTGTAGTAAAACGGTACAGAATAGAGTTCAATGCGTACTTTCAGCGTCTCGTGGGCTTTACAGCTGTGAACCCTTATGACTTGTCCGCATGTTTAAAGATACTGAATAACATCAACTGCGTCCATCAGGAAAATTTCCGTAACCAATCAGTTAGTGCTCGAGTCTAAACGATGTGACTGATAAAAGTTACAACCATCCAGCAGCTTTACCCTGTGACTCCCACTTGACTGCTGGAATATATAGACCAGAGAGCTGCTGCTATAAATGTATTGAACAGATTGCAGCAGAGTTGTCGTGAATGTAAACGTTAAAAATCAAGATTTTCTTCAGGTTCTTCAGTTGGTCTAAAAATTTACTGGAGCAGCGTTGAGCAGAATTATAATCTGCATGTTTGGAATTGAGGACAAATAGTTTTACACAAGACTAAAACTGACAGAAATGACGACTTTGATTAAAAATTTAAAGGTCGTCTCTCGAGCGGTTTTACAGGTAAGAATTAAGACACAGCGGAAAAGATGCAGCATCACTTCCACAAACATTTTTCTACTGTAATCTGGCTTTTATGTTATTTTATGTGATATTTAATGCACCTTTCATAAGCTTCTATATTCATTTTTTTCTATTCACTTTACCCATCGTCTGTTTTTTCTCATTTTCTTCCCTTTTCATTAGTTCATCCTGTCTTTTGTTACTTTTATCTTGCAGAAAGCAATTCAAAGGTGCTCTATTAATTCAGTTTATTATTATTATTATTATTGTTATACATACCTGGATGAAGTTCAGCTGTCCACTGCACAAAGTGGAAAAATACATGACGGCCAATAAAATGAGAATATTAAAGAGACTGTAGTTTTACTGTAGTTAATACAGTAGATACAGTAGCACAGGGGTGCCTAACCTCAGTTTGCTCCATTAACTGTTTATATTATATTAACATTATTATTATATGATGTTTATATTTAACATCTTGCACAACAACAGAAATCATTAGTGTTCTTGTTGGACGACAGAGAATCATGAGTAAAGATGCAGCGCAGACAAAAACAGACTAATTACAGCACAAATAGCCTGTAAAGTTTCATCATTTTTATTCCTAGATCATATAATTTTATTATGATCTGATAGCAAAGCTTAAATTAGTCACTGCTGCTATATAAAAGACTTTTCTTTAAACAGTTCACGTGTAACCTTTTGTCTCTTTTTCCACATAATTTTGTAATTTATTACTGGAAGATACATGTTTTATAAAATACTGGTGTGTTGTAATGCTGTGTGGGATGATAGCCAGGTCAGCTAATAAACATTACAGGGAAATCACATTATAACACCACTAATCAGATCTTTAATGGGACTTAAGTGTATATTAAAGTAATGTTTTATTGCTTTCTGCACTGTGTTGGGTGGATCCAAACCAACACTGACCAATAACGTTAAAGAGACGATCTGTGATCACGATGTGAATGTTTGTTGAGAAATACAGAAATGCTCATTTTCCATCCAAAAGTGAAACCTGTTTTTTTTTTTTTTTTTTTTAAAAGGTCAAAAGTTCTCTGAATGTGTGTAGAAATCATAAGATCACTGAGATGTGAGGTGGTGGGAGTGAAGGATGATACGTATGTGTCAAAACACGAGTTAGTCAAGGTCCTGAAAAGGCCACATGATTATCTGAGAATAGTTGAAGGAGCGGCCTGGAAACTGTGGGAACACTGGGAGTGACAGTAATGAGTTTCAGACCAGTAATGAACAAACTGTTGCAGTATAATAAAAACTGGATCCAAACATATTTTCTGTAAATCAACCGCCACCATCACATGAAACAAGCAGAGTCCTGTTTTTGTTTTTTATTTAATAAGCTGGTTCATAAATTATCGCACATAAAAGATTCTTTTCAATAGTTAAAAAGTGGATAGCAACTTGAGTTAGCGCCTGGAAAAAATAAAACAAACGAGAAGAAGATTGTTGACAGAGGGGGGGGGGGGCTCTTTGAGTATTGATCTTGACAAATCGGGAGTTCACACAGTAGAGGAGAGAAGAGGGGGGGCCCGATGAGGTGGTGGTGGTGGTGGTGGTGGGGGGGGTTTTCAATGTCCGACCCGCTGCTGAACTCGCTTCCCGTTCCGCAGACGGTTTGTCGTCTATCCTCGGACTAGCAGCAAACAAAACGGTGACATGCGTTTCGTATTTCAGAGCGCATGCCAAAAAAGAAAAAAAACAACAAAAGGGGGGGGGGGGGGTGCTTCTTTCTGTTCTCCAGTGTATTCAAAACAGTCTTCAAATAAAACTGAGGGAAGTGAGGAAGGGAATAAATTATAAAATTAAAATAAAAAGACAGCACTAGCTACATGTGAGGCTCACGAAAAAAAAACAAACTGAACTAAAACACGTGGAAGTGGCGTCCTCTCCGCTCGACTTCCCCTTCTTTTTCTCATGAGCGATTCGACGAGAAGCTACGAGGGGGAGGGGGGGTGGTTAGCCGCCGAGCTGGCTGGAGGAGCGTCTTCAATAATTCATTTTTCACAAATCCCCGTTCCTTCATTAAATCGTAATTCTTTTCTACATCTATCCCCTCCCTTTCTATCACCCCCACCCCTTCCCCTTCTGATGGTCGAATCATGGCAGACCGATGAGTTTGGAGAGCGGAGTTTGTTTAGTAAGACTGTTGGGAGGAAGGGGAGGCGGCCCACATCGCTAGAACTGGTCTGGAGTGAGCGATCGGGTGTCCCGTCGTTTTTTGCTAACGCTAACGTTTTCATTCTATGGAGGCGGTGAATCCTCCGCTCCGGTTCGAGGATCGTCGTAGCGTCCAAAGTTTTTCCTCTGCATGATGGGAGCCTACTTTGACATTTGCTGCTGAATGTGCTGCAGGAATTCGTAGTAAGGAGAAGCCGAGTCGGACCGATCCTCCACCAGGTGCTGGAAGAAGGTAGCTTTAGCCGAGGCGTCGTCCCTGTGTGACGAGAAAACACAAAACAAAGACAGAGCGTCAGAGGAAAGCGACCTACAGGAAGTCAAACCCCATTCTTCATACAGTAATTGTCTCGGAGTCCGACATTCCCGCGCAGCATTCCTGGATGCCTTTCTCAAGAAATCCACCTCATAATGACTTACTGCTCGATTGTCAGAAAATTATGCAATTATCCGTTCAGCTACCACTCAGTCCATTTATACTGACATCAGCTGTCCTGATGCGGAGTGTAAACATGTGGTTGAGCAACAATGCCGTACCACAGGAAGGAGAGAGCGAGAGAGAGAGAGAGAGAGAGAGGAAGCAGAAACAATGCGCTCCCTGTGGAAGCCTTCGCGTCCGCTGTCAATCAGCTCGCTGTGTGTTTACACCGCAAACAACTTTGTCGACCTCAGATTGATCTCTGCTTGGAGGAGGGTTTCACTTTAAAGTGAAACTGGGAGGATTTCGCTGGAATTGTCAACCTCAGACCAATCTCTGCTGGGAGGAGGGGGTTCACTTTAATGTGAAACTGGGAGTTCACTGGAATTGTGAGTAGGTTTTTCAGAAGGCCGACCACAACTATGGCGCCGTCAGTTTTTTCTCTTCGACAAATAATCTCTGGGCACAGTTGACACCCTTGTGATGAGCAACTTCTTATTGATATGAACTGGACACTGAAGTATGACTTCGATTAAATAATGACCCCAAAACCTGCAAATCCACACATATGAGAAGCTGGAATCAGAGGATGTTTTACATTTTTTCTTGATAAGTGACTTTAAGGACACGTTCACAATTTTTCAAGTCTGTCTTAAAACAACAGTCAAGTTTCAATATGAACAGTGAAAGAGGTTTTTCCTCGCTGTAATCATTCCTCCTGTTCATACTGGATATTAAAAGATCCTTCAAATGTGCTTTCGATGGAAATGATGGAGGCCAAAAACCACAGTGTGTCCACACAGTCATTTAAAAGTTGATGTGAAGCTTATATGAGTCTTCAGCAGTCTGAGTTAGTCATAACAAGAGGATATCTGACACATTTACAGTCTTTTATAGCATCAAATTCCCTCTTTGTGTTTCCCTGTTGAGCTGCGGTGGAAGTATAGTAACAAAAAGAGGGATTTTGGCACTAAAAAGACTGTAACGTTGAAAGACATCTACTGGATTTGAATCATTTGGACGCTGAAGCTTCATATTAGCTTCAGACGGAGGACTGTGGATTTCCCCCCCCCATCACTTCCATTATAAGTGCATCATGAAGGATCTTCTACTGGTCAGTATGAACAGGAAGAATGTTTACAGCAAGAAAAACATGTTTCAATGTTCATTTGGGCTCCTGACTGTAGTTTTAAGACAGAACTCGTCCTTTAAACAATCTTATTTATTCACTTATCATTTCAGCACCTGACATCAAAGACATCACTACAGGCTGACCATGACCTTTGACCTCTGACTGCCATTTTTTTAACTCCTCTGGTTTATATTCATTTTGGGTTGGGTGAAGAATCAACTGGGCGTTGTGTAAAAGTTTCACTCAACTATCAACCTACCAAAGAAATTGCAACACTGTAAAAATATTTGTCTTTATTAAATTTAAACTTTTCAATCCCTCATTGGCTCTTCATCAGGTACGAACAAAAAGCAACAATAACACTCCCTCTTTCATATCTCCCCTCTTTCATATCTCCCCTCTCTATTTGAAAGATAAACTTTATTGATTCCATACAAGGAGCGCAGCAGCAAGAGAAGTGAAGGCTTTGAATATACAGTCATACCAAAAAAAAAACAGTCCTTGTTTCCTGTGACTTCTTTCTGATGAACTTTATCTCAAATATATTATCAGAATATTGACTGAACCCTCGACCCTCCTCGTTACTGGCACAGTTGGTGAGAACAGAGGAAGTGAAACTCATTTTGCTTTGCCGTTATAAAAACCAGCAAACATAAAAAGACGTCACACTCTCTATATGACACTCTTAAACTTTCTGAACTATAAATTTCATTCAAGCGTTAACGGATCTTAAAGACGGCGGTTTGCTGAAACTGATCAGGAGTTATATAAACCCTCCTCTCCGCCTGCAGGTCAACGCCTCACTAGAGGAGCTGCAGTCTGACTTCCCAGCATCCGAGCTGGATGTAAGAAGACGCGTACTGTCACACCCTGGCGGACAAGTGTTAGTCGACGTCAGACGCTAGCTACCCCCAGATGTGTGGCCGGTGCTTACTTGATGACGTGTATAGTGGAGCTGAACGCTCTGTTGTCCTGCAGCCAGTCGAGGAACGCTCGCACCCTCTCGGACAGCAGAGTCTCCAGCTCAGGAATGTGACTCTGGGATTCATAGAGAGGGAGAGGAGAAGCAAAATATCAACAACATTGTTTTCACTGCTATGTGTGTGTGTGTGTGTGTGTTCGGATAGGAAACTGTGGATTCAGAGTCATCTCAGCCACACAATGTGGTCCGGAGAAATATGCCTGTGGTTAGGAATGTAGGGGTTTTGTAGGTGGCTCTGGGACACGTTGACCCCCTTTCTAGAAAAAATGAGATAAACAGTATAAACAAGTGCTGACAGCTGCTGTTTGCCCGCAGTGTGTGGTAATGACAGAGCTTTCTAGGTAGCTGCACGGTTTGTTAAAAAGCAGAAAAGCAACACCAGCAAATCTGTTCTGCTGTGTGGGGTTTTTTTTTTTTTTTTTTTTTTTTTACACAATGCTTAGAGAAATGCAGAACTTCTTTGTGAAGCAAAACTGACTTATTTTCAAGGGAAACATGTACAATACTGCATTGCATCATTCACACTGCAGCAGGGGCGGTGGTGTGTGTGTGTGTATGTGTGTGTGTGTGTGTGTCGGTTCAACATGTAAAACAATTGCGCCATTTCCCTTATCACAGCTGTTCTCTGTAATCTCAGCTATTACATGTAATTTCCTGATATGTTGGCTGTGAGTGAAATTTCCTCCCTGTTGAAAATTAATCTAACATGCAAAAGAGCGACGTCTCGTTTTGTACGAGGTCTTGTGTGTTCGAGTTTGTCTCGCTGACCATGTTGGGGGGTATTGAAGCGTAGTTGGGGCAACCCAGGATGTCTCGGATGAATGTCTCGTTGCAGCATTTACCGATCCACAGGTAAAACACCTGGAGGAGCAGAAACGGAGACAAACTTCAGTACCAGTGAATATTAGTGTAAAATCAACAAATCTTCTTCACAGACAAATGTTGTTTCAGTTTCCACTGTATTTTATCTTTGTCGGGATGGAAATGCCCACACAGAGGCTCAGTTTATCTTTGCTTGAACCATTGCTCATCCTCCCTACAGACTAAAACAACATTGCATTTACCTTCAATTAACCTGAAATGACTAAACAACTTACAATAAGAGTTCAGCATCATGTTTAAAACCTCTGACACTCTGCAGGGATGTTTGGTGTTTCACAGGTTTCCTCACAGGTGCTTTATGAATAAATAATAACACTGAGAGCTTACGTTGCCACAGTCCATGAGGAAAGCTCCATCTCTGCTCAGCCTCTCTGCAGACAGGTGGAGGAGATGAGGTTGGGGGACCAGTGTGTCGTTCAGATGGAGCGCCCCCTGCAGGTGACACACGACCAGTGCAATGAATTTGCTGTTTGACTTTAAAGACCCAATGTGTGTAAGATTCAGTGGCATCTAGTGCTGCGGTTGCAGATTGCAACCAGCTGAATATCCCTCCATTTCTAAGCATGTAGGAGAAACTACGGTGGCTGCAAAACTCGCAGAAAAAAGGTGAAGCCGGTTTTTGGTTTGTCCGCTCTGGGCTACTGTAGAAACATGGCGGCTCTGTGTAAGACGACCTGCTCCTTATGTAGATATAAAGGGCTCATTCTAAGGTAAAATCACAACAATCCTTATTTTCAGATGATTAAACACTAATGAAAACATATTTTTATTATATTCCATTTCTGCCGAGTCTGTTCAGCTGGATGCCACTAAATTCTACACACCGCACCTTTAACTGACTCATCCCTCAAGTATCTCGGTCGTGTAGCTACCTGGTCAGACATGTTGTCCAGACGGTAAAGGTCAGGATGGACCATTCGCATCAGCTGCTGCAGCGGCTGCGTCTTGAACTCGCACATGGCAAAGACCCGCTCGTCCAGCCGCGTGCTGGTGCCTGTCCGCAGCGCTTTCTGGAAGGAAACACAAGTCTTTATTACAGTGTTTGATTTTTTTGGCCTTTTATTTGTTTGTTCACACATTTATACTCCACTGAGAGTTGTCAATATTTAAAAAGGAGTGGTAGATACGTCTCATTTACTGTCTCTGCTTGAGGATTAAAGAAGTATTTGCTAAAAACCAAAGTTTCATTTGATGGTTAGAGGTAACAAACATTAATAAAAAATAAATAAAAAAATCTTGTGCTGGAGGGCGATGAAGGAGGTTTTAATGACTCAGTCGCAACTTTTGTTCACCAGGAATAAAAGAGAAAAATATGTAATTACTCCCATTTTCTTGTTTGCACTTGTTTGTACTCTTATATGGATTAGGGTGCACGCTAGAGCTGCAATGATTAGTTGATTAATATGTAACTATTTTGATATTTGGTTAAAGTAATTTTCAAGCAAATATGCCAAAAATTCACTGTTTACAACTTCTCAAATGTGAAGAGTTGCTGCTTTTTCTTCATCATATATGAAAGTAAACTGAAGATCTTTGAGTTTTGGACTGTTGGTCGGACAAAACGAGACATTTTAATACATCTCCTTGAGCTGCTGGGAATTATAACAGTTTAACATTCTTCACTGTTTTCTGACATTTCATGAACTAAACATTAAATTGATGAATCGATTATGAGCATTATTGCTAGTTGCAGCCCTGGTGTACACCCATACTGCCACACCTATGGAGGTATGTTTGTCAGACGATGTTGAGGGTGTGAGAGTGAGTCTGAATGTGGACACACCCTGGGTGTATGAATGGACAAGTCCTGGGTGTGTGAATACAGTCACTGACCGTATAAGGAGTCTTTATGACTCCAAACCTGAGCATTTAATGGTGTGCATGAAAGAAGGTGTGTGTGTGTGTGTGTGTGTGTGTGTGTGTGTGTGTAGAGGTCATTTGGTAGTTCAGGAGTTCAGGTAAGGGCGTTTTCCAGGGTGTGTGTGTGTGTAGGGTCATATTTTCAGATGTATAATATTGATGTGCAGGTGGATTATTGAATGTGTTTGTCTGGTTATTGGTTCTCTGGTTTTAAATGTTTGTGTCTAAAACCTGTAATTAACCTTCATGTTGTGTGTTTGTGTGTCTTTATGCATCGACGCCCGCCAAGCAGCCACACCTGTTTGAGCAGAGCGAGGATGTAGAGAGGGAAAAGACGCATGACGGTGGGGACGACGAGGCCCGACTGCTGCAGGTTCGATACGTTGCTTTTGTAGGCGCTCACAAAGTCCACCACGGCGTTCATCAGGGCGTCCCGGGCGTCCGACAGGCTGGACGTTATCGACCTGTCGATGGCTAGATTATGAACACAGAGAAGATGGGATGAAGAGGAGTTACACAGCAAATAGCAGCAAATAGTTCCTGTTAATGCATCACAGAAAAGGTTATATAGTACATGAAATATCCTGAGGAGGAAAAATATAGACCACAATCATATTATGCTGCTCCACTAATTCTCCCTGAGTATTTAAAGTTTTCAAAAAATGTGAAAAGCACATCTCAGCACAGAGCCTCTTCAGAGCGTTTGAAGTATACAGGTTCAAGTCATTATATACACACAAGAGCAGAGTTAATACACAGCTGAGAGTTGGACCCAATTATTTAGGAACCAATCACTTATCTTATCTCATGGTTCTAGATACAGGGACCAATCACATGTATATACTTAAATCCCCATTTATACAATATGAAATTTCATTGATTCACTATTAAGACCATACACTAGATGGCAATAAAGGGACATATAGATTCCACACAGTCCTAATTTAAAAAGCATTTTAATCTGAAGTCATTGTTGACTCCACATACCACAGAATGTTAATGAAGAGCATGAACTGTGATTTGCTTCAGCATGTTTTGTAATTGCAGGATCCATATTGCCTGTATGGACTGCAGTTTTATGCTGCGATATTCACTGTTTAAGGGGTCATTTTGTTTGTCCAACGTATATTAGACCACAGGGGTATAATAACATGTAAATCACATGAGTCTACTTACACTTTATAAATTCACAGATAGGAACTTTTCCTTCCGGTGTGGAGGTGATTGAACAACTTAGTATTTGTTGTTTTGTCGCAGCAGGCACAGTTATCACATCTATACATGCCAGTTGTTGTCAGACATGTGGTCTTGTTCTGAGTCATATTTTTGTACATGACAATGTTTTTAATATTTCATGTTTTAGGTGCTCTCCTGAACGAGAAAAGGGGATTTACAGAAGTCTCTCAAAGGTTGTTCTGCTTGTTGCAATGTGTCTTTAATTTGTGAAGCACAATGATTATATTCAGTAGAGAAACGAGCCCGGCTTGGATTCTCTGTTTTTTTGTGCACTGGACAGGAGATCAGAGCAAGAGGTGGTGTTGGCACATCGTATGGCTTTCTGAACAGAGTTGGAGACAAAACCTTTTTCCTTGAGCAGAGTAGCCATGATGGGTTTTTTTTTTTTTGGAGTGAAAGTTATAAAGATCTGAGCAGTTGCATCTGAGCCTCAAAAGTTTAAATCTAAATATAAAAGCAGTATTTAAAATGTTCCTGTAGTGCTTTGTTAAGACTACAGTGAAGCTTAAACTTTCACATGTGGACAAAAAAGTGAATATCTGGACAATATATTTGAAAAGTGAATGCTGAGAGACTGACCCATGTTGGCTAGCAGACAAGTGATGGCCTGGACATCAGCCCCAGCGTACACGTCACTCAGCTGGTTGACCACCGGCAGACACAGAGTGTGGACTCGGATACGTCTCTTTCCTACAGGGACAGATGAGAAGACAATTAAGAGATAGTGATGGGGCTGTTTGTTGGAGATTTGATACAAGATCAGAAGACACACGAACACATAAAAAAGAACACAAAAACTAATATTTATCTCTGAAACTACTCTCTATCTCTCTAAATTCCTACCACGGGTTATCTAAGCGGATTAAAATGAGCCATAAAAGGTATTTGCAAACAGCGGCGTTAGAATTCAGCCAGCTGTGGGTCATGTGTGAGCATACAGACATTCTTAAAAATCTATTTTCATCCAAAGTGGTTAACTAAACACTGTGCTCCGCAGAAACACAGCTCCACATGTTCAAACCTTCAAATACAGTATTCTACTGCTGGCTCACGTTTAGCTCACATTCCCATCATGACAACTTAAATAAATACTCCACCAATGAAGCGCTGCAAAATTGACGCAGCAAAACCTCAGATATCGGCTATTTTATTCCAAGCATTCTTCTTACATTACCCACAATGCAACTCAAGAGAGATTTGGTTGTGTTATGCTAGTGAGAGCTAATGTAACTCCACATCTCCAGATTATCAGATTCCCTCTGGAGCCACAAAAGGTTTTATAAAAGTTCCTTCACATATGCAGAATTACTCCCCAACACATGTAAACAGACTCTGATGTGTCAAATCAGTGTGAGTTACTCTTTAAGTGTGTGTGTGAGATCGAGCACCTTTACTGGAGGTGTAAAGCAGAGCGGCCTGGAAGCAGGCCAGAGACGAGTCTGCCAGAGAGTCTTCGATCGACATCTGGACAGCGAAGGCGGAGTCTGGATTCACATTGGCCAGGGACAGCAGGTCAGTGGAGCGCACGAAGAAGTTACCGTGGAATGTATGGATGGATAAACCTGAGAGGGAAGCAGAAGACGAGAGCAGGGACGTGAGTAACGTTTGAAATATGTTCATCAGACAAGTGAAGATAACGTTAAAGTAACAGAGACACGCAGAGATTAAACTGAGTTCTTAAAGGACACAGGAGTTAACACTTTTTTTAGTTGGAAAGTGTGTGTGTGTGTGTGAGTGTGTGTGTGACCTGTTACCTTTAGTGCATCGTATCCTCATGACCGCCTCGAAGCCGATCTTCCTGGTGAGGTAGCGCTCCAGATCCTTCTGGAACTTCTCCAGCTGGGCCGGATTGTGGATATAATGAAAGGAAGGGTAGTAAAAGATGCTGCCTGCTGAATATTTGGAAATACATGCTGGAGAAAAGGAGGAGAAGGAGAAAAGACATTTACATTTCAGTTTATTATTCTTAGAGGATTTAAAACAAACATCTACTTGGACAAGATGACAGGACTCCTCAGGCAATTCTTAGAATAATGTTGGCATCATTCGGTCATAAGATTTGAGAAAACTAGTCATGGACTTCAATAATTTCATGTATACCAAACTTAACGGTATCCAGTAGTGTTTTACACTGTATTTCACTCTGAATCAAAGTGTTGAAACAACAGACTAACAGTGTGACCTGCAGCCCGAACGTGGCTAAACAGGAGCGATAAAGACGGAGAGTGAGAGTGTTGTTCTTACCTAGCGAGGCGAGGTCAGTGTATTGGGAGCTGAGCAGGAAAAGATCCACTCCAATCTGTTGTCCTGAGCAGTCCAGTGCGAATTTCTTATAGAAGTCTGTGGCGGGGCCGAGGTGCTGCACTCCCTGCAAATACACAGACACGTTGTTGTTAATGTGTTCTGAGCGTCACAAAAACACTCAAGCAAAAGCGCAACATTTTGGGATATATGTCTATCTATTTTCTTGTCAGGAGAATATTGATACCACTCTCAAATCATCTGTGAATATGAAGCTACTGCCAGTAGCCAGTTAGCTTAGCTTAGCTTAGCATAAAGAGTGGAAACAGGGAGAGACAGCTAGTCTGGCTCTGTCTGAAGGTCACAGTATCTATCCATCCATCTGTCTACCAGCATCTCTAAAGTTAAGTAATAAACATAAAGTATTTCATTTTTTTTTAATCCATACAAATACAGAGTGTAAAAATTGAAAAAATGACGTATGATCTGTTCTGGATTTGTGAAGAGTACATTTTCTTAATTTACTTTTTTCCAGCCTCACAATCGTCCTGAAAGAAACAGAAACCGAAGAACAGAAAATCATTTTTCCCTCTTCACATTTTCATAGTCAGAAAAAAAAAAGACAGCACATCTGTTCATGGTTCATTTAGTTCACGACGTTTGGAAAGCATCGCTGTAATTTCTTGGCAGTTCCTTTTAGATCAAAAAATAGAAGGCAGATGATGAACATCAATAAATCACAGTCGTGAAATGACAAAAAGCAGACTTTTAACTCAGCATCCTGCGCAGAGGTTCTGTCTCTAAAGTGAAACGTGTAATCCAGTTATGATGTTGTGGCTGGTAATAAAAGTGAGTTGTGGCAGAAATATAAATATAACAGCATTGACAATGCCAAGAGGAAAAAGAAGAGATCCAGCACAGCGGGGGGTGTGGAAGAGTCATTTCTTCTGCTGTGTTTCATCAGTCATATGGTTTAGTTTGAAATAAAACGGTAAAATGGAAAAAGAAAAAAAAAAAAAAAGCAGTTAAAAGTTTTACTTCCACCTTTGGATTCTCCAACATTCACTTATCAAAACTGATATAAAGATGTATTTACATGCTTGGCGACGGAGGGACAAAAAAAAAATCTTTCAATAACCTTTTACTGCCTTATTTAACTCTATTTATTCATTATTTTACCTAAAAAATCATAAAAAATAATTATGAGTCTGGGTTTGTTTAACCAGCTGGTCTTAATTTGAGATGTTTCATCTATATAAACACAGTGTCAGAAGGAATTTCATTACAATAATGATACATCATTATTGTTTAGTTTTTAAAATGCCAAAAATTTGTGAAAAATATCACAATTTCCCAGAGCGCAAGCTGATATTTTCAAATTGCTTGTTTTGTCTGGCCAACAGTCTGAAGCCCAATTATACTGGAGTTCAGAAAAATCTGCAAATATTCACATCTGGAGACAAAATATCCAGTTGACTTTTTTTTTTTAGCATTTTTGCTTTTAAAAAATGACTTCCTGTTGTGGTCATGGAAGATTAATCAACCTCTAAAAATATCATCTAGTTCATGAAAGCTTTCACATCTTTAGTTCCTGACATTTGTTTATCTTACATCTGCCAGACAGGAAATGATGCAGTTTATTTCATCTGTTTGTTTGAAGCAGAACACTGAATATAGTGTATATAGACTATAGTGAAGAGCTGCTGATAGACCGTACCCACCAAAAAGCCCTTCGTCCGTACCTTAGTGCTGGAGCGCTGGCTGGGGTCTTCCCTCGACTGCAGCAGACCAGCACCCAGGGTGGGCAGCTGGGTCTGGAACACTGTGATGCGCCCCCCGGTGGGCGACATGAGCTTGAAGGCGGCCTGTAGCGCCGGGCCGAGGGCGCTGTGGGTCTCCCTGCTCTGGCTGAACATGGCGGGAAGGGAGTTCAGCAGGTCCTGCACCAGCTAGACGAGGGAGGAGGAAGGGGAAAAATAAAGAAGAGGAAGGAAGAATGTGATAAAGAGTGGAGAGGGAGGAGAGACAGGTGCGTGAAACACGAGGGAAGCGGCGGGAAGAGAAGAGAAGACGAGTGGATGAAAGATATTGAGATGGGAAATGTAGGACAGAAAGGAGAAAGGATGGATAAGAGCAGGGGGGAGGAAGGATAAAAAAGGGAATAATAAGAAAGGAACAAAGAGAAAGAAATGGTAGAGAAACAAACTTTGTACATACATAGATACAAATGCAACACATTTATTTTATCTACCTCTCTGCTCTCCTTTAAGTTCACCATCAAACTGTCATGAGATGGTATGAAGACATCTACAAAAGAGAAAAAAAACAACATAAAAAATCAAGCAGAAAGGTTTTTCCACAAGACATTCAGAATATCTAATAATAGGAAAAATGAGTCCAAGTAATAACTGCTACCTCCGGCTAGTAGAACATTTGACTGGATGTAATTTAATTCATTTTAAACTTCAGGCAGCGATTTAAAATTCCAGGAGAGCAATTTATCCTTTCTCAGCAATAAAAACATCCATCCTTTCTTTATAGTCAATTTAAGTAATTTTATCAATTTGACCAAGATCTAATTACAAAACCACAATTATTTTTTTTGTTTTTTTTATTCTTCCTGACATTTTACAGAGTGCCCTTAAAGAAAAACATCACTGCTGTGTGCTACAACTGAGATGTGATTGTATTTAACCATTTTCAGGACAACTCCTACCACAGATATGAAGTTACCATCCACCAAACACCAATTCACAGTGAAATATGACTGTAAATGTCTGCAAGTGACAATTTAAGGCGACAACATGTATAGGAATTTGTTAAATGAGTGTCATTGCTTACTGGCCATTTAAAAAAGGCTCTTATTGGTTTGGAACATTCTCTCCTCCTTTGGCAAACGTCCCAAAAAGATCATTTTGGACACTGCTGCTACTTTTGGGGGTTAAAAAAAAGTGACTTAATCTTTCCTGACAGTATGAAATCTAAATGTCCCGTGTGTAGACGTACCGTCGATGTCTGACACCACCAGCATCTGCGGCTGGGACAGTCCCTCTTGTAGGTTGTAGAAGTGGATTGTGTTGTCAAAGGTGAGGAAACCCACCCTGGTGCGCGTATCCCCGGGCAACCTGTAGCACATAACAAGCTTTTATCAGCTCTGGATTTAGAAGCAAAACCACCATAAAAAAATATATATTCAGGAGAAATGGTTGTGACAGTTGTTATTAACCAACTGCTTATTTTTCATCTCCTCCTTGATCTGTTTTATGGAGACAGTCTGAAGGAGTTCTCCAGACGTATTTATTGTTTACTGATAATCAACAGCACTCACTTATCCAGGTTATCCAGAAGTGATTCGCAGAAGTACTTCAGGTAGCCGCCTTCCACAGCGTTGTGAGACACATCAAGCACAAACAAGTAGACTGCCGGCTGAGGGGGCCGCAACTGAACACACAATAAGTAGAGCAAACACACATGATTAGTGAGGATGTAATTCAGTTGATACTGATTAAATGTCAAACTGACTAAAGTCTGTTTTGGTTAACTTCCTATTTTTAATTTGGTTAAGTGTCCCTTCACATCTACTCTCTTTTCTCTGTTAAATTTACATGTTGTGGTGCAAAGACAAGACTGCCATCTAGTGGACTGACAATCGCACTACATGATTATTCACAACTGCACAATAAACTTTAATAAAAATGTTCACATTTCTACAAGATGAGCCAAAAGTTAACGGTCAGGAGAAACAGCTCACCATGTAGTCTGAGGAGGCGATGAACTCCACAGTGGAGTTTTGAACCTCCGGTCTCTTGTGGGGCTCGCCGTATGACCTGGTGACCGGGTTGTACATAAACTCATCTGGTACTGAATGAGACAGAAAAAAACAGTACGTGTAACATCTGCAAAATTTCTTGAAACAAAAATGAAAGAACAACAGTAAATAAAGGACTTTAAAGACATAACAAGACAGAAGAAGAAAGTCAAGAATATTCCTCTCTGTCCAAGAATTACATCTAAATGGACACGTACCATCGTTGACCCGGTAACAGAGGTTGCACTTCCACCTGCGCTGGTCCAGGAAGGTCACAAATGGGTTGATGTAGGTGCGACAGGAGCGACAGCGCACTATTGTGTTCGATGTGATCACCGGTAACTGCTGCAGAGAGGGAGAGAGAAGGGTCAGAGACAAACTGGGCATCAACTGATAACAAGTACAAAACGTGCCTTGTGAGAAAAACATTTTACATCATATTGTTCTCTTTGAGTTTTTGTCTCCCACGTCCTTTTCAACAACCATGACCTTTTCAAAACATTCTTCCATTCACGCCTCAGAAGACGAGTGAAGGGAGCTTTGTTTCGCTTTCATAGTGAATGTGGTTGAACAAATCTTTGCCACTATGGTCTTTATTTGACCTACTTCTCTGTGTTTCTATAAATGTCTTCTCAAGGACTTCTTCAGATGGTGTATCACGTTCGCTTGCTCCACTTTTTCCTTCAATTATAGGCTATTTATTCTTTGGTACATCTTATAGCCACACTGTGTGTTTTGGACAAATTTACCAAACACCAGTCACCAGTCTCCATTGCTGTGGATGTTCAGATACCACCCTGATCCAAGAAAAACAAAGTGGGTTTCACATAGATGCTCATAAGGCTAGCTTCCCATCACTCTCTTTCAAAATTAATCAACATGAGATGATGGAAGTGGAGGACAGCAGCACGATGCAGAGTGACTGTGATTCCTACTCCAAGCTCTGACACTCTCAGCTCCGGTGTTAAATGCAGTAAAGTCGGCTTAACCCCTGTTTAAACAGACCAACCAGCGTCTCTACCGTCTCCTCCTCTACCGTCTGGCAGCAGAACTAATACCAGGACACAAGCTTTTCATTTCTCTGACGTTTTCACATCACAAACGGTGAACAACAGCATTAAAACACAAAACATGCAACTCATGTAGCTGTTACATCAGTTTAGTGTGGGGCTGCTGCTCTGCAGGTGCGCTTGATTTGACTATAACTGCGGTTACCACGTGGAGATAAGCCTCCTGAATTTGCACCCAGAATGCTGTAAAAACTTTCATCTACGATTTCCACCGCAGCCTCCGTGATCATCGACCGGGAAAGAGGCAGAAAAAAGGCGCTTAGAGGCGTGATGGAGAGCACACAGCTAAAGCACCCTGAATAACCATCACTCTGACAAAACACTCAATGCAGAGTGAAAAACAAGAGACACAGAGTGAAACAGATGAAAGAGCAGAAGGAGTTAACAGATAATAAAAACAATTAGAATAAAAATAAGTTCTCTTTCAAATCAAACATCCCAAGCTACGAGTGGAAAGTATTGCTCTTGCACACTGCATACATAACCTTTTTATTTCTACTCAAAACATAGTTTAATGATGTCATGTGTTATGCTACTTCAGTACTATGTGTATAACAGACAACATCGGCTATGCACATATATGTCCTTATGCTTGTATACATACGTCTGTCTTTGTGAAGCACTTTGGTGCAGAATAAAATTAATAAAATGAACTTGAAGTACACTTTACCAGCAGATATTACTGGGACCACTACAGAATAATTATTAGTAGTGTAAAATTGGCAAAAGGTGTAGAGTGAACCACATGGTGACTGTGAAACCTCTATCCACGGAGCACAGTCATCATCTACTACAATCAGTAGCACCTGGGCACCGACAACTGTTGCGTAATCTGAATACGTCCCATGAGTGCACTGAAGGCTGTCAGCGGCCAACAGTAGAAGTCTGTGGATGCATTTGGCAGATCCAAGGCTGTGAATTTGTTTTACTGAATTGATATCCATCATATTTTGTTCAGAGTCCCTTACAAATGGCTTTAAAATATAAAAACAGGAAGAGCCAAACAACGTCTATCAACCTGCCGTCGTTGCTTGTTACCCTGCTTCAGACCTGATATCAATGCATCCCTGTTCTTCATCAGTTCAGACCCTCTGACGCCACATCGACTGACACCTCTATAAATACACTCACCTATCTTCCTGCACCTCATCATCATTCTCCTCCTGCTTGTTCCGCCGTCACAAAGCAAACTGTCTACAACAGACTAATTAGCACACAAACACTACTATGCTTCACATAATACCATACTCTTCCTCCAGCGTTCAGTAATAAGCTACAACTTTTAATATAACCAAATGTTTCTCCATTGTTAACTAGTGTCATATCAGCCTAGATTAATTTCCTCACAACCTTTGTGTTTTCTGTCCTCATCAACTGTAAAAGGTGTCCAACTTTGGTGGAAAAAAAAAATTCTGCAGAGAAGTGATGTGTTTTAAAGAGTAAATCCCAGTGGTTTCATTAGAAGAAGTGCAACGGTTCAACACATAAAAACACTTGCATGAGTGTCTTTTATTACAGTATGTTTGGCCAGAAGTAATGACGGTCTTTGCCAAAGTTGTGCAGGATTTTCCTTTCTTGATTTTTGGTGACATCCTCAGAATAACTAGCAAAACTTAATGCAACTGCTTTAAGTAACAGCAACAACAGGAGTAGTATCCTAAGATTTGATAAAATAATGTAAAGGTTTTAAGGCTTTTTCAACCAGACAAATTCTTAGTAAATCAGTTCTCACAAACTCTACTTGAGGCAAGAAAACAGTCATCACTATCAAAAAGACGTCACACAGCAAATCATCTAATGAGTCAGGTGATTTCCTGGGGGGAAACCCTACGATGTGTTGAGTTTTTAGGGGCTTTAGGGGTCAGATCGTACCTGTAGGTCTCTGAAGGGGTGGAGGAGGAGGCCCAGGGGGAGCCTGGCCTTGTTGAGCAGAGCCTGAGTTTGAGGGATGCTGGTCAGGGTACACCTGAACGTCCTGTTCAGCACAGAAACATGGGGGAGTGAGTTAGATAACACATCCACAGATAAGACTAACAGAGAGATGCAACATGTGTGAGAATTTGCTTTATTATTCTAAAGTGAATTGGTTTTATTTTTCTGTTTATAACATGCTGGTTATTCTTTTTTTTTTTTTTCATACTGACCACATTCATTTCCTTCTTCAAGTTCCCACGTTTTTTTTATATTTTGTTGTGTGTTACAGTTCATGATGTCTATTTTTATTTCTATCTCATGTTATTTACTAGCTACTTTGGTAGATAACCTCCCATTATTTGGTGGTAAAAGAGTTAAATTAAATACTCAGTTCTGAGAGAACAGTGACTGTAGGCTAAGCTAAAAATAAAAAGAAAACTCTACTATCTTCTTACTGCGGACTGCAGTTGACCTTCTTCAGGTCGGAGCTGAGATTGGGTTCAGGAGCCTCCAGGGGCCTGGGAGGCAGCAGGTTTCTCTCCTGCAGTAGGTTGATTGGCCTCAGGGCCTCCACCTCCAGCTCTGGTACCCCACTCAGCCCCCCCAGAGCTGCAGACAGCTGGGACAGGTTCGGGAACGGCTGAAGAGAAGAAAGAGACCAAGAAATTATGAGCTTTGTCGTCCTGAATGACTAGAGGGAATATCTGAGGGTGGGATATCGAAGCATTTATTGCCAAAATGCAATAAAAGGTCAGTGTTGCAACAGTTTTTGACAGTTTAGATAGTTTAGAACTTCATATACCAACTTTATCAACAAGTGATCAGTACAGGTTAGATTTGTCTGAGCTGAAACAAACTGCAGTAACACTGCAGACTGAATGATTGGAAACAAAGGCCTGATTGGTGGTATGACTTTAAAAATAATGAGATCAAAATGTTTAGTGTGTATTTATTAGGAGGAATTTCATTGTCAATTATCGATTTATCTGCAGATTCCTTTCTCGATTCATGCATTGGTAAAATTGTCAGAAAACAGTGAAAAATTCACTTCACAATTTCCCAGAGATCAACAGTCTGAAACCCAAACATATTCAATTTACTATCATAGAAGTCTAAAAAAACAGTTAAAATTAAGTATTTCTGCTTAAAAATGTAAATCAATTCACTTACCAAAATTGTTGCTGAATAATTTTCTGTATATCGACCAACTGATTAATCGACTAACAGTTTCAGCTCCAGAATCTATTATGGTCACTAATTAAACTGTTGACAGTGATGCTTAAGATGACCCTCATCTCTCAGACTCTGACACAACCTCATAATGTTAAGTCCAGCGCTCAAAGGCTCTGATTGGTGTCATTGTTCCTCCAACTGCACAAACAGCCATTCACAAGAGAGACTTCTGGCTGACCCGACAAAATGAAGATGTGGCGATTCAGAGGTCTGGATTCAGACTCCCGGTTAAATAAGCGAATCCACAAGATGAAACATCAAACAACACTGTTTAATTCAAGCTGTGAACTAACCTGGGAGTACTGCTGGTAGCCTGACTGGCCGTACAGATCGCGGGAGGGGGAGGCGTCCGTGTGGGAGGCGAGTCCCTGCCGATAGGCTGGCTGCATGCTGGGGTAACCATAGCTACCGTAGGGCGTGGCCTGGTTGCTCATATTGTTGGAAGGTGGCATTGAATCTGAGCAAGAGAGAGAGAGTTCAGTATTCAAGTAATATGATGTATATATGGAGAACACAAGTGGTTTTTATTGTGTTAACATGATAACAAAATTAAAAGAATAGACAAGGTTTTAAAATGTGATATTTGTGAGTGTGTCTATAATTTGGATGGACAGTATGTTTCAGATGGAGATGTACCCGGATAACTGCCCCCTTCCAGGGAATCGTAGCTGTTGGGCACCGGAGAGGCACTGCCAGTAGTGGAAGAGGAAGTGTCACCACCTGAGAGATGGACAGAAAGAGTGAAACAAAACTGAAGTAAAGAGATAAAAGATTGGTTAGGAGGACTAGAAGAAGTTAATATAGAGACACAGATACCCGTGGGAATAACAAAAAAAAACGCAAAATGGTGAAAAATATAAAACCCGTAAAAGACCATCAGATACATTGAGAGATAAAATGGGAGGATAAAACAAAAGGAGGGAAGGAGTGAGTGAACGAAGGATGCCTGCTGAAAATGAAGTCAACCAGGAGGAAAGAGGGAAGGAGATAAAAATGAAAGTATGGAGGGAAAAGTGGGAGGGAACAACAGACAAAACATTTCAGAGAATGGAAAGCAGCTTTTTTGTTTGTTTGTTTGGCTATGAAGTGTGCTGAGCTTGGCCTCCCTCAGGCCTCAGAGAAAATAAGAGAGGAAATAGAGTGAATACTGGAAATGCTGGAAAACATGATGAAAGGATGCACTTAGGCTCGGAGCTAACATATGCATGGCGAGGAACACAAGCCTCTGAGGATGGAAAATACGGAGGAAAATAAAGAGAGTCATCATCATTCTCTCTCTCTCCAACACTCATCTACAGTCCTTGATTCACCATTTCTTACTTGGCTCTTTCTGACTCTACCACAGTTCTTCATCTGCATTCAAACATTCTCCCCCTCTTCAGCACACACACACACACACACTTACACTTAATCTGCCTATCTACCATGTTTACTCTCTAATGCATACTTCATAATGTTTTCTAAACTAAGGATTTTAAAAGGGAGTAAGACTTAAGTCTACAGCTATGTTAGTGGCATTATGGGGCTTTGAGCTAACGCTAACGGCAGCATGGCACCATGCTGATATGCTAACGTATAGCAGATAATACAGTCACCATCTTAACTGATCGTGTTAGCATTTGTAACATTTGTTAATTAGCTCCAAACACAAAGTGCAGCTGAATCTGATGTGAATATTATTAGTTTTTCCAGGTATTTGGTCATAAACCAAAGTATTGACCAAATTTGACCTGATGATGGCGCTAGATGAGAAGTTAAGGGATCGCTAAAGTCAGAGGGATTGACCGCCCGGGGACTGTGAAAGTCTGTAGAAGATTTCATGGCATCCATTTATATTTCAGTCTGGAAAGTGGTAGAACGACCGACCACCATCCCTAGAACCACTCTGTTAGCATGGCTAAAATAATCTCTTCCCTGGGATTATTTAACGTATTCCAGGAGTTAAAGGTGTCCTGTGAGGTTTTTGACCACTAGAAGCACAATAGAGCAATGTTCTTATGACCGGGCACCGTTGTCTGTCTAACCATCAGTCTAACACAACAACAATGATGCTCTGACGTGTGCAGGATCATGAAGGTGACAACACACTTTGCTGCTGACAGTTTCATGCTGTTTCACTGATGGACAGTTGGTCAACAAATACAAAAGGCAACATGGAAAAAAAAAACGCTAGTCAACATAACATGGATATAAACGATGCAGGTTTCATAAGAAAACTCCACAGTGCATCATAAACTTGTGATAGAGTTACAGGATAGGTTCACAATTTTAACAAGTGTGTCATAAAACAAGTCAAGTGTCCATATGACCAGTCAAATAGTTTTTCCTCGCTGTAATCATTCCCCTTGTTCATACTGGCTATTAAAAGATCCCTTCCCAATGTGCTTTCAATGTAAGTGATGGAGGCCAAAATCCACAGTGTGTCCACACAGTCATTTAAAGGTTGATGTGAAGCTTATGAGTCTTCAGCAGTCTGAGTTAGTCATATCAAGTGGATATCTGACACATTTACAGTCTTTTATAGCATCTAATTCCCTCTTTGTGTTTCCTCAGACAGTGTTTCCCTGTTGAGTGGTAGTATAGTAACAAAAAGAGGGACTTTGGCACTAAAAAGAACTGCAACGTTGAAAGATATCTACTTGATTTGACTCATTTATACTCTGAAGCTTCATATTAGCTTCAGATTAAACTTTTAAATACATTTTTGCTCAGAAGGAGGCTTGTGGATTTTTGCCCCATCACTTACATTTCAAGTACATTATGAAGGGATCTTCTAATGGTCAGTATGAACAGAAGGAGTGATTATGACAAGAAGAAATTTCAATATTCATTTTGGGCACCTGACAAACTTAAAACATTTCTGAAGCAGTCCTTTCATCTTTTTACCTTCCTCATTGATTTGACCTTTAGATATTTCCTACTTGTCCCTAAATTATATACAACAAACCCAAAAGAAAGTGACAAAAACTTGATGGTGTGTCTAACTGGTGCACCAGCAGCTCTTATTTCAAACTAAAGTCTTAACAGGGCATCATGGTGGCCAATTTGCCTAAGATGCATACCATGCAACCACAACATCCCCGGTTGGTATGTTATCTCACTGTCTGTCTGTGCTCAGATTTCCTGTTTGGTTCTCTACTGTACTCACACACAACCGCCAAAAAAAAAAAAGGAAACTTTACCAAAAAAGTCTTTTAGCTGCACTGAATTACAGTCTACTGCAGCCACTGCCTTTATGTCAAATATTGAATACGTTTTTTTACAAAAGGATTACAACTGTTAGAATATCTGAATGAATCCATTAATCCATGCGGGCCAAATGGAGGGATCAACAACAGCAAACCAAGACACGACAGGCCTACTGCAGAGAGCTCATTGGACAGGACGGGATCCAATTATCTCCCACTAAACTGGACCAGTGGACTACTGGATTATCTGCTCTAGAAGAGGAGGATACTAGGAAAGCTAAGCCTTATTTCTTCCTTCTCCATGATTCTTCAGACACCTCCTCCTTCTCCTCCTGCTGCTACTTTGTTCTGTCCGCTCATAAATGACTAGAAGAGATACTATCCAGAGTAAAATTAAAGTGTTACTGGTACGTGTTGCCTTGCAGCACACCCATTCACCATTGTTGTTTGTTTCCTTTTTTCTTGTAACCCTCAACAGTTGGTCTCAAGATTTTTAGTCACAAGCCCCAGCTCCGCTATCCTCCAGACTGCTGATTACTGATCAGTAAGGCTCCATTCATTCTCCATTTCTTAATTTGTTTCTCACAAGTGACGCTGATCTGATTATCTAATCAGTGTGAAAAGGTGAAAAAACAGAAGCTGCATGGACTCTTTCAAATTTCATCAACACCACAGATAAAGAATGTGGTTCAAGACATGAGACCGATACACAACATGTGTCTCAGAACTTGTCTGAGATGTCATAACCAGGACATCTAATGTCATTAAACATATCATCACTGTGGCACCTGTGGTAGTGTGACTCAGCAGAACTGAATGAAACGACTCAACTCAAACTCCAAACTTGTGGATTAATCGTTCCTTTTCTGGACATTTTCACCTTTATTGGATGGTTGATAGTGACGAAGCCGACAGGAAACAAGGACAGCGAGGGAAGGGTTGGAGGTTTTCTAGCAATGAAAGCTAGAAAGCCAAATATTTGATGGATCCAGCTTTTCAAATGTGAGGATTTTCTGCATTTTTGTGTTTTATAATCACTGTAAATTTAATGTCTTTTGGTTTTGATGTTATTCAGACAAATCAAGCAATTTGAAGACACTCACATTCACTGGGATTCACTGTTTTCTGACATTTTAAACCAAACGATTAATCGATTGAGAAAATTAGTCGGATTGTTGCCCGTTTAGCTTGGCAATAATACATTATTATCATTTATTTATCAGCTTTCAGTGGTACCACATCCTGATATATGAATAAATAAACATTCAGATTAATAGCATGTCATCCAGAAATCAACAACTAGTATTTTGTTGCAGCATACAACCTGTGAGACGGAGCAACACCGTGGAGAATCGGGGAGATCACGAGGGGAAACACTGAATTTTAAAACAAGCCTCTCTTTTTATTAAGAGATGTGTTAATGAGAGGTAACTGCGCTGACAAAATCCTCACCATGCTCTCTTGTGGGGGAGCAGGCGAGTCAGCGTACACACACACACATGTAGAGAAAGCTGGGACCTGCTGGCAGGGGAGTGACTATATTTAAAAACCTGTTAACCTCTGGCTGATGACACAGCTCCTGAGAGACTAGTCATCAGCAGAACACCTGAGAACATAACACAGGTATGACGGCACGGTATTAAATGGGCCAGAAAGAAGAACAGAAGTTTATTTTTCCAAATGGAACGACTACATTTCAATGTCATTTCTATTAAATCTATTATGTCTGTTGACTGCAACCCTTCTAATGTATCTTAAGATGGACTAGTGCACTGTGGGTTTCATTTTTTTCATGGAATTTGCTGACAGTAAGAAAAATATAGAATAACGCTGTTGTTTTTAAAAAGAAATTCTTTGATAAAAAGGATTAATCATTTAGTCAAATGACAGAAAAATGTTTTTAAAGTAAAAAATCATTTTTCTAATTCTTGAGACAAAAGGAGATGTCTTTGAATTGCTTGAAATGTTCCTTTTACAGTAATAAAAAAAACAGAGGAAAGCAGCAAGTCTTTACATCTGAGAAGCTGGAACCAGAGTATGTTTGGCATTTATGCTCAATAAATGATGTAAATTTAAAAACTGTCTTAGCAGCCTTGTGGTTTAAGATGCATATCATGTAACCACAAAGTTCCTGGTTCAGCACCTATGTTGCATGTAGTACCTCATGTCTCTTCCCCTCCATGTTTCTTATCTGCATCTCAACTGTAAACTAAAAAGGCAAACGTGCCAAAAGAAATCTTTAGAAAAATGTTGATTATTTGTCTGTTTCAGCAGCTTACCTAACCTCTACAGGAAAGGTAAGCTGGAAAGTAAGTATTGATTTTTATTTTTGTCATCAGCAACCACAGCTGGAGGACTGCTGGTGAACTACAGACAGATGTTCATATCCTAAAGATTACTGAGTGAGAGAGAGTTGGACGACATGCAAGGAAGATAACTTCCGTTGCGTGACGATTAGACAAGCAGAACCCGGCAGAAAGAAGCCTTTAAAGATGAACCGAAACGCCTTACTTACCTCTCACCTCTCTGAGAGACAAAGTTTCATGTCAGTGTTCGGCGGGACAACAGAGCAGGGTGCACACACACATTTAAAAGATGAAATCAACATTTAGTTGTGGCACTGATGACTGTGAGGGGGAAACATGGTGAGCAGCAGGTGAACTTTGGAAGGCTGTTGAGGCGGCGGGAAGGAGAGGGGAAAAAATCTGATTAACCTATTAGAGAGTGGAAGGTACGGATGATGAGCGGCAAACTGATTGAGAGTGTTTTTTTAAGGTGGAGCAGAACTGACAGATGGCCATCAGACACAGAACAGAGGAGCGGCAGTGATCGAAAGTGACGTTGCACGGCTGAGGATGGAGACGCACAAATGGTGAAAAAATTCAAGGGGATTAGGTTTAGGAAAGAGCTGAACCTGAAGGAGTTCATGGGATGGATTAAAATGGTAAAAGAGGGGGTTTGTGGGGGAGGTAAAAGCTACAGCAGACCTGCTTCCTCATCCTCATCCTCCTCCTCATCATCATCATCCTCAGAGCTGGATGACGAGGGAGCTGCGGCTGGGCCTGAGGTGGTGGCAGGGGCAGAGCTAGCTCCACTATTAGCAACATATCCATACTGCATGCCTGTTGGAAGGGGGGGAGTGGGAAAGGTACATGAGAAAACTGTCAAGACTGTGTGATCGACAGCGGAGGTGATCAGGCAGTGAAGTTTGTTCCCAGTGGTGTGTTTGTGTTCACATGTGCGGTGCACGTTTATACAGAAAAATATATATTCTCTTCATTAATCACAGTGACTCTTTTCAGACAAACTACTTTAGAGACCAAATGAAGGAGAGAACAGATGATTTTTGCTTTATGTGATCATCTTTTCCTTCCTTGTGGAAGAGTAACACACCCTCCAGCTAAATTAATGATTGGCAAAGAATTTCCTGGTGATGAAATGGTGAGAGTCACAACCTGTTTTGCAACAAGGAATGTTACTTCATCACCCAGTTTTAACTTTTACTTTATATTCACACACAAAACCTGCAACATTGAACATTGCAACATTGGTGGGAAACTGAGAGGATTTACAACTTCAAACCTATATCTACTCTCATTTGGGTGGATTGTAAGCATCAAATTGCTCCAGGTGTGGCAAACTGGGGAAACTGCCAATATGATATTGCCTGTGGGACTTTATTTCCCCCAGTTGTTTTTCTCAGGTTGCGAAGCTGTCGATCACCCCACAAGCTCAAACAAACATTTGAAACTTTACTGAAATTTAATCACAATATTACAAAAAACACTGCAAACTGCATCACAATAATTCTGGCCACATCACAATCTTTGCATTCACTTTATCCAGCTACAAATAATTACACCACTCGATGCTAATTTAATACATTTGTAATATGTGCAACAACAAAGCATACCATTACATGCATTCCTATTAGAGAGGTGTCTCTTTCTTTCCCTTGCTATTATATAATGTTTTTACTCTTGCCTAAGGCTAATATTAGTAGGACAGAGGTGATGTAGGCACACACTTTACTGTCACCAGAGAGTGAAAATCTGCATGTTGTGATTATTGTCTGTTTACACCCCACACATTAGGATATAATTTAATTCTTTGTGACAACAAAGCTTCAAAGTCAATTGGATTTTTCAACTCAAATTATGACTAAATATAAGTACAGATTGTGCAACAGTCTTCTGGTTTTAACCTGCTGAAGAAGGTCACAGTGGAAACATGAGCAGGTCAGAGCTAAACTAAACCGGCAGCCGGCTGGTATGTGGTTAACCCGGAAATTTGCATAAACGCTCACACCTGCACATTTGAAAGCGTATGTGTGAGTGCGTGTTTGTGTAACGGATTACATATCGAACGTTTCCGAAGTGCTGCAGTGAATATGTGTACCGTTCACACACTTATGCACAAAACCTCAGAGGTAAAAGGTGAACACTAAAACTGTTCATTTTACACCAAACAAGACACAGACGAGGCACCGGAGCATAGTAAAACCACAACAAGAGATGTCATGTTTCTTATGTCATGCTCAAGCACCAAAATAGAAACAAAAACAGGTTAGAAATAAATTCCACTGAAGAAGAAAACAAACGCTGTGATCTTGCCGATTTATTTACCTTGGCGGTGGCCTGGCGAGGAATGGACTGAAGTTGAGGGGGTTCCTGAGGGCGGTCGGTCTGTGTCTGCACCACCACTGCTGTGAGTGACTCTGCCGTAGGAGTCATAGTTCAGAGAAGCCTGATGGCTTTGGTCATAGTGTTGGTGGACTGTGTTTTGGGCTGCAGCAAAAAAAAAAAAAAAAAAACACAGAAGTTTTAAGCATAGGCATAAGAGACTGTGTGAGCAATGATCTAACTTATGAGTGACATCTGTCATCCAGGATTGTGAAAGAACAACAAACTGTATGAAAAGAAATAACAGCTCTTAATCAAAGTCCCATTAAAATTTGACTTGTTGCTGGCAGTCATCCTAACTCAATAAATATCTTTCTAGAGATACTGAATGGCTATTTTAGAATTTAAAGGGGACCTATTATGCTTTTCCTTATTGTCAGTCATCTATATAATGTTACAATGTCAGATGTTCATATTAAACGTGGCCAAAGTGTCAAATAATAAGGTAAACATATGTAGAAGTAATCCCTGTTAGCAAAAAGCGCCGGCCTTAGACTATTCTGAACGCTCGGTTTCCAACATTTTCTTTCTACTTTCAGTCCAAGCTGATTGCGGCCTAAGACAGATTTCTTTATATGGTCATCTGCTCCACGCACAAGTTCACTGCTCCACTCTGCTAACATTATGGTGTTTTTCCACTGTTTTGGGGTTAGTCACGCCGAGCCATGTCTCGAGTCGAGTTGGCACGCTGTGAGCGTTTTTCCACTGCGCAGCATGGCAAAGTAAAGTAAGTTGTTTACCTTTTGGAGGTGTGCTGGTTGTCTGCAGCTCCTCATCACACATTATCATCGCTGTGGCTGTTTCTGCTTGTACTATTCCTTCCTGTATTATTTCTAACTGATCCGCTCATAAAATAGCTCCAAATATCTCCACGTACTGCGAACAAAGCTCTGCTAATTCAGTGAGGAACATGTTTCCTTTCCTGTAAATTCTTCATAATAAAAGTCTCCCGTTCCTCTAGTAAAGCAGGAAATGTTGGGTTTGCATCAGCGGCAACTTAACACGACTCTGATACTGCTGCCCCTCGGCGGGCATCTGGAAAGCTGGCCAATCATAACAGAGTGGGAGGGGGGCCTTAAAGAGAAAGACTGCCTGTTTGAGACAGAGGCTGAACTGAGGGGCTGCATAAAGGTCCAGTATAACATAAATAAGCAGTTTTTTGAACTGTGAAGTCCAACAATAAAATTATAGAGCTGGAAATGAGCATAATAGATCCCCTTTAAGGTTATATTTTTAAACACTTATCTGTACAGCTGCACCAACTAAACAATTTAGTCTTCTATGACAGTTAACTCAAAATCAAAGTCAATTTAGTTGTTGACTGTTGATCAAGACAAAACAAGACATTTAAGGCAGCACCTAAGGCTTCGGGAAGCAGTGATCAACATTTTATAAACCAAACGACTAATTGAGAAAATAATTCACAGATTAATTGATCATGAAAATAATCATTAGTTGCAGCCCTACCTATCTGCAACTTTCACACTAGCTCATACCAACATGAATTTACTTTAATTTTGCTTTTTAAAGCTGATAACAACCAATTCAGATTGGTACATGCCTCTGCAACACCAAATGCATATACTGGACTGTCAAGGAATCTTTTCATGATTCCTATTTTTACAGCCAGCAGCTGATCAGCCTCTGCAAACATGAACCAGTCACACATACCTGTGCTTCCTTGACCATTGACTGTCGGCGCCACCTGACCAGGAGGTGCCACACTGTACCCAGGCTGCACTGCTGTCGTGGAGGCTGGCTGAGTAGTGCTGTACTGATGAAGGGGTGCACTCATCTGGGTGGGCATGACTCCGGGCGTGGAGGTGGTCTGCGAGGAACTTAAGGTGCCATACTGGCTACTTCCCGGCGCAGACGGGTATGAAACGATGGGGTAGAGGGGAGCTCCGGGACTATTTGCTGGTGCAGGCACCAAACTGGGCTGCTGCTGTTGCTGAGGGTGCTGCGCTGCCGGAGCATGGTACAACTGCTGTCCATAGTAAGATCCTGGAGTGGCATACGGCGGGGGATGCGGCTGCTGGAATGGCTGTTGGTTGTACTGGGCATTTGATGGTGGAGGTGCTGAGGAGGGGAGGGTGGTGTATGGCTGAGAAGGAGGGGCAGAGCTATGGGGAGCGGTGTATTGGGAGGGTGCTACATGGTGCTGAGGGAGGTGCTGCTGCTGCTGTGGTTGTTGCTGATGGTTGTTCTGGTAGTAGTTTGCACTATGGGCACTGTTCGTGACGGGAGCTTTGTTGGGCACAGGTGTGCTGTGGGCAGGGATGGTGGGGTAGCTGTGTTGCTGAGGTGGGGCTCCATAGTAGCCCGCAGCTGGATACGAGGATGTGTAGGTCTGTGCTGGACCTGGGAGGAGGCAAGGGGGTGGGAAAGTACATTTTCAATTAAACAAGTGTCATGATTTCACTCTACTTGTCAGAGTGTCCTATAAGCCAACAATATCCAAGCTCACAATGAAGGCACTGAACAGAAGCAATCAAGCTTCATCTACAGCTTTTAGCTCAGCAGTGAGGTTTGATACACAATTAGCCCTCAACTGAACATGTATCCCTGACAGCACAGCAGCAGCCATGAAGAAAAACTTCATTATTTCAATGTTAATTTAATTGACTGGGTGTCTACGAGAGGCACACCATGAAAAGGACACTGTGAAATGATAGTGCGCAATCTGTCACACAGCTATTATCTAGCTAACCGTTACGTTAGCTTAAGAGCTAATGTTAGCAGTAAGGTTATCTCCTTTGGATTTCAATGCTTAGCTTAGCTAGTGTGAGCCGCTGGCAAGCCCTATGCTATCACAGCTGCTGCTCAATATACACGTCCTCCAATTTTTTAAAAGAAATTCATCTTACAATTGTAATTCTAACCAGAGGATAAATGTACAAAAATTAAAAAAACAGCCGGTGACAGGCTATCTGACGTCCCTCAGGGTTAGCGTGCTAAAGCTAGCTGGCTAATCGCATCACCCGGCCTCTCACCGTTGTGGTACGGGGGCGCAGCTCCGCCGTTCGGCGTTGAGTTCTGGCTGTAGCTGACGGAGCTGTTCAGGTTAGTGAAACCCGGCGCAGACATCGCTCGGTCCTCCCGTCCTTATGTCCACAGATACACGGCTGAGTGAATACACATGAGCGTCGCTGTCACAGAGCCTGGATCCCCCCTGTAGAAATGCGGTCGAGAGGCTGCTGCTGGTCGGTGAAGACCCGGGCAGCCTGGCCAGGTCGCTCGGCGGACAGCTGAACCTTCTAGTCGGGATGCTGAGGAGCTTAACTGGGGATTCACTGTGGTCGTGTCACGCCCCCTTGTGGATTCTATCTGCACGTATGTAGATATTTTTATAAATTAATTTTTATTGAAATTATTTCATTTTATTATCATTTATCTACATCGGGCGAACTTTACCATTAGGTAAGGTAGGCACCTGCCTTTGGCCCCTAACTGAAGGGCCCCAAACAGCTGTAGATTTATTATGTTGTCTAGATATGAAAATGTTGAATTATGTTACTATTCTAACTCATTGCCCTGAAATAACTTACAAAAGCCCCCCAAAGCACTTAAAGAAAAGCAACTGTATACTTCTACTTCAGAGGAAAACATGCCACTAAATCTACCTGACTGATAAATGTTACTGGTTACGCTGCAGATTCAGATGTTACTCACAAAATATAACAAATGAAATATGATGCATTATTATTGATTAAACTATCCAGCATTATATAAGAGCACAAGTCATTTTAAGCACATTACAATAATGCATCTCTTTCACTCTTAAGTAAAAATTTGAATGCAGGAATTTTCCTTACCTTTGTAGCCTGTCTTGTGTTTCTGCCTTGTAAAGCTTTATCTAATGTCAGATGAAACATCAAAGCGCCATTAAATAGCACTACTATACTATTACTACTATGTTTTTAAGTAATTATAACTGAAAGGTAATGCATTCCTTCTGTAAAACAGAAGAAAAACTGCTACTGTGTCCTCTTTTATTCAAAATTGCAGGAGGATCATAGAGCATGTTCCTAATCGTGAAGCCATTCTTATGTTATGTAGAGCTAAGGGGTCTTTATTTAACTGAGGCTCAGGAATTCAAATACTTAACTCTACACTTAACATCCGTAGCCCGCTTTTGCATGGTTTCATTTCGACAAGTGTTTATATTCCTGTATGTTGAGTTGCAACCACAAATTTGTGTCAATCCAAGTAAGGTACACAGATGTGTTCATACTTGTAGTTTCAAAGTGTTTAAGAGACAGTTTCGGTATCAGTCTCGGTAACCAATAGGCAGAAACAAAGCACAAGAAGACTGCTGCCACTTCTGCATGTTATTTCCTGCACATTTGTATATGCTCCTTATCTGTAAAACTGTCCAATAAACTGAAAATGTAATTAACATAAATAATTACTCAAATATTCAATGTAGCTCAGAACTGTGATTTTAATAAAAACCGATGTTCACACACACAAAAAGATAAAAAAAAAACGTTCTCTCTCTCTCTTGGAACTGAGATTTTATTCCTGATGAGTTGACCCACTTTCACAAAATTCATGTCATACTGTAAAATTAATGGATCCAGCAGATGTATCCTTACATTATACATGGATGATTCTTCACAGTTAAACCCCTAATAACATATCCGATTTAATTCCCCACTTCCATATAAAAAAAAAAAAATCATAACTTTAAAATATACTGGACACCTTCCATTAATTCTACTTGTAAATTTTGTGTAAAACTCCAGGACAGACAGCATTTTTCATGTGGCTGCGAGCAGTGATGTCCAGCGGTGACCTCGTTATTACTGCACATCCTGAGGGATTCTGGGACGTCCGTCGGTGCACTCGCACTCCTCTTTATGCTGAGGAGCGACGGAGGATGTGTCTCTATGAGTCTGTCCTTTGGTCTGACAGGTGGGGCAGCAGGCGGTGTGTCCGTCCTGTCTGCAGCGGCGACAGGACAGAACCAGCTGGCAGCAGAACTGGGTGGAACAGAGCTTGTACTGGTCCCAGGGACATCCACAGTACCTGCAGTCTGAACGGAGACACAGATTTTAAAGTTTGGCAGGTTTTTTAACACAAAGAATATCACTACACGACAACTAAATGCAGATGTTCTCACATATTGTTCAAGATTTCTTTACATTACCCGATGTGCACACTAACCTGAGATGATGTCATCGTTGGAGGAGATGGTGTAACGCTCATCAAAGACAAAAAGTTTCCCTCGATAGAAGCCCTCTGGGAAACGTTCCAGGTACTTGTGAATCCCACCTTTCAGCTGGTAAACCTCTTTACACACATCCTGTAGGCACGGCAAGAGATGCAGGATCCAAAAATTAACAAAAATTTGCAATGCAGGTGGAAAATGCTGCGAACATTCTGTCTTCGGTGAGGAATATTTAAAGTATAATTTAAAAAATTTACAGCTACAGTAGTTCAGTTCTCTCCTGTAGAGAATCTGTAGTCTGTAAAATATGAATTGGATGAAAAGTTTAATCCATGAGGAGCTTCACTTCTAAAAAAAAAAAGTCCTGTACTTTCAAACTCTGACAAATCTACTTACTTTCGAGCGGAGGTAGGCAGAACCGCGCTCACAGCGGATCCCTCCTGTGCAGTACATGAGGACCTTCTTGTCTCTGAAGAGTTCCAGGTTCTGGTCAACGTAGTCCGGGAAGTAGCTGAATTTACGGATGTTCGGGGCCAAACACTGAGTGAACTGCCCCTGGTGGGAAATTAAAATCACAGCTTGCATTAATATTTTGACAGAATCTGTCGATGGTTATTTAATCAAAAGTTCCTACAGTATGACTTACAATTTTACTCTCATAAAAGTTGCGGCAGTCCAGGAGGACGGTGTCACTGCACAAATCCCCTTTAGCCATCAGAGCCTCCACTTCTTTGTGAAACTCCTCAGGCTCCAAATGAATTCCTGAGAGGCAACACAGACATGTAACTTGCATGACGACTTTCACAAAACCATGGTTCAACTATAGGGTTTGGGCAAGTAGTAAAAAAAGAAAAAAAAGTTAAAAAGTGATAAAATAAAGAATGTTTCAATCATTTTTTTTCCTCGGTGTGAGTGTGTGTGTGTGAATGGGTGAGTGAGAAGCAGAAACATTGTGAAACACTTTGGATAAAAGTGCTATTTAAGCAGCCAAAGTGATATTAACATAAACATTTCAATAAAAAGAAAAACTTTCATTTTGATATTGAAAAGAAAACACTTTGCAAGCAGTTCCAACTGTAAGACATAAAAACAGATATACAATACTGCCAGTGTACATACTTCAAACACAAGAATAGTGATAAATACACAGCCAGGTCTGCAGAGGAGCGACCGCGATGTATTATAACAAGTTAAGGAAGTTATAATCCAGTAATAGCCATTAGTGTCGCTGGTAGCAGTGGTAGCATTGTTGTAGTATTACAATAGTATTGTTGTTTAAACAAACAGTACCTGCAAGTTGGTAGGAGATGGCATCAGGATCCACTCCCATGGGGACAATTTCCTTATAGACCCCGACCCTCAGTTCTGTAAAACACTCTGCACCGCCATCACTTGTCTGAACACACACACACACACACACACACACACACACACACACACACACACACACACACACACACACACACACACACACACGCAGTTCAATTATTTATACAAAGTAATAATAATAATAATGGACTACTTTTTTTCAATGTGATTATTTCATGTTGTGTGTTTGATTTCATAGAAATTTTAGACATAAAATTGAATCTGTGGCAGCTCAACGGAACACAAAAATTAATATTCATGCAGGGTGTTAAGTGTTGAAATATTATGTGAAAATGTGACAATACAGAGGACTGTAGTATCTGTGTTGTCTATAATCAAACTATTACTGACCTTAAAATCCTCTTTATTCATCTTGAAGAGAGGATGTGAACACATTGCATCAATGTAAATGTCAGTGGCCACTTTGGTGCCACCAACTGTTCCATTGATCCCTTCAGTTGCTATCCTCACCTTAAGAAGAGCACATGGTGTACTTTTTCAGTTCAGCTGGGTTATGTAAATATAATATTTAATTCTGCAATAATAGAAACATGTTTCAAAGACTTTATCTATTCCTGATGTAAATATTCTCCCACTTGAGTATAATTTATCAACCTTGCCAGTTAAGTGGAGCCTCTCACACAAAGCTTTCTGCCAAGCGCAGATGACATACGGGTCGTCCACTTGACAGTAGTGGTAATACAGAAGAACCTTGCCTGGACCCCTGACAAAAAAGAAAAGAATTACATAGAGACACATCAGTATCTATTATAAGGAAATTCACAAGAGCACAACCCAGATGGGAGATTCAAAACTTGACTAGTACTTTTCAAGTTGCTCCTCAGAGATGTGACTGGTGTTGGGAATCCATACAGAAATGTCCACTGGCTCGGCCTCACGTTTCTTCTGCTGCTGTGACTCAGATTCTTCTTCCAGCTGTCTTAACAAATGCTCATAGGTGGACCGCGTGAGCTGCTGAATCTCAGTAGCATGAGTCCGGGCGACATGCTTGTGAACGGCAGAGTGTTCTTTGAAGGTCTGACCGCAGCAGCACCAAGACGTCCTTCCTTCCTCCTGACTGCCTTCCCTCTTGGACGCCACGAAGGCAGCAAATGACTGTGAAGAAGAAAAAGTGCTTTAATGAGCTTTATTTGTGACCCCTTGTCACAGGTTGTGTGTCTGAGTTGTGGGAAATTCATCTCTGAAGATATAAAACTGGAGTATTTCACAGGGAAAAAAGCAACAATTGGGGAAACGTCAAAAGAATAAACATAATTTTAAGCAGAAGAATTTATTTATTTATGATATGTACTGAGACATAGATTTTACAGCTGAAAAGTAAACCTGTCAGTGCTCTCAGATAGACAGATAGATAAAAAGTTAACAGATGAAATACAGATATAACTAAAGTGCTTCTTTATATCGACTTTCTTTAAGTTTTGCATGTTTAAGAGTCTTACGTTTATTTAAATGACTGTAATCAATTTCAGCCAATAGTTACAGTACATTTGATTTGAGCTAATATTTACTCATGTGTGTTACATTTGATAAAAACTCTGATTTATCTCTCAGTATTTCCGCTCACACACTGAAACGTGCACATTTCCTCAGCTGTGTTCACTAATGTGATGATCTGGGCTATGCAGTGGAAAATAAACTCACACATGATCTGTCAGATGTCAGGAGTGTAAACAATTCATTGTTTCCTGAGGCCACTCACCTTCCTCCTGCAGAAGCTGTAGCACTTTCTTTGTGAGGCACAAAGTTGTTTCTCCTGTTTTAATCCATTAGACGATGAACTGTCAAGTTCCCAGTCCGTGAACTCTGAGCACAGAGTTTCATCCGATGCCATGGTGTTTTAACAACGTGTAAATATTAGTTTAGTAGGCTAGTCAATAGTGTTTAGTTAAACTACTAAATACATTTGTGGTCAGTCATCTTCTTGGCATTCGTATGATCAAATATAAGCCTAATCTTGGTAAACATTAAATATTAAGTTTTAAACGTGGCATTATAAACACTTTATCTATCACCAAACGTGGAGCGGAACATCCTGCATGAGCGGAACAATCAGAGAGGTTGCACCGTCCGTTTGACCCCCGCCGGCACCGGATGTGCTTCACTTGAATCAGACCGCTGTTAGTTTTCTGCACTAGCGGCCAGGCTGAATGATCTAGAAGCTTGTTATTAATAAGACTTATTGTTTTGTTTCATACTCGTTTTATCGTCGAGTTACCACACGCGTACAGCGAAGCGGAGTGAAACATGTCCCGGAGACGACACAGCGACGAGAATGACGGTAAGTGACCGGTACACGAGTAGACACAGCGTTAGGCTAACGTTAACGAGCGGCGGCTAACCTCAGCTAGCGTGTTTTTAGGGACGTTAATCTTCTGCTTGGTGCGTTCACGCATTTTATTTGATTCATTATTTTACGAGGATATGTTTGGGTCTTCAAATGTTAACCAAAAAGTGCAAAACACGTGATATCCGTTGACATTTGTTTTCACCATCACGTCTTGAAAGCGTGAAGATTGAGCTAACTGTCGTAGTAGCGGCAGAATTAACCGGCAAACGTTACCGTTAGCTGCTGTGTTTTAGCTGCTTTTAACCAGAGTAGGTAACATGATGGGGGCGGTAACCGAGTGCTTGGAGTCATGCAAACACCTCTGTGAGAATTTATATTTTAAATAAAGCTTTAATGTGATCCTCTGGCGTGGTGCTGTTTAAAAGTTTTTATATTTGTCTAGAATTTAGAGGGAAAATCCACCTGAAACACGATTCATACTGTGCTGCTGCAGAGAGAGAATCAGAAACGTTATATTAAACGCAGACAACTTCCTGCCTTAAAGCTTTACATATGTTCATGTCTTTCATGTTAGATGCCCAAATTATTATTGTAAATATTTTTATTATTATTATTAAAGTCCCCCTCCACGCAAAAATCAGTTTTTTCTTCTTGTTCCTTCAGTTGGATGTTTGAGCTTCACTGTGCAGAGTTTGTATCAATGCAATAAATCAAATGGCATCCAGTGCTTTTAGGGCAGTGGCAGCAGCTGGACCATTAATGATATTAAATTCAAGGTACCAGCTGTGAATCAGGAAATAATGCCTGTATGAGTGTTTCTATTTATTGTCTACTGAGGTTCTCCAGGATTTGTATCCAACTCAAACATCAGAGTCACGTAACAGTAAAGAACAAGACAACTCTGTGTTGTTGTTTCCTCGTGTGTTCATACTACATTTCAAATGCTGCCATGCTTTTTACTTTAATACATCACATGTCCAGTTTGCATACTCTACCTGTTTGTTCAGATCCAGTCGAAACACAAACACGCATGCAAAACAGGGACTTCTAGTTCCTCTGCTTTTGACCTCTGGTTCCATAGTTCCTGCAACTTTCTTCTAACAGAAAAGTCATGTTGACATGTAGTTTTGGGGTGATTGTTAATAATACGTGAGCTTCGGCCGGGCCGTGTTTGGACCTGAAGTGAAGCAGGTGATTGTGAGAGCAGAAGAGCTGTGCTGCCTTCAAGGCCCTGACACATCAACGCTTATCAGTGTTTCCTCTCCATATAAGTTGCTGCAACTAATGATTATTTTTATTATCCATTAATCTGCCAATAGTTTTCACAAGGAAATGATTAATCTCTTGGTCAATAAAACATCAGAAAAACACCCTTCACAACATCCTGGAGTCTAAGTTGATGCAACCAAATGTCTTACTTTGTCCAAAAGCCCAAAATATTACATTTAGATTAACGTAAAACCAAGAAAAACAACAAGTTTAGCTTCAAATCCTCACATTTGAGAGGCTGCAAGGAGCACATTTTTGGCATTTTTGTGTAAAAATTACTGAAACAATTATTAGATTATCTAAATAACATTTATGCAGCAGTTCCTTTTATTGCAAGAGAATTTTCTCTCACAGGAGACATTAAATGTAATTTTGACCTGCTGACTTTCTCTGCTCAGCTTTAGAGGACACTTGTTATTTTTATAGTGATGCTGTCAGTTTAATGTTTCTCATATTGAGTTACTTTTTGAAAATTCCAGGAGGTCAGGCCCACAAAAGGAGGAGAACCTCGGAGCCCATCGAGATTGAAGATCGCCTGGAGTCTCTGATATGTCGTGTGGGGGAGAAGGTAAAGAGTCTGTACAGGAAGAAGTCTTTATGTGTTTTCAGCATGTGTGGCTTCAGTGGGGATTCAAACCTCAACTCTGGCAAGATGATTCTCGCTCTGTCTGTTGATCCTTACATCAGCTGTACTATTCTGTCTCACACTGATCAAAATAAAGACAAATACGAGAACTTTTTGGTGTTTCTTGGTCTTTGGGGTGCTTATCAAATTTCTTGCTCGTTTCTAACGGCCCTCGCTGCAGACTACTTCTAGTTGAATAAGTTTAATGTCACAGATGTTTGCTTCATGTTTCTGCAGAGTACGTCGTCCCTGGAGAGCAACTTGGAGGGTCTTGCTGGCGTTCTGGAGGCGGACCTTCCAAACTACAAAAACAAAATCCTTCGCATTTTATGTGCTGTGTAAGTTCAAACCTCTTATCACCTTTTGACTGATGAAATGATCAGCATCTTTCATGCTGGTTCTCACTGAGTTGTTATCTGTCGACAGCGCCCGCCTCCTCCCTGAGAAGTTGACGGTCTATACAACTTTAGTCGGACTCCTCAATGCCAGGAATTACAACTTCGGGGGCGAGTTTGTGGAAGCCATGATCAGACAACTCAAGGAGACGTTGAAAAACAACTTGTACAATGAAGCCGTTTACTTGGTAACCCAACGTTGCAAAAGCAGCCGACATATCGCTCTTAAAAACATAAATATATCAATAATGTTTTGGACTTTTTAAACAAAGTGTCTTCTTTTTATTTTTTTATAGGTGCGTTTTCTGTCGGATTTGGTCAACTGCCATGTGATTGCTGCTCCTTCTATGGTGGCCATGTTTGAAAACTTTGTCAGTGTTACTCAGGAGGAAGATGTACCACAGGTATGTAGAAGGTTGAGATGGATTGATAACATTTTTTATACTGTACCAGAGTCAGGAATGAATCAGTGAACTTTATTGATCCATTGTGAATCAGGTCATGGCAGCAGTGACGGACAGAGGAGAAAAGTAGATCGATGAAGAGTAAAATGAACACAGTATCATGGAGAGAAAGAAAGAAAGGACAAACTACAGTAGTGCTAAAACATTTTGAAAACCTTTTCATCCTGTAAAATGTTTCCAATCACCAAATTGTCACCACAGAATTACATATTAGTAGTTTCAAAATAAGAGTTTAGTGCAAAAGTCCAATTGAAACACAACTAATTTTACATTCTTTCAATGGGAAGCACCGTGATTTTCAAAAGGTCTTTGCTGCAGTCCAGGTTCATGCCAAATTGGCCGTTTTCTATTATATCGTAAGAAGTCTTCTTTGTGTGCGAAGGTTCGGTCGGACTGGTTTGTGTACGTGGTGCTGTCCTGTCTGCCCTGGGTCGGTAAGGAGCTTTATGAGAAAAAGGACGTGGAGATGGACCGACTGCTCAGCCAGATCGAAGGCTACCTCAAGTAAGACGTCTGCCTTGTTTTCTATTCTAGCTTTTATATTTTTGGCCTTCGTTCATGCTTCTTCCTTTGTTTGCTCTTCATTCTTTTGCTGCCTTGTTTTTACTTGCATGTATATATTTTCTTTAATTCTTTATTGACAGTTATTTACTTGCTCAGTGCTTTTTTTTTATTTCTTGTTTACATTCTGTTGAATCAATGCTTTTATCAGCTGAGTGTTACACAGTGTTGTTCTCTACTTCTCCATATTTTTCAGGAGGAGAGTAAAGACTCATGTTCCCATGCTGCAGGTGTGGACAGCTGAGAAGCCTCACCCACAAGAGGAGGTGAGAGACAGACGGCGGTGTTACATTTCTCACTTTTACTATGATGAAAATGAACTCCCGTCGACACGGCGTTCCCATGACGTTGTTCAAATGAATTCAATTTAATTTCAGCCAGAATTATTTTTGAGTCGTGTCATTACGGAAAATGCAAGATGATGTAAGAAAACCAAAATATCGTCTGCTAATCAGTAGCACCATTTTACAGAAGTTCTTGCGTGTCTGCGTCTGAACTTCCTGTTGGTACATTACAAGATCTCACATTTGAAAGACAATGACAACGGCGGAGACATGCAGTTGTCTTGATTTATGTGTTATTGGATGCTGACAGACAACATCATCCAAATCTTTAGAAGAAACAAACAGCAGTCATGATTATTGTCAACTGATGTCCTCTTTCATGTTATAATAAGACTTCTAAAAGCCTTTATAGGAGCTTGCTGTGTGAGTCTAGTAATAATGTACTTCTTCCTGATTCCCGTGAAGTAAATGTGTCATTGAACACATCGTTAAAACTTCACCTCCTCTCTCTCCGTCCCTCTCCCAGTACCTGGACTGCCTTTGGGCCCAGATTCAGAAGCTAAAGAAAGACCGCTGGCAGGAGCGCCACATCCTTCGTCCATACATCGCCTTCGACAGCGTGCTGTGCGAAGCCCTGCAACACAACCTGCCCCCCTTCACCCCTCCGGGACACATGCCAGACGCCCAGTACCCCATGCCCCGGGTCGTCTTCCGCATGTTCGACTACACTGACGCCCCAGAGGTACGTTAAAGATGCCGTTTACCTTTGGGAAAAACACGTATTTAGATTAATTTACTCATTATATATATATAATGAAATCAAATGTTGAGCATGTGTTAATATGGAAATAACAGCAAATAATGTTAGACAGAGTCAACACAGCCAAAAAGCAAAACGTGTGTCATAGTAGGAGTTTTTTTTCTGTTGTTTGAGTCCTCAAACCTTCGTCATCTTCATCCTCAGGGTCCCGTTATGCCCGGCAGTCATTCTGTGGAGAGATTTGTCATAGAAGAAAACCTGCACTGTATTATCAAGACTCACTGGAAAGAGAGGAAAACCTGGTGAGCAGGGAGCTTGATCACGTTTTTAACTCTTGTGGAGCCTGAACGTTCACACGAGCTCTCACTTAAATATTCAAACTCTTACTTTTACTTTTCAGCGCTGCCCAGTTACTCAGCTATCCAGGGAAAAATAAGATTCCTCTCAACTATCACATCGTGGAGGTATATAGGATTTATTTTCTTTACACGATAGATGAGAGAAAAAAAATCAAAAGTTGCTTTAAAATATAACTTTCCTGTTTTTTGTTTTTTCTTCTTTTAGGTGATCTTTGGAGAACTTTTCCAGTTGCCCATCCCTCCTCACATCGACGTCATGTACACCACTTTGCTTATTGAACTCTGCAAACTGCAGCCAGGATCGTTGCCTCAAGTTGTATCCTTGATTGTTTGTGTCACTGCAGTTAATTACGAGGATGCACTTTTAACTCAAATTCATTGTCTATCATACCCAGAAAGTTCTGAACTCTCAGGAGTTAAAAATCCCAAACTTGCTCCAGAAAAAACACATTAGCACATGTCTCTAAATTATTAGTGATGAGGCGGCAATATATCACAGGTATATTGTGATATACCAATGTATTTCAATGTTGTTTACTCTGCTACACTGTTAAAAACCTCATAGTTAAACATGTTCTTTCCATCGAACCAATTGGATTTTTTTATTGTTTTATTTAAACAAAATCTTCAGTTGTTAAAATCACAGATGAAGGTCACAGCTGGTTTTTGGTAAAACAATTATCATCATTGAGGCCAGAACATAGTAGAAAATAAGGCAATTAGTTGAATGATAGAATGTTAATTAACAATAGTTAATATTTTAGTTATTTAAGTCATTTGCAGTCAGGACCTTATCTAGTAGAAATGGACAAACATCGGATGGTTTCAGCTTTTTAAATGTGAACTGAATATCTTTTAGTTTTGGACTGTTAGTTGGACAAAACAAGACATAATTTGAGACATTATCTTTGCCTATTAGAAATATTTTATGACATTTCTTGTACTAATTTCATCTGTCATGCATACATAAGTAACCCTGAACTATGATATCTTAATAAGAGAATATAGTCATGATGAAATGACATTTGATGTCGGCTAGTAAAAACTTGTAATGTACCTTTTTAAAAAGAGACTTTGTCTTAACACCTTCCTGTCAGTTGGCTCAAGCCACAGAGATGCTGTACATGAGACTGGACACCATGAACACCACCTGCATAGACAGGTAACGTTACCGCACCAGTGAAAAGGCTTCACACAAGAGCTTCCTGTCTGTAACACTGTCGTCTCCTCTGACATTTTCAGACTTATCAACTGGTTTTCTCATCATTTGAGCAACTTCCAGTTTCGATGGAGCTGGGACGACTGGTGAGTGATTCTGTGATTGGACACGGAGAGCTTTTATAGCAGCTGTTGATTGTTTTAGTATTCAGTCGATGATGTGATTGTGTGTTTTCTGTAAAGGGCTGACTGCTTGACCATGGATCTAGAGAAACCCAAACCCAAGTTTGTCAAAGAGGTTCTGGAGAAGTCTATGAGGTATGAAATCATCTTTTCTTGTAATATGACAGAATTTCTATTACAATTTCTTGCTATAATATATCTGATTGTATCTTGTGAATCTGATGCAAACTATGGGTTTAAAACATCTTATAACACCCCGTAATGCCCAGTATATTTTCTTCTTAGTGAAGCTTTAATGCATTCCCTCTGGAAGAAGTTGAATATTGCTCATGTTTTCCTCTAATTTGTCCTTGAAATCACGTTAAACTTGTCTGTTCTCTCCTTTTCCTGCAAGACTTTCGTACCATCAGCGGATAGTGGACATCGTCCCTCCAACCTTCTCAGCCCTCATCCCAGCTGAACCCATCTTCACTTACAAATATGCAGATGAAAGCGCCTGTAAGTACACTTATAATTCTCATCCCGCCCCCCCTCCCGGCAGCAACATCTGCTAAAGCCTGGTCTGGAGAGCTAATCTGTCTGTATGTATTTTATATTTATTACTCATCAGCACTGGTGACTATAGATTACAGTCTAATACTGTCTCCAAATATGCTTCCAAGAAACGATGTGGCTGTTTTCTTTCCTCTTCCCTACATGATTAGTGTCAACTGCATTACATTCAGTACAAGTGGCCACCTGATCATAAACAGTAATTATATAGTACAGCAAAGTCACAGAGCTGTAAAATCAAATGGAAATAAATTAAACTACATCGACCTTCATGTGAAGAAGAGATGAATCTGGTGTTAACAGCGTTCTTGTCCGAGTGTTATTTTATACATAATCACCATAAGAAATCCCTCAAACATAGAATGTAATTAACTTATGCTTTAATCCTGGGTTGGTGACCCTTTTTAAAACATTTATAGTCAGAAAGTCAGGAAATCAAAGCATAATTATCAACACATTCAAGGTCAATGAACAAGTGTTTTAAAATCGATACTTCTGGTCACCTGATCAAACTTCAAGGAAGCAGTTTGGTCGCCATCAAACGGTTTTTTGCAGTGAACGTACTGTGTAAGGTTTGACGTGAATATTTTCTGTTGCCCTGCAGCTTTGTTACCAGGTTACCCAGTATCCATCACCGTCGGAAACGCCATCAAGAACCGAGCGTCCAACGAAGAGATCCTGACCATCCTCAAAGAAGTGCCCAACCCCAACCAGGAGGATGACGACGGTTCGTTCTTCTCTTTGTTTGTTTTGTTTTGTATCGGAGGCAGTTTTCTCAATGTTTCTGGACATTCAAACAATTATTCTAGAAGGAAAATATCACACTTTCTTTTCCAGAACAGTATTATGGTATTTTAAATGCAAAAGGAGCCACAATCACCGCTTAATCCTTGACAAAACGAGATATTTCAATCAAATCAAATGTATAAAACAAATCAGAGCCAAATAAGTGATGACATTACAGAATTCCTTTGACTTTATTTGGTCAGTAATCTTCTTTAAGACTGTAAATATGTGTCAGAGGGTTTTGCTTCAGGCTTTTCTCACAGACATTTATCTTTAGATTTATCCAAATATGGTTTCCAAAGCTTGTTGAGGAGTAATACCACGACCCTTCCCTCATTCCTAATGTTTTTGTTTTTGTTTTTGTTTCTATTCTGTCCGTCATTTGCATTCCTTTCATTTTCTCTCCATCTTCAGACGAGGGGGAGAGTTTCAACCCCGTGAAGATCGACGTGTTCTTGCAGACTCTTCTCCATCTGGCTGCCAAATCCTTCAGCCACTCCTTCAGCGCCCTCGGCAAGTAAGTTCACCCGCCGTGAAAAACCTCCGGTCAAAGCGTCAGTGTTGATATACTGGTTCAGCTGATGTTGAAACAATCTCACTGTAAAGTCAGCCAATAGATATCAAAAGGTTCTTGACAAGAAGTTGAATCACATATTTTCTTCTGACATCATGTTGATTTACATTGTAACGCTGTTTAGAATAAAAAAAAAGGGAAAGGTCAGTGTATTAAAGGTAGAGAGAACTGGAAAAACTGGAAAAGCACGTTTTAATACTCACACATACTGACTTGAGTCCTGTCACACCTGTAATGACTGACACCCACCTCATACAGATAAAATGTGTTTGTTCCACACACTCGATCCTTTCGGGACACTGAGTTCAGGGTGATGCAGTAAACTAAACGGTTTAAACACTCAGCAGGCGGAAAGCAGAACTGATGTTCAGGACATGAAAGTGAAAAGTTTTCCCTTCAGACGAGCTTTAATTTACAGCTTTGATGTGATTTACAACATGAAAAGAGGCTTTTCCTCATCGTTCATGTGTGGAATGAACTTTAAATGAGTCTAAATGAGTTTGAACTTCTATCATTATATTTGTCACTTTACTATGAAAATCATCATCTACGTAGCATTTATTAATCAAGAAAATACTGAACCCTTACAAAGATAAAAATTTTAGTAATTTAAAAATGTTTTAATAATATTTGAATAATGTTAGATTTGTATCTTAAGAAAACTGTATAATTATAAAAAAGAATAATTAATATACTAATAAGCTAAAAGCCCAATTCTGTTCTGAAAACTAGCTACAGCTCAAGTAAATCAAATGTACAGTTTTAAGTGCTGAATTTAAAAAAACTTGAGGTGATTTTCAAAGGTTCAGACGTTGTGAAAGTTGTTCTACAGCGGGATTCATCAGTCGTAGACTCGCCACGAACATAAAACACAAACATGTTTTGTACTGAATGAAGGATCCAGAGCTGCTGGCCTCACCTGCGTGTGTCTCCTTCAGGTTTCATGAAATCCTGAAGACCCTGACGTACAGCGACGAGGGGAAGCTGCACATCCTCAAGGTGGTTTATGAAGTGTGGAGGAACCACCCGCAGGTACGAACCACACCAGAGACCAACAGAAAACCCTTAAGAGAGAGATTATCAGTTGAAACATCATCAGTCAGTAATAAAGAAGAATAGAATTTTGGTCAAGATGTCGGTTAAGATGATGTGTGTCTGTTCTGCATCTCAGATGATCGCTGTGTTGGTGGACAAAATGGTTCGGACGCAGATCGTCGACTGTGCTGCTGTGGCCAACTGGCTCTTCTCTCAGGACATGGCTCACGAGTTCACCAGGTGAGACAAACGTTTAGCAAAAGTTAGCGACAGAGCGCTTCTCCTCCATTTAATGCTAAAGAAAAGGGGGGGGGGGTTGCATTATTTTTGATCTGTAGCATCTGGAATAAAAAGTGTTCTCTGCCAGTAAACTTAAAACAAAAACTCTCAACCTCATCTAGACTTTTCATCTGGGAGATTCTTCACTCGACCATCCGTAAGATGAACAAACACGTCCAGAAGATCCAGAAGGAGCTGGAGGAGGCCAAGGACAAGCTGGAGAAACAGCAGCATAAGAGGGTAACTCAGTAGTTTTGTTTGTTTTTAAGATTTTTATTTGATAGTAAAAATTGCAGAGAGATGGGAAACAGAGAAAGGCATGACAACACATTGGGGTAAACATCTTAACCAGTAGGCTACGAGGTTTGTTCTATCAGGTATTACATCACTTTTCTCATTTCCTTCACATGACTTACAAAACATCCTCACAAGGTGTCAAACAGCAGCGTTGAGCTTTTTTAGCTGGTAAATTAGACCTCCAGTCATTCAGCTGCTGATCATTTCTAGACTTTGTTAGTTGGTTTGTCAAGTAGTGAAGGAGGTGAATCTGATGGACAGATGTTGAGACCACAGCTGCAGTTTACAATGAGCTGTTTTTTCATCATAAAGCAGTGATGTCATTTATGATCCTTCTGTTTCATCGTCCATCTGTGTGATTAAAAGCCCCACATGTACAGAAACTGAACAAATGGATCAGGTTGGTGAAAGTCGGCTAGCGAGGGTTAACGTTTGTGTGTCTGTACGCCAACAGAGGGACAGCGGAGACGACGAGGACATGGACAAGAACAGCGAGGACGAGGACGGTCAGCTGGAGGAGCAGATCGAGAGGCTACAGGAGAAGGTGGAGTCGGCTCAGAGCGAACAGAAGAACCTCTTCCTCGTCATCTTCCAGGTACCGATGGCTCTGTTTTTATTTATTTACTTCTGCCAGCACTGTAGTGTAGTTGATGAGATTTAACACACAAACCTTTTAAACGTCGTTTTTCCTCTCCTCACAGCGTTTCATCATGTTATTGACGGAGCATCTCGTCCGCTGCGAGACGGGCAGCGTCGACATCAGCACGCCATGGTACAAAAACTGCATCGAGCGGCTGCAGCAGATCTTCCTCATGGTAAAACACATACACCAACACACACACACTCTACAGTAACACCTCGTGTGTATCCTCTTGACGACTGACGCTATCCCTCTCCGTCGTGCAGCATCACGTGACCATCCAGCAGTACATGGGAACCCTGGAGAACCTGCTGTTCACCGCCGAGCTCGACCACCACATCCTGGCCGTCTACCAGCAGTTCTGTGCCCTGCAGCTCTGAAACACACACACACACACACACACACACACACACTCTCAAACAGATTGGATTAAATGTACTTGTGTTCGCGCAGTACCTTTGCTAAACCTACACATTAGAACCTACCAGCTCTTGCATCAAGAATCTCCTCATTAGGTTGTTTTTTTTGTTGTTTATTTACCTCTATTTTGTGTTTGGTGCCATTCAACGTGTTTAGAAATGTACGAACACACCTGAGGACGTTTTTCAAAGTAGGAATTCAAAGGACAAATCCTGTCATTAATTTACTATAGTGTTCCTTTTTTATTTTGTTTTCTTTTTGGTTTGTTTACCATTTTGTTCATTTTTACATTATATTCGTATTCTTATGAATGGGTCTTTTAAAAAAACTGTATGAACTGAGTCCAGACTGAGCTGGAGAAACGACCGTAGGAGAGGAGATATCAGGTCGGCTCTGATTGATTATGAATCTAGAGAGCGCTCTACTTTTTTATATTTGTTTTATGTGGAATTGGGAAATAATTAAAACTCTCCAGAGTCTTTATCCGCCTGTTTGTTTGTATATTCTTCACCTCCATCTCGCCCGTAAACTGCTGCAGTGTAACAACAAAGCCTCGATGACACTTACTGAAACGTCTGCCCTTCTGCTTTTTATTCTAATGCTGCGAGTAACCTGAACGCACCGTCGCCATGGAGTCATGATGTTGAAGAAAACCTCACTGTGTTAATTACCAAACTCTATTAAAACTGTGTAGGTGCTACAACGAGATGCAACGATTAGTTGATCCACAAAAAAGTAATTGATTAATCATTTGTCAAAGGAAAAATATTAAATTTCTTTAGTTCCAGCTTCTTAAATGTGAATATTTTTTGGTTTCTTCTCTTCTTTATGATGGCAGACTGAATATTTTTGGGTTGTTTACTGTTGTTTGGGAGAAAACGAGACATTTCAGGTAGCGTGAAACGAAACTGATGGATTTTAGAGGCCGAACAACCAATCAAATCATCCAAATAATGGTTAGTTGCAGCCCTGGTTTTGAAACCACAAACAGATAAGTTCAGTGGTTGTTTCCTCTTAATAACAACATGAACTCCTGCTAACGGTCATCTTGATTATGAATAATGAACGTTTTTGATGAAATAATAATCTCAGACAACCTTCATAATGTAGCAAACAGCTTTTTTTATTTGAAGGTTTCTTTATGGGAACTCCAGACTTCAGATTTCAGTTGAAACCAGCAGATGTTTTGGTTTTTCTTTTGTCATTTGAACCCATTTTAACCTTTTATGAAACATCTGTTTCCAGCCAGTCAGTGTTGCCCACCGCTGATATGAAGAACCACATGTACAGCTGATTAAAACTTGTACAATAAAACCGTCTGAGCAGTTTTTGTTCAGTGTCGCTGCTGTTGTACAAGAAGTCTGCCTCGAAAACAGAACTTACATACATCACAAAACCTTTAGAGGAAAATATACTGCGGTAACGTCCTTTAAATACTCAACACACTGAATAAAAACATGTCGCTGCCGTTCCAGCTGAGCGGCCTCGAGAGCCAAACAGGTGAGATTTTATTCTCAAGTGTTTGACCTTCATGTGCAGAACGATGTCGGACGCTGGGAGGCTGTTTTCACCTTCATCTGCTGGAGGAGGAAAAGTTTCTCTGTGCTCAACTTAAATTTTATTTAACACGTTTACCTGCAACCAGCGTGAGATCACAACTAGTTTGGAGCCAATTGTGGTTCAATATGCAACAAGAACGGATTTTACAGTGAAGAAAGTATCTTTGTGTCCATCAGTTGAACTTTGGAAATGAACTGTATTTGCCTTTTCATAGATTCTGGATTTTTTAACAAGATAAGAATCTTAATGTGCTCTTCAGATGACCATATCTGAGAAAACTGGAAATATAAAGTTAGATAAGCCTGTTTCCTCTTCAAGAAAAACAAAAGAACACATAACTCATCATGTCATTTTAATCATGTTAGTTATTTACAGTATTATGAACACATTAACTCCCAAAAGAAAGATTTGTCAGCTTTAATAAGGACACTTTTTACAATCTTAAAAAAAAAGGCATACAGACATGTCACTCATACATTACCATATATACAATATCTATATGTGCATCAATGACACCACAGTTCATTTTAATATTCAACAGAATCAGTACTGACCATCTTTATTGCACAAACGTCTTTGTCTTTAATGCTTCCAACCTGTTTCAGAGCGTCTGTTAGTATTTGAACATCTTGGGTGGTGTTATTTGGTTTTTTTTCTTCCACAGTACAAACACACATAAATCAACATGATGAGATTACAACAGTGTTATTCTGTTTGGTTTATCTGCTCATCGACATGTTTGGTCTGAAACAAGCAGAAAAAATCTGCTTTAATGTCTAAAATGATAACATTTTAAAACTGTGTTAGTCAGCAGCACCGTTCAAAGTGGTTTTATTGCAGTTTGATCAAACGTTCATCAGTGTATGTTTCTTATTTCTATACATATGTGCCCATGATGATGTGACATCACATCCAGATGTTTCAAGCAGCTCCGTCGGAGTCTGACAGCAGAAAAATGTTTGTGTGATCAGAAACTTCAGGTTTTGTCGTCAGTATGCTAAAGAAACAACAAGCGTCTCCACAGTTAAAGAAGGTAACACAGTTTGTCCTGCTGTGTTGTGAGTCGGGCAACAGTTCAGGTCTTTGCTTTGGTGACTGATGGAGGAAATCCTGAGAATTTAGACAAAACACTGAGGGAAACATCTGGCTCTTTAGCTGCTGAATGCTCCGCTATGTTCACCAGCTAGTCTACAGCTAACTGTGTCTGTTTCCTGTTTGGTGCTGAGCAGGTCGTGTACAGTGGCTTTTTAGAGCTTTTTTTTATGTAAGTGGCTACCTGCTGCTGCCGATAACAACACTATGAGAGCCGTGAGAGTCAACCAAAACAGTAAAGTTGCAGCCAGACAGATAAACAATGAGATGAAACTCGTTATAAAGCTCCGTAAAGCTGAGAGGAGCTGCAGAGTCACTGATAATTCTCTATGAGCAACACCTCTGACACTACACACAGTTATTTGATGCATTATTTTTTTTATAAAAAAATATCAATTACAGCCACATAATTAATGCAGGAAAGTTACATTTTTATGTCCACTTTCCCTGCTAACTAGTTACTGGAAATAGTGTGTCTGTGATGCATTTATTGAATGAACAATGAGAATAATCTGCTGAGTGTATTTCTGCAGATAAACAGTGGATGAGCTTCTAAGGGTTACATGTTACTTGTTAGTAGCTACAGTATGAAGGTAGTTTCTGGTTTTGGCCCCGACGTCATACAAAAGAATTAATACACACAGGAATGTCTTGCTTTAAAAAAAAAACTATTTTACCCATAAATCAGAGGTTACATAAACTAAAACAAACTGCTTTTCAACCCTGTTTCGTACCAAATAAAACAGACTGTAGTCCGTGTCATGGTGTGAGCGACCCGTGAGCAGGTTCACGTCTCCACCGCCGGAGCGTGCTCAGCGGCGGTGGAGACGTTGCTTTGTTTGGTCCCGTAGGTGGCGGCTTCTTCAGCCTCCAGTCGTCTGTACCGCGTGTGGAAGAAAATAACGAAGCAGCAGGTGAAAAGGCTGCAGAGTCCTGCCATCACCAGCATGGGCACTGACGGAGGAAAACAAACAGTTACTGGAGTCAGTAAACAGAAAGATACTCCAGTTCAGCCACTTATCAAGTCTTTGTTGCTTTAAACCAAAACAAAGTAAAAAAAAAGAGCAGACGGAGTGAGTGTGAGGACGCTGCGAGGTTTGTTTCTCCTTCGTTAGAGGTTCACAGTGTGACCTACCCCTCCAGCTCAGGACCGCATCGCCGCACGTTGACAGCGGAGAGTCAGCGATCCGATTGGTCAAAGCCTGAAGGAGGATTATGTAGAGAACAGACTGGATCTGTCTGGAGAAGATCACAAGGAAACAATCACTATTAATATAAATAAGAAAGACCAAAATGAGGAATTAAAAAATACTTTAGTCTCTGTAATCTGTGATTGATCTCACAGGAGGACAGAAGAAAAGCTGCCAATGTAATAATAATATAAACCATCAGTTATGGTTGTTTGGTTTTGTTTGAAGTCCAGGAACTGATCAGAGTTTAAATGTTTTTAAAACATTGTCTCATTGATTGTGAGCATCTTGTTATCTTTAATCTGCCTCTCACACAATAACATAATAAAACAGATGAAATCTGATTTAAAGAATGTAAAATACAAATCTGGATGGAAATAAGATAAAACATCTGCAGCAAAAGAAAAAGACAATTTATTGTCTTTTTAACTCACTTTGAGGGATTATGGCTGCATTATCAACTAGGAACAACTAAATGCCAAACATTCATTGTTTCCAGCTTCTTTATTAGGAAGAATTACTGCTTTTCTTGCTGTACATTGAATCATTTTTGGGTTTCAGACTGTTTAGACTGTTTCAGGCTTTAGGACGTGATGCAGGGTGTTTTTCACTATTTTCTGACATTTAATAAACCAAACGATTAATGGATTAATTAACAAAATAATGTGCAGATTAATCAATAATGAACATAATTGTTGCAGCCCTGTAATCAACAACCCGTTTCTCCTTGTTTTCCTCTCTATATTCTATTTAAAGCACATTCTGAGCTGCTAATTCACTGTGAACTGCTGTAAACAGTTTTCTTTCAGCAGAAACCATTAAATAATAAAAGATAATTAAGTTTTAACTGATCTGCACCATTTAGAAAATCCAGATATATTTGGAAAACCCTTGATCAGACTTTTACATGTATGTTTTGCTCAGACATCAGTAGTACCCTGATATGAAGATGAGTCCGGCTGATGTTGCTTCTCCGACTGGGTACGAACACTCGACGGACAGCTCCATGGCAACCGGGTAAATGGAGAAACCGAAAAAGCCAAAGAGAGAGCAGACGGCGGCCACGGCGGCTTTCTGCTCTCGCATCTGAGACACCTGGAAAGATTCAAGAAACACAAACTTTATCAACACTACAGTGTTTAAGTTAGTCATGTTAGTATCATGAAACCTTCTCTCCATCAGCAACAGAGGGTTTGTTTTCTAAAATATATCAAAACACTTTAGCCGTTTGAACAGATGATTTGCTGTTTTCAACCTGTAACTAAAAAAACTTCATTAAAACAAACTTCCACTCGTCATCAGACTGTTTCCTCTGCTTTAAATAAACAAGTCTTCATCTTTCAACCCTCACTGTGTGGTGTTCTCACCACTGAGAAGGCGATGCACGCCAGAGCGGTGAGGCTCATGTTGATCTTCGTGGCTTCGGTGAACTTCTTGGTTTTGTCCACGTAGAGACCCAGCACGCCGGCGCCCACGACGCCAAACACGATGAAGAGAGCGCCGCACAAGCCGGCAAAGTCCTGCAGAGATGAGATGTTACAGGTTTATTAAATATCATCAGAGCGTGTTTCTAAAACAAAATGCATCTAGTATGTTGGAGACATTTGGTTCCATCTGTTACTGAAAATAATTTTAACTGTTGAAACAGACATTTATATACTTTTAATATTAGTATTTATTTAGTCTTTGCTCTTATTTTTGCTCACATTCATTGCTGTGTGTGTAAAACCACAAACATTTATTCTCATATATGCTGCATGTGTTGATTTTATTGCTCATCTGATAACAATAACACCTAATTGACCCCCTAATGAATCAATATGGAGTCTTATCCTGTGGCGTGCTTACGTTGGTGTATCCCTGCACACACAGGATCTGCTCCAGCAGTGTGGAGAAGCAGGTGAAGACAGCGATGCCGGAGCCGAAGCACAGCAGCAGCACGAGGTAGGCTTTGTTCTTCAGTAACTGAGGAGGAGACAGAGAGAGAGAGAGCTCGTTAAGAAAAGACTGATCGTCCAAGGAGAACGAGGTCACTGTACCGCCAAAATAAAAGTATCAGCTCACAAAGAGAACATGAAAACTGAAAATAAAAGATAATGCCAAAGTGATCAAACAAATACAAAATGAATTTGCTGTAAACAAAAGAATAGGATTTGAACATGTCCAACAGAATCAAAGTGGGAGAACTAGACTGGATGCAGGTTTCCCTCCCAAACCAGCATTAAAATGCCGCTGAGCAAGACACTGAGTCCTCCAGAGACCAGCAGCAATGTTGCTACAACATAAACCAAACTGTTTAGATTTACACGTGAATTTCTGTGTCTAATTATTTTCTTTAGGGCTCCAACTAACCATTATTTTCATTATCAATGATTTTAATCAATTAACAGTCCATAAAATGTTAGAAAATCATCAAAAATGTCAATCAGTGTTTCCCAAAGATGTCTTCTTTTGTCAACAGTCAACAACCCAAAGATAGTTGGGAGTTCAGTTTAAAATCATATGAGGATTAAAGAAACTAAAAATATTCACATTAAGAAGCTGGAACAAGAGAATTTTAGCTTTTTTTTTTAATTAATCACTTATCAAAATACTTTGCCTCAAAGGGTTTTACAAACTGTACAACACACAACACACTCTCCTCTTAACACCTTACTTTGAATAAGGAAGCAGAAACAACCTTTACAGTTATTGTTGTTAAAGGGAAACTCACATCAGAAGACCAGTTTACTAGTTGTCAGCCAGTGAAATCAGCTGTAACAGTCTGAGAAAATAAACTGTAACAAAGTGTTACAAAAGACAGGAACGTTTACCAACCAGGGCCGGTGTCCTGGAAAAACTATTGAGTTGCATTATGGGAACTGTAGGATCCACTGTTGCAGCTTTAACATACTACTGACTACAGACTTACAGTCAGGATGTGTCGGCCTCCGCCACATTGATTTTGAGACTTTAATCTGCCTCTCACACAAAATCCCACCTTTATGGAAGTGCAGTAAAAAGACTACAACTAATACTGAAGACTGTTTTTAAAAAAAATGAAAATACAGAATATTAATCAAATTTTGAAAACCCTAGGAAACATCTCTCCCAAACTTCCTCCCTTGTTAAAAGATAATTCAAGCATAAATTAAACCCAAATTGTAAAATCCTGAAATTATCCTTTAACATGGAACATGGGATGTTTTTTGGTGTGCTGGTTGTCACATATCTGTTACCCCATTTACACCCACCACTGAAATACAATGTATAGTTAAATATCTGATCCGGTTCTAGAAAACTAAACATGAAGGGAAACATCAGATCTGCCACCATGAAACTTGTGCAATAAATTATTAGAAAAGACAAATCCAGGAGGTAGAAATAAAATATCAGCAGCAGATTCAGGTGAAAATGTCATTGAGGAGGGTAAGAACATCCTCACTGCAGGTAGAAAAGTCATCACCACACACACACTCATCATCGGCCCGGTTAGAAACGACATCGCTGCGGAGAGAAATGTCAGTCGCTGCAGGTAGAAACTCCGTCGCCGCGGGTAACGCTGCTGCTGCTGCTGCTGCTGCTGGTGCAGAGGAGGTGAATGAAGTGTCATTGTCCAGCTTATAAATGCTGTCAGTAGAAATGTCATGTTGTGAGTAGAAACTAGATTCTACTAGTGAATATTTTTATTAGTGATTAATCCATAAATTCTTTTTTTTCAGTTCATCTTTTAAACTATAAGATGTCGATGTGGAAGCAGCTGCATGTTTGTAATATTTAACTATAATACAAAGATGAGTAACGCTTTGATGAGTGGTGGATTGTTTCTGTTTTGTTATGTATATCTTGTGACGTAAAACACATTTTCACAAATTAAATCTAATCTAATCTGATTTAATCTAATCAGTTTCAGGAGCTCAACGTGACATCTTCAAAATGTTTGTGTTGTTCGACTGACAGTCGACAACACAAAGAGATTCAGTTAAAAAAGATGAAAAGCAGGAAATCCCCACATCTGAGAAGCTGAAGGAGGGAATGTCCTGCATTTTTTTGTTGAATCACTTAAAACTGTAAACTAATTTCCTCTGAATGAACCAACTATCATCATTTCAGCACTGATAGAAACACTGCAGCTACAGTATCAATAACATCATTGTGAGCATGAGCAGCAGATACTGTACCAACACCAGCTGACCTGAGTACGATCCACCTTAACAACATCAGCAGTGTTTTAGATTAAACTATATTGTTTTTAATGAAGTTACTTAAGTGTTCAACTGCATTTTAATGAGGTTTTAAAATGAATATCATAAACATCTGTAAACGTATGAGTGATTGGCTCCTTCTGGTTTCCTTCTGGTCTGGTTTCCTGCCTGTCTATCTGAATATTTGATTATTGCACCCAGATGATGATGATGATGATTCATGATAAACTCTTCAGTCGTTATGGAGTTGGATGTAGTAAAGAGGCTCAGCCAGAGTCCAGATATTAAATATGATGATTTTATTTGTCTTTGTGCATCTGTCCAATTACTTTTTAATCCCTAAACTTTGGGTACTATGTGTTAAAAGAGCTTTACCTCACACACAGTTCTTTCTATGTTGATGTAAACCTGCTCATATTAAAGCTGAGACTTGGCCTGAAGGACAAATACGTGTAAAAATGTCTCCAAATACTTTCTGTCTGGACTGTACGTGCAGAGTTTGACACTAGGAGGCTGCAGGAGGAAAGTTTCTCTGTGCTCACCTTAAATCTCAGTTCAAGGCGTGTACGTGCAAGAATGATTTTATGACATCACAGCTAGTTTGGACCGGTACTGCTCCCATATGCAGTGAGTGATGAGTGTGAGTGTGATGTGAAGACGTGAAAGCTCCAGCACATCTGTCTTCTCTGTCCTCGTGCGTCCTTACCAGTTTGATCCCCTGTACGAAGGGCTCGGAGGTGGAGAGCTCAGCGCTGGCTGACGGCGGCGTCGGGGGGGCGCTGCTCCGTATCCCGACTGTTGCTAGGAAACAGATGATGCATGCGGGGATTGCATAGGCAAGCAGCTGGAGGAGGAAAACACAGGTAATATGATGATAAATGGATGTTAGCACCTTAAATCAAAGACCGTTTATCATCATTAGCAGGGTGAGGCGCTCAGAGCCACAGATACACACCGGTTCAACTGCTGCAATCCCACAATGCACTGAGGGAGTCCTGTGATTCTAGGCCGACCTTGTCAAGCCATGTTTATTTGAGGGGGGGGGGGGTGTTAAGTAGGGCTGCAACTAACGATCATATGATGATTATTTTCTCAATTAATTGACTAGTTGTTTGGAAAAAATGCTAAAATGTCTTGTTTTGTGCCGACCAACAGTCCACAACCCGAAGATGTTTAGTTTAAAATCACAGAATGAATAAAGATGTCAGAAAATATTCACATTTAAGAAGCTGGAACCAGAAAATTTGGGCATTTTTCTCTTTAAAAATGCAGTTAAGTGGGATGTGCCATAAATGAATGGACGTGTAGTTCATCTGATTTTATTTATATGGTAATATCTGTAAATATTTGCTGTATCTGCACGACACATTCTGATACATTCATACATCTGTTTACACATCTGGCTCAGAGAGCTTCAACAGCAGCTGGTTCAACTTTTACATCATTAAAGCTGCAACAATGAGTTTTTTGGGCCAGTTGGGAGCAGGAGAAGTGTACAGCAGGCTAATAAATATACAATGCAAACGGTTGTTTATTTACACATAAACAGAGCATCATTATCATACTTTTGAGAAATACTTCTGGCTCTTTAGCGGCTAAATGCTCAGTCGCTAACAATGTCTGCTTGGCATGTAGCAGGGCGGAGGGTTTATCAAGAGTTTGTTTGCTTTTCCCTCCCAGATTATATCCAACTGGTCTATTAAACTGGTTCAATGATCAAAGGTGAATCAAAACTAATTGGTGACACTGAACTGCCGGAGTCCTTCACAACACAGAAGACTTCCTCTTAGTTCAACTCACCAAGGTGGGGATGCGTGCAGATGTTTCAGCCATCACGGGTGACATGATGTTAGCGAGGAGGACGCCCAGGGGATTGGCTGAGGAGGGAAACCAGAAGTGGGAGTTATTCTGGCTTCTGTCCTAAATAAAGAATCAATGCTGACTTACTACACTTTCTATTCCCAGTTTCAGACGTCTCAGTTCTTATCTTTAAATACTGAATACATAAAAAAGCTTCTTCTTCTACTTGCTCTTATTTGGTCTCTTTTCATTAAGTCTAGAAATTTCTATAGAACTTATTTCTCTTCCTTTACACAATAAAACCATAAATCAAATGAACTGTTTTATGCTGGTTAATCATCTCTGGACGTTACTGTGTACACATGAGCCTCCCTAAACTTTACAGCACACGCTGACACTGAAACTGACGACAACTGGTCAACATGACACAAAGCACAAAGAAATATATGACTCACAAATAATAATGTAAATAATAATAACACTGACAACAATAATAGTAACCACGAAACTTTATTTAAGTAACATTGTTTAAATTTTGGGTCAAATAATCTAGGAAAATAAATGATTAAGAAACATTTATAGAAAAAGTAAATTATTGTCTTTTAGACAATCTGAGGGATTAAACACCAACAGTGAAACTCGTATCTTCTTTTTTCCACAAGGGCTGATTTTTTTTTAGTTTTGCTCTGTACTTTTTACCTAAATGTTTTTCATCAATCTGATATTTTTCAAGCCTCACCTGCATTTCGCTGTGTTTTTTCTATTAAAGTTTGGTCCAGTTTTACCAAAATTCACAAGCTGTTGTCATTATTTAATCAGCCGAATGTGTTTTTTTTGCAAAAGGAAAGGACCTCTGATGATGGATGGGCCAAAAAAAAGTAAAATAAGTAGTTTTCTTTTCCTCAGTTGCCATTAAACAACTCCACATGTGAAACAGCTTTTAGACGTTCAAAGGTTTATTAGCTGCTCATGTGACCGACAGATTAAACAAAACGATAAGATTGTTACTTTCAACAAAGTCAAAAGTAATAATCAAACATGTTCCATGATTTCAAAGCATCTGATAATAATTAGAATGCAAGTTATTCCTGCTTTCTTTCATATTATATTATCTTTTATATTATTATATCTGATTCCCATCAAGTTGCTAAAGTCACACTGAGCTCTCAGTAATAATAAACAGTAATTCACTCACACATGGAGGCGATGGTGTTAGCCGTGGCGCGCTGGTGGTCGGGGAACCAGAGAGCTGCCAGCTTGGTGGGGGTGAAGATGATGAGGGGCTGAGCCAGGGCACCGAGGGTCTGACCCGACATCACTACTATGTATCGGACTGTAAAACTTTCACCCGGCAGGGTCCCCAAGTAGCGCAGCAGGGCTCCGAACATGTTCAACCAGGACCCCAGAATCAGCTGCAAAGTCCAGATAGCAGAGAGGTGAAAGGTCAGACGCATTCAAGAGATTATCCACATTTTATTCCTCCGTCTTCGGTACCGAGAGATAACTGCTGTAACTGTTCTGCACTTCACTGTATCACTGCTCATGTTTACTACACAGTTCTTTGTCTACACACAACACAACATCAGTTCTCGTGCAACAGACAATTTGTCCCAGGATAGAGCTGCTAGATGCCCAGTCATTGGAAAAACCTTTATAAAGTTTACGTCACACAATGTATGCATTAAAGAAAAGACACAGAGACATTTATTTATATGTTAGTTATGTTATAATATTACACAAAACAACCACACTAAGAGTGTACAGTCAGTTGTACTTGTATATTACATTACATACATTATATGTGTATAATGTGTCACAGCAGCGCTTTGAGCTAAATGCTAACGTGTTTGATGTTTAGCAGGTTTATCATCCTGGTTTAGCCGACTAACATTTGTATTTCCAACACAAAGTGCATCTGAGGCTGATGAGAATGTCGTTAGTTTTGCAGGTATTTAGTAAGTAATTACAATCTCAGAACGACAAACGTCAACCTGCTGGTGACACGAGAGGAAAAGTCAAAGAATCAACAAAGTCATCAGGATTCATCCTCCAGGAACCATGACAACCTATTCAAAGGTTGTTGAGATATTTCAGTTTAGAGCAAAACGATGGACAAACAACTGTTAGACATTAAAATGTATCTGCCATTTCTTTGTATTATGTCGTTTCTGTCCTGATTTGTTGTAATTGTCTGTTTCTTGTTACAGTTTATTTCAAGGTTATTGTCATATTGTATTTATTCATCATTCATATTCAGTCACTTTGGAGGTTTTTGCTTGTTTTTCTTTTTAAAAATGATCTGACATGGTCTCATGCCGTTACACCGACATGCTGAGTCACAGTTTAAAAACACGATTCCTCTTTTTAAACTACCAGTAAAGACTCCAGTGTGATTTCCTCTCTTGACACAGATGTCAGTTCCTTCAGTTTAGCTTCCTGTGCAGAAGCCTTCCAGCAGAAACATCTTTAAGACTATTAATATCTTTCTCCTCCTGGACTGTTGCTTTCCTCCACACTTCTAAAAGCCACTCGGTTAAATGTTTGTGTTGACCCGACAGTTTGAACTGGTATAATTAAACACATCCTCCAGTGTTAAAAAAAGGAACAGTAGGGTAGCTGGAAAATGTACAGGTTCATTATAATGTGTCAATGAAAACATGCTGATTATACAACAACACCTTATTAGTGTTCAGAGTGCAGTTTGTACCGTGATCCGAAGCCCGAAGGTGTCCAGCATCCAGGTGGTCCCGAAGCTGAGCGGTATGGCCACCACCATATAGACCAGTGATAACCAGTTGATATCCTCCAGACTGACATTCAGGTACTCGGCAGACTGGTCTGCTACTGGTGCAAAGGTCAGCCATATCTGGGAACACACGTGACAGGTTTTATTCAAAACTTAGGTCTGTCTACTAAAAGTTCAAGCCGCTCTTATAAAATGACTGTTAATACTAATTTGGGGAAATAAAACGCACTATGGAAGACTAATAACGTCAATATTGACAAAAAAATATTCAAAATGGTATTTGTAACTTGAGGATGGGATTGGTTGGTATTTCTTAAAGACTGAGATAAGAATGTAAGACACTAATTTTCTATGAAAATGTGATATTTATTGTTTTGGAAAGGCAGCTTTAGATATGTTTGCACTTCTAAATACACAAATATTACATCATCAGCACCCTGCAGAAAGCTTAATGTAAGAAGTCCAGATTTCAGGAATTAAAATGTGATTTTCTTATTGATGCTCGATAGTTTATAGATGCAACAATAATTGAAATGTTGCTTAAATATAGCACATATTTCCTATGTACACTTTACAATATCTTTTATTAAAAAATAAAAGATTAAAATATCTTAAAACAAATATCAAAATTGAGAAATGCATAAAAAAAGAGAAGAAGAAGAAGCAAAGTGATAGTCGGCTACATCAGAACATTAGCTGTGGATTTTTAGAAATAACACATCAGTCTGTTCTTTAAACAAATGATTTGTAAAACATGAATATCAGTTCAATCTTGACTGTGTGGTTTCTCTGTGTGGAATCGTTTTAAATCCTCGATCTGAGTACAGTTTCACCAGATGGGATAAAATCCCGAGTGACCTCTTGTAAACCTGCTGTGTGTTAAGATTTGAGTCGACCCCGGCCAGCGTTTTAAAATGTCGACTCAGGACAAAGACGTGGTAAAAACTAAAGGCTGATGTCAGCAGGATGCTGACGCTGAAGTTTCAGTCTCTGTCTGTGACGTCGGTTGATTTGTGCCACAGATGTCAGATAAGACTGCGGCGATTATTGACATTATCGATTAATCTATTAATTGTTTTGTCTGTAAAATGTCAGAAAACAGTGAAAAATCGATCATAATAGTTTCCCAGAATCAATGATGATGTCTTTAAAACATCTTTTTTTGTCCGACCAACAGTCCAAAACCAAAAGATATTATCTAGATATTATAACTATCATGTATGAGAAAGAAAAGCATCAAATTGAACCCAGTTGAGAAGATGAAACCAGCATTTCTTTTGGACGTTTTTGCTTAAAAAAATGACTTAAATAATATTTTGATTAAAATAGTTGCTGATTAATTTTCTGTCCATCAACTAATCATTGCAGCTCTAGTTCATTAACATGATTAACTTATTTTATTACAGGATAATTTCAGCTGTGAATCAATGAAATTAGTGTATAACAACAATTTTATTTAATTATATTGTTGATTATATAATGATAAAAGTATGCTGTTAATAATAGATGAAAGGATCCTAAAATCTTTCATTATCTTTCAAAATTCCAATTGGTTGAATAACTTTAAGATTCCTCATATTGAGTATTTTTAATGTGTAATAATATTTAAGATCTGATCAAACACATTGATTCTGCAATCTTAAGTATCAAAACATATCAACCCCAGTTTCTCAGTTTATCCTTTTAGTGGTCAGTCCTACAAAACCAGTCGCTTGTAGTCATGTGACCTGGGCATGAGAGTCACATGATTACAAAAGGAGGAAATGAGAAGACTTGCTGAGCTCATGTGAGACAGAAATGAATTTCTATGATTTAACCAGGCGTGTTCTTTCCATCTATGACCGCACATAACACAACATACAAGCCGTTCTGTCCAAACAGGCTACAACAGGACACCGACTGCTGCACAATCTGAGGACAGCAAGATAAATACTGTGATGCAAAAATACTGAAAAGGTGCAAAAATACATCCAAGAAAGAGACAACGGTCTGTAGAAAACTCACTGATGCTTAAAAGTTGAGACATTGTTGGTTTTGTTTATAATTTTAACCCATGTGTTTCTATTTGCAGAAGATTAACATACTGTAAATAACCATTTTACTGTCAGAATGATGTAGTGACTTAATTTATTAAATGTCATGTATTTCTGTTACTGGAGGATTTAGAGAAACATAGTTAACACAGCTACATTTCTGGTGGAGAAACCTGGTTTCTTGACCATGTATTCAGGTATATGAATATTTAAACATATGTGTCCGTCACAGAGAGATCACAGTACCTCTATGGCAGCAGTGCAGAGGGATAAAAGTGCACATTATTAGAACTAAATAATTAAATCCAAAGTCTCAGTTAAGCTGGAGCTAAAATTAGGAATAGTTAATCCCCAAATAACTTGTTTTTTATAGCTTAACACAGACATTCAGAATATAAGTAAAACTATGGGCTCTTTCACTATACAGCATATAAGGAAATCTTATAAAAATACTTGGTGAGCATGTAAATATTTGTTAAACATTGACCAGATTACTGCAGCGCATGTTAACACATTCTCCGATTGTCTGCCGTAACCTGATTCTTCCGAGTTTTCTTTGGCGCACATAAACACAGTGAACCAACATCAAGGTTACGATACTACAACGTAAATCTCATAACAAGGTCAACAACACTGAATCTGACTGCTGATAAATTAACCCAGCATTTATACACTCACACTAACCGGGAGAACTGCGTAGTAGCAACAGAAGTGTAATTAGGGTGAAAAAAGCAGCATGCAGGACTGATACACACACAGACTGAATGAATCCGACCTCTAAACTTAACACTGGAACAAAGTAAGCAGCAGTACAATTCTCAGTTTTGTGGACAATGAAGAAAACCTAATTTATGTGGCAGAGTTGACGCTGGTCAGCTGATTTGGACACACAATGCCGGCTCTGTCCCCTGCAGACTGGAGAGCTTACGGGATGAGAATTACATTTTCACACATTCCTATTTTTTTGTTATTCTACAGACCTGACAGGTCCAGCAAACAGGACAGGTCTGCTTTTGGCAAAACTAGGATGCATCATGGCTTGAATCTTCGCAATTAAAATACCACCATGTGTTATAGCTTCTATTAGTGGAGTTTCATACTGCAATGATCCAAGCAGATGCAGATTCCTAAAAACAATGCAAAGTGTCCACAATCACTGATATAAACGCGCTTTACTTCAATTAAACTGTATAAAACATGTAAATGTTCCACTAGAGCTCGATTGGTCGACTTAAAATTAATTGGCAATGATTTTGAGAATCATTTAAGCAATTTTTCCAATTTCCAATTTTCCCAAATATGAATATTTTCTGGTTTTAACAGTCCTGTATAATAATAAACTGATTATCTTTGGGTTTTGGACTGTAAGCATGGCCTCTGGGAACTCGTGATGGACATTTTTCACAATTTGCTTCCATTTTACAGACCACACAAACATCAATTAATCAAGTAAAATAATCAGTAGGTTAATCAAGAATGAAATGCAGCGTTACTTTCCATGCATCTTTTCTGGTCTGTAAAATGTAAAAGTATTTTTAATTACGCATAAAATTACCTCAGTTCCACATAATCCATTTAACACTGGGTTGTAATAGTCTCATTAGCTCCTTCCAGCTGAAATAACATGTTTAGCTACAATTCTGCACACATGTACACCTGCAATTAGCAAACAGATCATCCATAAACTGTTTATATACTGTATAGTGCAACATAATGAGGATTACTTAGATTTTTGATTAGAATAAAACGTAATTTTTTATCTTCAAATTACTTTTGAAATTGTTTTTTTTTCTTATGGTTCTTTTTGGAGTCAGGACACACTAATACTGAGACAAAAAAAAGCAAGAAAAAAAAAATTTCAATACCTTACATTGAGGAGCATAAAATGTTTTTTCTACAAAAACCTTTTTTCTATATCACAAATTCAAAATAAAGCCAAATGTCTGTGAGTCTGGATTTTATTTTGTTTTAACAGAAAGCAACCACACAACAACTTTTCCTGAATAAAAAAGTCTAAAAAAAGGGCAAAATTATTCAAGTTTCAAGTTTAAGACTAGAAATGTGAGCAAGCATTCAATGTCAACTTTTGGGACTTGACAGCTTTCCGCACTTAAAGATACATTTCTGTCAGTACCCATAAAGTATTATAGGTCAATTAGTGTTTCACCACCTTTATTTTTATTTATTTCAAATGAAAACTGTGTTTTTTTCATGTTCTGCAGTAAATTTTTCCACATTACCAAGAAATATTCTGTGTATGAACACTAACCTACATTGACATACTTCCAAAATGTATGATAAATCAATTTACAATATAAACAATCAGTAACACACCACTAGTTTTTGTAAATCACGCCCCGAACTCTCAGTGGAGCTGCTAATGTCACACAGATTTATGTCTAACTGGCTCATCAGCTGTAATTTGCCACATCATGAATGACCCTCCGCCAGCTGAGCATCTTTTGTGAGTGGGAACACCAGTCCCATGGAAACAAAAGCTCCCATGGAGGGGACGAGTCCCATGGGACCTGAAAAAAAAGCTGAGGGAGGGGCTCAGTTTGCATGACTGAGACAGGCACACTTGCCTCTGGGCACACTCAGCTATACAACTACAAGATCCCCAGGGAATGATATCAAGATCCACCCAATATAAAGAGGCACCACATGTCGACTACCTGCACTGTTCACAACCACATCTGTTATTAAACGCCCGACAAAGGTCACAGGATTTCAGAAAGAAAAGGGAAACAAGCCCTTAAAGGCAGTAATTAAAGTGGCAGCTACTATTTCCTTATGTGTAAAAGGTGACAACACAGGTTTGTACATTGAATGTTTATGTTAAGTGCTATTGATTTTTTGAAGGTCTCATGGCTTTGAAGAGACAGAGACAGTGATGTAACCTCGCTACGCTGCGAGTCCCAACCTGTGTGCTGTTATTTGACATGTTCTTTTTTCTTCCTGAAACCGAATAATTTTTAAAATATTTGTACAAAATAAATATTTGTAAAAACCCACTATTTGTGCTTTTCTGAATACTGTATTCGGATTTGGCTCCTCCTCTACTAGCTTATATAGCCTCATATTGATGACATTACACATGAAACATTAAATGTGTTGAAACTACGTCCTCGTGTAAACCACATTTCGCCTACCAGCATAATATGACTTTGGAGAAACACCTTCACAAGCTTCTTTCAAGCTACAATGGAACAAATTAACAAAATGATTAAACAAATGTGTTTTGTAACACATTGATGTTGTAACCGCATTTTAGCTAGTTGAAAAGAGAGCAGAAAAAAGACATTCAACCAAATATCAAACAGTTTTCGACTAGAAATCAATGTTGAAATCCCAGTTGGTGCTCGCTGGGAGGGGAAACACCTTTTTAAGTTTGCATCTCATAATTTTCATATTGAAAGTCAAAACTTTGACTCAGTATCTCATAATTTTGACTTATTTTTAATCATGCCCAACATCCATTTTTTTTTTTTTTTTCTGGCAGAATTGGTCTTCCATACAATAACTGCTAATGTTAAAAATTTTAAAAAATACATCAAATTACATTTATTTACTCTATTTATTTGCTGGAAGTTGTCCAATTTGAAGGCAACTAACTGAATATCCTCAAATTGCAACTTAGGTATCTGCAAAGAAAACTAAATTATCCAACTTTGACAAGAAACATCAACATTTGTTCAGTCACCATTCAGACGAAACTCACCGTTGCGTTGGAGCAGTTTAACAGACACAGCACCAGCAGGACAAACCACCTCCTCTTATAAACCTGAAACACACGCAGCTTCTTCAGCTCTGAGTTTGATCTTCTCGATACATCAGCGGAAACTTCAATCTGAGCCTCGGAGGAGGGTCCGCCATTATTCTCCATCACCGGTTTACGATGTTGACAAGTTTACCGGTTAAGCTAGGTGGTTAGCCACGTTAGCTAACTTGACACTGTACAAATATTGGACGCATTGCAAAGTTTTTATGTCCGCGGTCTTCAGCTCGCTAAAAACCTGATAAAACGATGTATATCCTTTAAAGTAGACACTCTGAATCCATTGTTATCTTTAGGCGGATGAATAAATCTCTTAAACTCATTTATGGACGTCAGGGGAGCAGATTGACGGCTGGAAAAAGTCAGCAAAACATCGCTTGTTGATTCAGGAAAGCCGCCGGTAGTGTCATTGTACTGTACCAAAGATCTTCTATAGTGAAGATGAATCACTCGGCTTGTTAAAAAAAACAACAGTCCTGGACATACCCATTCATGCAGAAGTAGCCTGAAACTATTCATAGATGTAAATATGTAAAGGTTAAACTGATGGATTTATTAATCTGATGAAGGTTTTTCTTTATTGGACTTGTTTATGTTGCTTGAATAAGACCCTCACTCTTAGCTAAAGTCCCCCTCCACTCAAAAATCTGTTGTTTTTTTTTTCTTGTTCCATCAGTTTAATGTTTGAGCTTCACTGTGCAGAATGACATGTATATGTGCAGAGTTTTCACATTCATCTGCTGAAACTGGAACATTTCTCTGTACTAATTGAAAATCCAGTTTTAAGGGGCCGGCCTACAAGCATGTTATTTCTTTGGGCTGTGCCTGACCGGGCCCTGTGGCCCAGACGCTCGCCAGCAGGTTCCCCTCCCAGGTCTGGCTCCAGGAGGGTGCCCCAGTCTCCCTCTTCCAGCCAAGATTCCCACATGCCTAAAATGCTGCTTCATTGAGATCTATGAATCGTTCTTGGTCTGGACCCTCACCTGGGACCAGTTTGCCTTAGGAGACCAGACCAGAGGCTACTGCTGCCCCCGACAACACAGCTCCCAGGGTCACGGGGACACTAGAACCCCTCCACCATGATAAGGTGGAGGGGTTCTCACATCAAAAGGAGCCAGCTGAGGTGGTTCGGGCACCTGGTCATGATGCCTCCTGGACGCCTCCCTCTGGAGTTCTGGGCACATCCAACTGGTAGGAGACCCCGGGGCAGACCCAGAATGTGCTGGAGGGTCTACATATCTCTCCTGGCCTGGGAACACCTTGGGATCCCCCAGGAGGAGCTGGAGGGCGTTGCTGGGGAGAAGGATGTCTGGGTTTCCTTACTCAGCCTGCTGCCATGGCGACCCGCTCCCAGATAAGTGATGGAAAATGGATGGATGAACATGATTTGTGACATCACAAATAGTTTGGAAGCTGATCCTGGTCCAGTATTCAACTCACACCAGTGTGATGTGGAAACTTGACGCCTCCAGTCCACAAATACTGAACGTGGACTTTACATTTAAGTAGGAGACGTGTTGTTTTCAGCAGTTAAACTTCTGAGATGAACAATATTTGCATATTTATAGATCCTGAATTTTGAATGAGTGAGAAAGAGGAGATGTAATTTTAAGCATTTTAACACGATAATTGAACTTTTTTTGTGGAAAAAACATCTCAGACACAAATTATTATTCAAAGTAGATTATTTTATATACATCTTAAAACATGTCTGGAGGGCATCTTTAACTTATTTTAATTTCACATTTAAATGTGTGTTTTTTCTTTTTGTTTGTCATTTTTCTGTCTTTCGTACTGTTCAACATGAATGTACGGTTTGTATTATTGAAATATGCCATAAAGTTTTGTAACTGAATATTGTACAATAAAAAAAGAAAAAGAAGTTGCCCAAAACTTTTAACTCAAGCTCTTGAATATTGACCTCATGCTTAGTTTAGTGTTTTACGTTGTGAGAAGAACATTAACTCACATACAAAAATGTCAAGAATGACACAAGAAAGTCTGAGACTTTCTACTGTGGTTGATGTAAAGACTGAAGATACATTAGTCTAGTTGACATCATATAACCAACAAACCTGAACAATAAAATAACTCCAAGCTGCAGAAAATACATCATAAAAATGACAAGTTAGAACTGGACCGATCATTCTTTTTAATTTTCTAAAATAGATGCAGAAATAATCTGAAATCTAAAATGTGATGTATTTTAAGACAATATGAACAACTCATATCGTCGTCTCTGCAAAGTCTTGTTATTCAAAAGGCAAAACATCAACAATAAAACTACAGTGAAACACTCACGAACATCATTTCAGGCAGTGAGCATAACTAAATAATGATTATAATATCATTAAAAGTATCTGGGTAGTGAAGTAAACTCATTCACAAGGTTCTCTGGTAGAAAATGTGCTTTAATAACAACAAAACTGCAACCAGATTGATTTGTAAATACTCATTTCACACATTCAGACAGTCGGTGATGAGTTTAAGGATCAAAGTTTTGTTTGTTACACAGATAAACGTGCAGTGAAATGCTTGCTGGTCTGACTGGAACTATTCTGTCTATAGTTAAACATGTACGGAAAGTATAATATAATAGTTCTATAAATGTATAATTCATGGAAAGTTAATGACCGTGTTATTTACCATCTGTCTGCTAATAATGACAACCGGTCGGTGAATCAGAGATGCAAGAAGACGTTTGCTGCTGTTGTGTTTTTGTTCCAGTTCAAATGTTAAACTAGAACTCAAACTATCAGTCGATTAAACAATTATTCCATATTTGCTGTCTGTCTTTGTCTTCTATGATAGTAAACTGCACATTTTTGGACTTTGGACTGTTTGATCCAACAGAAAAACTGTCTGAATATGTCAACTTTGGGGATTCAGTAAATTGTGATGGTCAGTTCATTCCATTCATTCTTTACAAGCATTAAACCAGTACAAACATGAAAACCAAAGTTATATTGTTGAAATACTACTCAACAATAATACACATGTTATACTCCGATGGTATTTTTATTCTATTTTTATTATACAGTTTCTTTATCTACTGTAAATTCCTTTTTTGTAGTTTTTGTGTTTTACCATCAGTCTTTATTGTTTGTCTTGTGTCTTTATTGTTTATTTAATGTCTTTATTGTTTATCTTGTGTCTTTATTGTTTATTTTATGTCTTTATTGTTTATCTTGTGTCTTTATTAGTTATCTTATCATAACTGTGTGTAACTAGTTTTGCCTGCTGAAGTGTGGCTGTGACAAGTCAGAATATCTGCTGTCAAAAAGAAGTTTATTTATGTCCAACTCCTAAATCTAACCAGCTGAACCCTGGCAGAATATGTGTTTACTTGTAGTCACATTTCAACGTCTGTTAAATAGAACATGTTGACTTTGTGGGAACATGTGAATTCTCTACAGGAGGATAATTATTCAGCGTGTGTGTTCATCTGCATCTCTGTGTTAAAAACGTATTTAAACTTTATTTATGTAGCACTTTTCTTATCAAAACTGCTTCACAGGAGAAGAAGAAAGAATTAACAAACAACATATAAAATAGCAAGATTGGGATAATAAAACACAGCAACATATTAAATATTCATAAACACTTTCCTATAAAAGAATGTTTTAAGAGGAGATTTATAGGAATAACCAGAAGAGCTTCGTAGGGAGTCAATAAGTCCTTGATATAATTTGGAGAAAGGTCATTATATATATTTTTGTGTTTGGTACCATCTGTTGGAAATGTTCTCGCACTTCATTAGGAGTAAAAAACACACTTGTGCTTGGAAATGTCTTTAAATTAACAAATTATTTAGTCTGAACGCCGTCCTGCTGGTGATTTATCTTAACTGTATCTAGTAACAGGGACAGAGTGAGAGCTCTTCACTCTTCAACCTCTCTGACTATACATGATAACACCCCTCCTCCTCTTTAACTCTTTGTGATGCTCTGAATGCTTGTTTCATGTAGTTTCATTCTCAGAAAATGAACTAATTTAATATCTTTATTTACCAAATACATCAAAATGTTAAGAAATATCTTTGTTTGGTCCACAATGCAAACAATTTGTGGCCTTATATCTGTGATGCATCAACCCTGAAAACATTTAGAATCTAATTTGTTAAAATCCAGTCAAGCAAATGTTAAAATTATAATAAAGTTTATGTATATATTTAGACTCAAAATGTGTGTTTAGGGTTTAAAACTCTTTTCTTCTGGTCTCTGTTACAACCTCACCTGAACTCTGTGGTGTTTGAACTGACACAGACTTGATTAAATTGATCTTGACCAAAGCCTGGAAATGTTTAAATTGGGTTACTGAAGGCCAACATCCTGCATAAAGATTAAAAAAGATGCCGTACTGAGGTGGAGGCCTCCATCTACAGATGAAGAAGTCTCTTTTTTGGATAAAAACGTGACTGCAACGTTGGGTTGATGCATTAATGTGAATGTCAGAGGGATTCACAGTGTTTCAGGAGTGTCTTAAAACAACAGTCAGGTGTCCGTATGAACAGTGAAAGAGGTTTTCCTCGCTGTAATCATTCCTCCTGTTCATACTGGCTATTAGAAGATCCCCTTCAAATGTGCTTTCAATGAAAGTGCTGGAGGCCAAAATCCACAGTGTGTCCACACAGTCATTTAAAAGTTGATGTGAAGCTTATATGAGTCTTCAGCAGTCTGAGTTAGTCATATCAAGTGGATATCTGACACATTTACAGTCTTTTATAGCATCAAATTCCCTCTTTGTGTTTCCTCGGACATTGTTTCCCTGTTGAGTAACAAAAAGAGGGACTTTGGCACTAAAAAGACTGTAACGCTGAAAGATATCTACTTGATTTGACTCATTTGGACGCTGAAGCTTCATATTAGCTTCAGATAAACTTTTAAATACATTTTTGCACTTATGAAGGGATCTTCTAACGGTCAGTATGAACAGGAGGAATGATTACAGCAAGAAAAACATGTTTCAACATTCATTTGGGCTCCTGAGTGTTGTTTTAAGGATGGAGGGATGCAGCCCTTCCCCCCTCCTGAATAAAGATGTGGCCGTAACGTGGTGTTGAAACATAAATGACGTGAATGTCAGAGCTTTAAACCGTCTGAGGGTCAGCAGATGTTGGACTGTGGTTGTGCTAAAAACAGATATATTTTTGGCAGTGGTGATCACTGTTTGTTTCAACATCATTACTTCCAGTTAGGAGCGTGCAACCTGCTGTGTTTCATGACAATAGTTCAACCGCTCGTCCTGAGGGATCCACCACAGTTCTGAACTCTGAGTAAAGTCCGTCCCACGTTCTTCCTCCGACCATAACCACACCAAACCTTTACCAACCCCAGTCATCCCTACATCTAACCTAACCATAACTATTTTCAACTTAAACGTGACCATCTCCAGGTTTATACTCCATCATAATCATTTTTGTATTCGTGCCTCTGCCCGTAAATCTCGCTCCGCTGGCCAACATGAAAGCTACATTTATAGTTTTCTGATTTTAAATGAACTCGTGTGGGACGTGTGACCTTTCAGAGAGTCAAGCTTTGATTGTTTAAGGCACGTTCCACAACCAAAAGTGCTATTTTTTATTCTATCTGATGTAGAGTTTGGTGTCTTTACCGTCACACAATACAAGTGGAAAATGTGAGGAAAAAAAGTTAAACACATAAGAATAAAAATACAGAATATTCAGTAAAAAGCACTGTGATATTGCTGTTAGGGTGCTCTGTTACACTTAGAGTTTTAAAGAATATTATAGATATTATAGAGTTGGACAAAATAGCTGATAGTCTATTACAATAACCACACAATAAATACTGTTATATATGTTAATGTTTAAATCCCCCTCAACTCACTCAAAAATGTCTTTTTCCTTCTTGTTAGGTCACTTGGATGTTTGATTTTCATCGTGCAGAATGATGTTTGTTTTCACGTTGATCTGCTGAAGGAGGAAAGTTTCTCTGATCTCATTGAATCTGAGTATCTATAAAGCGAGATTTATGACATCACAACTGGTCTGGAGCCAGTCTGGAGACATCTTGTGTCCAGCAGTTAAACTTCTTAAACTTCTTCTCACGGGATTCAAGGTTTTTCAACGAGGCAGAGGGAGGAGGTGTCATTTTAAGACTTTCTAACGAGGTAACGGACACAGACGATCATTCAAAGCAGAACATTTTATATGATCTTGAAACCTGTGTGGTAGTGGTGCTGTTTGAACTCAGCCACAGACAGTCTGGGGATGGCAGTGTTGGACAGTCAGTCAGTCGATCATCACGTCAGTCCAACTTGAGAATTACTGGATGAAATTTTGTCAACGTCAACCCGACAAGATGAACTATAATAATTTTGATCTCCTGACTTTTCCTCCAGCGCCACCAGCAGGGTGACATTTTTATAACATACGAACTGCATCCGTCCTATTTTTATTTTATTTGACTATGTTTGACAGACTATAAATATATATTTATGTATTTATGGACCCGGTCTTCCTCAGCAGGTGGAGTTTGCCCAGTTGTTGTAGAACTGAAAATGCTTTTCTGAACACTTTAAGGACCTTTTGTCTTTCTTGACCATGTAAATAATAGTTGACATAAATAGTTTCAATCTCAACATATATAAACATAATGATGATGATGATGATGATGACTATCACCAACCAGGTTAGTCTGTAGCTAACATGTAAGCATATTAGACTAGAAAAATAGAAAAAAGTGCAAAATCTGTATCATAAATCTTACAACATTTTATCAAACATATTGCAGCAAAAAACATATTAAACCAAATCTATCAAAAATCAAGAGGGAAAATGTGAATTAAGGATAAATTTGCCAGTTTATGTAGAGATTTTTTTAAAATAACAGATAAAAATACAGAAAACATCAGTGTCTTGATTTGGACTAAAATGTCTTGATAACTATTTGATGGACTGACATTAAATCAAATAGAGACATTTATGTTTCCTGCAGGATTAGTTGGTGATTCCATAACTTTTGTTTGTTTTTCACTACCTGCAATAATATTGTTTGAATATGTGAGATTTTATTGTCCTTGTGATATTCTGGTGTAGATATTCTTATAAGAATGTATTCCTACTTTTGTTGTCACACTGGTTTTATTAAATTATTGGCACTTTACGTCTTTCTTTATGATTTTTCTTTTTTTTTACTTTCTTTGACTTTATTTTTTGACTTTTATGCTCCGCACGGATTGTAAAAATTAATAAAGAAGAGCCCTTTATTTCCTTAACATTAATAATGAATAACACACTCAATGACCCCCCCATTCACCCCCCACCTCCTCCTCTTCCTCCCCCTCCTCCTCCTCCAACCTCCGGCTGCGCTGTGCGCATGCGCGACGCTGCTCCAGGAGTGCTGTTTCGGCCTGTTCCGCGGCCGCTCGGTCATTTTCGCCTCTTTGTTTTACTGATAGTGGATTTAACTCGGATTCAACCCAATATCCAGCGGACTGTGCTGCTCCCAAACAGGTTAGTTCGTCTCAGTGGACTTGTCCTCTTCATGTCTCCGTCCTCGGTGGCTCTATCGCCGGTTTACGGTCCCGGTTTGAGCCCCCTCCTCCTCATTTTTCGCATGTCTCTTTCCGCTTGGTGCTACGGGGCATACGTGTTGTTTTATGTGTCTATGTGGTGGTGTATGGCGGCGCCGGGCCCTGCAGTTGCACACCGGGGATGTGGGGGTTTTAAGGGGGAAAAGTGCATTGTAAAGGCAGGTTTGGAGCTAGCCGGGATGCACACGGTTAGCCGTACCGGAGAGGAGGCTCAGGCAGCCGCCTCTCCGCCTGTCTCGTCATGTTTAAATGCTGTTGTTCCTCCTGAGCCAAACACCAGTTCTTCTTTCCCATTGAGCTGGAATGTTCTTGAAAAAATCTCGTGGTCCACCATTAGGCTAACCTCTTCCTCCTGCCGTCCAAAGTTCACTGTGTGTGTGTGTGCTTGTGTGTGTGTGTATGTGTGTGTCTGTATGTATGTGTGTATGTGTGTGTGTGTGTGTGGAGGGTCTACATGAGGTTTGGATTAAATCAAAGAAAGTTGGTGCATTTTTTTTCTTCAGGGTGGATGTCGCCCCTCACCAGGCTGCTGCTCCTGCTGCTGCAGCAAGAAGCCCTGTGTGACATTGTAGAGGAGGGGGGGGGGGGGGGGGGGGGGGGTATGCATGCAGAGAGCAGCCAACAAGTCTGTGCAGTTTTTTTTTTGTGTGTGTTAGGAGGGGGGTTGGATGCAGCGAAAACATCACCTTCATAAAGCCAGTAGACGAGTGATGGACAGAGCAGAGTGAAATCAGGCTGTGAGGTGTTCAGGGGCTCCTCAACTTTTTTCCCTCCAGGGACTCTGCAACACAGCAGGCACGGTGAGGGTGGTTTACAGGTCAGAATATGCAAGTTTGCAGGTTAAAACTTTGCTAGATTGATGTGGAAAGGGAAAGTTATGTATAAGCATGAGCTCATCCACATCTTAAGTCATTTTTTTAAAATAAGAGAGCCCTTTAAAGTGAGATTTTTTGTCAAGCAAGTGGAAAAAAAAATCTGCAAACGTATTTCCATTATCGATTAATCTACAGATTGCTTCCTCAGTTAATTGTCCGCTCTATAGACTGTCAGAAAATAGTGAAAAATGCCCTTCACAGTTTCCAGATTAACATTTTCATGACTTGGGATGTCTTGTTTTGTCAGACCGTGATATAAGACGAGCAAATCTTCACACACATTTTGTCACTTTTTGCTAAATTGATTGATTTTGAACTGATGCACTGATTTGATCAACAGTTTTTTTTTTTTTTTGTCATTCTAGTGGAGCCACCTGTCTTTATTATTTCTCATTCAAGACACAGACACTCCTTCAAACGCACTGATTCTCAATTGGAAACAGATTGAAATCTTCGCTCTGCACCGGCTGATTTCTGTTTTTAAAGAAACAAGACTGGAATATAGACGTGAACGAGCCGATCAGAGTGTTTGTGCATTGTTACTACCTGCTATACATTGAAACAACAGTGACATGTAACTACTTTGACTTTTCACCTCATTTATATATCTCGATTGAAACCTAGACGCCCGCACGTCTTTTGATCTGCAGATCAGTATGAACAGTATTCATCACACACACACACACACACACGTCTGCTGTCTCGGTGTTGAATTCTAGTCAGGGAAGTCGTATCGACATCAAATCCGCCCTAGCCTTCGTCATCTGCATGTTGGCAGCTCCGAGTAGTGGTGGAAGTTTAACTCGACTCTACGTATCCATCCCGGCCCTGATAGAGAGCTTGATGAAAGCTATCTGACTTAAACGTTGCCTCCTAATGAATTGCTGTTTGATTTTTTTTTTTTTTGAAAGTACACACACTGTTCGAGTGTATTTTCTCTGCTTTTGTGGACATGAATAGGCCTTAAATCTTGTAGCATGCTGCTACTAAACTGCACTCAGTCTGCTTGTGTTTCTAACAGCACGGCCGCTCTGTGATGCTTTATACCAAAGACATGAGGAAAGAAAAAAAGAGATCTGACGTTGGCAAGTCCGGCTTTTTCCTAGATGGGGCTTTCACAGACTCTTTTTAACTTCTGTTCTTTTAAAAACCTTTTTGAGATGATCAGCCCTAACACCAGAATCTGAATCTAAGGAGCCAGAAGGGAAAGGTATAAATGTAACGTAGCTGTAAGCTGAACCTCCGACTGAAGGACCCCGCTGACCTGCGTGATGGGTCTCGACCAGCTGGATGTTACTCGGCCTTTGCTCGGCGATACCATACGATACGGCTGTTGCATAAGACTCACACGTACTCGCCAAGCATCGGCTTTCACGTCAGCGTTCTGCTCGCTCCGCAGGGAAACCCTGAAGCACCTGCAGCATTTGAATCAACTGAACAACACCCTAATGAACTTTTTTTTTCAATGTCACAGCAAGATTTCAGCTTGTTTGTTAGTAGATATTTAAAATAAATTATCAAAAGGACATTTGTCATGACCCCATTACCCCAAAACATGCTGCCCTGCTCTCTTTTAAACAATGTTAATAGTCCCAGCGGGCAGAGCGATAAACTGCGGGTCCTACGGGACAGATGAGCAGGATGCAGCCTCTTAAGAACCGAGTCTGCTCGGTAATGAAAAAACTCAATAAGTGACTTTAGCGCTAGAAGATGCATTTGTCTTTTTCTCGGACAGGAAATCATCTCAGGCAGCTTCCTAAATGAGCTACTGAGCAACATTTAAGAGAAAAAATCAAGCTGCGGATCGGAGAAACCGTCCTCGGCCTCTGCTCTCACCTTCTCCTCCTCGACTCACTGTCTTTAAAAATGTGATAAGAACTGAAAAATTAATTAAGACTACAGCAGTTTTTTAGCAAACACTGTGCAGCCAGGTTGATATTGGACAGTCCAGTACTACTACTTGAACAGTTTGAGTCATCTTGGGCTGCAACTTACAATTATTTCCATTATTGACTCATCAGTTGACTGTTTCTTCTTGGCTCGATTAGTCGTTCGATCTATAAATTGCCAGAAAATGGTAAAAAAATGTCAATCACTGTTTCCCAAAGCCCAAGATGTGACCTCAAATGTCTCGTTTTGGCCCGATCGACAATCCAGAGACCAGAAAATACTCAGTTTACCAGCATAGAGGACTAAAGATGCACTGTAGCAACATGCTGGATCAGTATCTACACCCCTACTTCGTCTCCTAGAAATTACCTCCATATATAACTAAATTACATTCCTAATTACGTCGCTTTGGCAAACGTTGGTTATGATCACAGTTAACTTTTTGTTGAACGAATAAAGTGACGTTTATATATGGTTGTGAAGTCGCAGGGAGGAGGTCGGGGTGGATCGGATCGGTTAAGGTTAGGGAAATATCGTGGTTTTGCTGAAATGTTAATAAACGTGTTTTTTTCTATATAAAACCAAGACCACAATCTTTTCCTGACCTTAACCCAGTGCTACCAGTGTCCAAACATAACCATCATAAGTTTAGCAGATATCTTACTGCAAGATTTGATATTTTTAGTGGAGGGAAAAACCCCCAACTAGGTTCGTTTATCTTTAGTATCGACATTTTTACCAACATTTTCTCATCATATTGAGAGAAGCCAGCATTTCATTTCTACTAAAACACATTTGTTGTTGCAATTTAGTCGTATATGAACTTAATTTCTAGGAGACGGGGTCGCTGCATCCGTACCAACTTTATTTAACGGATCGGGTTGCAGCTGTTATTATAAATATCAAGTCTAGTGTTTCCACAATCAAGTTATATTCTTTCAGTCACAGCGGGCCGTCGACTCCGTCTTTGGTGACACAGATGTTGCTCTACATAAAAATGATCCCAGATTTTAAAATGCAGGGAGGAAAAAGAGAACATTGGTATCTGATTCTGACTGAAGGTATCAGAATCGGCACCAGGAGAGAAAACGTCGGATCAGTACGCGTCTTAATTTAGACCGAGAAATGAGTGCGAAGTCCAAAAAAAAACGGCATCACATTAAGAAAACATGAGGAGCTGCTGTTCGGTGTGTGTGTTCCTTCAGGTATCTGTGAGAACATTAAACTCAAGAAGGTCTGTCTGAGTAAATATGAAAGATTACAGAACATCAAAAAAAACACAGCACAGCAGGTTTTCACTACTCGGAAACAGGATTTTTTTTTTTATATCTTTTTGGGAAGTTATTATGACAATCAACCAATCTGTTAATCTTCCATGTGGGTGACTGCAGGAGTAATCTAACCAGTACGGCATGTTTGGTGGTTGACGTTGCATTTTTATTGCAGCCAGGTTCAACTTTACCAGACAAAACCTTCATTGTCTTTTTTTGTTTTTGTACCCTCTGCTTTGGGGGACCCCCCCCCCCCCCCCCCTCCATCCCTCCCGCCCCCCCCCATCCCCACCACACACACACACACACCACCACCACCACCACCAGTATGTGAACACAGTGGTCTCATTGAAATGAATGAGAGGCCTGTTTTTTTTCATACAATGCTGATGTCGGTCTGAATATAGACCAAGACATGAAACCAACTGTAATGAAATGCAATTAAGCAGAATTTAGAGGATCCTCTTGAAAGAATTCAGATCAGTGATGATTTATTTTCTAGGAGCATAAACCATGAGACACCAAAAAAAAAAAATCCTTACGGGAAGATAACTGTAACAAATCTGTAGGCTTTTTTTTTATTTTTGTGCAGTGAGATAAACAATTCTCCTTTTGGTCACAGAGGACAGAAAAATAACCACAAACACTACGTCCACGCCGGGCCGCTCACACTTTCCAGATAAGATTCACGGTCTCGCTCGCTCCTGTCACCGATCGTATCTGTTTTATGTCAACATCCTGAATAAGAGGTTGTCAACAGGTTGCGCGAATTTAAACGGTTCTCCGTGTTGACATTAAATACACCGACTGACAGACTCCCGAGCCAGATTCAGGTGGAGGAAACAACAGAAAATATGAAACATTGAGCCTGTGTTACACTTCCAGTTATTTTGTTTGATGTCCTGTCTGCTTTATTCTCCATGTTTCTTTTTTTTTTATTCATTCAGGGAGAGCGAGGTTCTCCTTAAACCTTGATGACACCATCACACACGTTAGTCTCATTTTTGAAAGTAATTCTTCACGTTTCATGATAGACTTTGAGCTTGTTTGTAATGTCGTGTGGTGGCAGGTTATTAAACAGGGAGGCGGGCGACTTCTAGACTCGGTTGTTAGTTCAGCCGGTTTGATGAAGATGAGGAAGGTGTACACTGAGTGCATGATTAATGAAAGCTGCTCTGGATGAGTTCTCTTGTGGGCTTTCAGGTGATGTAACCTTCCAGCTGCCGTCCATACTGGAGGTCTTCAACTTCTTTTCTAAATTTGCAATTTACATGCATGTATGTTCATTTTGAGGGTATGTATGAGTTGAGTTTTTGTGCTGGTTTTGACTGGTTCCTCTTGTAAACACATTGAGTTGTAAAACTTAAGGGCATTATCAACTAATCTACCAATTATTGATGAATTGTCTGGCCTATAAGATGACAGAAAAGCATGAAAAAATGCCTGTTATGATTTTCTACAGTCCTAAACCCAAAGATAATCAGTTTACCGTCATAGATGAGGAAGAAAAGACATCAAAGCCTCATTTTTGAGATGCTGGAACCAGTGAATGTTTGGCATTTTTGCTTGAAAAGTGACTAAAATGATTCATCTGTTTATGAAAACAGTTTCTGTTGAACAACTAATGGATGAATTGTCTAATTGTTACAGCTGTACTTGTGGTATGAAGCTAGTCGTTACTGCTAAATGATCTGAAAGTTAAAAAAAAGCCAAACTAGCAGTTTGTTCAAAGTGTTTTGGCAAGATAGAAAGGGTCACAGCGGGTTATACCACTGACATAAACTTACTAATATTTTATGTTTTTTATGCTCCAGTGTTTATTTAGCCATTATTTAACCCACAGCTTGTTCTTCACCAGCAGCGTTCAGTGCCGGGAAGTTTGTGATTCAACTGCCAAGCCAGGAAATCACCGTTATATGACTTCCTACGCTGTCTGTATGATTGGAACTGTGTCTCAATGTCCAACATGCAACGTTTTATTCGGGCCATTAAAATAAAAAAATCAAAGTATCCAAGTAAAGGTTGTCAGAGGTCACACAAGTTGTTTTTTTTAAGACATTTAATAAGAAAACTGGATTGATTTTTCTTTGCTCTTAACTCTGTTTTTCTTCTGAGAGCAGTCATAATTGTAAGACTGACCAGTTGAACATTATGCTTTTTAGATATTTTTTTTAACACTGATTGCCAGAGGCCCGCCGCCACCTCAGCTTTCAGCCGAATGATTCGAAGCGAACTTAAATAATTGGTGTTTTGGACAGAGAGTAAGAGTTGATCATGCATAGACCTGAATGTTTGGAGATGACTCTTTCATCAGCGCACCACCACCATCTAACCTGCAGTATCGAAAGAAACAAACAATATAACAGGTCAGATTTAATGTAGTGGTCTGTCAGCCGGTTGATAAAACGTGGTCGAGGGTCATCGAAGGTCCTACGTTCGCTCTAACTTCTCCTGGAAATCCGTAACAGAGCGATGCACAAGCGACAGCACTATTTAGCACCTTTGTCAGTTTAATGAGCCCAGAAAGCCTTTCCAAATGAACGTCAGCGGGCCAAATGAGGAATTAATTACTTGCTTGCTTTGTACCTCAGCCCAGCTTGTACTGTAAATGGGTAATAACTGTCATCTCCGGGTCTGTGTGTGACTCTCCGTCTTTGCCTGCGGCCTGCAGCCCAACAGTTTGTGGTCGAAACTGGAAAAGCAAGACGGGACTGTGCTGCTGTAAGCCCGTTAACCAACAAACCCACGTAATGGCTCATTGCATCCTTCTTGTTGTATCAAGCCTCTTCTTCACCGCAGACTGACTGGTGCATTTGAATATTTTATTTTTACTGTTAGAAATGGAAACAGGAACCGTTTTTTTTTTTTTTTACTGTTTGTTTAGTCTAAAAATGAATAGTTTGGTTGACAGCTGCCAAAAAAGGGATCAACCCTTTTCCTTCATACGGTCTGTGTGCTGTCTACTAAACCGTGCATCCTTTACAGCAGATAATATTTATTTAATCACACATTATTCAGCGGATAAGTTGAGTTATAGATTTGAAAAATGCCAAACATTTGTCGGTTCCAGCATCTCAAAAGTGATGGTTTTTGTGACATTTTGCTGCATTTATGTCTTTATATTATTGTAAATGAAGTAGAGCTGCAACTAACAGTTGTATTATTGATTAATCTGTTGATTATGTTCTCGATTAGTCGTTTGGTCTGACAAATTGAATTATTTGAATCCCTCAACTATTTTCTGATATTTTATAGACTAAACAAATAATCCTTTAATCGTACAAATTAACAACAGATTAATCGATGGTGAAAACAATCATTATCTGCACGTGCGAGCGTTCTTGCTGCCAGCTGGTGCGTTTACCCAGAGAGGTTTACCCTCCACCCTCTCCTTCATTTTCCTGCTTCCTCCTCTCCGTTTGCTGCTGTGACCATTTAAAGTGAAGTGACCTCTAATGACCCCTCCTGGCAGAGCTGCTCTCACTGGATAGAAGGGTTGTGTGTGTGCAGGACCTTTCCCTCCCTCCACCCTCCCCCCCACCCGTAGAGCCCCGTCCCCTGAGGGTCTCTGGTGTCACTATCCCGGAGGCCGAGTAGTAGGCGGAGAGCTTCAGAAGAGGGGGCCGCTCCCTGACCTGAAGAGTTTAGCTGCGTGTGGTTTGCAGCGGTGACAGGTGTAAGCCAGAAATGACAGGTAGCAAGTCAGAAATAGATGATGCAAGGAGAGAGTCAGTGTGACCTTCATTAATAAACATTCATCTATATTAAAGCTTTATAAGTTTTAGATTGACAGGATTTGGGAAGAAACTCGACAGCAACAAACAGGAAGTAACAGAAAACAGCAAACGCTTTAAAAATGTTTTGTAGATATCTACTGTAATGATCATACTGTGATCACATTTATGAAAATTCTGCATATAAATCAGTACAACATCAAGCAGTGAAAAGATTGCCAACCCACTAATATTTACACTAATATTTTAAGTTATTTGCTGCTGCATTGCTTCATAGCACAACAGTTTTATTTTGCATGTAACACACAGATTTATTCTTTGAGACAAATAATAATGATTAACTAAATTCCCCACAAATTTGATTGTAATTAGTGATTAAGCTGTTGTTGGCTGTATTCTACATCTGAATCCGATGAAATTATTGCTTTTTAAAACAAATCATGAATCAATTTGACTTGATTCTGTGCACAGAATTTTTACTAATAGATGCAACTTCACATGATTAAGCATTCAGCCCTGCGTTGAGCTCTCAGCATGATATCTATCTCTTCTGTGTGTGTGTGTGTGTGTGTGTGTGTGCCTGCAACGGTTATTGTGTAGATATCCACATGAGTGGCGCTCTCGCCCACGCAGGAGTTGCCATGGCTCTTCGACACTGTTGTGGATGCTGTTGACATATCCGGAGAAACACGCAAAAACAACAACGATGCGACAGGCTTGGTCGGTGCGGGCATGTTGATTCGGGTCCAGATGAGACTTGAGATATGGCCCAGGAGGTCCAGCTTGAGTAACAGATCCATCAGTCTGAAGCCTTATCAGATGCCAAAATGCTGCACTGTGTTTCATAATACTAATTTTACAGATTTGGGAAGCAATCATGGCAGCAATCGTTTCATCTTTAGTCGCTACGATCGCGAGGTAAACAGAAATACTTCATTCATGTTGCAAAGCAATCCACCAGGAACGAGTGCATGCATGTATTTGATTGACGCCTTGCTGGATGACTTCATGTTGTGGTCTGGCGAAAGTTGAGTCAGGTTTTAACTTTTATTCTGGGTTGGCACCCCTGTCGTTTCGCCCGACTGACCTCATTCACATGAATGAGAGGCCTGTGTGTTTTTTTTTTTCACACAGGCCCTAAAGTCAGTCTGAACGCGCGACCTTCCTCTTTTATCACAAGCTGTGATCAGATCCCACCCTCGCTGCTGTAAAATTAACGTTGCTTCAAAACACAAGCGAGGGAGATGATGGGGAACATCCTCCTTGCAACAGGAAGTAAAGGTCTGAGGGGAAACGTGGTCCAAATTAAAAAAAAAATAAACACAACATGTACAGGCTTAAAGGGCCAGAGGTTACAGATTTTAAACTTTTAATGTTTTTTTAGTTTGAATATCTGTTGTTGCTGATAGACGACAGGCAGGAAACAGGACAAGCACACCCAACCTCTCCAACTTGCTGCTGCTGCACACTCCCACCAACTCCCATCGGTGGAGCTGCTAAGTAGCAAATCGTAAGTGACTGTGGTTTCACTGGGTGTTGAAGGAAAATACACGCTCAGCAAACCCTCCTTGGGTAAATAAAGGTTTAGGATACAGAACTGAGGCATTGTCAGGATAAGTGGCAGGTAGTGAACTCCTGCACACATCGTCAGCGCTGAGTTTATTTAAACTGTGACACCTCTGACAGGGACCCCTTTTTGACAGGCGGGGTAAGTTAAGTGAGTTTTGACAGTGAAGTCCTCGGGATAGTGACACATGGTTGGTAATTATGTCATTTTAGCCACAGCTGAACATGCAGGCATTATAATACATTTCCTGCATTATAGATACAGTCATAGCTTAAACTTCTAGCAACAAATTAACCTCAAACTGCTTCAGCTGTTGCCATAAAACCTCCCACATGTCACTACAGTAAATTAGCTGAACCCAAATATTTAGCATGAAGTCACAGAGTTATGTCCTTTTTGTCCAAAGCATATCTGGACTCTCATTTATCTGATAAAAGCTAATCCTTTGGTTTATTTTTCTCCACCAGACAAATGCTTGTTTGAGTCCTAATCATGCTTTTATACAGATTATTTTGAGCACAGCAGGGGGGGAAGTGCACTGTGCCTCAGGATGCTGTCACAGAAAGAGAACATCCTTTAAAAATCAAACTTGTGGCAGACAGTTAATTGAAGTGTGTGTTTGTGAGCCGGTTCAAATTTACCCAGCAACCCACAGCTCGGAGGCACCCCGCTAATACTGTCTGGGTTAACGCCGCCGCTGCTGCTGCTGCTGCTGCTGCTGTGATGAGGTTTCATCTCTGCAGCTATTATCATAAACAAAGTTTGCTTTATCGGTTATGATTCTTCGTCAACCCTGGGGTTTAATCGCCCCATCTCCTCATCTTGACTCAAATGGTCGGGGTTGGATAAAGAACAGTGATCCTGAAGCTGGGAGGAGTTGCTTAAATTAACTTAATTAAGGAGGGTTTTTACTTTAATAATTGAGATACTGAGCCGTTGCAGAATTTCTGTACTGTCGCTCCTCATGTTTTCATGCTTTCATCAGACTGTTATGTTGACGAATTGGTGCACAAACTACTTTACTGATCCCAGACAAGGTGCACTGACTACAAGATTATAATAGTTGGAAAGAGATGTGATTGATGATGATGATTTCCAGTTGCACTCTCACTGGATACCGCTCAGCTCTGCTCATACTTCCTACTTGTTCCTGAAAAAGGAAGCATGAAGAAAATAACTCTCCAATCAGAGCAGAGTACGTAAATGACTGGATTGACGCTACACATGCCTGCAAGATTCAGGTGCGAGAGGCAAGAATAGTACATTGAATCTGTGTGTGTGTGTGTGTGTGAGGAAGAATCGTCTCCCAAAGTGCTCCAAGTATAAGCACATCCTGCTTTTGGCTATGATAAAATCAGACATGTTTAAAAATGTTGTAGTGTGTGGTGACGGCTCACGATTACTAAACTAAACAATCCGCTGCTCGAGCTGATATGATCTCCCAGCAGCAATGACGGTCGTTTAAACCGGTGAAAGTGACGGTCAGTGTTGGCTGAAAATCCAGAAAGAGGGAGGAATGTCAAAATATTTAAAAAAACAGTTTTGGTAGTCTTATCTCACTCAGCAGCCAGATATTTCTCTGTTTAGTAGTGGCTAGATGATACTGAAATGAGAATAGCTGGTCCACCTGAAGTGAGCCTGGTCAGGTTAGGCTAACCTGCTGTCGCTAACTTCGAGGCTAACCCCCTTCACTTTTCCAGTAGTTGGGGAAACAAAAGACTTTTCTTGGTTTTGAGCAGCTGCAGTATTTATTAACTGACACACACTGACAACTTACTGCTAATCTTTTCCTCTGCTGCGCTCGCATTCACCGTCACTTTTCAGCCGCTCGCTCAACCACACACTCGCTACGCACACATTACGCACTGCCCCGCAACGCTACTCTTATAATGGCACCTTTCACGTAGTTGTCCTTTTGAAGAATACGGAGAAAACAGTTCCACGATAACGCAGGGTGTTATCACGCAATCATTAGTAGCCCATTGATATTAATAATCATGTGAAATTTTGGAAGCCGCGCTCATAATTTTGCAGCGGCGGTGCATCGCTGCAGAATGAATACAGGGCAATAACTGTATATTTATTACACCAGACAAGAAGCTTTTTAGCAGAGAAAAAGAGACCAGTTGGTTACCCTCCAGTGTGACTGGTGAGCTACACGTGGCTAATGCACCAGCAGCAGCCAGAATAAAGCACCATTTGGCCGGCGGCTGGTGGTCCCGAGGATGATTATCTGGGATAGAGAAGAGCTGCTTTGCATCTTGACAACATGTAGCCAAGATTACTCTGTTGCACCAAAGCCGGGCTCACTGCTGTGACTGGAAAGAAAAGGAGCGTTTGACATTTCTCTGAGGAAACAACAATCACAGTCAGACATTTTTTTTTTTTACAGGCTTTTATTTAATCCACTAATCAAAAACAGCTGTTTACAGGTCAATGAGGTAATTGACTCAGTTTATGTAATTAAAGCTGCTTACGCTCACTGCCTTAATGTCTGTGATACTAAATATTCTGGATGTTTATGTAGCCTAAAATCCTTTTTGTATTTTGGGAGAAGCTGCTGTGTTTTGACAGCTTTAAGAAAACTTTTGCCATGAATAGAATAATTTCAACTTTCACTGCTGCTTGCCTTGTTTTTCTTCAGCCAGCAGTGCTCATTACATGTATCTAATGACTTAATTAAAGCTGACTGTTTGTTGGGATCTGCACTGTCTGGTGGATTGCATGTATGCCAAATTGACCGCTGAGTAACGATGACGGACAGGCATGCATGTTTTCATTCAAGCCAAGCGATGTTAATCATCCAGATTTGAGCTCAGAGTCGACGCACTTCTCACGAACAGAGAGGGAGAGAAGAGCGTTTGTCAGGTCTGGATTCGAATCGGTCAAAAAACTGCTGAACTAAAAGGGCAGATTAAGTTCAGCAGAGGTTATCAGTGTTTGCAGTTAGAAATGGCTGCAGCTAATAAGGTGTGGTTGATGAAAGGTCATGCTCTTATCAAGAATTTAACAGAGCCGTGAAGGCTAATGATCAGCATGTCGACCTTTTGAAAACGTCTCATTAGGAATCAGAGCAACACCAGTACGAAAAATACTCAAATATCCTTCATATCCTTTTGAAAAAATGCCTTTTTTTTGGGACTTTCCATCACTAGTATATGCAAAACAGTGTTGATGGAGCCTATCTCAGATTCTTGAGAGCTGAATCATTTGCTGTGTAAACACCCAGTGTGTATTACATCTTTCACAGGGAGAGTAAAAAAACAAAACACCCAGTCCCTCAGGATATGATGCATTTTATGTTTCCACTACCAACACGTGTTTGTTTGGGATAAACTGAAGAGGATTCTTGTGTAAATGCGCCAGTTTGATTGACAGTTAAGACCTCAGAGCGACAGCGCAGGAACAACACAGCTACTTGCACCGGAGATGCCTCCGAAAATCAAAACAAAACATGATTTAAACAAGTGTTTCGTTAATGTTTTAGTGTTTTGAACATGTAAAAGAATGAAGTGCAGGGAGAAACAGCTGGAGAGAAATGTGGTAAATCAGCTGTACAGTGTTTTACTGTCAGTGCATCCGAAGATAAGTGTGACCATCTACACCAAACATGCACCGCCTAGAACTACTCACAAGCTAAACCAGCATTCATTGATGTATTAATTGATTCTTTTTTACATTTTTTTGGCTAATTAAGGGAAGTGCAACACGTTTATTAACACAACATCGACATATCACCTAAATAAGTTACGATTAATGTGTCAGCAAACAGTTGCCTCTTTACAAATCCAGCAGTCAGAGAGCATCATGAGTACGGCTGCAACTACCAATGATTTTCATTATTGATTAATCTGCTGATCGTTTTATTGATGAATCATATGGTCTATAAAATGTCTGTTGACTGTTACAATCAAGTCAAAGGTCATCTTCAGATGTCTTATTTGTCCAACCAGCAGTCTAAAACCTAAAGATAATCAGTTTAATGTCACATATGATAAAGAAAAGTATTCAATCATCACATCTGAGAAGTTGAAAACAGCAAATTTGGCTGTTTTTGCTTTAAAAAATAGTTGCTGATTCATTTTCTGTCGATCGATTGATTGTTGATTGATATATCATTGCAGCTTCTAGCCGTTTGTGGCCACCTGGTGAATACAAGTCCAGTCTTAACTCTCCTTTTTAGCTCTGTTGTGGTCTCCACCAACTCCTGAGGGAAATATCTGGCTCTTCAGTTGCTAAATTCTCGGCTAGTCGCCATCTTTGTCTTTCTGCTGTTTAATTCTGGGAAGCTAGAGTACGGCGGATTTATTGGAGCTTTGCCGAAAACCGCTGCCTACTGCGGAAAAATGATGCAGACGAGAGCCGTGAGATTAAACCGAACAGAACAGAAACCAAAACAATGAGCAGACAGATGCCAAAAAAAACCGTCTTTACAGCCGAGAGGAACAGCAGAATCTGGTGATATTTCTTTGCGGGTTTGTCACGATGAGCAACTCCCTCCACGTTACACACAGTCACATGTCTCATTGTTTGTATAAAAATATTGATAAGTGCTCCTTTAACAAAAAACTACATCGAAACCTTTAACAGATTATTGAAAAAGACTGGACGACAACTATAAATTGAAGTCTAGTCATTGGAATAAGCTCATATAAGACAATATAATTATTAGGACTCACTATATTTTTTGGCAGATGGGGGGGGGGGGGGGAGAGCAGGAACAGTATGTGTCAGCAGATTTCTTCAGAGCCTCTGTCCCTCAGTCAAAGCTTATCTCTGTTGCCTTCCTGCCGTTGGGGTGGCCCGTGTGTCCCGAGCCTCAGGGTGTTAAGACTGTTTACCCTTTGATATCTTCTGTCAATGCGAGGCTGTGTTCACGCCCCCCCTCTCCGTCCGCGCAGTAAGACCACCGCACGCTCTATAATAACGCCCGTGTTCGATAACCCGAAGGAGCTGGATAACAAGCCCATTTGGTGATGCTAATAGCACACGCCATTTAGTGGAAACACTTATCCAAAGCTCCTTACAGTGTCATGAGTGTATGCATTTTTTTTGTGCTAGCTGATCCGGTGGGAATCCCTAACCCTTTTAACATGAGTGCCGTCTTCTACCCATGGAGCCTAGTACCAAAAAGAAACCACTAACCCAGATAGTGTTACTGCTGTAATCTACCCAGTTTTCCCCTCCAGGATCAATTTAGCTCATCCCATCTTGAGCTACACATGACTGCAACTAATGAAATGATAAAAAACACCCCTGGTCCACACAGTTCATTGTATTGTTTGATCTCCACACATGGGACAGACACGCTCCGCCTTGCAAATCTTTTGCTAATGTGCTTCTTTTCGCTCCAAGCAGCACAATAACATGTTTTTACACACAGATAAGCACACTGGATTGGCTTTAAACTGGCTGTTTTTTCTTATCCATCTCAGCTCCTGCAAATACATAACAGGAGCTCTACATTCTGCGCAGTGATAGTTTTACATGCTAGCTCATCAGAGGGCATCGGGGTCTCACAGCGATCGATAACAGGATCATTCTGGCCTTCAAACATAGACTCAGTCGAGCAGAACTGTCTAAAACGGACGAAGCGTGCGTCATCGCTTCGGCCTTGGATGCATGAGGTCGTGTTGATGATAAAGAAAAGAGTCTGAGTCATGAAATGTTTGTTTGAGCTTATAAGGAATAAAAAAATATCATAAGAAACCCATCTGATGTCCTCGTCCAACACATCTGAAACTGAAAGACCTTGGTGTGAATTAGTCACACTCAAATGAAAACAGCTCAACACTGGTATGAAATTGAGCAACCAGAGAGAATGCTTAAATGATTAATGGGAAACCATAAAATTCCTATTGTAACCCTTTGATAGACAGATATTTACACTGACTTCGAGGCTTTATTCTCAAAAATGCTTCATGTTGATTGAAGAACGATGCAATAACTTGACCAAGTAAGATGCATTGAGACGCCTGTTTAGCATCAAGAATTAGTGCAAGTGTGTGGATTAAAAGTGAACGGTGTGCACTTAGATTCACAGGTTCAGGTCTTGGATGAACTGCAGTGATCTGGTATTTATATGCTCGATAGTCAGACAAGAGTATGAATGTTTGAACACCGGTGTTGTTCATGGTCCTGCATCATATCCAAGGTTTGTTTGTGAGGTGATTTTTAGATCGATTCTTTCTGAAGTAACTGTTAAACTAGAGTTGAATGGAAATTCATCAGCAACTATTAATTGTTCTAGTTGTTTTTCAAGGGAAAATGACATCATCCATGTCTCTTCCAATCCAGCTTTTCTTTGTATTATATAATTGTAAACAGAATATCTTTGGGTTTTGGACTGTTGGTTGGAAAACAATCAATTAGAAGACATCACCCTGGGCTCTAAGAATTTATGAAGGTCATTTTTCACCATTTTATAGACTCATTGATTGAAGTGTTCTGCAGAATAATCTACAAGGAAAATAATTTAGTTGCAGCCCTAGTAATTTGAAAGTATTCTGGTTAAGATTAAACTTGTGTAACTCTACTTATTCTGCTATATGGAACCTGTATTCTTAGAAAAGGCCTGGCTGTAGTTAGTGTCAATGGGGATAGTTGAGCATTTATTCCCTGAAAATGAACCTTTTTCTTCACAACGTCTGATGAATTCCAAACATGTTCATCGACAGTGTGTCTCAACAGCTTCTTCTTCTCCAACCGTATTGATTTTTGTCACAGAAAATTTACCTCCCATGATGGCTCACTACCTGAAAAACCGTGGATGCGGCCGTCTGTCTGGCGGTGTAACTTCCTGACTTGTCAATGCGATCAGACGTGTGAATCTTGGCTTCTCTTAACACGGCGCCTCCGGGAGAGACTTGTTGACACGGAGAAGTACTGCGTGCACCATCTCTCCCATATCTCCCAGCTCTGTTCATTCCTGATACGCTCTTAGCTCCGAGAAAAAAACAAAAAAAAGAAGAAAAATAGATACCAGTCCTGCATCATAGGAACATTTAGTTATATCTGTTGTCAGTGTTATAAAAATTGTTTTTCAACCTTTACCTACAGATATTTGAAGCATAATTTGAAGAAGGCCACGTCCTTCATCATGCTAGAGTTACATTTACACCTAAAATGTGCATCAAAACACACGTATAGTGCACAGTTTATGTTTTAAGGTCTGTTCTTTCTGTGTTTGTCTGACCTGCGAGGCTTATTACACTTTAGCTTCTGTAATAATAATAATAATGATAATAAACTTTATCTCTGTAGCGTCCTTCAAAACCAGACTTTCAAGGTGCTTCACAAAATGCAACACAATGAAGTATAGATGCAAGATAGAAACATCATGCACAGAAAATGCAATAAAAACAGTGGTGAAACATAAAGATATTCAAAGAAACCATATTAAAACATTTGAATAGATATATTATACAAATGCCAGTATGTACAGGTGGGTTTTTAAAAGCTTTTTAAACCGAGGCAATCAGCTGATCTGATGCTGAGGGGGAGTTTGGTCCGCAGCGTTGGAGCTAAAACAGTAGAAGCACGATTCCCCTTTTTGTTTTAAGCCTGGACTGAGGGGTCTCGGTGCAGAATAAAAGGGGTTAGGAAGTTCTGAAATCTGTAATGAGCCAGACCACGTAGGGATTTAAAAGTAATCGATAACATCTTAAATTGAATTCTGTAACGGATGAGGAGCCGGTGTCGTTCGGCCAGGTCGTGTTTGCGAGAAGCCTCGTCGCCGCATTCTGCACCGGCGGGCGACCGCCGCATCGTTTAGGGCGAGTAAATAATGAATCACGGTAGTCTAGGCGCGGAGGAGGAAACGAGGGTGCGGATGGAGGACGGAGTCGTCAGACTATGTTTTGTATGCTCTGTAAGTCCACTTTTGGCCTTCGCAACCTTAAACTCAAGCTTAATTATTCAAGTGTTGTTGCTTCTTGGCAGCGCGGTACGGCCTCCTGGCCTGCTGCAGTCTGCTTCTCTTTGGATCGCGTCTATTGTCTGACTGATTTCCCCAGACACCGAATCCTGGCCGGAGGATTGAGGGCTATCAAACAGAATTAAGATGAGACAATGGCTGTGTGTTTATGTGTGTGTGTATGTGTGTGAGACGGTGGACGCGGTCATGAATGTGTGAGAATAGTTAAACTCGGGGCAAAAAAAAAAGTATTTAAATTTTGCGTGTGTGTGGCCTAGGAGAGTGTGTGTGTGTGTGTGTGTGTTTTTTGGAAGTGAAGCCAAAAGCTCCCACAACAAGAAGAGGCCTCTCCTCCTGGCTCCGTCCACTGATGCAGGCCTTCAGTGTCCGTCGCTCCAGCTGGCAGCCAATTTATACCGAGGCCAAACACTCCAATACCCACAGGCAGGCCAACAGGGGCTCTTTGTGATGCTAGAGTGTGTGTGTGTGTGTGTGTGTGTGTGTGTGAGAGAGAGTGTGTGTGTGTGTGTGTTTCCTTCTGAGTTTGTGTGCCTCTGTGTGTGTACTTATCAGCTACTGAGACAGTTGTTCAGCTCATGATTGACTGCAAATGCTGTTAATTTTCAGACTTGGCTGCATCCAGAGGACTTCCATCAGCGCGTGTTTTCGCGTCGGTTAAGGCATGAATTACATTACATTAAGGGCTCGCAGTTAACAAGTGCAGTGGAAGCTGTAAGGCATCTGTGTGGCACTCTGATATCAGTAATTAAATATGTAAACAAAGATAAAGGAGTGTTTGAAATTGTTGGACGAATGATCGATGATGGTTTGGCTGTTCCTAGAGCGTTGCATAATTCATTTTTTTTACTCTTTATATGGACTTTTTTGGAGATTACTAGACTCAGGCACTGCATATCTATCCCTCTCAGATGATTCCCCACTTTCATGTGGTCTAAAGGGAGAAATATTGTATGTATGAAATATATATTAATGTTCTGCAGACTTTAAATCATGTAAATTGTCATTTGTTGTGTTACTTTCATGACCCGGAGCATGTAAGGCAGCTGTGGTTTTGCAGTTGTTGCTCTTTGTTGTAAAACATGATTGATAAAACCAGAGCGGCTGATTTCTAAACTCAGGAGTTTGTGGGAAACGGTTCCTGTTTGACGGGTTTCAGTGGGAGGATGCGTGATGAACTCCACCTCATTGTGAATCACTACAGCGTGACAAAAAGGGCCGTCGGAGTGGGAAGAGATCCACGTAGAGGATACTTTCAGCTGATGTTATTGCTTTATATCAGAGTCTTTTAGAGAACTTCATAGTCACAGATATGCTTTCTGCATGTAGAGGGATGTTTAAAATGAACTGCACTCTCTTGTCCTTGATGATTTTGAAGCATTTAGGGCTGCAACTAACCATTGTTTTCATTATCTGTTGATTACTTTCTCCATTAAACGACTAATTGTTTAATCCTTAAATTGTCAGAAAATGGTGAAAAATGTCAATCGCTGTGTCCCAAAGCCCAAGATGCAACATAAAATGTCTTGTTTTGTCCCGACCAACAGTCCACAACCCAAAGATATTCACTTTACTATAATACAAAACTAAAGAAACCAGAAAATATTCATTTAACAAGCTGGAACAAGAGAATTTAAGACTTTTTTTCTTAGAAAAGACTCCAAAACAATACAGAAAGTGATATATTTGTTTGGTTTCACAGTGTTTCCCACAGTTTAGAGTTCTTTGTAGGAAAATACAAAAAATTAAAAACACTTGGGAACATTTTTAGAACTTTCAGCAGCATCTGTTGGCCTTCATCAGTGGATGGAGTTTGTTCAGACAGCTGATGTCTGTTTCTGGTGTTTCTGGTGTTCATTCAGCTTGCTGTTGGATGACTGATGTCGAGATCCCCACAGCTGTCACATGTGATGTCATGATGACGTCATACACCACTCCAGGAGGTCTTTAGAGTAGCAGCAGAGATGTTAAGGTGTTGAATGGTTTGTGTTAGGTCCTGACTCCTTTAGACTTGGAGACTATTGTTAGAGAGAGAGTTCAGCCATGTCAGAAAGTCCCACTGTAGCCGCGTTTCAACCGCAGGAACTTTCTGGGGACTTACAACCTTTTTGAGGAACTCAAGTTCTTCAACCTGTGTTACCGTCCAGGGACCAGGGTCTAAATTAAGCTCCAGGAAGATTGTTTTACCCCCCCCCAAAAAAGTCCCTGCTGCAGTGGTAGTACTTCCCAAAAATACAGGAACTTTGGGGGGTGGGGTTTGCAAAGATGATCATCACTGATTGGTCAAACACAGAAACCACAGCTGCTTCAAGCACCGCCTCATTCACAAAACAAGGAAGGAGCAGTCGGTTTAGGACGAGGGGAGGGCGTTCCTCTTCACTTGATTATGTTAAAAGTAAAGTTAGACTCTGTTGTCGGCTCTTCGACTCGTTTTAAAAAAGACGAGAGAGAGAGAGAGTGAGCAGAGGTGGCGGTGGCGAGAACAAAGCAGAAATAAATAACCATCAAACACTCGACAGATGATTTACTGTGGAAACAGACGTTATTAGTTTCAGTTCCCTCCTCTGCATTTCTCCTTTTCATTCATTCGTTTCATCCAGCTAATCCGGCAGTAAATACAAAGACAACATGACAAATCTGTGTTGTTTTGAATTCAGATGTTATCTGCCAGGGTAGGCCGTCCAAGTAGAGAGCCTGCGTATGGGAAACACTGGTTTCATGACTTCAGAGGTTTGATCAGTGACATTTAATTTGATCAACTTTAGGTTTTAACTTGTTACTCATGTCTCTCCTGAACAACAGATGTATGAAACAAGTTTTCAAACAGTAAACAATATGTAGTAGATTGTACGTCTGTGCCAGTGCGGTGCAGTACTTTAATGGTAACTGTGGAAACTGGTAAAAATGTCGCTGCACTGCTGCCACCGAGATGAATATCTGACAGAGTCGTTTAACAGAGAAGAGAGAGCAAAAGTGGTGGAAAGCAATAAAAACTGCAGCGTAGGTTCGTTTCACATCCAGAAGGCCAAAGGCATAGCAGTGTGGCATTTCACAAAACCCCCCTTTAAACTTTATTATAGACCCAGACTTGAACAGGATCTGATACCTGCCAAGCGGCCAGCAGAGTGTAAAACAGCCAATAGTATACCAGTATAACCTTGCTGCTGATCCTCGGCTGGTGTTGTGTACGTCTGCTCTTTGACAACGGCTGCGTGGAAAAGATTTATGGCCTTAGATGATTCTAGCAGAGAGACAGTGTAAATAAGAAATGGCTCCTGCTTGCTGAGCGATCGCAGAATTAGAACATATTCACAAGCGGTTATGACAAAGGCTACTGTCTCTTCCTCCCTGATAAAATACACCAGCAGCTAATATTTGTGTGATTATATGCTCTAAATGCAATAAGCTGGTCCTGTTTTTACTGCACAACTGGCACGGTTTCAGTTTTCAGCACAGAAGTTTGCTTTAACAGTGCTGCTGCTGTCCTAATATCTGACAGGTTCTTTTCTTAAAGGGGCCATATTCTGCTTTTTGTGATGTTCTGTTATTTTTATGCTGATATGATGTCGGATGTTAAACAGAACCTGAAGCAAACATATGTAAAAATGATCCCTGCAAGTCAAAAGCCAGGGCAAAGTTACTTCAACTTCCTCCTCGTGATGACATCAGATCGTTCACGCATGCCCACAAACGGTCGTCCGTTTAACGTTGTCCACTCGCGTATTTTGGATCTGACTTTGGCTCAAAAATGTACAGATATATTTGAGAAGTTGATATTTTGAGTAAGGAACGAGAAAAGGAAGTGAAAACCTGAGACACCGCTTCCAGGAGCGAACCAATCAGAACTGAAGGGGCGCCTTAAAGAGACAGGAGCTAAAACTGCCTGTTTCAGACAGAGGCTGAACTGAGGGGCTGCAAAAAAGACCAGTTTAAGATAAATAAGGAGTTTAAACTGTAAATCACGAAAAGATATTCCAGTAGAGCCCCAGAATATAAATATTGACCTAAAAATGTGTATGATATGTCCCCTTGAAAGGATTATTTTAGCCTTTATTGCATTGTTGACAGACAGAGAGGGGGTATGACATGCAACAAACGTCCTCAGTCAGAATTGAACCTTGTACGTTGTAATCTTGATGGTTTCCTTCCTCTGTCTCTCTTCAGGACCATTAACCAGTAATGGTATGTGTGTGTCATGCTGACTAATTTTCAAGGGCCACTCTTTCAAGCCATGAAATTTAAAGACCAAGTAAAAAGAAAAGACACAGCACACATTCTGCAAATTGTTATGTATAGTCAAACGCCAAGCTTTTAAAACTGTGAAAACGCTGTATGCACAACGTATAAATTGTAAGCCCTTTATTTAAACAGAAGATGGCAGTGTTCACATCCTATATATTCACCTTTATCATTGTTTCCCCTTTGAAAGTGTGGTTGTTAAAGGGTGTTAGGGCCAATATTTTACATGTAAAGGTAAGTTTGGTGAAATAATAAGGCCGCTACATAGACAGCAGAATATAGAGACCAAACCAACCAACAATAACAGCAACTCAAAACTATGATCGTTACAAAAAATGAGCTAAAACATGATATGTTTTTTTCAGTTTAACCAACACATGAACACCATAAACATGATTACATGTGTATTTATGCCATCAGTGACTAGTATCAACAGTAGTATTAAAACGGTACCGTCAGTTTATTCTTCCATCTCTAGAGATGTTGAAATTTCAAACTCAGTGAACTCCTAACTGAGCTATTTTCAGACACAAGTGTAAAAATCCCCGGCGTCGCCATACTGTGCTGAACTAAGCGATGTGGTTTTCATGACCTGATAAAATTTACTGATAGCCTATGAGACTCAACTTATTCTACTTCAAAACTGATAGAACACCCAAAGCAAAAAAAAAAAAAATCAACAAGTGAACTTTTTAAAGTTTGCAAGTTTGGCCTCCAGCACTAATTATGCCTTCAAGATTTGATTGGGACGCAGTGACTTAATCACTTGACAGCGCTACACTAGTTAGTTGAAGTTTGCCCTGACAGCGATTACTTTGGCCCTGATCACTTTTCACCCACTAGCCGAGAGCAAGGAGGAAATACTCCGAAAAGAATTTATAAAGTTTAGTTTTCATGTCCTCCCACAAGGTAGCGTCTCAAGATTGAAATCATCCTTGCACATGACATACAAATCACAACTCCATCAACCCCATTTGCCTCATGATCTGATGGTCCGATGGTGATATTCATGGTCATGCTTGAGGGAACAGGTATGGGCAGTAGCTGTCATTGTTGGGGCGTTTGATTTCCAGAAGGCCACGGCAGGGGTCTGCATTCAGGTCTGTGACTCTCCTGAGTCCATAGAGGAAAACCTGATGGACTGTGACTTCTCCCACCGGCTCTAGCTCGACTCCTCTTTTCACGTCTTCTGTCTGGATGAGCTTTTTTTTGCGTAGCGCAGAGGCGAGACACTCAAAGTCTGAGCGCCTCGAGCAGACCCCGTTTGAAATTCGATGCAGTTACGCGGTTCGGATCGTGCCTCCTACCACTCTTTCCTGGTGCTCTGGTGTCTTGTTTCCTCCTCAAGTGGCAGAGCTTTCATCATGGGAAAGCTTGAGCCCTTCATAGACATCAGACGGCTCTTTTGGCAGCACAGAGGAGCAGTTGCACAGCTGAGGGGGATGAAGGAGAGAGAGGGAACGTTGCCAGAGAGGACGGGGGGTGCTCAGGGTCTGGTAGGTGAGAGCAGATCCATGTAGGAGGTTACCAAATTCAGTAGGCACATATTCCACATATGTTCTGTTTTGTCTCCAAACGTCTCACCATCTTGCAGTTGCTTCCAGTTCCTTTCTTTATATTTTCCAAAAAGAGAATTTGCAAAGGGCAGAGGAGAGGGGTTCTTCAGGAGAGTATCTGGTTTGGGGTTCGTACCTAATTCACCTTTTACTTTTTGTTTTGGGGACTTTTATCCTAATTTGCTGTAATGTGCAAGAGTGTAAAGGAGGCCAATAAGATGTGAGCAGTCATGGTGAAGGAATTTCCCCTGCGGTGATTCAGGGTGGCTCGACAGCGTGGTATGTGGTCTATGTGGTATTAGTGCCAGGTTTTTTGTTTTTATTTTTAAGAAAATCAAGGTATGTTAGTCTGATTATGTGTCGGCCGAATGGAGCAACAGTACCTGACGGACACGGAAACAACGTTGGTCTACAGCCGCATCCCCTTAAACCTGGGATTTATGAATGGAGTCTGGCTGGATGCACCTTTAGATTGTATGAACCCATGAGGTGTGTCACAATATAGACGCTTGATTTCAGCAGGAGCAGTTTTGACTAAGCATCAGAGTTTGTGGTCTGAGGATTTATTTATTTATTTAGTCCAACCTTCTAGGAATGTCATACTCAGTGGTGGTGGATCGCTGCTATAATGCTCTGAGGGAAGCCATATTTTCAAGAGCGCATATAAATGTATTAAAATTAAATAAGAAGACAACAAATAACAAGTGATGAGATTCAGTTTATTCTACTTAAATTCACATCCGACAGTAAACAACAGAACACTGTGAAGAGAAAATGTGAAATACGTTGACAAGCGAACTCTGAGGTTTGATTTGGATGCAGTGATGTCATTTATTTGACTGCTTATGTATCACTTGATGCTTGTCACTTGTCCTCTCATCTGGATAATGAAACTGTAAGTTCGGCCTTTTGAACAAAACAAGAGCCTCTTATTGTTGCTAACGTAACTCATCACCTGTATGAGAGGCTCATTTTTACACATACAAGGGTTTGTTTGCCTTTGACTTGACAGTTGTGCTACTGATACCCTCAACTTAGACTGACATCAAAACACAACAGTTTGTCGTGTGTCACTTGCCTCCAGACATTGTCATTTAATACAACCTTGTGATGATAAACCAATCAGAAAAGACTAGAATAACGCTCATTCACTGAACAACAAATAAGACAATGAAAGGTTAAGTTAGCAGTGATGCTCTTGCTCCGCTGTCATATTACTGTATCATTGATGCAGGTTGATCATAAAACCACACAACATTAGTTACTTTTTAACGTTTGCACAAGCCAGTGGATTAATTTGTCATCTGACAGCTTTAACAGTGCTAATACTGATGTTAATGTTGATTGCACACTTCATGTTTGCTAGTGAAACAATGTTTTCAGTGCGGGCCGGGCAGGCACCTGGTCTTCAACATCATGGATGTGAGTTGTAATCCACTGCATGAATACGGCCTGTGCTCCTGTGTACAAAGCCAGGTCCTTAAAGAAATGTAGAGCTGCAACAATTAATCGATTAGAAAAATGCCAAACATTTGCTGGTTGCAGCTTCTCAAATGTGATGAGGATATGAAACTTTTATGTGTCACACATGATTATGAGTTTTGGACTTTAATCGATACAGAAAATAATCGCAGTTGCAGCTGTAGCTGATATTACAGCAGATTATTCCCCATATAGATGTAACGTTCAGGTGTCTGTAAACTTTTGGCCATATACTGTTGCTCATTTAGAGAGTTTTGGTTCTCTTTCTCACTGTAGGGGTAATTCACCTCGTCTTGATTTCACATTTGCTTTCTACATGTGACACGTTGAGCTTCTCAAGCATAAATAACAGCTCGAAAGCAGCTGTCAACATCTGTCTTCTTCTAACCCTCTTATCCTCCAGGAGTTATTTCATGTTATTAGCACAGACACTTTATGTTCTCATGTTCTCACTTCAAACCTGCTCGGCGTGAAAGCGCCCTTAACTCAACCCCACCGCCGAAAAATAAAACATTACATCACAGAGGAGTCACCGCGTGTCATGCGACGCCAACATCTGTGTGAAGCAGTACAGTGTGTGTCCTCAGCAGCCCCCCCTCCACCACCGCCACATTTCATCTCTGTAGACTAACTGGGCTAATTTCACAGTCTGATGAGCAGACAGAGGCAGGCTGGTAGACTTAACATTGTCACCGGAGAGTTTAAAGGCAGTTTTTTTTTTAAAAAATGTGTGTGTGTTTAGAGAAGGATGAAACAGCGGTGGTGGGTGTCCGCCTGGCTTTCCCTCCTCCATCGTGACCGGAGTGGTCAGACTCCTACAATTAAGTAATGAATCACACGATCATCACTGTTGCCCGCCTGAAAATCAGACACAAACGTGTTGCCCTCTGTGTAGGACGAGTACAACTTTCAGCAACACTGTACAGTAATAACTTTGGTTTTAAAGTGGTACATGTCTTTTTAAAGTGTCATGGTAACATGACACTCTTTCTTTCTTGCCTCTCAGGTGTCAATCAAACAGCGTGGGTGGCACCTCTGAGTCTCCTCTGCCTTTTTTTTTTTAAAGCTATTTGCATCTGCACAGTGATTATTCAGTCTCCAGCAATATTCGGGTCGTTTTTGAGCTACTGGGGCCTCTTTTCTGTTCTCTCCATCACTATGCTGGCAAACCCTGATTTTCATTCAAAGTAATAACACCAGTGGGATTTCTGAATGATTCTGTCTAACAGAATGAATAAATGATTTCTTTCCCTCTCTCTTTTTTTTTCAGGCTCCGATGAGAGGCTCTCCATGATGCGGAGCTAACAGTGTCGGCCGCACAACCGCAGGAAGAGACGTGGCCGCTGCACCATCCACAGTCGACGCATGGCGGTATTAGGGGTAAGAACGGCGCTGTTTCCTCTCGTCTCGACCCTCTGTGCTCAGACTGTACGATCGATCGACAGGTCATGACGCGAGGGCTCGGATTGAATGTTTACACGGAAACCCAAAGGGGGTTCTTCTTCTTCTTTGTATGGATTTCCAGCAGACTAGATGTCTCGCTGTTTGCCTCTCACAGGAGGACAGAACATATTTATCCACAGACAAATCCAATAAAGCGTGTTGAGGTAACTTTATACTGGATTGTGGGAACTGCTTCAACTGCTAGACAGCTGACTTACATTTCTGACATGCCAGAAATCCAACCGATCATCCGAGAGTCAGATTGTTGGATCGTTCAGGTAATCAATCAGGCGTTGTGACCTCAATCGGCATGTGAAACGACAACCAATCTGGCAGAAATATGGCCTGATTCTAAAATTGGGCAAAATCGGTACAACGTCTGTCTGACTTTAGTTAAGGAAATGTCTGGCAGAGGCCTTGACAACAGACAGAAGTGTGTTACTGAACATTTTAGGCATTTACTGGTCTATACTGGGCCTTTATTGGACATGGGACATGTCTTTGTTTAGGTGGTTGTCAGGAAAGAATTTCCTGCGTATCAAGACTAAGACTAAGACTTTTAGTTGAGTTATTATGTGAGAAATGAAGGTTTAACATTTGACTACAGGTAGTAAAGCTTCAGTGCTTGTTTTTATTCTTTCACTCATAGATTGAGAGATTACAGGGTCATGAAATCCCTTTTTTAAAAAGTCTGCAACATCCCCTGTTCGAGTCAGACTTTGTTGCCGTCTCTCTACTCTCTCCTTTCCTGTCACCTCCCTACTGTCAACTCACTAAAAAACGTGTCACCAGATGACAAAAACCCCCACCATTTACCTAAAAAACAAATCTTTTTTTAATAGCATCTCTGTTCGACCGGTGTCTTCATCTTCCTCGTGTCTATCCCGGCGTCTAGACACCTGCACATTTTCAGCAGTCAGCGAGGATTTCAGAACAGGCTGTAGCTTCTAAATGATGGATGTCAGCCGTCTCACCGGGCAGAACCAGACATTATGTGAGAGGTAGTTGTTGGTAATTTCACATCTTATGATTTGGCTGCAACTGTCTGCTGTTGTAGTTCTGTTGGTTAGTCACACACTCAGTTACCATGCGTTCGCCCCGCAAGAAACCCTGGTCGATGCGTCGTCAATCAGCCTTTGCAGGGAGGAGAAATACTGTACAGTAATTGTATTTTACCCCGTTGTTTAATTGGTTGGCAGGCCGCCACGGTTGGCGAAGTGACAATAGAATCTAAACTGATTGAAATTCACTTTCTTCAGCGTTATAAGTGAGAGGAGAAGTAACAAACTGGTTGTAGTAATGTTTATTTGACAGTTTAATAGTGGGCAGTGAGTAAAAATGACTCTGTGAGAGCCCAGCAGTCTCCTCAGAGTGTCACACTAGTTTGAATCAAAAGAAACACTTTAAAAGTTAAAAAACACATTTTTTTTTAATGTTTAAAAGTTTTCTCTGCCAGTCAGCTCATCACCATCATTCTGGTGTTTATTATAAGAGCGATGATAAACTGACATCCATCATACTTTCACCTGTCATACACTTGATGACATTTATACACACTGACCGAGCACGTTATTAGTCACACCTGTACACCTGTTTATTGATGCTGTTATCCAGTCAGCCAATCATGTGGCAGCTGTGCACGGGTCAGGAGCTTCAGTTCATCTGGACTTACAGTTTCTGAAACTGTAATGAAACATGTAGTGTTAATTGATTATCTGCTGATTATTTTCTTGATTTATCGGTTTGTCACTAACATGTCAGAAAATAGTGAAGTTATTATAGTTTTCTTAGAGCTCATGGTGACATTTTTAAATGTTGTCTTTTATCTGAGCAGCAGTCAAACGTCTACTATCATGTATGAAGACAGAAAAGCTTTAAATCTCCACATTTGAGAAGCTGCAACCTGCAAATTGTTGTTTCTGCTTTTTAAAAAAAAGAAAAGTTGATTATCAAAATGATTAATTTTTGTGTTAATCGACTAATTGTTGCAGCTTTTAACATATAAGCACAAATGATAATCAAAGTTTTGAAACTAGATCTTGACACAGGGGCCGTCCTCACAACCAGGGCTGCAACTACCAATTATTTTCATTATCAATTAATCTGTTGATTATTTTCTTGATTAATCGATTGGTTATTCAGTCCATAAAATGTCAGAAAATGGTGAAAAATGGCGACCTCTGTTTCCTAAGTCCAGTATGACACTTCAGATGTCTAGTTGTGTCCTGACCACCAGTCCACAAAGACGTTCAGTTTACTGTCATAGACGACTAAAGAAACCAGAAAATATTGACGTTTGAGAAGCTGGAATCAGAGAATTTTCTTAAAAAATGAGTCAGAACAATTCATCGACTATCAGAATAGTTGGTAGTTAATTTAATAGCAGGCAGCTAATCAATTAATTAATCATTGCAGCTCAAAACTACATGAGGTAATAAAGCAGGATCCACTTTCAGGTCATTATCATGTCAGCTGATTCTGTGCTTTAATAGTTCATGTTCACAAACAAATGTTGCACCAATTTTGAACATTTTGAGAACATATTTGATAGAGAAACACTAGAAACCGTCTCCGCTGTGGACCAACACAGAGCTCACAGACCTGTTGACACATCAGCTGAGATTCTTGTTGATCACGTTTCTTACTAAGTAAAAACCACAGTTAGTCACTCGGTTACTCAACACAATTACTCAGCTTCTGTGTAGCAAATCACTGCTTTCAACACGGTTCCCATATTCATCTTTTTTAAAGCATGAATCACCAGCTGAGCTCCCCGTCGCAGCCTGTTAGTCCTGCTCGTCTGATTGTGATCTCGCAGGAACGTGCGAGTCGACGTGGTTTCAGCTGATCCTGCTTCAGTAAACCACTCTGTACGTTCACGACCATATTTTAATGTCTTGAGTGAAGCGTCGTAGCGTCTCTGCTGTAATAACGAGCACACAGCTGCGTCGCATTTTCTTCCAGGAGACACACGAGCAGGAGATGAAAACCTAGAACTTACAATAACTGCAGCAGTAGCCCCCCTGGGCTCAATAAGAACAGACATAGAAAACAATGAAGCTCTGCTAGCGGACATAAAATACTGCAGTAATATAGAAGCTAATGTTCCTTGTTATGATTTTTGGGTGCATTACTGCTGCTGGCGGTCCTCTCCTCCTGCTGTGGGTTTTTTTTGTTTAATGCTTGACATTGCAGGTGGACGAGCAGCAGGGCCAGCAGTAATTGATATCTATCATGTTATCCAGAAAGCAACTGGACCATCAGTCGTTTGAGTCACATGAGTCCAGGTGTGACTCATGCAGGGCTGCAGCTAATGATTATTTCCATTATCTGTTGATTTTTATTCTCTTTTTATTATTTGATAAGTTGTTTGGTCCATAAAGTTATGAAAAATGTTTGGTTTGTCTCAACTAACAGTCCACAACCCAAAGATATTCAGTTCACTATCATAGAAGACTGAAGAAACCAGAAAATATTCACATTTAAAGGACTAATTCACAATTTTTCAAGTCAGGAGCCCAAATGAATATTGACATGTTTTTCTTACTGTAATCATCCCTCCTCTTCATACTGACCATTACATAAAGCACTTACAATGTCTGTGATGGGGGTAAAATCCACAAAATGTATTAATAAGTTAATTTAAAGCTAATATTAGTCAAACCAAGTTGATATCTTTCAAAGTTACTGTCTTTTTAGTGCCAGATTCCCTCTTTTTGTTCCGATCCTTCCACCGCAGCTGAACAGGAAAATACTGTCCGTCGAGACACAAAGAGGGAATTTTTTCTACTAAAAAGACCGTCGCTCTGGCAGACATCCACTTTTTGGACTAACTCAGACTGCTGAGGCTTCATATTAACTTCAGATAAACTTTTAAATACATTTTTACTCAAAAATGAGGACTGTGGATTAGGTCCTCTTACATTGAAAGCACATTTGAAGGGGATCTTTTAACTTAGACACCTGACTGTTGTTTTACAGACCAAAAAAACGAACTGATTAATTGAGAAAATTAGTGATAGATTAGCCGCTAATGAAAATAATCATTAGATTCAGTGTTTTTGGATAAACTATGAGCTGGAAGACGAGAATCTTCAGAGATATCAATCAAGATCTGGCAAATGTATTCAAACTTATATATGTAGTCATTATATCAGACTAAATACATATAAAGCAAAAACATGATAGCTTATTTGAAATGAATTCTCTCTACAAAGGGCTGTTCAGTCATTCTGGAGAGAAACAGGATTACAAGTTGAGTCCTAAAAATAGACGACAGGCGAGGAAAAGAACAACTGCTGCAGTTTCACCACTCTCACCATCTGTACCGACAGTTACAGCTGGTTTTTTTCTGCAGTTTTTTTTTTATGTGTGTTTTGATGATTTACCATTTATACTGTAACTTGTACCACCTGTTAGTTAAAATAACAAATAATGAATAAACATGAAACACTTCCTTCAACAGATATCAGAACTTCCAGCAGATATTAGAGACTCGGATAGAACGACTGTGAAACCTTTAATATTCAGACGAGTGTTAACTGTAAAACCTCAAACACACAGAAAAGTCTGTTTAGTTTATTTTTTATATTTAAACATAAACTTTTTGGCTGAAGCTGTTTTTAAAAGAAATAATGTAGTTTCTCTTCCTGTAAGGTCACACGAGGCTAAAATAACTTCAGCTACAGTTTAAAGGGTTCAAAATAAATTTGGTTTAATATCAACTACAACACAACTCTCTCTGTGTGTTTAGAAATGACTGAGTGAACAGGAAGTGACACATACAGCGGTGTTGTCAGTGGACAGATAAGAAATGTCTTATTCATAACGAAAATGACTCACATTAATAACTGAGTAAAATACAGGTTTTATGTTTCAAACTGCCACGCAAATAACAAAAATAAATTTGTGTTTGAAACGTTTTACATGTTAGAAAAGGTTTTCATGTAATTTAAAGTAAAAATACTATAAAAATACCCTTAGTGCATAAAAAATGTTAGTTTTAGTGAAGGTAAGTCAGTGTTAAAGGTAAAGTTGGAGGGTGAAATGTGCTTCAAACAGAAAAGACACCGTTCATTCATTACATGTTAATGTGTGAACAGTATTTAAATGTTGTGGTTTATCACTGAAATATTCCAGCTGATGCAGGAAGGAAAGAAAATACTTTGATGTATAAAGTTACATTTCACCAAGAATTTGCTCCTGATGTTTCAACAAGATTTAAAACCATTTTAAAAATGACGTTTGAGTTTTGTTGAAAAGCTTTAATCTTTAATTTGAATCTTCTTCTGCCTCCCCAGAACCCCGACATGCTGACGAGGAAGATAAAGTTGTGTCACATCAACGCCCACATCACATGTCGTCTGTGTGAGGGCTACCTGATCGACGCCACCACCGTCACCGAGTGCTTACACACCTGTGAGTCACCTGCTCACACACGCTTTCATCTGTCTTTCTATGTATTTTTTATTTTTTATATTTATTTATTTTTAAGTATTCTTTCCCTTTTTTCCGCCTGTTGTTCTTGTTTTTTTCTCTCGTCAGTTGTTTCTCTTGTTTGTTTGACTCACGCTGGCTGTGTTTTGTCTCTCAGGGTTTTTTTTTACCTCCAGGATTTTTTCCCCCGACGGGAGGAATCCTGGAGACAGAGTGATGCCTCTGAGATCTGTGCAGCTCTGTTAAAAGCTGCACTTTGACTTATAACACTACCTTCAGTCTGTACAGTCCTCACCGCCAGTTATAAAGTAGAAGAAGAAGTTTTTCAACCTGCAACTTAATGTTTCCCATCATTTCTATTCATGCACAGCAGAGTTTTACACATATATGTTTATTCTTTTAAGCAAAACGCTCTCATGCTTTATATAAACGTCATTTTCTCTACATGAAACCTTAAGCGAGACTCACAGGATTACAGAAAACGTTACCGCCACATGTATTAGCCCTCAGACGAAGGTGAGAAGATGTCATCTCTTGTTCACGCAGCGGTGCATCATTAGCTGGGTATTTCCAATAAAGCGGGGCGATCTCGTCTGTCTCCGTCTGCAGTCAGAGTCATTATGCCGTCTGGTCAGAGCCTCGAGTGAAAACCCGCTGCAGACTAAAAGCTGGATGTTGCAGTTTTTATTTCCTCGAGTTGCACAGCATCCCTTCCAATAACTCTCTGTAGGATCCATCCCTAAAATAACTAACGTAGTGTTTGTCTCAGGCTCTTTCATCCTAATGAATTTTCAAAAAATCTGTAGCACAAACATCCTCAGCAGGGTTTAATGCTCGTGTGTAAACCCCCAGGCCTGATTTATTGGCTGTAATTAGTCTATTTTCAGCTTGTTTATGCAGGAGTGTAACTTTAATAAAGTGAAGTGGAATAACAGGCTGTCATAACTACTTTAATATAGTTTTAGAGACAAAAACAGATGTTCTGTCATCAGAACAAGTCGAGGATATTTACACCCCGTATGGGATCGACTGTTTTGAATTTTTTCCCCTAACCCGGTGAAACAGATTTAGATGGGAATTTCCTAAACTTAATGAAAAACAAACCCTAAAATAAAATAGCAATACAAAAACTAAGCAGGTTTTTCTGCAGCTACTCACAGATCCTCTGCTTTATTTATTCATAGAGCGCTTTCAAAACAAAGTGCATCATGAGGGCAGCAAAATAAAAAAAGACAAATCATAAAATCATTAGATTATAAAAAAACAAACAAACAGATAAAATCAGTGAAAGATAAAACAAGAGAGAAAATGTAAAAGAAATAAAAACAGAAATAAAAAAGTCTCTCAGATAAAAGTAGCTTTTAAGAAGCCTGAAACTGTATATTGTACCTGAAGATAAAGGGATTGTTTATATTCCTAAACCTCTCCAAAACATCTCAGGACATAATTGGACTTTCTTAAACGTTTTAAACATGTCATTCATAACTGTTTTGTTGCTCTGGGAAAGTGTCATCAGGAGGAAAACAACTCTGCTTGCACTACTTACTGTTTGCTTCTGGTTTTCTCTGTGATTACAGATGCAGTAATTAGATTTTTGGGACTAATTTTCATATATTCAGATTATCAGTGGGTTGAAATACGTCTTGCAGCGACTCGTGATCCAGATCTTCAACAGTAGACAAACAGTAAAAAACCGCTGTGCAGCTCCGTCTTTAACAGATTGTTGTGATGTCGCTGCCAAACCGTGTGGAAAAGAATCAGATGTGATACAGTCGTACAGTTGTTTTTGTGTGTTTTATGGTGCATAAAAACGGTTTGCACTGATGCAGAAACGGTGTTACCTTCTGTCCTGTGTGTGTTTATCAGTCTCAGTCTTACAGGCTGTGAAGTTCATTACACATCAGGAGTAAAAATATGAATGAGCTGATTTGTGTTAATTAACTGTTGAGGAAAGCAAACAAATGCATAATCCGACATAAAACAGAGAGACAGTAACATAATTAACTTAATTGTAGATATTTGAATGTGACTGCAGGTACATTTCTATTGTTGATGAAGTGATTGAAGTCTGTTCGACTCATTTTTAGTCGCTTTATGTGTCGTTGTTAATCGTCTTCTGATATACGTAAGTTAACTTTATTTATGTAGCGCTTTGTGAAACAGAAGTTATAAAGAGCTTCACAGAGGAGAGAAAACAAAAGACGAAATAAAAGAGACACAAAGGTATAAAAACAAGGGTTAAAGATCAAGAAAAAGTCAAAGACCGAAAGAATTTTAAGATGCTTTTTTAAAAAATGTGCTCTGATTTGGCTTCTGACTTCAAAAAAGACCTTTTTTTTCCAGATGTTGAGTTTGAATGAAGGGTCTTTGCAGCAGAAAGAGCTCACAATTTAGATTGGAATCAATTTGAACAGGTGCGTCTGTTAACTTTGAGCGTTTGTGCTCAACATTACGGGCCAGAATAATCAGTTTTGTCACAGTGACGTTGTATAAAATTTAAAAATGCTTCCTCAGAGCTTCCTCCTTCGATTCCTCAACCATCCAGCCAGATACTTCTTGTACAAACCAATGAAGCCTCATGTTTTCTGCAGCCTCAGTGTCCCTGAAAGCATCACATGCTGGTTCAGTTTGTGACAAACAGGAGCTTTTCTCTACAGACGAAGCCTTCTGCGTTGTACAGTACGCCAGCTTGTGTTACACCGCCCGCCGAAGTGAAAAGCAAGTAGTACGACCTTGAATCAGCCGTTTTGTAAGGTCTGGAGGTCAGCGAGTGGACGAGGCCTCGGCCTGTTTACCTCATTTGCAGCCTTAAGTGCCTTTTAATACTCACTGAGTCACTAGAAGGCAGAGCTAACAGTGTAATTATACTGACATCAAGCCACATGCTGGTAGTTTGACAAGTACCATGCTGATGTTTTTGAATCTCTTCTCAATTGTGAAATCATATCGTAGTTGTCTGATAAATAATGAAAGGCGTCTGTGGGGTTTTTAAGCTCGAGGGCGCTCTCGTCCCCGCTGCGTTCGGAGAAGTCTAATCGAACTTGGCACGTTTATTCCTGGCACAGTGTGTTTTGGCATTTGGGTCGGTCAGAATAATCTAATCAAAAAGTGTGGAGTGTGGACCAATCAGTCGCTCTCCGGTTCTCCTGAAACAGATTAAAATGAAACCTTTTTGTTTATTTAAAGTGAGGAAAAACCTTTCAGACCAATCTTTACACCTGATTCTGAGTATCTAAAGCTGACAGTTCTGCTGCTTTTTGACATAAACAAAACTAAACAATCGCCTTTTTTCCACATGTAATCTTTGTAGCATGAAGCAGTCATCTTCTCTTTATATCCTGATCTTAATCCCTAAATAATAAGCACATGCAGCTTTATAAAACAGCCATGAATCTGTTTTAGACATCTAAGATGAACTCAGACAGTGTAGTACCTCGTTTGTCCACTAGAGGGAGCTCTTGCACTGCGGATGGGAGCAGGAAAACATCAGAGTCTAGACGAGATGCTTTGATTCTCCCTCTCGCTTTGAAAAAAAAAAAAGAAGGGGGGCTCCACCACCGGCGATCTGAGACAAAGAGACTCACATCACGTCATCATTGCAGCTGTTCTGACAGACTGAAGCTCCACTGCAATAAAACTGAGACCGCAGTAGAAAACGTCAGGTGTTAGATGGATTTTATGGAGAAGCACGTGCAGTGAATCACAGCGCCGGTTCTCACAATAAGTCTCGTGTTACGCACGTGAAAGGTTGGATAAGTGAGAGGTCAATCGTTAAGTTAAACATCCTGCAGCTTGTCACAGAAGTGCACCCTCTATTTTCTTTATTTTTCTCACTGTGTTGCGTGTAGAAGTGAAACAATTAGTCACTTAATTGATTAAAAAGTGTAATTTATCAAGCAAAAAAGCCAAACTTTCACCGGTTCCAGCTTCTCAGATGTGAAGATTTGCTGCTTCTCCCTGTTCTAAATATTGTAAATTGATTATCTGTGAGTTTGAGACTGTTTAGTCAGAACAAGACAAATAATTTGAGAACATCACCTCTCTCTCTCTCTCTTTCTCTCTCTCTCTCTCTCTCTCTCTCTCTCTGGGCAATTTTTCACTATTTTCTGACATTTGATGATTATAAAAATGGCTGACAGATTAATCAATTAATTAAATAACTGTCAGTTGCAGCCGTACTTGTGGGTTGAAGAAATACATAAAACAAATCATAGATTTACTTGATGTGAAAACATAATATGCAAGAAATGGCAACAGTTGCACCTGATTCATGAAATGAATGAATGAAAACTGACTACATCCTGACGGCAACGTTTACAGTTTAATTATTCAGGTGATGCTCTTATCATCTCGCTGGGAGTGAAGCTGTAGAATGTGATTTATCAATATTACAACCAATCAATATTAAGGTTGACTGTCATCTGTTTCAGTCTCATAGCGTGTTGGTTCTGTCACGTCTGTCTGTGTTAAATCATCTGTTTGTTGTTGTTTGTGTGTTTTTTTTATGCTTCAGCAAAAAAAAAAAGAAAATGTTTGTTGAAAGTGAAAGATGTTCAGCTCATGATGTAATTAGTCTACAGCTGCAGCTGACGACTCTTTTCATTATCGAATTGTGTGTTCTATAAACTCAAAATCTATCATTTTAAAGAGGGATCAGTCACGTACACTTTAATGTATGTTTATGTATTGTTGTGTTTTCTGCAGTTCTGTATGTATTTTGAGTTTTATGTATTTTAAAGGCCTCTATAGGGACGGGCATTGCACACTAGCCTTAAACTATAAATGCTGTTTCATGCTTTATTTCATGCTGTATATTTGTCATCTGGAAACAGTGAAAAATGTCACAGTTTCCCTAAAAATCCAAGGTGACCTCTTCAAATTACTCTCACATAGCAGAAAGAGAAACAAAGCGAATCCTCACAATTGACTGGTTGGAACTGGGGAATGTTTGATTCTTTTAAAAATGCTTTAAAAATGACTGAAATGAAAAGGTCACATGATATACTCCTATTCAACAAGTTCATATAAGTCTCTGAGGTCCCCAAAACATGTCTTGGCAGTTTTTTGCTGAAAATACCACTGAGATAATGCATTCTAGCATGCCTCTCTGTTTCAGTCCTGTTCTCTATGGGATGTTTATGTGTCTATGCAAACGAGCTGCTGCTCCCCACGCCCTGCTCTGGAACTGGTTGTGGTTTTCCGGCTGTGATACAATGTGAGATTATATGACCGCAACAGGAGAGACTGAGGGCTGTTGACAGTATCTATATTCATACTGGAGCTGCAGTAGCGTCACTAATATTAGTATTACGGTAACGCTGAGTGTATCTGTGGACCAGAATGGACGTTTTAGCCTTGGCTCGACTGTGCCCAGCGGGCCACTACAGCATTATGAGCATGTTAGCTGCTGGGTGCTAATCCAAGTTACACAACGTTGCCAAGCAAACAAATTCCTGCGGTTTGACTATTTCTTTTTCACACGTGCATCGGTACCTTCATGGCCTGTCTATCAAGTACATTTACATAACGTTACAGCAGCAACACACACGTACTGGTGAGGATCACGGAGCAGAGCGGGCTAACATATAACAACAAAGCTAGCTAAGCTAGCGTTGCAGTTCAAAGTTCTACAAAAAGCAGCATGAAAAAAAAGAGTTTCCACCATCCAACCTACGACTTGTTATCTAGTTGGCTTCAAATCAAGGCTTCACACACTTTCTCTTGACTGGGGGGAGGTCATATGTTTAACAGATCCCTTTATGATGTCATAAAGGGAGCCAAATTTAATCAGTGTTTTTGTACACACATTTACTGAAAGATGGAGTAGAAGAAGAAGAGAGAGGATGGTCTTTTCTCATAGTTTGGACATCTCTGGACACATCAGAGACACATTTATGTTGAAAAGACATAAAAAAGTGCAATTTACATAACTTGACCTTTAATCAGTTATCAAAATAGTTGTCAACTATTTTTCTCTTGGTCGGCTTATCAATTATTCCACAAATATTCAAGACTAATAATCAGGATTATTGCAGTCACAGTTACACAATGATGCTGTAAGTGCACTGAAACATTTATTTGTAACTGGCATCTGAAAATATACTATCTGTACTGTATATTTCATGGCCAAAGGATTAATTTATATATCTATAGCTTGGAGAGTAACTCATATGTCATCTGTGTTTGTTGTTTGTGTCTCCAGTCTGTAGAAGCTGCCTAGTGAAGTATCTGGAGGAAAACAACACGTGCCCCACATGTAGGATTGTTATTCATCAGAGCCATCCACTGCAGTACATCGGGTGAGTGAGGGAACCACTGCATGCGCACACACACACACACACACACACACACAAGCACAGTGATTTGCTGTCTTTCTTCTCCGCTATCTACAATATACACCCATCCTCTCTCGGTTTCTCTCTGAACCCTGCACTCACAAACATATAGTATAGCGCACGCACGCACACACACACACACACTCAGGCGTGCACACACACTGTTGTTGACAGTGCTCCATCAGTGTGCAGGGAATTACTTGCAGCCTCTGGGGGCATCAGCAGAACACTGCCAGTAAACAATAAACCACCAAGAAGCAAAGTACTGCTGGCCTTTCACGTTTTATTTCTACTCTTCTGCGGAACAAAAAAAACAAAAACCCTTTGAACTTCTGTGGCCGATCTGCTGAGGGTGGTCTGTGTTTCTGTGTATATTTATAGAGACAGATACATAAGAAAGAAGACAATAAATTAAAGCTACACATCATAGCATTTATATCCGAGCTCATTTGCAATTCTGTTTCTTTCTTTTATTAAAAAAAAAAAAACAACTGTTGTTAATGTGGCCTATTTACACAACTGTTATTAATAAAAACACTGGAGAAGTTTTATGGTTCTTTACTGGTTGAATCCAAACGTAACACAACAGATCAATATGCGCCTAATAGGGCATGCAATGACTCATTATTACAACGTAAAGTAGTCCCTTATTATAATGTAGGCTATATGATACAAAAACATACAGCATACAGAGCAATAAATATAACATTTTTCGAACAATAACACAAATAACAAATAGAAATTGTGATAAAATTACTATTAAAGCCTTAAATGGATCAGAGGTGGGACGTCAATGATTCGCCGTGCAGATTTTCATGCTTTCCAAACAATAATTAAGGTGATTTGACTGATTAGTTTCTCTGTAACCTAACCTGTAATCTCTGTGCCCTGCATGATATCACATCACCTCAGTACACGATCAGAAACTGGTAACACACTTGATCTGTTATTGCCGGCTACTTGTTGATTGATACTGAGACGAAGTGGAAGAGTTTCAAGTCATATGACAAAACTATACCAGACAGTGAATTGGCATATCATATCTGTAGCCAACATGTATCTGAAGAGACTCTCTGGGTGAAGAAATGTTGAATAAATCAATAAATACTCAAAATAGTATCTCTATACCAGCAGGTGGTGTCATTGTTTGTCTAATCTATGAAACCCTTTGAGATGATTACAAATTAACACACTTTGATTGAATTGAATTTTGAATACTTAACACTTCATTACTCACATTTAAAGCAACTATATTCAGTATCTTTCAACATAAACAGCAGTGTGTCGTGTCAGAGGTATCACTTGTAGTAACGAACCAACAAAGAATTATCACCAGTCTCTGTAGCTCCTCTCGGCTTTACGGGGCTTTATAGTGAGTTTCAGTTCATTGTTTAGCTGTCCGGCTGCAAATTTACTGTCTCGGTTCACTCTGAGCGCTCTCAGGCAGCTCTAAAAAACCCCACTGTTCACTACCTGCTCAGCGCCAAATGGCAAAAAGACACAGTCAGCAACTAAATGGTGAACATAGTGGAGCATTTAGCAGCTAAAGAGCCAGATGTTTCCCTCAGGAGACGGTGGAGACCAACAACAGAGCTAAAAGAGAGTCAATACTGGACTTACATTCAGCAGGTGGACAGAAACATGACGCCAACTGTTTGCTAACAGGTTCGACATATCAACTTAAAAGATGACGTCAGTGTTGAGTTCACGACTTGTTTCTGCTGAAAACAAAAAAATCAGTTAATGCAGGTTTAAAGAGAACAGGAAGAACCTTTAAAAACCCATATTGATCAAAAACTAATCAAGAGTACACGAATTTCTGCACTTCTCTACTGCCTCTATTGTAAATGGAAATGATAACCTTTACCAACCAAGCAAGACGAGACTTGCACCCCTCAACATGTGTATAGACTGTATTACAAACAGAAGAAAGGAAAAACCTCAATAAATAAATCTCACTAAGGCACTTTATATTGATTTTTTAGTTTATCACCATCTGTTTATACTGAATCTCTCACATTTTCCTGCCAACACAGGCAATATAATACAAATATAGTTCATAGTTATAATAATATATATTACCTGTAATCAGCTCTGAGATGGTCAGGTAGTGTTGACCTGCTTGTTAGCATGATGAGACTGTAGTGGACCACAGCAAGTTCCTCTAGGAAATATTTAAAGCTTGTTCCTCCAAATGATTAAAACAATTTGAAAAAAGTTGCACCTTCTCTTAAAATGAAAGATAAAAGTTGCTTTTCTATAATTCCCCTGTTGACTTGAAGCACATACTGTAGATTTTTGAAAATGTAAAAGTTTAAAGTGAAGAGGTGGCATTGTGGAAGTCAAGTCATCTTACAAGTGTTTCTGGAAGAAGTCCCCCCTCTGTGAGGGATCGTGTTGTTCACGCCCCCTCCAAGCACTCATACATTAATGTCTGATTAATGTGACACACAAACTAAATGTGTACAAGCAATTTAGTCATTACTGTCTAAACTGCGCTGTCTGCAGACTCATTGTTTTGCAGGAAATGCTCCATTTCAAACACATTAGCTATCCGCACAGCTGTTTTTTGCCTCATTGTTTGCAGGAAATTGGAGCTGATGGGAAACATCACAAGTGATTTGAAGGCAAAACGCCTCACAGATGACACATAAATCCCATCTGCTCATCAAGAAGATTAATCAAAGTTGATGTCTGAGATTGAACTCAAAATAACACTCGGACGTCTCCTCACAGAGAATTATCTCAGCAGGACTAATCCTGCCACTTGTACTGTCAAGTGTGGCTTATGGTTTTAATCCTTTGTGTTCTTCTCATACTCGAAATTATTCTGGTTTGACAATGAATCCATCACAGAATCATACTCGCATAACTCAAAACATGTACAAAGAACAGCCTGGCGTCACTCGGTTCTAGTTCTAGAGGGAAATTAGCTGGTGATGAATGCCAGCTAATTTCCCTGGCGAGTAAGAGTGCGTTAAACGTTTGTAATGCACGACGTGGAGACGTGAAGAACCACCAGATGTGAAGATGCCTTAAAACCGTTTAACGCACATCTACAAGTTGATTATCCTGCTTATATCGTGGTCATTTGCCAACAATATAAAATGAAAGCATTTGCAAAGTTTTGGTGAAAGTTTTGCACTCAAAATCGAAAGTTATGAAGCAAGAACTTACCGTTGTCATGACAACTTGCCACACTGTATTCACCGCCAGCCTGAACAGAGGCATAAAATTCACGTAAGGTATCGTAACCACAGAGTACGTCTCCAAATCAGTCTCTGTGTATATTAACTTCAATTTTGTTGCCTTAGTTGTATTAATCGTCTCTTCTTCTATCATTTTAAGCTCTTCAGGCGCCGTTTTTCTCCGTTTTTTTTCCCTCTGCTGCGTCGCATTCTTCAAAACTTCATAACGAGTAAGCTTTGACAGCTTTGCTCTTTAATGTTGCTATGGTTACAGGTCGGGTAGCGGATGAATTTAGAACAGTGATTAAACTTGAGCCGAACTACGTGCGCAATAAACTGTTTTAACGCACAACTGCTGGTCAGTCAGTAAAGAGTTTTCACCCAGATCTTGTTATAAAATTACTTTTTCCCTTGTAAACACATACATGTTAGTTATTGCTAACCTTATATAATATAAACCTTAAAGGCTGTTTTTCAGACTGTACAAAACAGATTAGAGCAATGACATGGGTGACACTTGGTTGGAAGGTCATGAGTGGGATTTAATCTCACAGTGTTGTGATTATCTCACCTGGCTTTGTTAACAGGGAAAAAATGAACTAATAGACAGTCTTGTGCTGAAAGTAACTGCAGTGTCTCTTCTGTGGTTTTCTGTAGTTTTGGGGATTTAGAGTAATTTTTATTGTTGGTTTTCACGGCTTTATTTTTTCTAAACTCTGATGCCAGTAGGCCCGGGCGATCATCTGTATTGTTGTTTTGTTACCTGAAACTACTCTAAAGGAACTTGGGCTCCACATAAACAGACTGTTGAGGATTTTTATATAATTCATAAATACATTTTACCCATTTAAACATAAATAAATCACCTTAAAATCAGCACGGGGCATCAAGAAATAACAGTCGGCTCATCAATTGCTGAAAGTCAATATGCTCATCAGTTAGTGCTCCCTGAATGCTAGTACATGGTCGTTTTGCTAAAAGTGATATTTTCTGGATATTTAAACCCTTAAATGCATAAATAGTAATCATCATGGCTGTTTGTTTTTCTCATTAGGTCAATATATAACAGTAAAAATATTTTTTTTCAGAGATGCTTGCTTTATAGGCCATTTTTATTAAATCATTATTGAACCTGGTAAAAGTTAAACTTCACTTTAAATGGCAGAATAAGAAAACAGCATTATGAAAGGACAACACAGACAACATACAGTATCTAGACCTTCAGATATATACTCATATAATACTGATAGACTTTATATATCTGCAGAAAAGTGACAAATAAAAGGAAAAACTTCAATAAATGAATGAAGAAACAAACACAGAAGCCTCCATATGGAGCACGAGGGGTTAGAGAACAGTTTGAAAAGTATAAAATGACACCAATCATACGCTGTGGCTTTCACAGTCACCAGATCTCAACCTAACTGAAACACCTTTGGGAGATTTTGGAGCAACATGTGAGACAACAGCTCCGTCACCAGACCACCAAAATAAGGCAATATCTTTTAAAAAAAACTGGTGTTCATTCCTCCTGTAGACTTTTAGAGCTCTATAATAAGGTGAACACAGACATTTGTATACAGCAGATCTCATTAACAGTGTCGGCTGTGAGAATGCACTACCAGCTTTATCCAGCAGGGGCCAGTGTGTATCTGCTTTCTGGAGCGAGCCTCAGCGTCGTGGCAGCAAATCCTGACCCCAGATACAACGACTCTCCTGCCGGACGGCAGGGGAGACAAACATCAGGCGTTTTCTCAAGTATTCCTCCATAACATTGCAACAAACTCACCGTGTCGTATCTGTTAGCCGGCTGCTAAAACGCACCGTCATGGTGACGGCAAACCAGAACTCACACTGTGCACCTGTGTCACCTGCTCAAACGGGGAAAGGTTATTTAACACTGACTGACAGAGCATATGCTCCACACGCAGCAGCCCCAGAGCCTGCGTCATTTGCATTTTTCAGTCTCTTTTAAAACATTTGACATTTCTCCATAAATGTCGTCTTGTGATTTTCAGCTTTTATTTTCAAGCAGTGAGTGGTGGCCAGGGTTTTAGATTTTGCAAAAACAGTTTTACCAAGAGTATAACCTCATAATATTTCAGTATTTAGTGATGAGATGTGGGGTTTACACATTCAGCTGCTTTTGGCACATAATATTTCCCATTAACTTATCATTTTCTTCTTTTTCTAGCCATGACAGAACAATGCAAGACATTGTCTACAAGTTGGTACCCGGACTTCAAGAGGGTAAGCATCATGTATCATTTTTTTGTTATGCCTCAACCAACCCACAAATTATCCAACAAACCAATTAACCTCAACAATGTCGTTATAATTGTGTCCTAATGATGTCCTTGTATCACTGTCTGCAAGCTGAAAATATATAGAAAAATACATTTTAGTACAATATTCTTGCTGTTATTGATGGTCTTACAGGAGCTAATGAAGCAGGTTTCAGCCCACAGACATAATAATCACACACATCACTGGATTGTAAAAGCCTCGCTGACTGCAGTGACCTTGTAAAAAAAAAAAAAAAAAAAGACACTGCCCTCTCTTATTTTCTCCCTTTCTCTTCCCCCCGGTGCAGCGGAGATAAAGAAGCAGAGGGAGTTCTATCAGAAGTTGGGGATGGAGGTGCCCGGGGACATTAAAGGAGAGCTTTGCAACATGAAGACTCATCTAGATCAGCGAAATGGTACGATCCACCCCGTACTTCCTCTTTCTGCCGTCTCTATAAACAAACTCAGAGGACTCACACATAACATTTTGTCTTTCCTCACACGTTTACCATCATGGAGGAAGTCCAGATGGTAGTCGATTCTCTCAGGTCAAATGTTTTACCGAGGACGGCCTGTGTGTGAATCCAACAACTAAACCCCCCGGTGGCTTTAGTAACTTGATTTACCAGCTGACCTACTTGGTTTTTTCCTGTGTTCAACATGACACTTAGGTTGTACACGTGGGTCAACTCGGTGAGGTGTTCAAACACACCAACAAAAAACTGAAAATGTGTAGGTTGCCTTACAAAATGAGTACAATTAAGTGGTGGGAGATTTTTAAGAATTATGATTTGCCTGAGGAAAACACACAGTTAAACATTATGTAGTTTGCATATTTATGAAAACTGAGCATAGATTTGTATTGTTTGTTTCTCTGAAATCAGTTTGGACTCATTAAAAGTAGCTTAATACTTGACACAATCCCCCCTACATACCACCAGCATCGGTTTATATTCATAGTTCAGCGTCTGGTTGATTCAGCGTCTGGTTGATTCAGCGTCGATGGCGCCGCTGCAACACTCGACATTCGTACATGAACAGGCTGTATTGTTGTTGGTTTTTTTTTACAGTATCTGTGTTTACATTCTGTCATTTACTTTGTGATATTGAATGTCAACAGGAATGCTCACCTAGTCTCATCACTGAATAGGAGACTGTTGCCGTGCAGTCGCTGTGATAGAGAGCAACAATATGCTGCAAGCAGAATGCAGAGAAGATGGTTTAGATAGTCATTGTTGTCTTCAGCTCAGAAACTATCTGCATCCAAAACTTGTAGGAGAAAACACAGAATATATATGAATGCAGCCTAACTATGAATCCACCTTAAGAATTAAGAAGTACCAGAACAAGAAAAACCTTACAGTGCATTGCAAGTCATCAAGAAGCACATTTTCTCTGGAATAATAATTTTGGTGATTTATACAACAATAATGAACCAAAGGGGAGACATTCTTTCTTCAGGTAACACAAACTATAATGCCGTTTTAATGGTAAATAATAATTTTAATAATCGTGCTGTGTTCTAGGGTTTACCACAGTGCAGCACATGGTAATAATGCTGATATCTTAAAGTACAAACGGGAGATGTAGAGATGTAACTAAACAGAGAACACAGAGATTCAGATAGTAGCTGCAAAAGTACTGAAAGATGAGCACAGCAAGACTTTTAAAAACAGTGTTTTTTCTCTAGTTGCTACCCCATCCACACATGATTGATTGATTTTGTTAATTTCAGTGTACAATAGCTAGGATGGCCACATGATAAATCATAATGTACAGTCCCACAAATTCAAAACACTGAGTTTAAATGATAGAAATAGCCCGTTATGATGCAGTGTTTTCTGTCTTAACAGCCATCTGTAAATCTCCAGATTAAAAACACCTTCAGACAACCAAAACAAATCAAGATATCTTTGATTGAATCTATTCAAACAAACGATTCCTCAGAGTCGCCGTACAAAGTGCAGCGGAATACAAAATGAAATTCATCCTCCACAAAATGAGTTGAACCACGTTTAGTCACCAGGTTCAGGTTGCAAGACACGGCTTTGGTTTGAGTCGCATATTGGGGTCACTAGCAGGGCCACAACACTGTAGTCCGGTGTGGTGATCCCCTACTGGGAGGCTACAGGCTGTTACACACATGACTTCATCGCTCGGCTCAACTCGGCGTGATTTAAGTTAAACTGTAACTGTGGAAAAACGGCCAATTCTTACATTTTTAAACACTCTACAATTGTTTTTTTGTTATTGTCATAAAACTGCAGTGTGATTGTCTTGCTCTTCACATTGTTCCATATAAGGATTGAAGTCCTCAACCTATAATAGGTAACATTAGAGGCACAGCCACAAGTAACATCAGAAGCTATTAAGCAGTAGAGATGAAGACAGTTTAGCCAATCAGAACGAGTCCCAGGTCTACTTGTTGTGCACAGTGACTTTTCTAAAACCAGCTCTCTCTTCGAAGGGTTGGTGTAATGTGTACCCAGAGGGCTGTCATGCCGGCAGGCCTAATCGCTCGCTTAATCCCCCCTCTCTGATTTTGGTAATTAAGGCTCAAATGGAAGTGGAACTGCTCTCTGGCTTCCCTGCCTCGTCGCTCGAAGTCAGGTTTAGCTACAGCGCGCACACACAAACATACATACACAAACACACACACACACACACACAAACACATTTTAAGCATCATTTGCAGAGGCGCCAACAGAAATAGAAAGCCAGGGACTCCTGGATTTCATTTCACCGTCATGTCCGCTCAAATACAAACAGAGAGCATGCCTCTGGCCCTCCGCAGTGAAATATTTTTGACACATAAACTAGAAAATCAAATGTGTTGCATCATTTGGAGGCTCATTTACCAGAACCTCACTGAAGTGGAAACTGTGAGGAGGTTTTCTCTCGTGTGTCAGTAGAGTTTTTTTTTTCTAAATTTGAAGCTGTTTTGTCCATTTGGTGAAATGTGAAAGCCGAATAATTTGATGTATTTCATGCAGGTCATAGTGAGAATACCCAGCATCCATCTTACCACTACAGGAGTAACTTTTTCCTGTAAAACACACACAGATTTCGGTTGTTTGCCTCCAGCGTTATTCCCCCACACGAGAAAATTGATGATGCTCATTAGCTCCTATTTGAGAATGGCAAACCAAAGCTAACACTGAGTAAAGCAGAGATCACACTACACTAACTACAGGTGACAATGGGCACTCTATGACAGCCTAGCAGAGCCGCATTACACTCGATTAAAGGTTCATTACCCAGAATCCCTCAGAAATAGAAACTCTCTCAAAGGTCCTTTCTAACCAGCTGATTAAAATAAATCTCTAATTCCTGAAAGCTGAATTCAGGAACAGCGATGTTAAAGATGCAAATGTGAATTTTGGTGCAGAGAAATGCCAACGTCTCCTTTCCAACAATCAAACGAATCATCGGCCTCCTGCTGGTAGGCCCCCATCGATCCTCCCACACCAAATTATTTTGGAATATCCATCAAATTAGCACAATATAAGCTAAGATACAGCAATAAATGAATGGGGACCATACAGATAATCATTGTAAGATACAGATATGTAATGTAATGTAAACGGGGCATCTAGCTGGCTGAAGCTTAGGTTAAGCTTTTACAACTGCTGTAGATTCAAACAATCAAACTAATGAATCAGGATAAAAACAACAGGACAGATAAAACAGACTGTGCATGTGTCTGTATATGTATAAATTGTACATGACTGTGTATACTTTAACATATAGGTGTGATAAAGGTTTTAAAAACGTAATTTGATACAGGGTTTTATAATAATGGTGCATCCAAGTTGATATTATGAAAATTACCTAACAAATTCTTAATTACTCAAATTGCCAAAAGCTAAGTGATTCGCTGTGAGACTGGGATTATTTAGGGCCCTGTGGGGTTTGGGGCCCCGGGGTAGTTGTTCATTTTGCCCAGCTGGTAATCCAGTCTTGCCTGTTGGTGTGAAAGGTGGCTCTGAAAAAGTTGCAGCTTTCTTGATAGTAAATGGCAGCTGTACAATAGTCTGCTTGGATTCATAGCAGTCTAAATGGATTTTGGCGACCCAAAGTCATGGCAAAAACCCCCCAAAACAAACAGACATGTCAAAACATATCAAATCGTCTATTGAAACAGTAATATAATCCACTTCTATCCCATTTATACACAAGTTCTAAACACTTACAGTTTCTCCACAACAGCCAATTGTGCTACTTCCAAATCACATTAATGTTTCCTCATTGCTCTGAAGCCGCACTGTATTAAGCAATTCATTGTAGAGCTGCAACGGATAATCTGCAACTATTTTGATAATGGAATAATTGTTTTAATCATCATTTGAAAAAATGCCCAACATGTTCTGGTTCCAGCTTCTCATATGTGATCATTTGCTGATGTTCTTTGTCATATATGACAGTGAATTGAATGTATGTGAGTTGGACAAAGTGATGGAGCAAGGTAGAGTTTTCAGGACCATCAGGTGGTTTGATAGTCAGATGATGGTAGTGGAGTATTCCCAACATGTTAAGTATAGAGGGACTAAAAAAGCACACGGTATGCATAAACCCATCAGTCGACCAATAACATGAAAGGACAGCATCACACCATTTGAAACACCACATATAAATCTAAGTTTTTTCCACACAAACCACTCTGAGGTGCAAACACAGTGAGTTTTCTTCCAAGCACCACACGACTCCAGCAAAATAAAAACTTGGTCGGCACCAGCACACAACACTCTCGTTCCTCTGAATTGCCTGGTTTCCGGAGCACTTAGCACAAGAAAATGGAGGGCCACGGGGCCATGATGAGTCTGCTGAGTGCACTTTAATCTTTCATGACAATATAAACTCCCACACACTAACACACATGCACACCCTGCTAGTTTACTCCATCTCATTCCCCATGTAGCCTCACTTGATATTGTTATGGTACATGCCTTTGTGATTTGATTGTATGTTAGAGATCCCATAAATCATAAACCTGTCATCCAGTTTTCTACCCGGACTAGTTTGTTAAACCGAGACAAAAAAGGGGAACTGTGCAAGAGACAGACGAAACCGAGCAATCATCCCATTACCTGACGCCGCCACCTCAAACACAAGCCAGGCCTACATGTCTGTTTATAGCCACTGAGATACTCTGGGGTTGTTTGAAGGTGAGACACAACAATAAGAGCAAGCCCGTCTTTATAAGCAATCAGCGAGGCCGACTCTGGAGACAATCACCGCAGAGACATCAGAGCAAGCTCAGACCTTTCCCGGTAATACTCTGCGGGATTGGTGACAGTTAGCCCAAACAGAAAATGGTCACAGAATCCCATCTTCAGTCTGAGGAGGAGTAAACTGACCACACACACACACACACACACACATACACACACACACAACGTTATTACATCCACTGAATCCAGAAAGAATAAACTGAATTTCTTTGTTTTTTAAAGGTTACAGAAAAGCAATACCTATCTGTGCAGCAATTTTAGTCATAAAACCTGCAATTTTGACTTTGATAACTAAGTTTCATATCTAAGAATTCAATAATACTACAATATTACAGCCAACGAGAAAATCCATTAATAAACGTATTACCACACCGGTTCTGGACGACTTCGTGGCAGCTTTTTTCATACTAGATTTAAAAGGTGGTTATATGTCTGGCGTCCACCGTGTTTATGGGCACATAAGAAATCAGGTTAATGCAGGAAGTCTCTATAAAGTCACAGCGTTGGAAACATACTTAAAGTTGTTTGTTTTAGTTTTGATAACCCATTAATCATTTTAGTCATTTATCAAGTGAAAATACCAAATATTCTCCAGTTTCAGCATCTCAGATATGAGGATTTGCTGTTTTTCTGTGTTTTTACTTCATCATGAATTAATTTTCCAGAACTCATGTCAATTCATTACAGTTTTAGACCAAACAATTAATCTAATATTTGAGAGAATAATTTGCACTGCTGCTACAACAATACTTTATCTGTCTGAAGTCTTTGTTGTGCACTTGTAATTGTCAGGTTTAGTAAGTAGTAAGTAATTTTCTTTTTAAGTCCTGACTGTATTAAGTAAATCTGTTCATTTATATTTCAAATATATAAAATCTAACCCATGAGGTTACAGAAAACTGACAATAAACACATTATATATTGTGAAAGTGCATGGTTAGTTGGGCCTGTAACTAGTTTGGACCAGGTTGCAGTTGAAGACTCCTGACAGTTAAATTAAATTTTGTGTTGACTGCTGCATCGCTGAGTCAAAGTTCATAGCTCTGTATATCTTCTATCTGTTTATTTTCCCTGGTACAATCTGTCCATCCACAAGTCATCCACACTCACACTATTACTCTCTAAAGGGAATGATTTGGTACTTTCAGATTGCACAATACACTTAGTAAAGTAACATTTATGAAATGAAGTTTTAAATAAGCTCTCTTCAGGCAGTTTACTTAATCTGGCTTTAATCCTTTCACAAAAACTGTTTTAATACAATTGACTCATGGTGAACTGTACGTGTGGTGTATTATTAAACAGTACCTTACCTTTTTCGCAAAACACTCTGAACACATTACCCTTAGTAGCGCAGAGTGAGAAATCTCTTTTTCTTCCTATTTTACCTTTATGTTCACTTGCCAGAGATTGATGCTCTCTCTAAACCCTCCAGTTCTGCTTCCATTTTCCTGAGAAAGGCACAAAAAGGGCGAAATGCCCTCATGTAGGCTAATCAGTGCGGAGAATAACCAGGGATTTTTACTTGATCAGAAGTTTTCCCGTATTAGAGACGTGCCTAGACAGCGGACAAGTCATACAAAGGATGCTTTGACACCCTCGGACATGTAATTGCCTTATAAATGGACTTCTGCAGGAGGCGTTTTTACACTCCAGCTGGTACAGGCTGTTAAAATACTGCCAGAGAGACAAACATGCCAGTTTCCGGTGCATCCGACAAGTCTTGTTTTCAGCAGGGCTACCGCGGTTGTCTGTTAAGCTTCTTGACTTGGGTTAATGAGCATGATAAAGAGAAACTCACACATTGCTTGATCAGTGGATCGTCTGCAGCAAAAACAGAAACATGTCGATACAGTTTGAGTCAGTGATGTCCATGAACTACAAATTAAAAAAGTTTTTATCAGTTTTATTGTGTATTTGTGCATTTGTGGATTACAGCTGTTATTCTGCTCAACTTTGGGAAGCAAATATTAACGCGTTTTCTCTCTTTGGTTTCCTTAACAGGCGACGCAAAATCAGAGGACACGGCCAATAAGGAGGCAGGAGAGGAGAAACCAGAGGAGGACAACGACTATCACCGTAGCGACGAGCAGGTTAGCCGTAATTTACTGATAGACAGAAACTTATGCTTCTCATTTATTCTCTCCAGGGCATCTTAAATTGACAGCTTCTCTTTTTACGTTGTTAGATAGGTTAAAAAAAAAAAAGTGACAGTGAAAATAGTTTGGGTTTGATTTGCTCAGGTTTGGAGATATCTGCCTCTTTGACATTTAAAGAAACAAATTCTCTACTACGGAAATTTAAAACCTGTTGACAGCGATGTCTGAAGATTATTTAAACTGCCAAAAGAAAACTATTTCTACCAAAGAAATAGTCCCGACTGTGACATCTGAGGACAGAGACTTTGTTTCTGGAAAGAGATGTTTGCTTTTGAATTCTCTTAAATGTTGTGAGCGCCATAAATTAAATTTCATCCTTAAATATATTGATGTGGAGGCAGAAATCTGAGAGACGGATATCTAAGAATCAGGGTAAATAAAACCAAATGTAACGGATCTGCATGGTGAGATACCACTATAATATAATAAAGCTCTTTAATGATAAATCAGTTTTATAGTCTATAAGGAAGGTAGGGTAGCGCTCATTGGTTTGTCTTTTAGCTGAGATTAGAAGAAGCAAATTGGATAAAATAATTATGGGTTTGCTCTGTAGTCTGTCAGGAACAAAACACAAAGGGGGAAAAAAATACAGTCAGTGATAATTGTTGGTACAATTGCCTTAAAAGCCGGAACACCAATTATTGCCTTTATAAACGTGGCCCCCGTGTGATTTACTGGGCTGTTTTACAATTACTGGGTGCTTTTGTCTTTGGTTTTGTGGCTGTTGTATGGTTCCACTTAGTGACAGACACCACAGTGCCACGCCACTGCCATCCACTGACTGCATTTAAAATGGAAATGGGCTTTTTCGTGATTTCATTTGTATTCTGGCACATTCCCAAGCACCCGAAAATGATATTAATAATGCAGAGAGAGTGGACTTATTGTGCTGGACAGACGCTATCAGGAACACAGTCACATTCAGAAAGCAAAGCAGCTCCCCTGCGCTCTTTAATGTTTCACTGGCTGAAGAAAATTGGTTTTGTACCCATTTTAGCTGTTGTTTTTAGAGAAAAAAAAAAAAAAAGACAGCACAGGCCCTCTCCAATCAACCAGCTCTTTATTGTCATGAGGGAAAGGCAGCCTGCCCTGATGAGGGTGAAGATCTTGCCCTTTGGATGCTCGGCAGCAGTGCAGAATGCGTCTAGAATAGCTAACACGGCAGTCTGAGTGAGCCGAATGCAGTAATGTCAAATGTCATGGAGAGGGGGGGAGGGAGGCGGAAGAGCAGAGAAATACAAGATGACTGATAAAAAGAGAGAGAGAGATTTACTGGATTGAGAGGAGAATAAAGCCCTGATGATGACGAGTCACCAGGGCGACGAGATGGGATCCAAAAATCATAGAATGTAATTTTTCAGGAGTTTAAAGATGGAGGGATGAATCTTGTGAGCTAGTGGTGATGATTTGGAAGGTAAGTCTTGCAGAAAGGAAACGGCTGACAAACAGAAAATACTGTTTATCAAAATTAGGGGTTTTCTTTAGATCCAGGTAGGCCTGCAACTAATGATTATTTTCATTATTTCAGTTGATTTTCATGGTTAAAAAATAGTGAATAAATTGCATTCACAATTTCTAAGAGGCCACAAGTTCTTCAATTTGCTTGTTTTTCTGACTAACAGTCCAAAACCTCCAGATATCCAAGTCACTGTTATATGTGACAAAAAACAGCAAATTATCACATTTGAGAAACCGCTTAATTTGCTGTTGATCAAGTAATATACTAATTGGTTAATTGTTGCAGTTATAGATCCAGGTAACCTTCTACGTTTTTTCCTTTTTGCAGACTACCTAAAGATTATCCATAGATAGACCGCAGTGGTCCCATATGTTACGGTTTATTTCCTAAACTAATGCTGCATTTATCTTCAGAAAAGTTTTCTGGAAGAATCAAGTCTTTGGACCCTTTAGAAACGATCTGGTAACAGGTAGTGTTAGGCGATATCAACCATATAGTTTTTGTCGTATCAGAGATATCTCTGTGGGTTTTCTTGGTCTGTTGAGGGCATTGCTGTGAATCAATTAGCAGGACCAATTTATGACGATATTGGATTTTTATGATATTTGCATCAATGTGATGGAGCACCTTGATTTGATTTTAATTTCCTGGACCAACCAAAAATAGAAACTCCTGTCTGGTTATTTTATCCATAAACATTTTCTCAATTGATTTTACAGAAATATTTCATCACTTAAACCCTGATAAAGGATTTCATCCATATCATCGACTCCTACAGTAATAACATGTGGCTTATATTTAATTATACTTTTATACAAATGAGGACGGATAACTTAATGCTATAAAGACCCATCTAAGTTCCTTTTTCCTCTCCAGAATGTAGCAACCAGCCCAGATTGCAGAGCAGAGGATGCTATTATAATGAAAGATGAACTGTATCAGAATCGCAGAGAGAAGATTGGAAAATGCACAATGAGATTGTGAATCTCAAGGGATTTATAGTGATAAAAGTCGAAACAACACAAAAGTGGAAGAAAGAGAAAGAAAGTAAGGTGTAGAGAAAAACAGTGCTGAAGAATGATAGCAACAGTTGCAATCAGGAGGGATGAAGATGAGGAGGAAGAATTGTCCCAGAGAGCAGACTGCCCCTCGCCATGGTGTCACTGAAGATGTAGAAACCACTCAGATGTAAGAACTGGCAGGCGAACCGGCACGCATGGCCAACTTCCAGAACACTTACCCGCTGTCTTCTGGACGACCTTTCAGAGTGTAACCTTGGGGTGTGAAGCAGTGCCAAAGAAAGCTAATGAAGGCAGTGACACACCAAAAAAAGAAGCTACAATTGACCAGAGAAACCCACATTCAGTCATTGTTCTTCAGAGTTTAATATTTTCAGATGTGGAAGTATGAGGACAGGATCACCTTCAGACTCTCATCATATTTTGATAAGATCTCTGTGGGGTGAGAAAAGATGGTGTAAATTTAATAAACCACAACTTTAAGAGTTTTCTTTTGGAGAAATTGGAGAACACAGCTTTGCTCTACATAATTAATCTAGCCTTGGATACTCCAGCCTGATTTATGAGCGGTCCAAACTCAATACTCACACAGACAAAACTCAAGCTTAAAGACCTAAGAAAATCAATACCAGTAGAAGCATTGCGTCAGACCTCTGTAAGCATTCAGGGCTCAGTAATGAGCCTATGAAATGGTGTTAAGCTTTCTCTGCATGACACCGAAAAGCCATATTTGATATTTTCTTGATATGCATCACCATTTCATCAGTCACATCTGTCAGACGTGTTAACAATTGTTTTTTTATTGAAAATCAACAGAATACATTACAATACATGTACATTTGAACCCCTCTCCTTTTTCCAATTTATACCAATCTCATACCAATTTATGGTCCATTTCTTAAGTGGGTCTGCTATTACAGAGGCAGCCCCCCCCCTCCACAATGTAATGGCCTTGGCTTTGTTTACCCGGGCTGTGGACAGCTCTAGCATGACCACATCTTGAAAGTATTCAATCTATTTTCTAGTGTACAATTTGTGTGGTGGCAGCCAATACTAGGCTATATGCCAGCGAGCCATAAATTGAGTTGTTTCTCACTCAGTCTCATCCATGAATCATCATTGAGTAAAAGAGGAACTGGTTCCAGGGGTACAGGCTTGCCAGTCATATCAAACAGTTAATGCCACTTTTCTCCAAAAGTCATAGACCTCTGGGTAGTCCCATATCATGTGTTTTAAATGTTCCAGATATATTGAGGGAGCACAAGTCACAGTTAAGGCTAGATGCCTGTTTCATATCTTATGAGTGGTGTATGGTAGGCCCTCTGACACAGCTTGAAATGAATCAACTGATGATTGGGGTTCTTGGACGAATGGAATATGTTCTCCCAAACATTTTCCCAGTTTTTGTCCTCCTGCTCAACGGCCAAGTCTTTAATCCAGGCCTTTACCAAAGGTAGGCCCTTCTGTGTTTGGTGTTAAGTATATGGCTGACACCTCTTGTGGGTGTTGTGTCTACCCAGCTCACGACTGGATACAACTGGTTTACAATTCTACAATTCTGTACCCTATTGCAGTGCTGTCTGTAATTGAAGGTACAAAAAGAAAGATGTCCCTAGTAGATCAAAAAGGAGGACCCCCCACACCCCACCCCCCACCACCACCACCACTGAGTCGAATATATCTTCAAGATTATGTGCCCCTTTTGATATTTCTGTTCCGCCACAGGGTGGTGTTCAGGTGCCATTTCCACTTACCATCCAGGCATTCTCCCACTGTCCTAAAGTTTATGATTGTGTTTAATATAACATAACATGCATAGATTATTGGTTATACCAGAATATAAAACATCTTCAAGTTTATCTGATCTGTGAGTCTGCGTTGCTGTAGCAGGACTCGGCGGCTCCCTAAAGACGTCACTAATGTACTGTAATGTAATGAAACTGCCTTACAGACTGCTGTGGAGCCACTGTGGAGTCCAGATCACCGCCAAGGCTTTTATTTCACATTATGAGCCTCCCTCATTGCCAGCGCTACTGGAAAGCAGATATATTACAGTGTTGAATCTTTGCTTATAGAAGGACAGGGGGTGCACTGAGGCACTGCCAGTGTTTGAGGACAGAAATGACTTACAGTTTAAGCAGAAACCAGGGTAATGTTAGCTCTTCCTGTGTTGAAAGATAGAGAGACAGACAGAGGGATTGTGACAGTAGACACCCACAAATGAAGGAACACAAGGCTTTCTGTCCTCCTTTCTTATTCTTTGATATGTGGGGGCTAGAATCTCAGTTGGCAGTGATGCATTCTGACTCCTGCAACCACCGACTGCCAAACCACCTACCGTGTCACCTCAGGGAAAAAACAAGTGCAGGGGCCAATGGCAGTGACACCCGGTCACATGAAAGAAGCCAATGAGCAGGAGACAAACAGACAATGCTGGTTCAGTGAGATGTGCAGTGCAAGCATAAGGGGAAATCTACACCAGTCTCAAACTGAGGGCTGGTGAAGTCAGCAGCTTTTGTGAGACTCGGATAACAGTGTCAAACAGGCGTCTCTTGTGTCGAACTGTGAGCACAGAAACTGTTTTCAAAGCAGCAATGCTCCAACTGTTTTTCCCGCTTTTTAACTTTCAATTAAAACTAAACATCTACAGCCACATAGCAGCCCTGTGAGGCTGTAATCCTCATTTCACAGCACAAAACAAAACTGTTAGATGGATGAAAAAGTATCCACCAGGGCAAGGATAAATGCATTGGCCCGACGGCGGTGCCAGAGGAAAGGCCTTGTTAGCTAAAGATGGAGTTTATTTTTTAGTTTCTTTGGTACAGTGGTCATTTTAGCACTTTTCATAAAGCTTGTCAGGCTAAGCTACATTCTTAGACTTATCTTTCCCTAGTCTAAGGCATTGTCAGAACAAAGTTTTCTTTAGATATAGTACAGTAATAGAAGCTCAATGTCAACCTAGCAAATATTGCTAACTTGCTAGAAATTGGTACCTCACCAACTAAAACCAAAACACTTTGAGGAAGGCACAGTTACATCATCATACCATACAGGAAGGCATTTGCACTGTTTATCTGAGCAGAAAAATTAGTTTATGAAACAGCTTTTGCTAAACTAATGGCATCTTTTATTTTGGACACAATGGTGTTAACAGACAGTTTGACATGTGAGAGTTTACTAAAGCTGAACTTTATGTGAAAGCTTTGCAGAGATTAGCTTCACCTCCATGAGTTAATCCTCTGCTTGTGACATTTCCAATCAGATAAATTGTGTGAAATTGCAATGATGAATTCTTATATGACCAGCACACTAAGCTGTACTTTTTCAGGCATTTGCTTTGAGCTGAATGCTAAGATTAGCATGCTAATACTGTTCCATGCTAAATTTACATGCAAAACCATACATTTTCATTACTTCATATGTACGGTTTAGCTTGTTAACATGCTAATGCTCAGCCTGTTAGCGTACTATATTAGCATTATTAGCATAATTGGCAAGTATTCAGCCATTATGTTTTGGAAAAGTGGAAATTTTGACCTTTTGGAAGCAAATCAGGTTCACCAAAGTCATTAAGATTCATCAGTGAAGCAGTTTTCAATCCATTTAACAGTTAGGGTTCAGTCTGGGTGAACTGTGTATACATATATAAATATAGAAATCTCACCTTGTTACTAGCAAATTCTGCAGACTTTTTACCCACAATAAGTATTGATAGCCTAACGAGGACTATAAGAAACAGTCTGACTCTGATGTTGTCATGGTTTACGTGAACTTGTCTCTAACTTTTAACCGTTCTGTATTTGGTTGCCACCTTACATTTTCCCCACAGGAGGATGTTAAGCCTTTTGCTCTGTGTTTGTGTGTCCTGTCACAGGTCAGCATCTGCTTGGAGTGCAACAGCAGCAAGCTTCGGGGTCTCAAGCGCAAGTGGATACGCTGTTCAGCACAAGCCACAGTCCTTCACCTCAAGAAATTCATCGCCAAAAAGCTTAACCTGACATCATTTAATGAGGTACAGATAATCACACGCTTCAGCAGCCTGGAAAGCAGTATGCAGAGAGGAAACCACTGCTAAATCTGTCACATGCTAAATGTAGTTTTAGTGATGGTGTGAGATTATGAAACCACTTAAATCACAAGATAAAGAAACATTCAAATGGAAATTCTTTAGTGCCCCGTCTATGAATATAAACTTGAACATTTAACACCAGTGAAATCACTTCATGCTGTTTTTTAACTTGCTAAAACTCCCAAAAGGTCAGAATGCATAGTGTATTTTGCAAGTTTTACTTTGGTTTTCATCATGAAAGGAACATAAATAGAATGACAGAAAGGGTTTAATTAGTACAGAATCACCAAAACTTAAATTCTTCTTAATCAAAGGGTCTCAACTGGCTGGTTTGACAAGAAGGGGAGTATCATGGGTTAAATAGTAGTTTTCATTCCAAAGAGTTTCAGTCCAAAATTACGTCATTTTATGACAAAATGATTGTATGGATTACTGTTCTCAGTCATTTTAATTCCTGAGTTTAACAAACACTGTTGATACAGTCATCTATGGTTATTATAGACTGACAAATAGCGCATGTTTTCTCCCAAAATGGATTTGTAGCAATTTGGAACAAATCTCTTTAGTTCTTGGCGTTTAATTTTAACTTGTTTGGAGCACCAGCTGGGCAGTGTGGGCCATGTGTATCAGAAAGTTTAGTTAAAAGAAATTACATAAAGGTCACTATGCTTTTTCTGCACTGACTCATACAAGGCCCTTTTTGTGTTTGTTGAATTTAGAAAGAAACAATCCCGTTGTGATAATCTAGATTTAGTCATTTTTCTATCTATCATCTTTACCACCCCGTTCACAGCAGCGGGGGGTGGGGGGGGGTGGGCGATAGTTCGACAGATGGATTTTTTAGGATGCTGTGGATAATCATCGCAGGCGCCTAGTTGTCTTCTTTTTTTTCCTCTTTTCTGTGTCTTTTTTTTCTCTACTGGCTGTCACAGAGATGAGTGGGTAGGCTCCATCATATCGTCGGCCTCCATAGCACATCTTTGGCAAGGCGGTCGCTCTCCCCGCCAGCCATTGTTATCCTATCTATTGACTATCAAAAAGCTGTTGTTCGAACAAAATTCTGTTTTCAGCAACAAGCCGAGCGCAGAGCTTTACAACACGCCGCTTTGTCAAAGAACAGTGCGGCATTTACTCAGTCCTCATGTTTGTAAACCCACCGTTGTGGTCCTGTCACCCATCTAAAAGTCTCTCAGCTCACAGGAACTGTATGTATGAATAAATTACAATGAATAAGAAACGCTCAAACCGAGTCAACCAACCTCTTTAAAACAAGGTTAATTAATCTTGTAAAATGACTGTAGATAGTGATGTCTAATGCAGGAGATATCAAAATACTAAAAACATAAATTATAAAGAATGCTTTGTAAATAGATGGAAGGTTTTCACATTTTAGAGCACATTTCTGGCTTGTAGGCAATAGGTAATATTCTCTTGTGACGCCTTGTCACAGTTTGTCACAGTTGCCCTAGAAAATCTTTTCATGAGCCAAGAAAAACAACCCTGTTTTCAGCTTTGTGATGATGTGTTTTTTGTTTTTCAGATAATTCAATGGAGTTGTAAAAGGTTTATTTAGCTTAAAAAGTAGAGAACTTTATCCTCCTAATTTGTAGATGCATGGTTTTCACTGGACAGCTGTATGACAGCTATATGATAAGACTTATGTTTCCTTTTTAAATTAATTAAAGAGACCTGAAGAGGTAAAACTGTAGTGTTCACATGAAAAAAGCAAAGATTTGAGAAATTGAAAATATACTTCTTTTTCTTCTCCTATTAATAATCTCAAGCCCCTTTCACACATGCATATTTTATCCCTGAAATATTCAGGAACATTTCCTGTATGGGGTCATGTGTGAATGGGAGCAGGGATCAATATACAGAGAAATCTATACCACTAACTTCCCTCTTCAAGACCTTGTAACATTTCAGGGAAAATGCCAGTATGGCTGTGAATAAAAGCAGTAACATTACAGGGAAAAGTGCGTAAAGGGAAATGTTTTGCAAATGTTTATTCATGTAACTTTAACTGTATTGCTTTCATAAAGCTGTATTGATTATTTAATGCTCCGTCAGACGCTGAACTACGCTCAAGCTGATTATTCAGAATCTTCAATCTGACAGAGCTTTGAATAATCAGTTTGCTTTTATGAAAGCAACACAGTTAAAGTTACATGAATAAACATTTACAGAAGAGTGTGAACATTTTATTTAAAACATTTAAACACAACACAAAAAATAGCAACGGCTCCCTTTTACGAGTCTGTGTCTGTGCTTCGACAAATTCACAGCATCATCTTCCGTTTAACATCTTCAATCTCACAATCCGAATCATATCCATAACGTTAACTACTCTTAAGGAGTGCAGAGCAAGTGAAGTGTTGATGCAGGTATATGAAGAATAGAGGTGTGGGGTGTCAGATCCATGGAGAAGAGATGGTTTGTAAATTCACTCATCACTCCTGCTGATTAACGGGGCTCAGCGGGCGCCGTTCCACTAGAAACATCTCTAAATGCACAGCAGGAGCATTTATTCACTGACAAATAGCCTAAACTGTGCACACATTGCACGTTCACAGCTAACATTATACTGCAAACTTCATACTCTCTGCTCACACACCCTCTCTCTCTCTCTCTCTCTCTCTCTCTCGACCAGACTCCCTATGCACACAACCTAACCCTCCCCCCATCTATTCCGGCATTGCTGTGGCATGTGTGAAAAGGCGTAAGACGGAAATGTTCCTGAATATAGCTGCATGTGTGAATAGTGAAAATCACTAGCGGTGCCTGAAAGGTTACCCCAGTAATTTACCAGTAACTATGTGTGAAAGTGAGCCTTTGTGGGGATCCTGAACACTAGTTTGGGGACTCTCAAAACCACCATTATGGGCATTTTTGCTTAAAAAAGTGACTAAAACATATCAAAGTAGCATTTCATGAAGAAGTGCCATTACTTTTTGTCTCATATCATTTTGGTGAGGATTATGAGCGTCGCCTCAAAGCTGTGATGTACAACTTTCTGTTCAGTATGAGGAAATCAAAGAAGATTTTCCCACTTTCTTTCTTTTTTCACTTTGACAATTTATTTTTTTTTAAAGATGAAGTCACAGCTTCTCAGCTCTTCCTCTGTATTTATCTTCAGAAGCACAAACCTGGTCTGTTTTCACTCCTCTGTGGATGCCGATAAAGGCTGTCTGGTGTTCATCCATCAGAGCGTCCTTACACTGAGAGCCAGCAGGTGGCGCTGTGGCAGTGTTCGTCTCCAGCGTTCACTGTCTCCCTCCCTCCCTCTCCCTCTCTCTCTCTTTCTCTCTGTCCTCCAGTATTGATTGGAAAATGCAGATGTGAGGCACTGCTCAGCAGAATATCAATGTTGACTTCACAGGAGGAGAGGGGTAGATTTGGTGAGCCAGACTCGTGTTTAGTATTGAACTTCTGTGTTCTCCCAAAAAGCCTCGCTGCTGCACAGGTGCCAGGGGCCGCTCCATGTCAAAATAAGCTTCCCCCCAGCTGTCTCTCCAAGAAACAGCGATGTTATAGCTAACTGAAACTGAAAAAAGGAGAGGAGAGGGGCAGAGTTTAGGTGGTGAAAGTTTTATTTCTGCATCACTCTACTCGTACGTAGCCTGGGAAACCAGCAGCAGAGGCCTCCAACCAGTGTTTCTGCTTGTGTGTCGTGATCTTAACTCCTCCTGAGGGAAACAGGGAATTTATTTCTTTGCTGTGAGACTTTCAGGTCCGATATTGTTCGATAATTTGCTCTTCTGTTGTCTTTTCACAGCTGGACATTTTATGCAACGAGGAAATCTTGGGAAAGGACCACACTTTGAAATTTGTTGTTGTGACAAGATGGAGATTTAAGGTAACTAATGCTTCAAAAAGAAGGATATTTTGTCATAGTTTGGTGCTAATTTTATATTATCAATGAACTAATGTTAATATAAGAGTTAAATTGCATTATAAATGAATCAATATAGTCAGCTTTGTTGATTTGTAGGACTAATATGATCTTATTGATTGAACACAGGTGTAACAAATTAATATGCTGCCACTCTGAGTGTCTTAAATCAGTTTGATACAGTTATAATCGATTAAAAAATGTTAATATATAAAAAGACTCTCAGATGAAATCTTAGATTAAAACCTCCAAGAGATTGAGAGCTCTATAATTCTGTCCTGAACTTCATTTTCTAACATTATTTCAGCCAGCTGAGCTGAATCGATTTAACTGCATTATTGTCTGGCATCCTCAGCTGTTGACCCTTAATTACTGTTTCAACATCTGTCAGGCTTTCTGTTCTAGCACTGCATGTATTCAGATTGCAATAATTGAGGCTGATTTAACACTTGAAATTCATGGTAGTTTTTGAAACTATTGGTGCCTTTTATTTCAGACAAAAGCAGTTTGTTATTTTGCAGGCTAAAATGACAACTGTGTCCGACACATTTTATTAGCTGCAGTTAGCTAACTAGCTAATCAATGCTAGGTTAGTTCCATCAGTTAACATTGGTAATTCACAGTAACGTTGGTTGAAAACTGACTTATTAAATGTTTCCAGCTGTCTTCTATCGACATTAGAGGCCTGCAGAAGGGTCTTAAATATGCACTCGGTGGCTACTTGATACAATGCTAACAAAAAAAGACGATAAGCTAAGATACAGGCAAAAAGTCAGCAGCCTTATCAGTTGGTGATTCTTGCAGAAGACCATGCCACATGAAAATAAAAGAGCAGCTGTGTGTTGTTGTATTGCAGATTAGAGCTAGTTAGCCATTAGCCCTAAATGGCTAACTAGCCTACCGTTATTCAAATGTTTACTGTAGAAATTCATAATATGTTGCTTGGAAAAACAACAGAAAGGTTAGACTTATGCTTTATTGTTTGTATTTTTGAACAAAATGTTCCACTTTTACATGTGTTAAAGTTTTGAGGCTTAGAACAAATCAGTAAGTTTGGCAAACTTCTCTAAATCCAATAAAGAGTAGGACAGAGCTGCTAAACTCTAATATTAAAACATTTGGGACACCAGCTCCTTCACAGCTGACCTAACTTAAATAAAACTCCACATAATCCTATGTAGTTAGCTTATGATATGCTAACTTTTGGCCTTTGGAGTAATTCTAGGTTTCACTTTGCTCCTTTGTAAACCACTAACTAACTTACTACCCAGACAACACACTGTTTAATCGATTTCTTACAATTTTGCCTTCTGGTTCTGGCAGAACTCCAAACTCCCCCAAACCCCTGCATGTGCATCACTTCAGTCTGTTCATAAATCCAAAGTTTTACAGACCTGCTGTGCTTTGACTATTTCTTTTTGGGAGAAGGGTTTAGCAAACAGTCTCTACTGACTCGTGCTGAGGTTATGTTTTTGTCTTTTCATTTCAGAAATCTCCCCTCCTGCTCCATTACAGACCCAAGATGGATCTACTGTAGCTAAAACGGACACAACGGTTGTTTTTTCTTTTGGCCCAGTGGCCGCGGACTGTGCCGAAACCTTTTTATTTATGCAAAGACGATCAACCAACACCAAGCAAACACCCGACGGTAAAAGTCCACACAAGCCAGCAAAATCGGGATCTAAAAAGGGTGAAGGGGGGAGGGGGGCAAAATACACCGAGAACTGGCAACCTCCAGCACAGGTACTGCAACACTGGTGTGTTTTTAGGAACTAAAACAACCATTTTTTGTCCGCTACATCCTAGATATGTGAACAAAACAAAAAAAAAAAGAACAAAAAAGAAAAAAACAAATGGAGAGAAAGCATATATTTATACTTTTGTACAGAAGAGACACATGGAACCAAGACACTACTGGTGCTCTGTTTACACGCAAACAAGATGTCGGGAATCACGTGACCGTCTTTCTGAGCTTCATCCTCGCGAGACAAAGACTGAGAGGAGAGGAGGACGTTTTTATATAAAAAGGTGTTTGTTTTTTTTGTTGTTTTTTTTTTTTTTTTTCCTTCCTTTCCACAATTCACTCGACACATCTTGGGAGCACAGAAAGTATATGGAAAAAGTTATATAACAGGCATCAATCTTAAGCAGTTTATCAAGTAATTTGTCTCTGAATCTTTTTTTTTTTTTTTTTTTTTTTTATTTCTTTTGTTGGCTTTGTCTAATTTGCTATTGGGTTCTTGATGATTGTCAATTGTGAATAGGCTAAAAAATTTTGTGTAGTAATTTATGTTCTATATACCAATATTGTACATAAAATGTCATTACAGAGAGAGTGATTGAAGAGAGTAAGAGAGACTTTAGACTGTTAAAAAAAAAAAAAAGAGTGGATCCCAGAAGTGCTATCTATATGTTTTGGGCGACTTGTCCGGAGGTGATAAATTAGGATTTTTAAAGACAGACTCACTATCAGTATCAAAATATATAAATGCATCTTTATGTTGTCGGAGAAAGACACAAAAACAAATATATCAAATCCTTTGCCATTTGTGTGTATGTGGGGTCTACGTATGTTACATTGCTCTCATAGCATTACATGGCAGATAAGGAGAAAGCTTCAAAACTATCCCCCAACCCCCATGCTCCTCATCTCATCTACCTTCTCCTACTACAGTTATCATTTTCCTTTTTTTTTTGTTTTTTTTTACAATATAAACAAGAAACTCTATCTGAACAATAATGCTACACACAACATTCATGTTTAAAAATGCCTGCAAGACATAAAAATTACATATACATAACATATGGGCAGAGAAGCTGCATTTTTTATTGATTATAATCTCACATTTTCACATCATGCAGTCCTTAATATCCGTCCTTGTGTTTCTGCAGTCTCTCAGCAGCAACGGGCTGGCAAATACTTATACACCCACATGTTTACAGCTTTTGGTTTGAGCTGCTAGCAGCAGATGTGTTTGGCACTCTGAACTCTTATAACATGCATTTTTTTTCCCTCTGCTAAATTCGATCAAGTATTGTGCAAATAGCTGCAATAGAAATGATTTATTTTGTAGATGTAAAAACACACACTGGTCTGCAACAAAGCTTCTCATCCTGTTTTCCCTCATTACAGTTAGGTTTTAAGTATGGGTTCTCCCTCACACACACAGGAAGTGATTGGACATTTGTTAATTTAAGAGCAAAATATAAACAAAATGGTAAAACTACAAGCTTTCTCTTCAGAGCTGGACTTCTTTAGCGTGAAGCAGCATACAGGGGGCCGGTTTGGTAAACAGGAGTGCAGTGAGTGCAGATTACTGATGTCACATTGTTGCGTTTTTCTGGGGTATTTTTCAGTCACTTCTCACTGCCAGTTGGAACTGCAAGTGTGCAAAGTTGCGCAGTGTTTAAGAAAATCAACTTAAGACATTTTCTGAAAGTCTAGTGGATATTGTTTTTGTCACAAAAATCAGTGTAAAACTGGGGAGTTTTTTTGCAGAATAGCCAGTTTTCAATATTGTTGACTTCACAAGACAAAAAAATTTACGAGTCGTTTTTGAGAAATAATTCACAAATTCAGGTTTCGCACAGGGACAGAGATTTTTTTGAAGATTTTGATATGAAATTCTGAATAAAATGACTACAGCTTGGTCATTTGGTGCTTATAAATGTACGTTTCTAATCTTGAGGAAGGTTGTTCCTCAGGAACATGCTGTTCTTAACTGTGTGACGCAGCAAACTGATGATCTGTTTAATCATAAACAAAATGTCTTAACTCACAACATTCAAAGCGAACTGCTAAAACCCTCTGTAACGTTCCCGCAACTGGATCCCTAAACGCCATGTCAGACCTCAAGTAGTATTACCTCACTGACCTGTCTCATCAGTCAGTACTTAATTAGTTTCCCTTTTGTGCATTGTATCTGCCCACAACAAGGTGTTTTGTCTGTATGTTCCATTGCAGGGTTCCTACGCATCTGTAGGCTCCAAAGATGTGGAAAAATATTAAATATTAATTTGAAAACTGTCTTGAAATTGGGTAATAAATCTGTAAGGTATGAAAAAACAACAACTTTGGTCCATATCTGATACACAATCCTCTTATCCTTCCCAGTATTGTGATGTTTGCAGTTTTGTGTCAATTAGCTTGTTCACCGTTGTAACACATCTGTCATAATCTTTAAATCCAACATCTGGAGATAGTATATCAGATTTGGAAATGGGGAAACATGTGTAGGAACCCTGCTACATAAGGACCTATGACGTGCGTGTTAAATAAACATTTTTATAGCCTACAGTACAGGTCTGTACCAAACCAGCTCAACCAAAACTCCTCCTTCAGTCTTTCATATCATCTCTGCATGTTTCAGTTTCACTTCTTGTGGTAACAAGTTAAAGTTTCGAGGCCCTTAAATCCAGTCACCTATGTAAAGTGACCATTGTTTTTGGTTTTTTGTGACAAAAAAAATGGAAAGTATGATTTTTTATTTTTTTTTTAAAGGTTAAAATGCAAATGACCTACGGGTGCTTGGACCCTGGTTTACCTACCTGCAAGTCTAAGTGAAATCTGATTATTAAAATATAATTTGCAGCAAACACAATCTGCATTTTTTCCATTTCTCAGTTACTGCGAGTCTGTTTCTCTTCGCTATTATTTCTGTGGACATTGTGATTGAACTCTTGCAGCAGCAAACATTTGTTTGTAGAAACTAACAAAGGAACTAAAATGTGTTTTTTTTTTTTTAATCTAGGCTTAAAAAAAAGCTTGTTTGAAAGTCATTAAAAACCAAAAACATTGGGCATTACATGTTTGATTAGCTAATGGAAGAGTATTATGTCAGTGCTTGGTGAAAATCCCCCCAAAACATAATGTAAATGTGCGCTATTTTGTCTTTCTGTAAGTGCAGATTTGGTGTTGTTGCACCCTTACAATACTATTCTAAAGGCTAATACACAGGTTATTTTATAGAAATAAGGCCAATAGTGAGTAAATTCTGAGGTCCACATCAGTGATCTGATTGTTTGCAACTTTAAGTTAAGAAAATGCAGTTTGACCCTGAGATCAGCCGTCCTGCTTATTAATCATTATTGTATCATTCAGATATCAGTAAGTTCAGTCCATACTGAGTCTTTTTAATGTTTAGGTGTTGTCACCTCATGGTTGTCTTGTTAGCAGTCTGTTAAAGATTAAAATCTCCTAAATGTACATCAGCTTCTTCTTCAGGAGATTAAGCTGTAAAACATCCACAAAGGTGCTACAACAGTGACGACTGCAAACACAGTTTTAACTACAAATACATTGCTGTATTATGGGGAACATTTAGTTTGGTGATGTTTAGAAGGACTGGCATTGAAACACATGTGTTCATTTTTTTTTCCTTCGGTTGTGTTCACACTGCACTGGCTCCAATATTCAAGTTTTCTCTACATCAGATTTTCTTAATTGGTGTGACGAGAATTTTTTTAATTCAGTTCTCGACCACATGGATCGAAACATGAGGCATGAAACTTGTTTGAGTGATCAGATATGAATCAGCAGTGTTGCCATAACAAATTATACATTTTGAACCATTTATCTGAGAAAACCATCTTACACATAATGATGGAAAAAGGCTAAAGTCGAAAAAGACTGTATAGTTTCACAAAATCAAATCTACACACTATAAAGGTAGGAAATCAAGCAAGAGGAAGACTGTAAGTTGACATATTTTACTGATGTGACAGTGGCAAAAAAGGTGCAAAAGACACAATGTGCACAAACTTAAAAAGAAAAAGGATGTTCTTCTAAAATAATGGTCTTGTGCACCTTTTCTGTCACCATCTCAAAAGTAGAACATTGTCTTTTCTCAGCAGTCGACATCCACTTTGATTTCTTTTCCTTTTACAGCTTGCAGGTTCTTCAGTGTATATATGACACAAAAAAACCTGATGTTTGGATGTGAGCACAAAAGTTTGCAGTGTGAACAACACCTTTCACTTTGAGTATTGTTCCGAGAATCCTGTGATCTGTGTGACGGACGAGGAACCTGATAGGAAACAGTAGCGTCTTCTTTCTTTTTTTTTTTTTTAAGGGGCTTTTCCACAGTTACGGTCAGCAATTGTCTGTCTCTGCCTCTGGTGCTTTCCACGGTGCTAACGACTCCTCGTTTCAAACTTCAGACTTCTTCAAGAACGATCCAGTCAGAGACAGAAAAGCACTGTGTTGCAAAGTTCTCCTGTCGCCCGTTTTCAGACGTCTTTGCGCTGCACCTGTACGTGACTCGAGTCCCTGGGTGTCTTCTCTTGTCAGAGCTGTCTTGCTGTGCAGATAAAGAAGGTGCCCCCCCCCCCCCCCCCCCCCCCCCCCCCCCATCTTTCATTGATTTGTTGGGTTCGGTCTACCCACTTGCCCAGGCTTGCTCGGGAAAGCAAACAGAGGGAATTCTAAATAAGTCATAGACTGTGACGGGGCTGATGCTGGGAAAAATAAAAGAAACCTGGTGAGAAATTGGGTGTGCTAGCTGCAATTTCCTGCCTCAAAGAGAAACTCACACTTATTATAGGCTTCTCTGGTGAGATGTTTGCGCCTTTCAGAGTCAGATTGAGACTTGCTTCAATCTCTAACAGATAATTGGCATCTTTTCCTTTAAAAATCACATAGAATAGATTTTTGCTTTTATATTCTCAAAGATCTCCTGAACTCTCTGGAGATTTGACCTTCTCACCAGTGTGTGTACACCCCGCTGGCTGCATCCTTCTTCACCTCCCGTGCACCGAAACGGATCGATGTTCACACTTATTATTGACACCAACATTGAGACATCAGTGATGCTACGCTTGACAGCCGAGTTAAGAGGCTTACAGGAGGCTCTGCTCTGCCGGGCTGCAGATAGGGTTTGGTATCGGCGCTCGAAAAAGGTCTTCGGCATGTGGGGAGGCCGTGATCTGTCAGAATGTCAGCTCTCGTGCTCGTCTTCTCTGCCTTTGACCTTGAGCATCTGTCGGCCTGTTTATCTCCCGCTAGGATCAGTCTGAATCTCAAGGGCAAAGCGGCGTGAAATTTTGATTCAAGATGGTTTTTGCTGCTTCACCTGGACTGACAGTACCAGCAGATCGTAGTTTACTCTACAACCATGTCATGAAGAGGAGCAAACCATTCATCTGAGCTGCTTTGTGCACAGTTCCCTGCACTGGGAGATGTCTCTCTAAAAAAAAGGTAGCAACATTCATTTCAAGCTTGTGGGCAGCAGAATCATTCCTGGTAACTTAAAATGGCTCCTCTGTGTTTACTCCGCTGTAATAAGTGTCCACTCTGGGAGTGTGTGATAGCTTTCTTTTGTTGCCCAGCTCACTCTCTCCCTCATTTCTGAGTTTTCTCTGTAAAGCTCGGTAATCTCACGACAGGCTTTGTTTGACAGCGAAGGAGACCTCGAGGGTCACTCAGACGGCTATACGGACTAAAACACACACACACACTCTCTCGTCTGGCCTGGTTGGCATGGCGCTGCTGCTGCTGCTGCCGGCTCTGAAAAAGGCTCAAATGCACTGAATCACGTCGCCATGGGTGGTGCAGTTTTGAAGAGTAAATGACTGGTTAAATTATGGATTGTTTTACCACTTCAGGATTGTGACTGATGCTTTTAGAGATTTTGAACTTGAGAGTAGGATCAGCGAAAGACGCAGTAGTTGCAAATGACTCCCCTTGACATTTGTGTGTGAGTGCTAGAGACTGAAAACGCTGGTTTCAGTAAATTCCCAAATAAATTGGGGGAAAAATCGGTCAAACGCTACCAAGCCTCACAGTGGCATGCCCCCATGAGCCATAGCAGATGTCATCAATAAATCTGTCCAGTTTTGTATTATTGTTATTTATTTATGCTGAAAAAGTGACTTCTGCAGTTTTCTTGGTTAATTATTTTTTTGAAGAGATTTTTTTTTTCTCCTGTTTGCTCAAATTTGTATTTTTTTCTTTTCTTTGAGAAAACTTTTACCGGACTGATGCATAAAATGGCTTAAATTATGAATTTGCAATGGAATTCCCTTTTTTTTTTGTATTATTCCAACTGTGTTAATGTCTTTGCAATGCTCTGTCTATGTATAACAAACACGTGTGTGTTCTTTTTTAGGTCAAGCTCAAAAAAAAAAGAAAAAAAAAAACTAAAATTGTGTGAATCTGGCAACGTGGTTATTGTATTTGCAAGGAAAATGTGCAATATACGGTTCTCAGATGGTTCCAGGTTTCAGCATAGAACTCCACTGTTTTATTTTTAACTTTTATTTTTTTCCAGTCAGGTCCTCAGGTCACTAAATGCCTTCTGGTCCTGAGGGTGACCAGGAAATCTCAGAACATACACTAATGCACCCGAAATACAAAAACGACTGGATTTTATGTTAGTCTCTTCTCTCTCTCTCTTTTCTTACCTCCCCGTTTTTTCTGTGACAATTTTTCCTCAGACCTTTTCTTTTTTTTTTTTTTTTTTTTCAGGTTAACACAGGCACTTATTCAGGTGTCATTTCCTTGCCTCCTTTTTGTATTATTGTTATTTATTGCACATGTAATGAACTGGTTTCCATTGCCACATTTAATTCAAGGAGTTTGGGGTCTAGAATGGGGCTGGAATTTCTTACTTACAAAACTACAGAAGCTTTTGTCAAAACCTAACTGTGTATTTCATCAATAAATGCCTTTAAAAGTGTTACTGGTGCTGTATGGATTTGTTTAGTTAACCTGCTGGTACAATCTGAACACTTCTGTAGGGTTTTTTATGTTGTTGTTTTTGGCTTTTTTATATTTAAATAGAGAAAACAAACAAACATTATAGAACAAGTTCTTTTTGCACAGTGCCTTTTTAAAGATAATCAACTAACAATTAATCAAATATTGTAATGACAAATTAGTAACTAGCAGGAATGAACCCACAGAGAATTTCAAAGCTTTTTTAGCCTCTTTCAGCTCATTGTTTTGGTTCTATAGTACATTTGCTGTTATTTTTCAGTCTCAGTTCTCACATGAGCCTTGTTACCAGCAGCAGCAGGCTTTGATAAACCCTCTGTACGCTACCTGTTCAGCACTGAACAGCTGGCAGACGTTGGTGATTACATCTGGTGGTGAAAGAGCCTGATATTTCTCTCAGAGGGTTAAAACCAAACCAGATTTAAAAAGTGAATGCAACACATAAAATGAATGTTAATGTTGCTGGATGAGTAAATAAAGTTTGGTTTGTTAACATGTTAGCCATAACCTTAAAAGGTGAGAATATGTTAGGGCGGCAGGTTTGTCAGCTTGTCGTAAAGTTCTTCTGCCCTCTTGTGGCCAAAAGCGACCAGATGAATAACAAGACGATGATTATCAGCTGTTCTACATAATTAAACTACAACACTACTTTGTTTTCATAACAGGAAGCCTATTCTTATTTCTTATCCTTCAAGTCTTAAGCTTAACTTGACACAGTACATAATATAACATGCAAAAATGTTCTCAACAATGCTGCTTGTAAACTGGCTCTATTCATCTCTGAGGTCAAGTGTTTAACTCGTCAAAATAATAAAACGTTGCTGAGAGCCATAAACTTGTCTGTTTTAAACTGAAAGTTGCAAAAGACAAAATATAGTAGAAACAATTCGAGGCTCATACAAGACAACTGTTAGAACAGAGCAGAAAAACCCATCAGCCAAGATATTCACCCTGAGCTCACAGCAACTAAAAAACAAAAAAATTGATTTTTTTTTGGTGCAATGTTTATCACCCAGTGAGTTGCTTCCTTTTGGCAAATACACATCTTTGAATTAAAGTTTTAGCAGGACAATACAAAAAACCCACAAAACTTTGGGTCAATCAAAAGTTCAACAGCAGTAACATAAACACTCTTTTGTCACTAAGTGCCTTGCAGCAGTGTGGCAGATGTTAAATGTCAGGCAGTCAGTGGCGAGGCCTCAGGTGTCCATCTGCTCACTCTACAGCTGCAGATATACATTCAGCCAATGTCCAGCATGGTTTTTATCCTGTCTGAAGTATGAATTTATACTTTAAATACCCAAAAATCAGAGTGGGGGAGATTTGCACTTGTACTGGATATGTGCAAAAAGTAAACCAGTCTAAATACAGTGTTTCTATTCTTGTAGAGAAAATCCTTCGTTAATATAACACTCAGGTTGCTGCAGGACCAGCTTGTCCTTCTTAGAAAAATTAGCCACTGAGACAGTAAATAAAATATTAATTGGAAAAGGAATGCACAAAAAAACAAGACTAGGTCAAAACCTAGTATATGGCTGGACTGTGTATGAAACACTAGAGGGTTTTTAATTTGAAACAATGGATACAGGAGATACTGACACATGGCGACCAGGCCCCCAGGAAGTGTGCCGGGCTTTGACCAAGTACACCAAGTTCAGAATTGCATACTTGCTAGTTCAGACTTGGCAAATTTGACTCAGGAGTACGAACTTCTGAGGACGCAGTACGGTCATTCTGCAACAAAATCATCTCAACTCAAAGCTCCACTAACACTTTTTTCTCAGGATTAAATAACCTCATTGACAGAGAGATGCAGGAAATTATGTTATTCAGTCTGTAATAAAAATCCAAACTGTTATCTAGCTTAATCAATAAATTTAATCAGATAAAACTGAATTTACTATAGACTGATCTGTTCATTTTAATATATTTATATTTACAGAAATGTTGTGATATCTGTACATATAGAGCCCCAGAGGCAGTTCTGTTGTTCTGTCCAGTAAAAACATGCAGCTTCACTTTACATTCAGACAAACTAATGTCAAAGCTATAATTGTTAAAAGTTTGTCTCACAGATCAATTCTATCTTTCAACAGGAATTATATCATATATCACAAATGCTGCAGAGACATTAGAGCCAGCGGTAAACCACCAAAGAGCTGCACAGATCAGTTCATCGCATTGTGTTCTCTCGGGGTGACGACATGTTGACCAGCCGATCATCAGGCGTTAATTGGATAAACTGACCACATATTGGGAATCTAAATGGTTACTATGGTTACTAAAAATATTAAGACTTAAGTGACATATTAACAGTCCTACAGCGAAAATTACAACAGCTTTTAGCCTGGTTCAAAATCTCTGCCATCCCTGCCGGTCAGTGAGAAATGCATTCTGGGATACTTGGTTGTCCCAAGCTTCAACCAACTAGCGGTGTAACCTCATCAGTCAGTCAGTCAGTCAGTTGTGTTTATGGGGCCGGTCCTGCAGTTGCAGTCCAGCCCCCCAAAACAACAAAACACCTGGAAAACTGCACTTGCAAATATTTTTTGGCTTCTTTCGGTTGGTTGGAAAGATGATGGATTGTACAACAAAAGATTTTTGACTTGCAGAAATATGACTGATATTACACAGAAACATTACCTGGAATTATGAAAGGCTGAGATTTACCACAAAGTCAGTTTTGTCTTCTCTCCTTTGACACCTGATGTATCTGAGGCTGTGGTGAATCTGTTACTCCAAGCAGATTAAAATAATGGATTATTTTCAAACACAATTTCACACATAAGTAGTTTCAAGCGTGACAGGGTTTGCCGCCTCACAGCTGCTCAGGATTGGACGTTCGAAGCTGGAGCTGATAGATTTTTACTGCATCGCCATTAGTTGTAGAGTTCTAGATGAGGTTTTGAACGTACAGGGGATGGACACAGCATAACAAACACGCACAACCCAAAGCTCTGCGTTTATAGAGCTTATAATGTTCAGTCATTGTTTTGTTTGACTGTGAAAATGATAAGATCAAATCCTGGATCAGCACAGTATCCACAGGAGCAATATAAATAGACTTCATTGTGATTAAATGCATGAACATTAAACATAAATGAACATCTTTAATCCCCTCCGCAGTGGCACTGATACCGATATTCATTTGAAATTATAAATGTATGACTTCATTTTCTATCAATGGCCCCTCCTGCGGTGCAGAAACCGAGTTGAGGTTTTTATTCGCCGCTCGCAGTTCGAGGAGAAATTACTCTCAGAAGGCAACAGGATGCGATGTGTTGTTTGCTTTCTCAGGACCATTAGATGGAAGCTATTTCAGTCGGTATCTGTAGGCGGAGTGCTCAGATGTGTGAAATGAGAAGAGGAAAACCACATTATTGACTCATTAACCATAAAGTCCACGGTATGGAGACTGTGGATCTGCCTTTTATTTTCCATCACTGATGTTTTTACCCCATAGTGCTGTAATTACACCAGCGGGGGCATCCAGAGTCAGGGCAGTAAATCAGGACGAGATACTAAAAGGGTGTTTGGATGTAATGAAGTGGTTTAAAACCTTTTTTGGTTGTGACTTCATAATAAAAACAGAACAGATCATTTTTAGAAGCCTGAAGGAGGTCAAACTACTGCTGTAGATATTCAGCAAATACAGCGCGGTAGATAATATACAGTTTCACCTGACAGCGTTGTGTTTATTCTGCTTGTCAGCTTGTTTTTTCACTGAAATGTTAGGATGTTGCACTGAGTGACATTTTCAATCCCATCACTCCTCGTTTTGGCTGCATCATCATGTTAAATGGAAATATTCTAAATGTCTTGTACATCTAGATTTTATACACATTTTTCATATTTCCACTTCAATTCAAAATGCAAAATTTATTGGGTTTAAATGTTTGCACATCATGAGCTTCTTCTGCGAATACTGCATTTCATTGTATTTTTTTTAACTTTAGTGTTTTAAACTATATGGCTATTATGCCTGTTTCACAAGTCTGTCATGTCCAGTTATTTGAGTGAATCAACTGGGTCTCTACACACTTTTGCTTTATTTTATGGCTTTATTAGATAACAATAGTAGAGAGGTGACAGGAAACGAGGAAACACTGCAGCGTCTGAACCCCTGAACCACAGGAGCGTCCCATGTGTTTGTATTAAATATGTTGTAGAAGATAGAAAGATGCTTTTTACGTTTATTTATGTATATCCGTGTTCTGATACATGCGTCAATTTCTTTTTTTAAGTTTCTATCTGAATGTTTTGCACATCGCTCTTCACTAATCAAAAGAGAAAAGAGACGAGATTTGAAGATTTTAAAAAGGAAATCCATCAAATCAAAGTTGAACAAGCGTAGCCACCTTCCACCTATAGCAAACATGACGATGAGATGACGTGTCCTGGTCCTGACGGAACATCTTTGACATTATCTCCGAAAAGCCCAGAAACACAACAGTTTTGAGGATCCTCAGACTCACTCAGACATGCCTCTTCTACATCTGTTAGATCAGACTATGGGACCTGTTCTCTAAAAGTGTTGATTTATTCTATGTTAGAGTCAGATCTAGAAAGTAACATCAGATATTTACAAGTACTCTCCTTACTTGAGGCACTTACTAGAGTGGTTTCACTTTGCTTTTTTTAAAAATAAAATCTGATGGCTGTAGTTACGGGTTACTTTACTAATTATGATTTTACATATCAAACAAATAAGATCATGTGCTGCATTGTTGAAGTTTAAACTCAACAGAAAAGTAGTTTAGCTTCAGCAAAAACATTCAATGTTGTACCTACAATCAATTTTATGTACAAATACTATGAACTTAGTACTTTTACCTGTTATTCATTTTTGCTGCCATTATAAATGTACCTTTACTTAAAGGACCAGTGTTTAGGATTTAGTGGCATCTAGCAGTGAAGTTGAAGATTGCAACCAACTGAATACCCCTCACCCTCCCCTTCCCCTTCCAAGTGTGTAGGAGAACCTACGGTGGCCACAAAACTTGTGAAAAACGCAAAAGGTCCTCTCTAGAGCCAGTGTTTGGTTTGTCCATTCTGGGCTACTGTAGAAACATTATAACATGGTGGCCTCCGTGGAAGAGCATCCACTCCCTATGGAGATATAAAGGGCTCATTCTAAGGCAACAAAAACACAATAGTTCTTATTTCCAGGTGATTATACACTAATTAAAACATACTCATGAATATTATATTTCCTGTTTTGGCTAGATGCCACTAAATTCTACACACTGCACCTTTAAAGAAATGTTTGAATGCAGGACCTCTGGTTTTCCACTGTGATATTGCTACTTGATATAAAAGGATTTGAATACTACTTCCACTACTGCACTGGGTATAGTTTCCTCTTGAGATCACCAGTGCTGTAATTGCCGGCACCGCTTCATAACTGATCAAAGCAGAAGTCCAGACAGTGTTAGGCAACTCCATATTTTTAGGGAGATTACGTGATACAACTGTCCTCAGATAACCCCCTCCATGTCATCTGAACATGCTGACAGCTGTGGGGGTTACAGCAGATCAGGGGAGTCTGAGCCAGCACCGTGAAAGAACAAGATTTTCCTCATACTGGGTGACCCAGTGGATGCGGTTCGATACAGCGAGGAGGTAAGTGGAGGGATCGGCAAGTGTCACGGCTTTTTTTTTTTTTCCAGAGCCCCAGCGCCCGATTCTCTTGATGTGTCTCGACAGCCATGGGTGGAGCGACAGCGAGAGCAGCCCTGTTCTGCATGATATGCTCAGTACTGCTGGTTTTGACAGCAGCCTCCCCATCCGTCTCCTCTCTTGCCTCAGCAGAAAAATCAAAGCCTCCTATCTACAGTAAGCACGGCTACTGTTAATCAGTTCAGTGTTTAACCTTGTCAGTACTGTATATCAGCTCTATGAAAGACAGGATCTCAAACTTTGGTCATCATCATTAAATTACAATTAACTTGAACATAACAGTGAGTATTATATGACAGCAGTCGACTGAAATTGCATTCAGCCATGAAATTGAACCTTTGGAGTTGGAGAACATTGCACCTCAGAGATGAAAAACCTTGCAGGCTTACAGTTTTATCTTCCTGTCTTTTATAAATTCATTTGTCTTATTTATTTCTTTTCATTTACTTTCAATTCTGGCCCTTCACGGGTTTGGCAATATTATAGCTTCAGGTTATTACTGCTCTGCGTGACGCAGGGCAGGGGGACCGGCAGAGAAAGGAAAGGTCAATAATTCATCAACCAAGACACAAAGGTGGCAGCACAAAAAAAAAAGAAAAAAATCTTTCAGCTCCAGAATGAGGACACTCTTGGATTCCACTATAACTCCACATGTTAAAAAGCTTCAGATATTAAGCATTTAATCACTGCCTGAGTATTTGCACTAAGGGGACATTTCATTGCATTTTGCTGAGCTACTCCTGGCTTCGTTCCAACTTTGAAAATCAAAGATCCTTTCTACATAATTATGACATCATTTACAAGTTTATCGTAATTGCAAGATTTTTCATAATTTTGAGTTGCATTGAAATGCTGAACAGTAACTGAACCTTTGCAGCCTCGTTAGCCGGCCATGCTAACATTTGCAGCTTTAACGTTTAAACAGACACTGTTCAATTCCACACACTTTTATTCTTGTGGTTTTGGTTTTGGAAAGTCGTGACACGGCCCCCTAAACTCTCTGTGGATGTGGAGCATCCAAATCTTGACAGATGTGCAGTGTCTTGCTATGGCTATGATTGGATTATTGCTGTTCATATTTCAGCACTTTTCACTGCTCATAGATACATACGTACAGACGAGTGACAAATTAAAAGGAAAAAACCAGTACAGGCCTGAATGCTTGACCCCTACAGTGAGGGGATCTGGGGGCTCTGTCATGCTGTTGGGGGGCATTTTGCTGGAATGGTTTGGATCCACTTGTCCCTTTAGAGGGAAGAGTTACTGCAAATCAATACAAAGTTGTTCTGAGTCACCTTTATCCTTTGATGAAACATTTCTATCCTGATGGAGTGGTCTCTTCCAGGACAACTACAGCAGTACTAACAAACGTGCACAAAAAAAAGGGATAAAAGAAGTAGCATTACATGAACATTGAAATATAAACAACTACATATTAGGGCTGAAATGATTAGTCAGTTAATCCATTAGTCCACTGAGCAAAGAGGAAAAAAAAAACAACTTTACAATCAATTGCTTTGTCACTTTTCAAGCCAAAATGCCTGGTTCCAACATGCTATGATATGATTAGATCTGCTGCTTTCCCATGAGACTGATTAACTAAATATCCTTTGGAGCTTAAATCAAGAAATTAATCTGCAGACTGATCAATAGTGAAAGCAACCACTGCTTGTAGCCTTTATGTACAGTATATACACACATACTGCTGTACATGTATGCTGTTTTTTCAGCTACTAGACCGAGTTCCTCATAGACTATTCGGACACCCGTCCTGACAATGAGGACATGTCTGAGGCAGAGATACTATCTGTCATCCGTCTGTTTTGTACAGGGTGTTCAGCTGGGAGGAGTTGGGTTTGTGTTATTTCTAGTGTTGCTTTGAACTGGTTAGATGTGAAGAGATTTTTATAAATTCACTTCGTCTTGATGGAAACTGACATATCTCTCCACAAATGTAAATATCAAACTACAAGAAATGTATTAAAAAAAAAACTGGATGAGAGCTCCGTGATGACTTGTGCCTCAGGAAATCAGTCATTCTTACTCCAGAAAACCGAAAAAGGAACCAGCTGTTTTTGTGTGATGGTGATTTAAAAACTGCAGAGCCAGAAATTTGCAGACTGTGATCCATGTCAGTTGGATATAAGACTACAGATGGTGTCAACACTCGTAAACTGGGAGTAACAACACTCAGGGGAGCATCTCCCAAAGCCCTGGTATTAACTGTCCCCATGGCAACGGCTGTCAACCCCGCCCATGTGACACACACACACACACACACACACACACACACACACACAAAGATTAATTTTTGCACACACACTCAAACTTAGGAGTGCACATTCATCACCAATTAGCAGCATCACAGAGTGGTTCACAAGAGGCAAACTGTGGTCTGAATCTGTGCACACATACAAACTCCCCAGAGTCTAATGCAGACTACACGTACTGTTTATATAGATGCTTACTATAGACTGTGAAAGTTTATTGATCTTCAAAGCCAAATGTTCCCAGAAAAAATGGATCACATGACCATTGAGAAGCACATCATTGTTTAATCCTTTTTTATGCTACAACGTCTGATTGAGCATAAAGTCCATGTTTCACTCTCTTATAGAAACTAACACATCTGCAGTTACTTCAGTATTTTAAAAAGGTACTTGAACAGCAGTGGTGGAAAAAGTATTCAAAAGTAGCCTATTACCATCAAAATGTACTTAAAGTATTAAAAGTAAAAATAAACGTCATGCAGATAAATGCACCCTGTGATTGTTATATATTGGATTATTGGATTATTGGTTATTTAAGTAGCTTTTGGTCAAACTGGAGCCAATTTAAACCAAGTTATATAATGTGTGACAATATGTTATATTTTATAAGTTGATCATAGATTTTATTAGTAAGACCCTAATGAAAAAAAAATAAAGAAACAAGTGAAGCTGTTATATTAATGTAGTGGAGCATAAACTCTAAAATAAACTACAAGTTCCCCAAAACTGTCGGGTCTGCTCCCCGGACCAGAATTGATAAGACCTAAAAACAAACTTAGTGCTTTCATTAAAAATAAGGAAACAGCCATACCAGATTATCTAGGTTAAAGATACAGTACTCTTGATAACTACAACACTCTGACTCCCAAAAGTGTCTCCACTTTATTAAAGTGAATGAGAAAAAACCAAAACCCGCATCTGAAATTACAGTTACTGTTCCAAGATATCAGGGCTGTGATGACCCCCCCTGTCCTGTCTGCTCTGCAGGTGGCTCGTTGGCCCAACTGGGATCAACTGGTGCCAGTGTTCCCAGGTGATAAAACCTGGCCGCAGTGAGCAGCTGGTCCCCTCTGACTGCTTGTTGCTGCTGTTTGCAGCTCTCAGTTCTCCCCTCAGATATCTGTCTTGGTTTAGTTATGCTACCTTATTTTGGTTTCACGCACCTTCCAACACACACAAACACACACACACCCTCACCACCCATGCATCACATACTGATCCTACTGACATCCACACCCCATACTTTAAATATTTAGTTAACCTGTTTATTTGATCTAATTAATTATCTCTCCCTTTTGTTGTCGCTACTTGAGCCAGATCATAACAGGACATACTTGCATTGATTGACAGGCCTCTGAGCTGTTTGCTCTGCCTCCTCAGCTTCAGTCAGGCTCCTTCATTCTGCCAAAACATAGATTTTGTAACTTCAGTAATTGAGGCAGATGGCAGGATGTGTTACACCCAAACACATATGCTGCATGCATGTTTTTTTTTTTTTTAACAGTTTATATGTCAAACTACTGGCACAAGCCCCATAAGATTAGCTACTGAAACAACTGTTATCCCACAGTTTCAATATGAAATTTTGCATTTCATGGTAGTTTGTGCTGATACAGGGCAGGGATTTATAGTTTCAGTAATTACTCAAAAATCAGATTAAACTGTGGCCCAAATATTTCATTTCAAGGCCAAATACCTAATTACCAACAAACCAAATGAACCATATCTTGTTTTCCATCTTTAACATAGTGCCATCAGTGCCACAGGCCACGACTGACTAAAATACTTTGTGGCATTTCCAGTTGAATCCCAGAAGTCCCAAATTGAAGCCTTATCTGGGTCAGAGCTGCATCATATATAAGATCTAATGTCTTATAGGTTATTTAGTTTGATCCACCCTGATTTCGATCTGAAAATGTACGGAAAGTTTGTGCCCACTTCTTGCTGCCATTAAAGTTTGCCACAGATTAGTGACTCTTGGCTCCAGATGTTGTGACACCTCTGCTGAACAGTGGTCTCTGAACAGCACTTCTGGGATTTTCCTCTTTAACCTTTCTTTTACTGGTCTATGTCTTTAAGTAACCTCTAGTTTATCATCGCCCCTGGAGACAGATAGAGGAGGGAAACTAAGCTTTTTGGTTATGCGACACACACACACACACGCACGTCTCTGTGTGTACTCCTCTTAATTCAACACTCGCAGGTTTCTCTGCTGTCAGTCCTCCTGAGATTTAACTTGTTTTTTGTATGATTTGGCTCGTTAACTCTGCTCACCCCCCAGCTGTCAGTTGGACTCTGGTATTATTCTAGTTCAGGCTGCAGGCAGACAAAACACTGTATTTTATAACCACATTAATGCAACAATAGATCTATAAAAAGTCAGCCAGCATGTCGTGATTTGTTGTAATATACTGCATTACGGTTGTTCTTTTAATATTTTTGTATTCATGCCTTATGTGCTGAAAAGTTATACATTATTTAAGTCTTTTTCTTTCTCCTTGAACATCTGTATAAGCTAATAAGACAATGAATAGGTCAACATTTTGCAAAATAAGTTTGTCTGCTCTCAATCAGAGCTTTCAACTTATTGGATGGTATATTTTCCCCCACTTCTAACAGCAGTAGGCTAGCAGTTTCCCTCTGCTGCCAGTCTTCGTGCTAAGCTAGGCTAAACACATTGCAAACTTATTTCCATACTGGATGCACACAGATGAAAATGTTCTTATTTGTCTTTAGATCTTCTGCACAAGTATCATGTAGGAAATCAGCTCTCTTCAACCCAAATCCTCATGATCTGAACAGCAGCAAACTAGACTAAAACCCTCTCCTGAATCATCTCCCTAGCTGGTGGGTAGATCTGTACAAGAGATCTTCCTTCTGTATGCCACAAAATTGACTTTTTATACATTTTTTATTTTGCCAGTGGTCGTAATTTTCCCCCTTTCTTTTCCATTTGTCTTGCACAGTCAGAGACATCAGGGCTCATTTCCTTCCTCCAGAGAAAGCCATTTTCAACAGTTATTCCTTGTAAAGTATGAAAAACCTTGACAGAGATAATACTTCACAGAAAAATTTAGAACAATTTCATTGTGCCTGAACTAAGACTTATAATCATCACGCTTATTATCATCATCTTGCTTCCTGTAAATCACCTGATTTACCAAATAAGATGAAATTGTCACAAACAAAAACTAAATTTAAGCAATATTTTCTGTTCTTGGCGTTGGCAATAAAGCCACAATTAATTAATTAATTATCAAATAATTTAAAAAGTGTTGTTGATAAAATGTAATTTATTCTTATTCTAATTCTCTCAAGATATTTTCTCTTTTATAAGAGAGACCTGATCAAAATGGCAGCAAAGAATTTACACATATTAGTCACATGAAAAAGGCGATTTACAATATTCACGTATGGCGCAGTAAGATATGACCCGACAAGCATTAAAGAGAGATGATTGACTGTTTAAAACATTACATTCTTCATGAAACATGTTTTGAATGTACCATTTGAATGTCTAGTTCCAAGCCCATAAACCAGATTATCTATGAATGATGGAGAATCAAAATTACTGTTGATTTTCAGCACTGATAGATAATATTAGTGAATACAGGAGGCCAGACTTTCATATGTATAGCCCAGTATACTCTACAAAATGAACTGGTGGAAATACAAACTAGACAGAATTAAATACACAAACACACCAGTTATTGTCCCCAAATAAAAAAAGGATAAATTAAAAAGGAATATTCACATTCTTCCTGCAGTTCTTTGGGAGAAGAGAGACTTTCCATTTCCCACCAAAGAACCCAGCTACTTCTTTTCAATCCATAATCCCCCCTTAGGCCACCTCTTCAGGTTGTTCATATGAAGTTAAAGACATCAATGCAAAGAATCAGCAGCTCTACCTCCTTTTATTGACCGTGTGATCTTAACAACTCTTCATCGATCCGTCTCTCACTGACCTCATCTGATCTGCTCTTCCACACCTCTGCTTTGAACCAATTAAGCTCACAGGCTTTACCTTCTAAAAAAACTCTTCTGCTCGAGTGGTCAGAAGCAGCATCACGGTTATTTACGTGACAGCCTGGGACTGATGTAACGTTTGGTACAAAAGTTGTACTCAGCCACTATATCCTTTTTTTTTTTTTTTTTTTTGGATAAAGGCATCTGGTGTTCTGAGGAGCTGTGATTTAGAAATGAAATTACATCAAAATCTCAGAAAATGACTGCACCTGAGACATTGTGCCCTGACAGCTGGGACAGGGAATAATTTATCTTCCTCCAGACGGTTATAATTCCCTCCTCAGACTGAGTTTACGACTCAGAAATGCAAATCACTCATATACAGACATTAAAAATATAATCCTACACTTGTTACTACCATTATACAATTGTTACTTACCATTATAATTCCCCTTAAAGAGGACATATCATGCTCTACTGGAATATATTTGCATGATTTACAGTTCAAAAACACTCTTTATTTATCTTATACTGGCTCTTTATTCAGCCCCTCAGTTCAGCCTCTGTCTGAAACAGGCTGTTTTAGCTCCTGTCTCTTTAAGGACCCCCTCCTGATGAGCCCACTCTGTTCTGATTGGTCAGCTCCCGGAAGACTTCCGGCAACTCTGGAAGCTTCGTAAACAAGCAATAGTAGTCAGATTCAGCTTCTTTTTCCTCATTCTTTACTCAAAATATGAACCTCTGAAATACATCTGTACATGTTCGAGCCCAAATCCGATCTGAAATATGTGAGTGGACAATGTGAATAGCCGGAAACAACTTTAGCAACAAAGATTAGGAAGGATGGATGTTTGTGGGCGTGTGTGAACGATCTGATGTCAGTTCAGTGAGGAAGTAGAGGTAACATTGCAAATGGAGCGTTCAGAGCAGGATGAAGCCCTGGCTTTTGACTTGAAGATGGCATTTTTACATGTATAACATCCAACATAACTGTATAAAAATGACAGAAAATCACAAAAAGCATGACATGTCCCCTGCAAAGGGCAACAACTGTTGTGACTACATAGTGTGTGAACTGGGAGATGAGGGGACATCGGCCAGAGAGGAATGAGACTGACCACTGCTCAGTGTAGAATGAGTAGCCATGTCGAGCTGGTAGTCAGAGATAACCAGCCATGAGCAGCTGCTGTCAGAATCTACATGTTCATGCTGGAAACACAGAGTCCGCTGGAGCTTTGACCATCACTGGGAGCACATTCATGACCTTTTGTAAAAGTTTCTGTGTGGTAACTGTTGAGTTAGTGGCTCTACTATCAGAGGCTCTCTGCTCGCTGTATTTTACTGTTTATCTCACAATCGTGGCAATGAAAGATAAACTTTCCAGAGATGTAAAATCCTGTCTGTCAGTATTACAAACCGTTGTCCAGTGTTTTGGTGTTAAGTTACACCTACTGGACTTCCTGGCTCACATTTCATTGTCTTGCTGATACCTTAAACTGAACATGGCCTGAGTCTTATTGAAAGTATATGGCCTATTTAAAATAATGATGTGTGGGATTGAATAATACTCGGCTGTGAAATATGTGTTTGAATGACCCTCGGGGACTCTGGGTAGTTGGGTTTATCAGTACGTCTATATGGCCAATTTTGAGTTTCAAAATGTAAATCTAATCTTGACTTTAATCTTTACCCTAAAATCTAAATCCCCATCCCCAAATTAATTCACTTGATGAAAAATAAGCTCACAATGTAGGTCTCAAATTCAAATGGTCATTGACGGCATGCTTCAGGGTAAGAGGTGATTTATTTTTCCACATCTTTACTGTTTTGTTTGTTTTGTTTGACTTCTCAGAGTCTCCTGTTTTACATACAGCATCAGAGACTTTTGATTGGCGTCTATGCTAGTTTACAGTCCCTGAAATGTTCCTTGAAAATATCTACACTGCATCATTAAGGCTTTTTTCTCCAGGAGCTTCATAACCAGCAGTAGGAGGCTGGCTGTAACGGGCAGCTCCCACTGTGTGTGGAGAATGACTGTGCTGATGTGTTCGGCATACTAAATGCTTGAATTTCAAATAAATAAATTAAAATACAAAGAAGTAATCATTGGAACCTTGTGGATTAATGCATCTAGCGTCGTTCTCAGGTCTATTATTCGCCTCCGCTCTGGCATTTATGGCACATCGAGTCAAGATTTTGATCAGATGGTTTCCTTGGAAAGCAGTCGAAGCAATTTTCTCCACACTGCAATTTAGAGAACAAGATGCACAAACAATCTGAGCTGAAGTTGAGAGGAAAACAAAGAAAATCTCGCTCTTGCTGTGATTTCAAGTACTTAAGCTGAATGCTGGGAAATATTCCCTGCTCTTCAGTTCCGAGTAGAACAAGAGCATGTAATAGACAGGGGGCATTTATTTACTTTCTCAAGGCCCCCCCCCCCCGCTCAACACAGCATCAAAAATCACATATGGCTCCATTAGGCTGCTGTTTAAACATACAGGTGCAAAGCGAAGTGAAGCATCTGCCTGATGGGATTTCCAAAAAAATGAAGATGAGTCAGAGCACCTCAGAGAGCTGAATGTGTGGTCCTGTGGAGTTTAATGTGAGGAGCAAGTTACTTCACTGAAGGGTTGGGGGTTTCATTCCCAGCTGGACCGCCCCGTTCTGCAAATACACCCGCTCAGTATTGTGTTTGTCCTGCAGTAATGGGTAAACAGGCTTGTGAACTGAAGGCTGTTGGTTCAATCTGCCGACTCAGCTGGGAATATCAGGTTGAGAGGGTGAAATTAGTAACACTGAGCTGCAAAAAAATCAACTTCTTTGATAAATCAGTTAATTGGTTTAGTAATTTTTAAAGCAAAAATGCCAATAATTGCTGCTTTTCTTTGTCAAACATGACAGTAAACTGAAAATCACTGTTGAAACAGGACATCTTAAGACATCACCTTTGACTCTGGAAAATTATGATGGCCATTTTTCATTATTTTCTGTCAGACCAAATGATTAAATCAAGAAAAATAATCAGCACAATATTTGATAGTTGCAGCCCGACACTGAGCTCTACAAATTATTATAGTAAAGACTGAACACTGTGCAGCTTGCGGTGGTCACAATTGTAAATGCAAAGAAAAATCACAAAAAACAAATAATTAATAAACAAACAAACAAACAAAAACAACAAAAAATGTACAGTTAGGAACAGATAAAGGCAACAAAATTGTAATTGCATGCTTGATTTATAAACACTTGGAGAACCACATTAAAACTGTACCAACTGTCTTTTTGGCTACTTGTCGCAGCACAATAAGCTGTTAACACAACAGTAACATTGTCACCTATGATGTACTGTAACGTGGCAACCCTGTCAACTCAAAATTACCGTTCCCACACAACTAAACTGAAAATTCTTGATTCTGAGTGCCTGGAAGGTTTGGATTAACTTGTTGTAACCAGACACCTATGACACAGGTGCTTGTTTGCAGCTCTGAATTATTAATATTAATATCATTAATATTAAACTGTTGGTAAAGATGGCAACTATTAGGCGTTGCTAAGGAACTTGGAGTTATAGTTATTTATGCAAACAATAACCAACAACACCAACAACAAATCCATGATGGAGGCAAATCATCTGCTTCACCTCCATTGGTTCTTAGCCCCCATATCATCCATTACAGTCATGGAGCACACAACTTGTCATGTATTATCTCTTACATTAAGTTAATATGGCTAACATGTGGGAAACATTTGCCTACCCAGCAGATATGAGCGGCATTAGCATTAATTTGGTGTGGAATGTAGAAGAATATAGTCCGATATTCAGTCTCCCTTCAGCTCCATTTTGGTCTCCACCAGTTCCTGAGAAGATTATGAAGCTCTTTAGCAGCTAAATACTCCACTATGTTCACCAGCTAGTTGCTGTCTGTCTGCCGTTTGGGTTTGGCTTGGCAGGTAGTGAACAATGCGTTTGTCAGGGTTATTTTTTTAACACTGAAAATGGCTGCCTGCTTCTGTTGGATTTTGGGGGCTGAAATATGTTAAAACCCTCCATTCATCACCGTTCGCCTTACAGATAGTTGTTTGATCTGTTAATATAAAAACATTTCATGCAGCTTTATTTACAAGAGTGCATAAAATATTTTAAGAGACTTAGTTGATTCATAAAAGCCTGTCATGTATAAAAACTCACTTTAACTCAGTCGAGTGAAAATTTAACCACATGTGAAGAGTTCTGACAAAATATTTGAAGATGAAAGAGACTTGAAGACGTTTCGTAACGAACAGACATGTTATTCCGGTCTTGTTACCTTAAAATTGACCTTGATTATTTTATAAATGTGGCCCCAGGTGTGAACATTTGTAACCACAAGTGTGGAAAAAAAAGAATGAGTGAGAACCCAGATGCAGAGATGTACACATGGAGGCAGATGGATGTTCCACAGCTTTATTCTCACATGGAGGCATTTTAACACAACGGGGCTCTGGAGAGCAACTTATAAACCCCACCGCAATGTGACAGCCTGACTGTGGGGAAGATAAACAACTGCCTCCTGTCCTCATGAGCATAGGAATGACAAAAGTGTGAAAGGTTCAAACCGAGGGTCTTTAAAAAGGCAGCTCACAGGTGCAAACAATCAGGCCAATCAACACAGGTGAAACCAAAGAAAATAATTAATCTCATTTCTTTAGAGGGAAAAATGATTCTATGTTTGGATATAATGAAAAACAGATTTCATGGCTCACTATTCTTTCATGTTTGACTTTTATGTTTTGTGGTGAACAGCCAGTGAATGAGTTTCCTAACTGACAGTACAGATGTTCATTGTATCAATACACCCACTCTGTGTCTTTGTAGTGAGTCTATGCCTGCGTGACAGCTCTGATAACTGATTTCTTAACTTACGGGGAAACTTCAGTGCTTTTTTTTATATTTTCCTCATTCTCATTTTTGCCCTTTTGTCTCTGCACATGATGAAATTAAATCATAAATCACATCTCATAACTGCAAATTATTTGCTCAAGTGAAACGATGTACTTTGGCTGACAGGAAACATCCGCGTTTGTTTGGTATTCAGGCTCTTCTGTATTCCGCAGTTGTAATTATGACTCGGTTGTTGACGTGAATGCCGTTTTACAAGACGGAAACTGGTAATTACGATAAGTCCGATATGACATGAATGCAGCAAAAACCAGAGCCTTTGTGTGAACTGTTGGTTATTAAAATTTCTCATTGCAGAATAAAAAACGGCAAAAAGTCTTTCTGCAGAGCTGAAGGCTTAGCGTCGGTGCACCGTGACATCTCTTCATGCCTCCTTTTTGCAGCAAACTGTGTCAGAATTTTATGTTTATTGCTTATTTCTTTAACTTTAACATGTTTGAGTACATAATAGCCCTACAAAATGCAGTTAATGATACAGTACATTTTGCCTGTTTTTTGTATATGTGATGAAACATGATGAAATGGGAACAAAAGAACAAATCTTGGGCATCTATTATAATCTGTCTCTGTCTCTAAGCAGTTGCCTGTTGTCTACTACTGGAACCTCCACTGTATGCAAAGAGCTTAAGGTGTTCAATAACCTGTTTTCTTTCAGTGTACCTATTAAGTGACAGCTGTACTTTAAAGAAGATTAACCAATTAGCTGAAACGTCCCTGAACACCTCGGGAAAATGCACCGGATGACACCGACTGTCTCCTTCAGCCGACTGAGTTCTCTAGTGTAGCTCCTCAGTTTGTAGTTTACATGCACATGCTATCACCATCCTCACAAACACTGTTCGCCCCAGAGTGCTTAGCTCCTTTTCAACAGTGAGTGGTATCTTTGCCTCATCGCCCCGCGGTGCTTCAGCCTCTGGGGAGCTTCTTTTATTTTCTTTCCATGCAGGAATGTAGCTTCTCTTTTCATAATCAGACTCGAGATAAACGCAGGATGCTGCAGCGGAGGACGGCGTGCCAACACGAAGGCAGGAAATAGACGGTAATTGGCAAGTACTCTCAATCTGAGGCCACAGAGAGAATGGCAGCCCTGTTGTCGTCAATTGAGTACCATTCATTTGCACCTGCGGGTATTCATATCCGGGGGGTTCAATTGGGATTTGTTATGTGGGGAGGCTCTGTGGTTTCAGGGTTGCCATGGCATGACGTGTGTGTGTGCATAGACTACAAAATATGATTGATATTATTTGACAAACTGTAAATAAAATATAACAAGGTGAGACAACCCTCTGCTCTGAACACTAAAACATTAACCAGAGTCATTTTAGATGCTGTTGGAAGTGTGCAAAACTACATCTGATGAAAATCTTTCTGTAAGTGCATTCTCCTGTGTATCTGTATCAAATAGCAACACACTAAAAGACCACTAAAGGAGAGAATAATAATACAAAGTAATGTGAATAGAACAGCTGTTTAAGTTACATTAAACTGTCCACAAGCTAGTTCCTTGTGATTAATCAATGTTATAGCTAGGAAATGGTCAAAGTAGCCGGCATTACCTGCAAATATTAGAAGCAACCTGTCGCAATGTTGTGTTAAAGTTCTGTTTAAGCAGAATATCAGAGCAATTTATATTTCTGTTATTAAACCTGTCAGTTTCTGATCTATTTTTCTCCCTACCTTGCCATCCACCTATCGCTCTGCCATCTGCGCTGTCTTGACTGACTGAGGTCACTGATCTGCTGGGTAGCTTTAAAGGAAACCTATCGACAAAAAAAAAAAGGGAAACTCTGTGAAAGTTCTGATGTTTGCAAGTCCTTACATCACCTTATTTAGGCTCATGTTCTCTACAGCTACAAAGAAAACGTGTTTTAGTCACTGTTTGAATCATTAAGACAGAAAAAAGTATTGAAGATGTGTGAAGTTAAATGTCCCCTGATGACATAGAAGAGCGTAGGCTGAGCCCCAGACATCCTCGGTCCAAATGAACCCCTGTTCGTATCCTCTAAGCCAGATTGTGATACACTGTTGGGCAGATAAAGATGTTGTGGTTCATATCTTTGTGCTGGTTTCAAATTGGCTCATGATGTCCTGGTGAAAGCAACATGTTCTCATATCTAAATGACAAAATGGCTCATATAACCGTTCCAAAAACAACTCCTGAGTCTTTTCAGATCTGCCACCTCTATGGTTCAGGTCTGGTTAAGTTTAGGGAACAAAAACTATTTGGTTAAGGGAAATGAAAGATCACTCGTGGTTAAAAGAAATCAATATTTACTGTCGGTAGGAGATGGGATGTGTCAGTCATGATTAACAGAAATCAATGTTTACTGTTGGTCACATGCTTTGAACAACCAATCATCCACCTCAACCTTCTCCCCTGCTTTAGTTGTGTGAATGTGAAATTGTGACTTTGATTGGAATCGCACCATCTCTAAAATTAGCATCTCATTGAGTCTAAACAAACCTTCAGCTCCTGGTCACACCAGAAAGTAGCACAATAAAGTTAATTTGCACATCCTTGTGATACAGGTGGTGCAGGAAGCTTGGTGATGAAATGACTTCAGCTCGTGCAGCGGCTATCTTTGCTTTTGGCTAGTTTCCTTTGCAGCAAAGAGGAAAGATCTATTCATGCAGAGATCACAAGACTGCATAAAATTGGTGGAACATAAGATATCTTTTTTGCCATTATATTTGCATTAAAGAGATTTGGTATCTCTTTTAAAGCAGCAACATGTCATAGTGCACAGAAACCTATAGCATAATAGCATTTTGACAATAAAACATACATACTTCGACCAAAACTTGAATGTTTGGATTTGAATACATATGGAACAATACTGGAAAGCTACAGAATGATGTATGTAAAATCCTCAAAAAAAAAACAACAACCAAACAAAAAAGTGGTTAATATCAGAAGAACACAAAAAAATATTTTGCCATAACATGAAAAGGATTGTGTTAAAACGGAAAAAAAGTTTCTCATTATGACAAGAAACCAAGCAAATATTTTTTGTCACGGTGGCAGTAATACGCTGCCATACTCTGGTGAGCACAGCCTTGATGAAAGCCATCAACACCTGTCTTCTTTGTCTTTATTTCCCACCAGCTGCTTTACTGTCTAAAGCAGAGATCCAGTTTATTTATTATTTATTCTTGTGCATTCAACCTGTACTCACAAACCGGCAGACAGAAAGAAAAAGCTTTTAAAAATGCCCTTCAACCATACTCACAATGTAAAGTGAAAGTATACCATTTCTAGTTTTCACAATTTTCACAAAAGTAAAGAGACCTTGTACAGCCTTAAAGCACACGATGTGACTCGTATGACCTCTCTGCCTTTGCATCAAAACAACACAGACGGGAAATGGATTGCGAACAGAGAACGCTCTTTTTCTTTAGCTTCAAAGGAATCAGCGGCCGTGTTGTTATCAATGGAATGCATTCATTAACACCTGTGGGTATTCACAGGTGCTTCAAAAACAGACTTATCCCTGCATTTCATTTATTTCATGTGTTGTACCACATGTTTACACATGCAGTAATAAATTACGCTCTCTCTAAAGCCTTAATCAAATTTCTATTTTGGGTTAATCCAAAAATAAGAGCACTTTTTGAGTCATTACACACACACACACAGTTTTTAGTGTTGCTTAAAAGCAGGCAGGTGGTAGCCTATGTATCAACCTGTCACTTGGCACTTGGATTAAAAGAAAAGTTGAAGATGGATGAGAGTTAAAGGGGAATTCTACTAAATTGTCCACTACATGGGCATGAATTTTCCATTTTTTTCATGACACTCAGCAGGACTTTCAAAGAGCCTGTCAAGCGGTGCAGTTCAGTTGACGTCTATATAAAAAGGTGACAAATTTCCATATCCGGGGGTGGCAGGTTGGATGGCTGGTTAGACCCTAACTTTCAAAAAGTGGACTTAGTGGACTTAGCTGCAGGAGACCGCTGTAGTGATGTTAACTGTTGCTATGATGACAAAGGTTGCCTAACTTTAAGGAAGTAGTAACTTTAACCCACACCACCTTTCAAATGATCATTTTAACCCAAAGCATGATTTTTCTCTAACCCTAACCAGGTGATTTTTGTGCCTAAACCTAACCAGACCTTCACCAAAGTGTTATCAAATCACAAAGCATAATTATCTTTTAACAGTGATTAATAACGGTTTTGGAAAGCACAGATAAATTATGTTGTCCTGCTGATTACTGCCGATAGAGCAGAGCTCCTATGGGTCGTTCTGAAGTGCATGATACAAACGATCTGTGCTCCTGAGTCCTGACTGATAGAAAATGTGGTGCAGGTATGAAAGACACTTCCAATTGAAATGCATTAGTTTGAAAGTCATGCTGAGTCATGAAAACAATGGAAAATTCATGTCCATGTACACAAATGTATGGCTTAAATTTCATGACTATTTCACAAACTGCTGTGATACTGAGTTGGAGTGATAGAAAGCCACCTGCTCACAGACTTCTAATGTAATTATATGCAGATAAGTTTTCAGATTTGCGGAGTGCTGATATGAATGTCATCCTTTATTGTGTGAATATGAGCTACTCAAAATTCTACTGTGATTCATTCATCAACTGTGGCTCTAACTTCCCAAGTTATGAACTTTTTTTGGAAGCTTTTTTTTAACGGTATGAATTTCTCTCTGAAAGCTCAATCAAATTATGACCGACTTCTGGCTTTTAGCTGAGAACTAATTCTCCTGACATCCTGAGATGTTTACCGCAGACCCTCCAGCAAATAAACAAGAGATGACACAGCATTTGAAGCTCCCCGTCTATTGAATGAAGGTTTCAGCTGCTTTTGGCTCTGCATGTCGTTGCAGAGTTATCATTGCAAAGACAGAATAAAGCCTGTTTACTTTGGGTCTTCAGGCGCCCGATCGTGTAGTTGCATAGCAACCAGTTGGAATGAAATATAAAATGAGTTGATCAGAGCATCGTGAGCCTCCAACCAGCCAGCACCAACTCCCACAATTCCACATCTACGTTGAGTTAGGAAAACACTGAGAGCCATTTGGTGGGATGCTGCATATTATGTAATGAGTTTGGATAGAATCTAGTTAATGTACAGAAAAATAAGATTAAACTTTCTTGATTCTTGTGGATAAACTGACGTCAGTGTGGCAGCAAAAGTAAGAACATGAAAAACAGAAGAAATTATAGAAATAAACCATTACTGCAATCAATTATGTAAAGACACTAAAGGGCAGGTATACCCAGATGTGCTTGTTGGCTGGTTTAATAGGTTCGGGAACCCCCTTTAGAAGGGGCTGGGCAAGGCCGTTATCTGTCACCTTTCATGTGAACAGCCGTGTGCAACATCTATGAATGTCTTCCAGGAGAGACTGTCTAAAAACATGTGCTGTTAAAAACTATAATCATGCCGCACCCTCCCTATGATGGCTGGCTTTTCACTCTGTCTTTGAGTGTAGCTGTTCAGAACAACTGTAAACACTTTTAATTCCTGATGTGGTTGGTCAACACATCTTACAAACCAGTTCTGATGAACCATAAACCAACCTTAAAGTGTGTCAACTGAGTAAGGCTATAGTGCTAAAAACAACTGAGAAAAATTTAGAAATTAGCTACAAAAAACTCAAGACAAGATCCACTAATTCCTCATTTAGACCGACCCAGTGACGCAGGGTTGACCTGCATCAGTTGACCCTCCTCTCGACCAGGGATGGACGTGGGTCGGAGGCTGCCCCGCTTTGATGACCGTGTGTTTCTACCAGGAATGGAAATAAAGTGTTACAGATGTTTAAATGTCATTAAACTGACTCGTTGATGTAAAATTTGTGATTTTTAAATGAAGGAACAGTAGTTTTTTTTTCAAGATCAGACGAGATGTTACAAGGTGAAGGCAGCAGTCTGTGAACGCACCAATCATCATCTGTTTGAACCAAACTGTTTACTCTCTTCTACAAATATTTCAGTTAGGTCAGTCAGACAATACATAAGCATATAAAACATTATTTTCCAATCTGATATTAAGGGAAAAAAAAGGTTAAATCATTGAGAATCTCTTGTTTTTTCATCACCTGAAGTGTGGTGCTTGTTGGAGGCTTCACTGTCATCTGTTCATGTTTTAATATGTCTCAGAGAAACCCATCACATTCTGTCACAGATCAAACCTTATAAACCAACCCACCCTTCCTCACGATTGTTTCCTTCCAAAAATAGGTTAGCACGATCTAGAGATTTAAAGATGCAGTGTTTCATTAATAATAATGGGACTCTAATGATTTTCACTCGCACACTGTGTGAGCACAATAACACCCGACCTTATCATGGGATTATTTTGAGTCATCGACTAGTGCATCAAATCCCAGAATCCTTCCTTTCCTCGTTCTTCAAAGGACAACTACATGAAAGGTGCTATAAGGTTATAAGAGAAGTGCTTCGTAGCTGCTTTAAGGAATAGGACAGTGCGTAATGTGCGTGTGTGAGAGAGCGAGTGGCAGAAAAATGACGGTGAATGCGAGCGGAGCAGAGGAAAAGGTTAGCAGTAAATTGTCAGTCTGGCTGCAGCATGTCGGTTAATGCTCGTAATTTCGTTCTGCTTCGCATCATTGATGTTTTTGCTGAATGACAATAAAAGGAATCTTGAATTTGTTGTTTCCCCAACTGCTGGAAAAGTGAAGGGAGTTAGCGCCAAAGTTAGCGACAGCGGGTTGTCCTGACCTGACCAGGCTCACTTAAGGTGGACTGACCTTTAAGGTGGACCAGCTATTCTCATTTTAGTGTCAATCTCAGCTACTCTTAAATAGAGAACGGTGAAATGTCTGCTTGCTGAGTCTCCCAAGTTTTGCTCAGCACCCCTCCTACTGTTATATATCACACTTTCACATTTACATAACTTTTACTACATATATTTTTGATCAGTATAAACACAGTTTTTGCTCTGACCATGACCAGTAGACAACTAGTTGTGGAAGTGGACACTAAAAGCCACAAATAAAGTGGAATCACAGCAACAACAACAATGCAGAAAAGCAGCGAATAAATGAAGCAAACACAGCAACGAATGCAATTAAACACTTGCTTTCATAATAGCAGGATGACAAGAGTTGTGTTACATGTTAATGTGAACTTGTCCCCCTCAAAAGTAGATTGCACTTTGTCTCTGCGTATCACCATCAAACCTCTTTCATTCCAAATGAATGAGTTTGACCCGCTGCGGCTGTGAGGTAGGTAAAAAACACACCCAGGATTTTCTACTTGACTGATTTGGTGTAATGTATTACAGTAATTATCTCTTCCATGTGTCCTCTCAGAATGGATCACTGCTCAGCTTCATCTAATGCAACACTTAGAGCCGGTTTTGACACTCAGATATACAGTAACAAAAACAATCAATTAAACTGTTCTGACGACCAGAAAGAGATTTCTGTCTGCGACTTTTCTGATGTAACATCTAAGTTTTTCTATAACATCTGCTCTAAATCATCTGTCTCATCCATTTGTTCATCTCTTTGCTTTTGGAGCTGAGATCCACTAAAGTAGATGTAATGGGATGTGATTTTCCTTAAGCCACTATTTATAGAGTTTGAACATTTCTAAGTGCAAAAAGGCACAACGCCAGACAACAATGCTTAGAGCTTACAAAAAAAAAAAACACCTTTGCCATCAGAAAAAGTTGAAAGATGCTATAATCACATAATAATTTTACACAGTAACTTTTAAGAGCATTTGGACAAAAAATAGGACTGCTACATGTGTTTCATATTTTAGTTAATGTTGGCCCTTATTGTATTTATTTTTTTTAATTTTATTTGGTTGTATATTAAAAATACATAAATGTAAATGTGAACACACACATAAGAGTGTTTTCTAACCTGGCGCCCCTATCCCTAAAGCTTTGGTTAAGGTCTTGGCTAGGTTTTACACACAAATAACACTTAGCTAGGTTTAGGGAAAGATCGTGGTTTGGGTTAAAGTGATCACTTTGTTAAGGTTAGAGAAACATTTGGTGTGGTTTAAAGTTTCTACTTCCTTAAAGTAGACGATTGTAGTTTGGGTTTTTTAAAAAACTGCCCCGCCATCATTTTTCATGGGAAGACAGTCTTACTTCCGTTTGAATCATTACAGCTGTCTACACAGACTGTGCAATGGCTCACACTTAAATCACCTTTTTACATATAGCTGTGACCTGAAGCGTATTCTTATGCTTCAAGTCTATTTTCTTCCACTGCATGTGTGTATATACTTTGTGTTGGGCTGTGAGCCCTTCCAGAACATTTGGACAGCAGTATTGCGGCTGGATGCATCGAATGCAGACACTGATCGAGGACTGAAGCAGCTGCTGCTTTTGCCACACAGAATGTCAGATACACCTACACACACACATAAGAAATCCTGTGCAGGAGAGGTGGGAGGCATAAGGCTTGCACAAAAACCTGTAAAACTCAAACCGAGATAAACAGATGACATTAATTATAAATAATAAAAAGATGAAAAAACAATTACAGCACATATTGGCTTTCTGTCCTCGATCCCTGTGTTCAGGGATCATTAGTGAAATGCTAAAACTTGATCCCTGACCAGTTTATTGATGTACAGTCCAACTATATTTCACAAATGGATGAAACTTAACAATGGCTCAAGGCTGATAAAATAACCTGAAAGCAAGATCCCAAAACATTAATTGGGATAAAGAATCTGAGACCCGAGTGAAATCAAGCTCCATTTAACAGAACTGAACTATCATTAGTGAAATGACACAGTACACAATACAAACTGACATAATTTCCTGGTTATTAGCCAGCAGCAACATCACTTTGGATTGTGTTTCATGGGATTTTCCTGCATACGATGAACCAATACAATACACAGTGAGTAAAAGATGAATACTGAGTGGCTGAAAGGTCATTATTCAGCATTTTTTAAATAATTCTCCCTGAGCGAGTAAGTGACATTCAGCTCTGTTTAGCCATAATTTAGCCCCATTTCCCCTCTGTCTTCTGTCATTCTTCCTTTCAGTTGTACTTTTATTGTACAGGGATTTTAGTATTTTGGAAAACAAGCAAACAATAGGTTTAAGATTGTAAAAAAAAAATTGCTAGAGAGAAAAATAACAAGAATACAAGAGGGAAATGATTGTACAGCTTTCAAAAAGATAATAAGCCCCTTTATGGCTCATCTGAATTGCCAGCCAGAATAGAGCATATATTATAAAACACTCTCAAATCCATCCTGTTTATCCATAGCAGATAGTGCAATATTTCACCATGATGAGCAAATGACAGAAGCCTTGGGGAGCAATGATTTCATGGGAGGTTCTTTAGAAGTCGATAGCACATGTGGCGCGGCTTCAATAAGTCATTATCATTGCATCACCTCCCTCAAGTGCCTAACATGGCCTGAAAAACGTCTCTTCAAGTGTCAATTTTTTATCAAAGCAGCTACCTAGATTTTAAATAAACCAGGTCTTTAAGGACTTTACTGGTAATGTTCTTTTTTTTTTAATGAAATGTGTATTTTTCACTTTGGGAGGTTTTTTATCTTTTACCTCCCTGAAACATGGCAGCATCCTCCAAACAGTTACATCATCCTGCTCACATCTTCTCCTGTGCATTCTTTGATTTTCTCTGTGTGTGACTTGTGTTGGATATGTAAAACCCTGCATGATGATTTGCATAAGATGTAGGATCGGAGCAGTGCATGCATGCTAAGCCTTTGATGTTTCTGGTTGTCCCCTCCCACAGTAAATCTCTGCCTCCGTGATAATTATGCGCACTCACATTCTTTATTCTCTATTTGGATCCCCATTAGTTTCCATAAAGTGGTTGCTAGTCTTTCTGGGGTCCACACAAAAACAATAAAAACAATCAATAATTAAAAATCACACTGTATGAATACAACAAAAAAGGCTAAAACAAGCCAAATATAAATAGATCAGAAAATAAGTGACATAATTCTACATGTGAAACAATAAAGTAGTAACCTACAATGAAGACAAAAACAAAATTGTCACAAATACACAACAAAAAGACAACAAAAACAATCAAAGATTCTGAAACAGCAAAAAGCACAATAACATCTATATGAGATTCATCAATTTTTGTTTTAGTGACTTTTTAAAGGAAAATCAACTTTTTGTCTGTCTGATGTTGATTGGGATCATTTTCCAAACAGAAGAAACTCTATAAAGAAAAGTTCTCATCATACAATGTGTTTGTGGACTTGGCACTGCCAGATGACCAGTTCTCACTTGACGTGTATTAGAGACATGACTAAAACCAGTACACACTAGTTTTTCACAAAATAAGTGTAGTGTACTATTCCAAATAACATTTTGCATGAATAACAGAAGACATAATTTTAATTTAGCTTCCACTGTTAGCCATGATAATCATTTATGCATCACACACACACATTAGCACAGAAAGATCAATGAAGATTTAATCTGACTGCTCTGTTCAGTCCAATTTGGAGTTGTTTTTAGATGTTTCTCAGCAGCACTTGACCAAATAACTGGCCAGTACTCGAGGTTTGACAGAACAAGTGACCAAACAACATGAACCATAACAGAAGACGGACCTTATGCAATACAAGTGCAGTGGCATTAGCAACAACATTCCTACTACCAAATACAATACATTTAGTTTTGGCAATGTTTAGTATTAATTTGTTCATTCTCACCCATTTGGTGATGCTATGCACAACTCAACATGTAGATTCTCTCTCAGCGCCACTGGAGTTGGTGATGCACAGAACAAAGCTGAGTCATCAGCATATATAACTACATCAGCATTTTTAAACAACATATGGTAAATCATTTATGAAAATTGAAATATATAAATAATGATGTTCCCTTGTGGTGTTCCACAAGGGAGTTTTCACATATTCTATCCAGACACTTCACATTAGAACTGGGCGGCCTGTAACAACAACCAGTTAGAATAGACTGTCTGTAGCCATATTACTTCAATGTACATACTTGTAATATCTTTCTGTAGCAACTGATATGTATTCTTAACATAAAATGCAACTTCACCACCATATTTGTCCCTGTCTCTTCTATATAACCTATATCCTTCGACAGCTAGCTCAGAATAATCAAAAGTAGTGTCCAGGTGTGTTTCTGACAGTGCTTTCTGGTAATCTCATGAGCCTTGTTCTTGATGCTGCATATATTTAAGTGAGCTAATACTAATCCCTTCCTTGGCAAACTTACAGATGTAGTTTTGTTATTTGAACACAGATTTTTGTGCCTTTTAATTTCTTCGCAGATGAAAGGATACTCTGTCTGTCTTTAAAGTGCAAAAGTTTTACAACAATTATCCAAGGCTTTCCCGCTCCCCTCCTGGTAATGACTAATTCTCTCAATATCCATATTTATGCCATCTAGTCCCAGGCTGCTGGAGAGCATTTGTTGAACCTTATTCTCTGCTCTGATTCACTCCAGTTCTCTGCTTTCTCGTCTGCAATGCCATCAATTAAAATGTTTGTCCTCCTGCAATGATTTTGAGTGTAGTCCAGCTTGGTAAATAGCCCATCCATTTTCTGGTTAGAATTCATTATGTTGTTTTTCAAATGGCTTTGTCTTTGTTTCAGTCTCCTTGTATCCCCTTCTTGTCTCTTCAAACTTATCTTGGGTGAATTCCAAGCTGGTCTTCGGCTCCTGTGCATCTCTAATAACGCCATCCAGTCTTTTGTTAGTTCCGTCCATGATCATTTTAATAAAGCATTTGAAGTTTTAATGCTGCTGAAGTCCTCTTTGTAAAACTCTCTCTGCTGTTCCAAAAACTGGGAGAGTACACTCATTGTAACCACTGAATCATCCTCACAAGGGGATGTCTTATAGTGTGTTTGGGAGGCATGATCTGTCTTACCGGGATATACCAAGAACTGATAGATAGACACTGATATCCAGTCTGGCCTGTATGTCAGAAGCCTAATAGGCCCAGAAGTCCATCAACTTGGATTATAGCCACAAACTCAAAAAAATGATGTGATATTGTCCACAATGTTGAGAGAAAATACAGATCAAATGAACAGCTGTATTTAGGAGTTACAGACAGGATTACGTAGATTCTCATTAGATTGTAAAACCATCTGTGTCATGAGGTTGGTTCTCCATCTGCTCTTAATGTGTGATGTGATTGCAACACAGCTTTAAATAAAAGATATTTGACAACACAGATGTTGATGAATATTTTATAATATTATCATTTAAGTATATTGACCTGGGTAAAATGTGTGATTCCTTTCTGTTTGCACTGCCTAATTCCACATCAGTAAGCAATAAATCATAAATTTGAGCCTTGAGACAAGTAAGATATATATTACTGCAAAATGGTACAAAATTCTGTCTTATACTTTACATTCAGTATACTTTGCAGTGCTGCACTTTGTAGACTTAAGGTTAAGCTGCTTTTTGAGGCTTTATCACTTTGTGCAAAAGAGGCTGCATTTCCAAGTATTTACTTAAAGGGTCAGTTCATCCAAATCACAAAATGAATGAATAAATAAATATATAATTATCAATTAAAGGATGGGTTCATAATTGTTCATGTCTCTCTTAAAAAGGGGCCAGAACATGCTTTTTGTGATTTTCTGTCATTTTTATACTGTTACAATGTTGAATGGTTCTCCTACAATGTCTATGTTAAACATGGTCAAGGTTCCAAGACTTGAGGTGAATGTACTATAAGTAAAAAGTTACCGCTACTTTGCCATTTAACTGACGTTAGATCGTTCGCTCATGCCCACAAACAGCCGTGCGTTCCGTAGTCTTTGTTTTTAACGTTGATCCACTGGTTCTTCACGTTGTCCACTTGAATATTTTGGATCAGATTCGGGTTCAAACATGTACAGATGTATGAGATGTTTATATTTTGAGTAAAGAACGAGAAAAACAAGCGAAATACGACTGCTACTGTTTGTTCATGTAGTCTTCAGAGCTGGAAGCTAACCAATCAGAATAGAGTGGGCTCATCGGGAGGGGGGCCTTAAAGAGACAGGAGCTAAAACAGAGGCTGAACTGAGGGACTGCATAAAGGGTCAGTATGAGATTTTTGTTTTTTGAACAATAAATCATGCAAAGATATTCCAGCAGATCCTCAGAATATAAATATAGACCTTAAATGTGCATGTTCTATGTCCCATTTAAAACAATAATCATTCCTACTATCACTATGGGCCATTAAGAGATTCCTTCCTAATGCATTTCCAATGTAGATGATGGTAGACAAAATGCACAGTTCTCCTTCAGTGCAAACATCCATTTCAAAGTGAGTCTGTGTCAAACAAATCAAGTGGATAACTTCTGGCTCAAAGCATTGAAAAAATACATTTGAAAAACATCTGTATGACAAAACATAATTAGAGGCATTTGATATAGATACGCATACCCTTTAATATAAGCTCTACAATGAAAAATTGGAATGGTTGGACAAGTAAAAATATAATTTTCTAAAATAAAGTTGTTTAGTAGATTCTGGTGTATTTCAGATGAATTATAAATCGTATTACATGTATTCTTCCTCCTGTACTCTTTATGCAGCAGCTTTCTGTCCAAATCACATTTCCCCTTGAGGACAATTTATTGTTGACATCATTGATAACAAAAAAGGAAAATGCATAAAGGTCTATATCTGATGTTGAAGCTGAGGATTCATGGTTCAGCAAGAGCAAAAGTACAATGTTTTACTGGCAGAACACATAGCCCACTGCCTTTGCAGGGACTCTCAGGATGGTAGAATTTGCTGTGCATGAGAATGATTTGTCATAGGCTGAGCAAGGTGTAGGTGGATTATATCTTTGAGGATCTGTATGCAAGATATGTGAGAGCAGAATATAAAGTGGATTTGTTTCTGGAGTGCAAAACTTAAGATTCCACTTGTTGTGAAATGAAATAGTTCTGAAAAATCCTTGACTTTTTGCATGTTTATGGAAATGTCTGGTTTACCTTAAAGTGGTTTCATTTCTATGTGCATACAAAGAAGGATATCCTTGTACAACAAAAAAAGAATAAAATACATATTTAATGAAAAGCAGCCATTGAGTGGTGTGAAAGAACGGTCTCTCAGTGGATGTCACTTTGATTGAGTGGCAGTGAATATGCCTTCATCATCTGTGAGACGCATACTTCTGGGCAGGAACTCTGTTCTATATTTAGTTAAAAAGGTGACAGCCCAAAATGAATGAGTTGCGGAAATGGTCTGTAACTGTTAGAGATGCGCACCTTGACCTGATTGACAGGTTTTAAAATTTAAAATGGTAATTTCAGACCAAGTAAAATCCGAAAGGAAGGGTTATATATGTCACAACGATTCTCCAACTGAAGAGACTATCTCTGTCCTTTTACCTACAGGGATTGACCCGAGGATTTGAGCAATTACTTGGAACGGCCTTGAACAAAGAGATACTCGCTGTATTCAGAGAACCATGGTTATATATGTAACCACTGTAGGCAAAAATCTAATAATGTAATCTTACTGGTTCCCTTTTACAATCTAAAAAAGATGTTTTGTGTGTTTTTTTGTGTTTGACTGTATATAAAGATGGATGTAGCGAGGTGTGATGTCACCCATTGGTTTGCATTGGAGTCAGTTTGAAGCCCAGAGTTGCAGCTTAAAGTCAGCACCATCTTTTTTTGTTTGGAGGCAGGCACTTCCAGATAAGGATGTGATGTGGAGTGTTGCCTTTCATGCTCTGGAAACACGTCCCGCTACCTCAGACCCAAGCTAATGCTATCTTACTGGGAACAGTAACACTTGGGCTAATGTTAGCTACTTTAGCTAGACTGCGCTAACAGGCCACGTATTGTAGGCAAGTAACATTGAACTTACCAACATATTGAGACAATAGTCTCACTCAGTGTGAGTGCTGGAGTTGGGGAGAGCAGAAGGTGAGCCAACTGTCAATCACAGCTGTCAGTCAACACCCACAAGATAGACATCAAAGCTACAATTAGCCTTCAAATTGTATTAACAGCAATAATTTCCTAAATGACCACCAGTACACTTATTAGAGGACCTGAATGCAGCAATTGAGACCATAGGGACTATGACTTGTCGAAAAAAATTGACTTAGTATTTCTCGAGAGAAGTTGATGCTTTTCGAATGAGAGTTGATTGGAGCATCTAGTGGCCATCGGTGGAATTGCACTTTAAAAGGTACTTCCACCTCAACTTCAGCCTCAAGCTGATAGTAGCCGCTTGGTTTGAAAGCATGCATTTTTAAGGACTAACAGGAGATAATAATGATAATTGAAATATGCCTAAGATACAGTAGATGTCTTTAGTTTTATAATTTATTGCAAGCATACACATGTTAAGTTTACAATAAAATACATAGTATATACAGTAACATTTACAGTTTTGCAATATAATATATTCTTTTTTAAGAAAAGAGACAAAAAACATGTGAATGAGAAAATTGATCACAGAGAACCAAAACATAGAAATTATACTAAAGCATTACCGAAAAGGAAAGAAAGAATGTATCCATCATTATTTTTTTAAAAAAAAGGGTACATATAGCTACATTCAGTACTGTATATATTACATATTGATCTATTATTTTTCTACTGGTTTTTGGTATTGTTTTGTACATTTATTCATCTTCATAATGTATTTATATGTACTTTGCAACTGTATGCACTTTCTGGTTAGATGCTAAACTGCATTTTGTTGTGCTGGTACTTAATCTGTGCAATGACAATAAAGTTGTATTTAATCTGAGCTAATCTAAACATACTTTGATTAGTAAAAAGACCAATATAGATTTGTTGATTGAGTTTTAATTATGTGGGTTATTCTCTCCATCTCTAAAACTCTGTTTACTTTTAAATTCCAGTTTTTTTTAAGGAGGTATCATTTTTTTTCATTGGCATTGGTATATTTAACAAGGCCAATATACACTAATAAACACTCCTTTCATTATGTCCATGAAAATAAAAGTTATTGAAGGATACAGGCATGCAGATAAAACAGTTGATTAAGTGTAAAGTAAAGTAAAGATAGAACTTGATGGAAAAGTCATCACGTAATCTGGTATGTACATGTTTTGTGCTTTGGCAAAATATCTGAGTGAGAAAGTAACATTTAATTTATGCTGAAGGCAATATTTTGTGCCAATATTCAGCTTCTTCCCATATTCCTGCCAAGATTTTATTTGTGAGGTATTTCCACCTCACCAGTTCATTGGCACAGAGAAACTCTGAGATACATGATGCCTTCGAATCAGGTATGTCAGAGTGACACACCAATATATTCCTTTTTTTGTACACTGAGTTTTTACCTGTGACTTCTTTCATTGTGTCACAGAAAAAAAAAGCAAAAGCCCACATGGTCCATCGCACACAGAGGAGACAACTGAGTCAGAATAGAAAGAAACAACTCAACATTTATTGGTGGTGACGTCCAATTGATCTGGAATAAGGCTGGGTAATTGCACTTTCCTTTCATGTTGCGTCTGTTTGGATTCCGAGACCAAGGAGGATTACTCCGCCTCCAGCAGACTCCCACGCTTGGAAGGCTCACTTGTTGTGATTAAAAAAAAAAAAAATCCTCCAATACATCAAACACTCCTGTTACTTGGACCATACTCGCTTCAGAAAAAAAAAAGCAGTGCTTTGGAGGGTGGGAGTAAGTTTACATAGTCTTTACTTTTGGACACAAGATTATTCACTGGCTATTCTGTCGCTGAGTGTTTTTATCTCGTCTCTTAGTCCAGATCTTTTACTCAATATATGTGCTTCTGGCTGCGATCTCTTTCAAAAGTCTGTGCTGACATCTGGCTAAGACCCCTTCACATTTTATACATCTGTGGACATAAGGTAGTGCAAGGAAAGGCAGTATAAAGATGTCAAGCCAGGGCTACTTTTGAAGTGCCAGGCATGCTCAAAATGTGGATGTCTCTGCAGCATCTATTTTGGATGTCTGCACATGTCTAAAAGAGGTTTGCTATCAGGACATCTGGTGACAACTCGATTTGAAGGTCCATGTCTAAAGCTGACATTTTCCTGGGATGTTTGCTATGGTATGGTATGCACCCATGGCCATGATATATATTTTTTCCTTTGGAGGTCTAGAGATATCATATACAGATTCAGGAGCTGGACTTTATTTTTAAATGTGTGATAGATAAGTTGAAAAAATATCATTGGGGGAGCGCCCCGGTAGCCTGATGGTTGCTGTACATGCCACATAACCGCAGCATCCCTGATTTGATTCCAGCCAGGGACCCTCGTTGTATGTCATCACCATCTCTCCCTCCCCATTTCCTGTCTGCCCCCTCGCTGCCCACTATCAAGTAAAGGTGAAAATGCCAAAAAATAATCTTAAGAAAAAATGTTGATAGGTTTTTACCAAGTAACAATCAATCTGCATCCAGAAAACAGGTTGTGAGTTTATTAAATTGTCATTCTTGTATTCTTGCAGTTCCATATTGTTTGTTCACAATAATAAAAAATGGTGAAATAGTGAGGAGTACCACCTTCATGCTTCAACATTTAACCAACATTTCAAATGACAAAATCCAACCAGAGATATATTGTAATACCACCTCTTAAGAATGATGGTTACATTTATTAACAAATAATTAAAAATGGTAAAAGACCCCATCCAGGCATGTTTTAAGACATGAAAATACGCTTGAATAATCTGAATAAAAACGGAATAATTTCTGTCTGATATGTTTTTTCTGGAAAAAAATACAATTACGTAGTAACAAGTTCTTAAAATGGCATCAACTCCCTCATCAAAATAGCTGGACAAATATGCAAATATTTTCATATCAAAAGTCCAATTGCTGGACACAAGATGTCTCCTACTTCAAGGTCTTCACATTGGTATAAGTTGCATACTGAACCACAAACTTGTCTGAAGCCTCCAAACTTGTTATGATGTCACAAACCATGCTTGTACATTCGTGTGTTAAACTGAGATTTTTAGTGAGCACAGAAGAACTTTCCACTTTCAGCAGATGAATGTGAAAACTGTCGTCTAGTGTCAAACTCTGCACATACATCGTTCTGCACAGAGAAGCTCAAACATCCAAGTGAAGTAACAATAAGTTAAAGTTCCCCTGCACTTAAAACTGTGTTTGACAAATTAAAAATGAATTATTAAATGGATATAATAGATATCCTGCAGAATTCAGCCGCAGTATATGGGAAAGGAATACTTAACTATCACCTCCTGTGCCGGTGAAACAGCAAAGACTGCAAAATAAAGAGAATTGTTGAGTTCATAAGTCGGACTGCGTACAAGTGAGAAAAGAGAGTGAACACTGCAGTCAGCTGCAAACTGTTCCAGGAGATAATGATACAACAGGGAAAGTTAAAAAGCTGGTGTGCCTTTAGAAAAAGTGCAACACCGTCCTTTTTAAAGTAACCAAAGCAGTAAAAGACCGAGGTGAATCACAATGACCTAAACGAAACTGTCTGAGAGAATATCAAGCAGGGCAAAACAGCAGTAGGTATCCTGCGGCTTTAGTATATAAATCAATCCCCTGCAAACTGCAGGAGACTCAGCTGCGACGTGAGCTCCTTCACCTTTAGCTTGTGCTTCTCTCAGAATGACTTTTACCTGCCGAAAGTCTGCATCTCACATGGTTGCAGAGGAAAATCCATAGCTCACTAATAGTGCTGCTGAAGCAGGAGATTATCTGAAAAAAAAAAAAACAATGGCTCAAACAAAAAAATCATAACTAGTAGATGAGTAATGTATCCCCTTGAGCCTTTACTCTTGGGTCTAAATGTTTGTACTTCATCTTTTAACGATATCAAACTGATAACAAAACATCTGTAGTCTAACGTCCAAATTATGTGTGCTGCATAATACAAGTATCAGTTATGCACTCATATGTACATTATGTTGTTTACCTGGAATTAAAATCCCAGTATTTTCTGTGAATTCTCAACAAAATGTGTATTTACTGAGAAAAACATCTGTGCAATATCAGGAATTTCATGCAATTCTCCAAACTAATGTTATTACAGTAATGTGACTGGATCAGCTTTTCACTTGCAGCAATTTCTTCCAGTTACTTTTTAATGTAAACAGCAGCTTAAATCAAATATGCAGATCTCCACTGCAAATTCCCCATTTTCTCAAAACTCCAAAAATGATGTCAAAATGGTGGCATGTGATAGATATTCCCTCCCTGCCGCTGCATGCAGTTTTAACATCTGTTCAGCTCCATAAAGACACGCTTCAATACAACCACTCAAACTTATAACTGGTAAGTGGATCCGATGAAAAGAGAGGATTTCAAATGATTCAAAAATGGTTTTCATTGCGTTTCTTTTCCACTTCAAATGATGCTGAATGAAAACCAAAAGGGTGACGTCACACCTCGCTACATCCATCTTTATATATGGTCTTTGGTGTAGACACAGATGGAGGACTGAAGCTGCTGCTCTGCTAATGAGCTGCTTTTGCTATTCAGCCTATGGAGACTTAAAATTAGTGTCAGTTGAACCTTTAAGTTTTGAGCCGCTGGCCAGCATCTGGTCTGATTAGCATATTGTAATTTGTTACTACAGAGTGGCTGAGGAAATAAATGGTTCTACTTTTATGAATGTACAGGATATATTATTGATAACAACTCTTCGTATTCTCCAGCCGAGTTAATCCTTGGAACCCGTGTACGCACCAGAAATAAACTGCACTGTTTCCATCATCCCTCAACATCTGAGCAAAAACTTTTGTCATGTGGCAAAGTCTCACTTCCTTGAGTCCTTGCAGATCAGTCGAGTGTCTTTTTCAAGGAGCGCAAGTCCGCTTGGAAGGGCCAGATGGTGCGATCAGCTGGCCTCCTCAGAGCTCGGCATGAATGTGGCTTGTCCTCACTCAGATCCCTTTGTCGTCTAATGCCTGCTTGGATCTCAGTCAACCTGTGCCAGGCCGGGCGGATCAAAGGGAATATTTACAAGGCGCTTCTGTGTCAGTCTGGCTTTGAAAAGAAGCGAGGGGGTCCTCCTTCTTTTGCAACTCGATTCAACAGTGGAAGAACTGGAGGCTAACCTTGTACTGCTTGGTTAACGTTCAAAATGGAAGAGGATGTGACAGAGCTACTGATGTATGGAACGCTTGATCTTGGCATTGTTTCTTACTTCGCTCTGGTATGGCTGATTAGCAGCTTGCGAGTCGTCACTTTACATCGAGGCCCCCGGTGAGAGCTGAGTTTTTCCACACAGCCCCCGCATTATAAATAGATTATTGAGCTCCTTAGTGACGTTTCTTGATGTATGGGCCCCTGTGGCTTTTCTCAGGTTGTTGATATGCGAATGTGTTTGTAAGGAAAACAGTTAACACAACACTTCAGACTTCTTAAAAGGCCCAGCCTGTCATACTCCTGACCATACTGTGTAGAGATAAGGGCTATTGACATGCATAGAGTGTGACCACTATATGAAAAATCAGCAGTCTGTACATTTACCAATTAATCAAGATCGTACAGGTATATAAGATTAAGATCAACATTTCAGAGAACATTTTAGTTCTCAAAAGTTTCAAAAGAGTTTTCAAAGTTTTAATTTCTTGCAAAGTAAATGTTCTGATTAAAAATACTTCTGTTTGAATCGACAATCTAATATGCCAGCAGGTCTTTAAAATAAATTAAAGGTTTGTAGATTTTAGATAAGCACAAACTGCACATTTTGAAGTGCTCTTTTATTGTTTTCCCCATCTATCCTGCATGGAAGAAAAATTTGCAGTAAAAGAAAACATGTTTTAATGTAAGCTACTTACCATATGGTTAATTCTTGGCAACATTTTATACGTTCACAACTTAACTTCTCATATGAACAAAGGTGATCGTGCTAACCTTCTAACTAAGCACCGAACCATTTAAAGTGTCCTTTGTTTTCAAGTCTTTGCTGGTCAAGATGGAGTCAATACCAATTAACAAAACTGAATCTACAGCCATGCTAGCAGCTTTGCAAGTTGTACTGTATATTTGCACAGTGGTGCTTTTAGCTAAATGCTAACATCAGAATGATAAAATGCTCAAAATGACAAAATGCTGATGATTAGAAGGCTTAATGTTTACCATATTCACCATCTTGGTTTAGCATGTAGCTGAGGCTGATGGGGAATGTCACTGATTTATAACCAAATACCTGCAAAACTAAAGTATTGGACAAATTATATTATTGTCATACCATTAAAATGGTCCATCATGGTCAATACACCATATGTCTGATCTGATGATGTTGAAAAACCAAGAGGAAAAGAAGAGGTATTTCACTCAATACCAAAAACGTCAACCTGCTAGTGCAAGAGGAAAAGTCAGAGGGTTCACCAAATATGTTAGCATACATTATCTGGGAAACATGAATGTCTGAACCAAATTTTGTAGCCGACAGTTGGAGAGATATTCCAGTCTGGGCTAAAGTAGTGAACCGAGGGAATGATTGACATTCAACTCTACTTGACCTTTATTTATTTATTTTTTACCTTTAATTTTATTCTGGGTAGTTTTGCTGAGAGCTCTCTTTTTCAGAAACATCCTGCTCTCAGTCACACAGTTTCACATTCTCACCTCGATGCTCCCCAGCACCACAGCACAGTCTGATCTGTTGGCCACTGCGCAGCTCCACTGAAGGAGTTTGAGATTATGAGCCATGCTCGAGGGCACTACAGTAATGGTAGTGAAGTATGGGAAAGCACTGCTCTTTCATTCTCTCTCACTTTTTAACTTTTCTTACCACTACTGAAATGAACTCCTGTTAGATTTACTATTTAAGTTTACATAGTTCTGCTGCAGTGAAGAGACACTTACATACTGCATTAAAGTGGTATGTGCTGATATTTATATATTCATTTAAACCAGTAATTCATTATTCTCACCTGCAGGTTGAGTGTTGAGCTCTGAGTAATCACTGGAATGGAGTCTATTCTTATGATAAAAGAGAGAAATTCCCTTCTGAGAGCCCAGTACAATGATGTTTAATACAGTAACAATAGTGCAGCTGTTCCAGAGTCTCAATAGTGATGACAAAGTCATTAAGAACACACGCTTTGGTTTGTTGTTGTTTTTCATTCATCAAAACAATCATAAATAGCATGAAATTACTTAGGTGGATTTAATCTGATGTATTTAACCTGCACTTTAATATATGGAAAAGTATTTTCTGCAGTTGATTACAGCTGGAACTGATTGAAACTGGATCACATTTAATGATAAAACACATTTAATTCAGTGTGGAGCAAAGCAATAACACAGCCAGAGTTGGAGATATTTACAAAAAAACTGACAAAGACTGTGAGGCTTTCTAGTAGTATAATGTCATAAACTATAAACTTTAGAAAAACATGAAGGTATCCTCTGAGACATGGATGAAACAAATAATTGGTTTTGTATTTTGTGAGAGAATCAGCTCCTTTTTAACTGGATTTAAATTGGAGTCAAATGTTTTGGAGCCGTCAGCAGTGATGTTGCACCTATCTAAGGACACTTCAAGCTCAGTTTTAGTTGTGGTAGTGGCTACTTGCTTTCAACGCAGTGCCACAAAATACTCTAAAAGCTGTGAATCAAGATTATACATTATTGACACAAATAGAGAAATTTTGCTTATTGGAAAGCAGTTAAAAAGGAAGTATGTGTGTTTAGTTATAAATACTTCAACCAATAAAACTGTGACCTCTGTGTTTTTGCATCAATTTGTGTCACCTAGCATGAATCTGTGTATGTTAGGCTTGAATTATAGTGAATATAGCGAATAAATAACATGATTTCACACTTTCAAGTTACACACACAATGCGTCCATTAGCATCTGGAACACCTGAAACAGATGAGGTATTTTAAACATTGTAAACAAGTTGATGTCTAAACAAATCAATGCAGAAAAAAAAAGGTGTTATGGGTGCATGCTTATACCTCCCAAACAACAACAACAACAACAACAACAACAACATATTGTGCAATGCAGCATGTTGAACAAGCTAATTGGTTGATCCGATCTTCTGCAGGGAGGTCAGTTTAAAATGGAAAAGAAAAAAAAATGTTCATACAAGCATAAAAGAAACACCTGTATGTGTGCCTATGTGCAGCCTGGTGAAGTAGACTGTAAAATTTGGTGCACTGTGGAAATGACATGGCTGAGCACTGAGCAGCAACATTAAAAATTCATGATTTCACAGATTACAACTTCAGACAGTTTCAGAAATGACTCATCTGACTGAGCTGAGTGATTGAGTCGCGTACTGCAACCTGCACCTATTGTATTAGCTAGAACAAATTTTTTTACTTGTGTTTATTTACAAAGTTTGTGTGAAAGTTCTCATTTTCAGTTTATCAATTTTATCTGGAACGTAATAACTTTTGAATCGATTTCAACCGGTCCCTGCCTGTGTTATCAAATCCTTCTCCATCCAGAAATAAAAATTCCAAAAAAAAAAGGCAGATGTCTTGTTTGGGAATGAACTCCTCACATCCTCAGTGAATAATCTTTTATTTCATCTTCAATCGAGAACACATCCGCTGTGATCTCTCGGATTTCAGACCGGGACTACAGACAGCTATGGAGGCCAAGGATAATGACTTTGTGACATGAATAAATGACAGCGGACCCTTCCTCCTCACCTCTGGAGGATGTGAGTCCTGTCACAGTTCTTGTCCTGGAGCACAGTCTGGGCTGTAATGAGTGCCGGTCACTGGTAACGATGTTATCATCCAGTTCCAGGGGAGGTGGCAGACGGGTAAAAAACATCCATGTTTGTGCTCCCCCTACCCTCTTTCATCCGTACTGATGACTAATTAGGCCCCATAGGTAAAGGAATTACCAGGTATCTTAGGAGAAAGCAGACAGTGGTGAAAAACCCGCGGATATCAATCTAGCTGCATCCTCTAACTCCTTTTTGACCTTTACCAGTTGTTGTTTTGAGTTTCACACCATCTAGGCAGCTAATTTGTCGGTAAATGGGAGAGTCATGTATTTTTCACATGTGGCGTGCTTCGCTCTCATTATCTCTGCTCTCGCAAACCCTAATTAGCTTGCAGAAGGTCAGCTCACCTTTGTGGTGTGAAACAGTGCAGGGATACACTTCATTGGCTCTGCCTTAACACACACCCACACACACTCTTACATAAGCATATACTGTATAACTGTACACATGCAAACACACATATATATATGTACACCCACTGACTGACTGAGATGCTAAAGGACACCAAATGCAAAATAAACAGCCTGAAGAAATGTGTTCTTGGGAGGTACAAAGTAAGGGCAAAAACATGAAACAGGAAATGTGAAGATTTTGATGATTTTAAAACAGACTTTGCTGGGAAAACAAATCCCCCCTTTAACAAACACATACATTAGATCTCAGTAAAGTTAACAAAACCAAAAAATGTAGTTCATAATGAGACAGTTTAATTGGTGGAGGGAACTGTGACAACAAGCAGCGTTAGCATGAGGGTATTGGCTGAGAAGAGATAAGCATCAGGGTATAAAGGCCTCCGTATACACCTTTATTCTTTATCTGGATCCCCATTAGCTTCCACAAAATGGTTGCTAGTCTTCTTGGAGTCCATACAACATGAACAATAAAACAAACAGCAATTTAAAATCACATTGATCAATAAAACAAGAGAAAGCTAAACAAATATATAAATAAGAAAATAATTGAAATAACTCGGAGAAGGTAGACAATACAAACAATAAAAACCTTTATGAATATGATTTGATGTAACTGGTAGCTAAGCAGCTAATGCTAATCAGATAATGCACTGAACTAATGCAATACTCCATTAAAGTTAGCCTCAGGGTGCATTTTTTAAATATACTTTGTCTTATCATTTTAAAACTATGATATCCACATAAACACAAATATCTTTGCTAACTTGCCTGAAAACTAATCTAATTTGTTAAACAGTATTTAGTTAATACTCACAGGAATTTTCCTACATTTTGGGAAATACAATTGTTTGCTTTCTGAGTAAAATAAGAATGTTGATACCATGTTAATCTACAGTCAGTACAGAGACAGGTCCAGAAAATGTTCATGTTTAGCCTAACTTAGATAATGATCAACAATTCTCTTATAATTTCAAATCATAAGATAAAAGCTCATTTAAATTATTTTCTTTAAAGTTTCTGCACATTTTGAGAACACAATATATAAATATGCTTTCTTAGCAAACTCTTTCTAGCAAACTCCATTTGCTGATGAAGGCTGTGGGGTGTGTTTGAAAGCTCCAGATGAAGCTACTTATCAGACTTTTAGTGAAGATTATTTTATCAAAAAGCTTTGGGGTTGCTGGACAGTGTCTGTGATGGTGCTAGATTAGCTGTTCCCTGCCAGGATAAACAGACTAAACTACATATCCATCTTCCTGTATGACAAAAAGAAAATCTTTTAAAGCCTGTGAAGTAAGTAAAAGAAACAAAAATTATTAAAGAGTGCAGTTTCTTGTTTCTTTTAACTTTCGCCACAATAAATCTTAAATTCGCGGTAACACATAGTGTGTAGTTTTTCCACTGTTACACCGTTTTCACATGAATGTATCTACACTTTGTTGAATTTCTGATCTAATAATCCACCAGAGAGAGAAATATCTTTGTTAGAAAAAAACCAAAAAAAAAAAACTTTGTGACAAATCAGCTGGGCATAGTATGATGTGTCCTGGGGAAAAATCATTAATGCCAGACCAGAGCAACATCCTCGCTGCTGTTTCTGTGTCTTTCCCACAGGTGTATTCCTGTCAAAACCAAAAAAGTGGTTCACTAGAGCGGATCAGACACACTTTCTCGTCCCTCTGGGCCCTCTCTACAGTTGAGAACCTCTTAATTGCGGAAGGATTTCTGCATCACAGTGAGACATTTGGGACAGAAACAGTGGGAACAGTGTGGTTAGACCGCTGCTTCAGCCAGTGACATCCTAATGATATTTTAATGAAGTAACGGGATGATTAGACACATTGGAACTTCTCCATGAAATTGAAATACCTGGCAGTTTTAATGAAAAGGGGGTGATATTTTAGAGTGGTTTTAATCCATATTTTGCAGGAACCTGATACCTCATGGGATACAGTCTTATAGTTTTATACCATATATCCTGGTCATATGGGACATCTGTATTTATGGCAGCAGTTGGACCACAGAAGACAGAATCACACTCCTTGTTGCACCAATTTCTTTCCCTTCTGCCAACTGACTAGCAGGAGGAAAGGCCTATTAAATTAGGAGTTCTTATTCTCTCTCTGCAGAGAGTGTTTTGTAATGACAAGAAATACATGCGGTTTCTTTTTCCCTTCTATGACTAATACTTGGATGGAGCACGGAGAGCAGGATGATGAATGGTGCTATGTATCAGAATCACCACCTCATCATTTGCGTGGGTTTGTGTAGAAAACATTATGTGCCTTTTATGAATTTGGACTGTGACTGCGTTATTGCATGCGAGTGGAAAGATATAATAGAGCATGTTTGCTGCAGAAGTGAATGACAAAATCACTGCACATAAAAATGCAGATTTACTTGTCTTTATCATAAAAGTGTATAAACTGTACATACACATGAAACCACATCTTTAAAATCCAACCAAGAAATATCCTTTATACACACACACACACACACACACACACACACACTTTGCAATAGCAAAAACATTTTGAAAAATTACACTTTTATAACATAATGAGGAAACATTTTAATAAATGTATGTGCAAAGTCATAAAATGTTTATACTGAACTTATCTGCAAAATGTTAATTTTTGTATCACTATCCATTTGAAGCAGTTAAAGCATGGTTTATGTTTTTATACTTATGTATAGTTATCTCAAACCACTTAGAAAGAATATTGCTTAGTTAAATATTGACAAAGTTAAAACTGATTTGACAGAACATGTTAACTTTTCTGATTTAACCAAGACTAAACCTGCAATAAACTGATTTTTTTGGCCACTTTGGGGCAGCGGAAACAATTTGTGAACACAGCACTGACATATCATCACCTTTTAAGTTGATATGTTGAACTTTTTAAGCAAACAGTTGCTTATTTCCACATCCAGCAGTTACTGAGCAACATTATCACTTGTATGGAGTTGTGTTTCTGTCCAACTGGTGAATGTAAGTCCAATATTCACTCTCCTTTAGCTTCTGTTGTTGCTCTCTACCGACTCCTGAGGGAAATATCTGGCTCTTTAGCTGCTAAATGCTGCACTGTGTTCACCAGCTGAAAATTAGTCTGGATGTGAACTTTTTCCACTCTTGTGTCAAAGTCCTGCGCTTTGTACACAGAAAGCCGAGGAATGTGTTTTCTCCAAAAATATATTTGGCAAAACCATTTAGTACAATATAAAGTGTTATTTCTAGGAGACGGGGTTGTTGTACTGTATGTCACAAACGGCAGGTAACCGTAGCAATGGTACTAATGCACCATTCCATGTAACCAATTCTTACTTAACTGGTTAAAACAAAAAAAAAACAAACAAAAAGGATGATTTCAACACAGCCATCCTTGGTATTTAAAACATGTTCTGACATAGATAATAAGGCAACTTGTCTCCATCTCATTATTTATTTGTTTAATTTATTTATTTAAGTATCATTTTATTTTTTATGAGGCAGTTGACAGATGGAAGGAGAGACTCAAACCCCCACTTCATTCTTTATTTTCTTATATCAAACCCTCAGTGTCCATTATTGAGTATATAAAGTACAATAATGTGACAGGATGAAGGTTTCTACCTGATAATCAAATGAAATGCACAGGATTTAATTGGATTTGCATATTGTGTTTTCTCATTTCTGTGATGTTTTTGTAAATAGATCCTTTTAAAAATGACAACTACTGCATTCAGTAGATGTGGTGTGTTAAGCATGGTTTAAGGATCTGCTAATTCCAGCATAATATACATGTCTTTTTTTAATTTTTTTTTTTACCTTTCTAATATGCCATGATGATGTTTTAGATTGTTTGTACTTTAAAATAATAAAAAAGTATGTTTTTGGTATTAAAATGGAAAAAAAAAAAAAAAAAGAGATGTAGAAAATGCCTCCTGGTTGCAAAATTTCATTATTGGTGCATCAGTTGAATATTACAGTTCACAAAATGGGAAATAATTGGCAGGTAAATCAGATTATGAAAACCTACGTTATATTGAGGAGCCTTTTGAGCTGCTCTGAGGCCAACAGCAACAAAGCAGATTGAGACAGCCTCCACATGTGAAATTTGTTGTAATACAGAAGACTTATGAAAATGTACCTGCACACTACAAAAAAACCCCCCTGCTATACTATAGCAGTACACTTCTGAAGCATTTACGTCCTGTGCATGAAACAAAGAACATGTAAGTGGCGCTTCAGCGTGATCAGCTCGGCACGTCTGATTTGTCGGCAGTCAGCTTCCTGCAACAAAATCCTCAGGGAGTGAGCGCAGTAAATTAATGGTGTTTTCCTAAGATAGGGGCTTGCATGCGGCGCATTGACTTTGGAGGCAATTATGACGAAATGTGATGTATTTCCCCTCAACTTTAATAATATGTAAAGGTCTGGTGTCACCGCATGTACTGAATATAATCCTTAAATCCTCTTAATGTTTTCTCTTTGACAGGAAACATAACAAGCGCAGGCCTACACTGGGAGCACTTCCCTACGATGAAAATTTCATATGAGATCATTAGGTACCGCTGGTGACACTGTAAGACGCCAGGGATTTTATTGCCATTTACTCATAATATCCATGCATGTGATAAATCATCTTCTGGTAATACAACCTCATCATTTTTTTCCTGTTCATTTGTCAGTTATCGACCATAACCAACATTCCTAAAGAATCCCATTTGGAATAACAATTTACTGTAAATTAGTATTATTGGATATAACCAGTCAAGATGGTATATTCTGTGAAAAAATTAAATTTTAACACAATCACTGAATTTATACCTTCATGCTTCCAGTGGTTTGTGTATTATGAGTCATACTGTGCATTTTAGGCAGTATGGATGGATGATAATGCCGGTCTGTTCTTTGGTCCGCCACTCTGGTCCAGACTGAAGTCTCTTAACAGCTATTCGATAGACTGCCATTATCTTGTACAGGCATTTGTGGTCCCCAGAGGATGAATCCTAATGGCTTTGGTGACATTCGCTGACATTTCATCCAGCATGTCACTCTGGTGAAATCTCTCAACAGATGGATCGGCACAAATGTGGAGCTCCTTACCCACAAAACTCAGAATGGATCCTGACTGGGATCATTTTAAACTCAAATTGAAATAGTTTTTAAAGAAGGATCAGTTATGTGGTCATGAGTCATCTGGTGTTTGTTGTGTATCATTGTTTGGGTTTGAGCTGTTTTATTTTTAATTTTCATAAAAGTAGAATTTATATCAGAGCTGTTGGATTGGACTGCTTTAGCTTGCACAGATGTTCCTAAGAAAGTGCTCAGTGAGTGTATATGTATTATTGAGCTTTGTGTTTTGTGCAGTTTGATGTATTTTATTGTTGAGTTTTATGTATTTTCAAGGCATATAGGGACAATACTTATTACCTCCCTGATCTTCAGAAACTGTCCTATCTATGTGGGTAGAAAAGTCAATGTGCAGTAATATATGCAAAATATATGAAGTCTTGTCATAATCTGAGAGAAATAAACTCTGTAGTAAATGTTTCTGTGTGATTACATCTGTAAAAAATGCCTTTTATTATATTGTATTTAATATTATTGTTTATATTTACATGTTATTGTAAAATTATTAATAATCTGTCAGTGTTTATGATTTTCTGTACTGCTTTGGCAATGTAGATTTCTGATCTGTCATGCTAATACAGCTTATTTGAATTTGACAATACTTATACTACGATATACTTGTCTCTATAAAATTAAACATTAAAAAAGGTGCAATGTGTAGAATTTAGTGGCATCTAGTGGAATAGACTTGGCAGAAATGGAATATTTTATTTATAAGTAAGTTTTAAATAGTGCATAATCACCTGAAAATAAGAATCATTGCGTTAACGTTAGCTTAGAATGAGCCCTTTATATCTACACAGGGAGCAGGTCCTTGTCCACGGAGCCTGACCTGTCGCACCACCATATAGTAGCCCTGAACGGACACTGGCTCCTCCTCTCTGGCTCTAGAGAAAGTCTTTCGCGCTAACCTTACGATGGTGAACATGGTAAACATACTTGCTTAACATCAGCGTGTTAGAATGGTCATTTTGATGTTAGCATTTAGCTCAAAGCACTGCAGTCCAGCCAGACGGAGCTGCTAGCATGACTGTAGACTCTTGGTCTTGTTCCCAAAGGTTCATATCACGTCTGTCTTATGAGTCATGTTGTACTTTTTCCACAGACATTGTAATGAGCTGCATTAGATTTCAATTAAATATGTTGGATTAGTAAGCCAGAGGAAATGCCAAGGATGTTTAACAGCTCAGACTTACACTTTCTAATCATAAGCTTCTTAGAAACCTTGAGTGAAAGAAAGTTATTTTTTTTAATTTTACTCCCCTTGTTTGTTAAAGTTTGGTCTGTATATAAAAAAGCAGAGATGATATTCATTATGTATTCATATTCAAAGCTGTATATGCTTTCTGATTGTGTTGAAAGTTACAGAGAGCAATTATTGTACCCTAGCAACCTATCTTTATGCCAAGGCAGCAATTACAGCATGACATGATGAAGAGCACAAAAAAGTGGACAAGGTGCATGTGCAATTATGGTTTGCTTCTCACAACACTGCACTGATCTGTGATGTCACCAGGCTTAGCAATCACACCAGTTATTACATTCACAGCTGCTGAAGCAGAACAATACTGGTGTTATGTTGCCATTAGAAGCATTGAGATGATAATGTGACGAGAAAAATACATGCTTCTAGAGTTTGTGTTGAGCAGATGTGACCTTTAGCTCTGTCATGTGACGCACCTGCTTGAGCTGAATCTGTAATCAACTTCAGCTCTGTTTGAGGAGATTACACACAACAAAAGTCTGTAATGGCATCTTGGCTATTTTTCCATTGTTTAGAGTTAGTAACTTTTTCCAAACTCCTTATAGAACTCCCATATGTACTGTGACATCTGTAAATCACAAGAATAGCCATAAAACCTGTTTTTCACTTTTCATTAACTACTCAAGTAAGATGAGTTGGTCACAACCTCCAGATCTGAACTATTTAACTATTCCATTTAGGGCATTTTCAGAACTGCACGGTTTAGTCCAGTTGAATTGGACTCTGGTTAGTTTTCCCCCTTGGTGCAATTCATTTAGGTGGGTCTGAATACAGCAATTGTTCTCTGGTGCGGACCAAAACAACCATACTGAGACCCTTTGAGGAATGGTCTTAGTCTGGTGGAGAGGTTTGTTTGTGTAGCTTGATCTGACCCAACTTCTCCATGTGCTCTGCAAGTTTGAGCTAGATTGCTCCCAGAGCCAGGTGCATTTTGCATACTGGGATGCGGATAAGTGAAATCAACAGTTGCCAGCAGGTAGCCGGAGAAGGAACTGAGATTTGACCTGGACTAGTGAGACTGTCCTCCCGAGGAAAATGTTGTAATGTCAGTCGCCCAAAAATAGTTAAATTTGAGTGACAGATATTATCTAGTGGCCATAGTAATTAAAACACAGAGCAGTTCAGATGATGTGTATATATAGGTTGACAAATTAATTTTTATTAATATGAGGAGAGATGGATGTCAAGGGAGTAGCAGGAGATCGACCCAAATGCAGGACGCAACAGACAGAATGAACTAAAGAATGTGTCTTTATTTAAGCTCATGTGCAGGCAGACCAAAACTGAACTGAATAAACCGAACAAAGGATCCAACAAAGACTGAACTGAAAACAGGACTTAAATACAGACAGAACTAATGAGGGAATAGGGAACAGGTGACTTGACAAAGGACTGGCAAGGAGCTGATTGGCTGGTGAAAACTCTGCAGGGCTCACAAAGCTGATGCAGGGCAGGTGTGGAAGGAAAAGCAGCACAGTGACACAGGAGGAAACACACAAAGCAAACAAAAAACAAAAAACCCAGAAAACACCATGAAACCAAAAACCCTGAAAACACAGTGAGAAAGATAATGGTGCTCGCAGTGATATACTGTATGTGTAGCAAGGCCGTAAGCACCATTATCTTTCTCACTGTGTCAGAGTAGTTAAACATAAGCATTCACATTCTGCTACACTTCTCTGAAAAACAAAAACAGATTAAAGCCAAATGACAAAAGCAAAAACACTTGTGTGTATAGAAAGAGGGAACTGTCAGTGCACAACTAGTTTACATCATGAGAATGAGAAACTAAACCTCTTAACTTGTCCCCTTAGTGCCAGAAAACAGTGGAAGAAAAGTCTGAAGGCATCTGATGGACTGGTGGATGATGGCAACATAAAGCCAGACTGTGACAGAATCATGACAGTGGATGGAGGTATTAAGCCAACCTTGGCACAGCTGTTAGTTTCCAGTTTCCAAACACGAGTTGGGACAGATTTTTACAAACCGTAACTATGATTGTTGATCTTTTTCAGGACCTTCTTCCTGTGTTCACGTTCTTGCTCCCACCCCAGACACAACTAACCAACGAGCAGAGCGAACGTTCTCACCTGGCTGCAGTTATACATTTTGGTTTGCTTGGATTTTACTGGTACTGCGTTCAACTCTGACTGGGAACTTAGCTGTATTTACGGCCATCTAGCTAGCTAATATACACACACGTCTTTGAAAAAGTTTAATATCCAAAATTAGCACAAAAAGCAACAGCTGTGTTCAGAGAGCTAAACTGTGAGTTTGTATGTGTGACTTTAAGAGGTGCCAATAAATTGTGTTGATTAATTCACATGTAAATGTGCTGCTGGATTAATCTAATTAGCTGGTGTCTGCTGGAGTTTCTTGACTGCAAAAGTATTGTTCTCTTGTCTAAAATACCATTTAAGGCTTCTTGGAAAAAGACAGAAGGACGTGAAGGTATTAATCCAACACATTTAGATGTGGCAAATGGAAATGTCAGTATGGGAAATGAACAGACATAATAAATCATTATTCAAACAATATAAAATAGTATTTTTGTTCATTTGTAATGATTAACACAATCAAAACACACCTGTGTTTAAGAACAGAAGTTTAAGTAATAAAGACAAAACAATTTTAAGGCTTTAATACTGTTGACTGTGTTTACTGTGCAGCTGTGTTCCTGCTGTCTGATTGAAAAGTGATCTTTGGGTGGAGAAGACAAAACAACAGTAAGACATACAGTACAACTACACATATCTCAAAATCACCGCCATAGTAACTACTATTTAACTCATCAAGCAGCCGTGTGTGAAGACCTCATCTGAGAAAGCGTTCTTTGTTACAAACAGCAGCAGCAAACAATATGGCTTGACGAGTGAGTCAGCAGCTTGTGTGCTGACAAAGTGCCCTGCAATAAACCCAGTAATCAAGTTCAGAGTAACTTTGCGGTGGATCTGGCAGGTTGTCCTGACTCTGGGGAGGGAACAAGGGTGCCTGGTCCGGTCCATCTGTCTCCGGATCAGGTCATCCAAGAAATCTGAGGGAAAGATGGTGGATAAGCTGACAGGAAAGGAGGCATGGGGCCCTTCTCTGGCTGCCAACTTGGCTTAACACACCAGCACTGGAGAGAAACACATCTGTGTATCCATGTGGTCATTTTTACTCATTTATTGACCAGGGAAGAGGCTCGACAGAAGAGGATAATCAACACTATTCAGGGTTTACTCCTCCTCTCTTGGAAGTAGAGAAAAGTCTAGTTGTAGTTGCCGTGCATCAGGAATTGCAAAGCATTTTGAATATTAAATATAGATGAGATGATTAATGCATATGCTTGCTGTTTCTGAGCGAGGGCTCCATTAATTAACCCCCACCCCCGGTAGTGAGTGTATTGTCTGCTGGTGGGTGTAGAGTTGCAGATGGCGGGGTGCCTTCGGGAATCTGATGCGAGCTATTTGGAGCTGCTGCGTCGGCGAGGTTACGCTTCCACTGACTTCCCGGGTTGCATGAGAGCTGTAAGTTTTCACAGGAAACCAATAAACATGTGCTAAATATAAGAACAAGCGAGGCTCGAAAAGTTTCTATAGAAACTGGAGAATGTTTTTTTTTTTTTTTTTGGCCTATAGTAAGGATTCGTGTAGCTGTTGTAGGGGACCTTTCCCTTTTTTAATGAGGCTGAGACCGTCCAAAGGTCCAGATGGCTTTGAACCTCGCTGTTCTCCAGGGAGTCTATCTGTTGAACATGCACAAATGTGATATTCTGAGGGCCAGTTTTGGAGTTGGTGCAGGATGGGCAAATGTTCCTCATGTTGCAAAATGATTGAAAAAGTAAGTATTGGTCTGTGCTTTTAGGTTTTGCCTAAGATAAAAAAATGCATGTGTGCATGGTGTAGTTGTAGCCAAATTTAAATGATTTGAACACAAATTAAATTCGAATGATCGTACAAAATCTGATGACATGCTGCCACAATACAGCAACATGATGTATTTAAATGGACATATCTCAGTGTTGTATGGTATCGTATGGACAGATGTCAGTTAAAACACACATTACAGTACAAAAAGCATAAAAAACAACAACAAAAAAACCCCAAAACATCAGATACATCAGATTTCAGTATTAAGTGAAACATAACAAACAACATATTATTCAAGAGCAACACTGCTGAAACACATGCAACTAATATTAATCATGTCCTTAATGAGTTCTCTGAAAATAATCAGGGACACCAGAGTACTGAACTTTAGGATTTGTTGTGAATTATTCCATGTGGATGGAGCAGTTCTAAAAGGGTAAAACCGCTGGGTGCCAAATTTGGAATAGGATATTTTGAGAGCTGTGCATGTGTTGTGTTTCCTCTCTGAGAGCCACAGAGAAACAAATCTTCAGTGCAACTGTGCAAACGAGCTGCGATTCACAAGCTGGATGGCCGGAAATATGAAGGGAAACATCTCCCAGCATTGTGTTGCCGGGCAGAATGCAATTAGAGACAAGGATGCTGAACATAATTGGGTGTGACACATGTTAATAGCCTTTCATTTAGACAAATTTAGATCTACAGTCTACAGCTGGACGAGAGGGCAGAAATTGGAGTGGATGCTCTTGGAAAACAACAAGTCATTATGTTGCTGCGTGCTGGCTGCCAAACATGTGTGAAGTCACCGCCAAAGAAGGTTGCAGCCTTATTGCTCCCTCGCAAAAATATGAACCAGACTTTTATCAATGCACCTGCATCTGTGTAATACCAGCAGAGGTTTGATGAATGAGGCACGGCTTTTATAGAATAAACTGCAGAGGCATTTAATGAAACATCCCTTAAATGAAATGATCTCAGTGCAGGAAAGCTATTTGGTGGAGTGGTTTAGCAAACAGGAAGAGAGCACAGATCGCTCCAAAGGGCACGTGAGCTTTCACCCAGGAACTGGAAGAGCTGAGCAATCAAAACAAAGAACTCATCTGTAATGTATTCGGAAATATTTCAAGATGATTCTTATATCTTGTTCCTCTTTGACAACAGCTCTGAAGAAGGAAAAACCACAGATACCAGCAAAAACTCTTGGAGAGAGAATAGAGCTCAAAAAGCGCAACCTGCTTTAAGATTCATGCTGTAGCGGTGATTCTTCTCCATTCACGCTGTGCTGGAAAATTAAGTAGCGGTAACTTCATGGGAAGCAACAATATAGTCAGTCGGTTCTCTCTGCTGACTTTGCCCATGCAGGGAACATTGACCTTTATACAGAGATTTCCCCCTGCTCTTATCTCCTGGATGTTATAGATATTAAGCTTGTTGCTCCAGCAGAGAAGGTGTCATTTAAACCACGCTGGTGGTTTGGATACCGTGGGAGTAAAGCCGATTTGATGAGATAAAGAAAGACCTCAATTCATCCCCAAAGGCAAAGTGGACAAGAAGCAAGATTTAAGCCTAAGGAAAAAAGTGATAGAGGAAGCAGATCGAAATAAATTGAAAATCTCCTAACATAAAATTGAACATGTGTTTAAACAGTCTATTCACCTCTTAAATAGATATATTTATTTGACATGACAGCTTGTCCATATTCAGTCCAAACATACAGTTCCGACAAGATAAAAAACATAATAGTAGCACTTTATTTTTAGCATTTACAAGTATATAAAGAATTAAAATTAATGGTTTAACACATTTAAACATTATAATGCAGTTGTGAGCAGCTATTAAGATATTTTAAAATGTTAAGTGTATTCTGAAGCATCTGTAACTGGTGTAAAAAATTATGGTTCAGATAATTCATCATCAGGCAACATAACATAAACTTCCATAGCTATGCTGATGATACACAATTATACATTTCCTTTGATCCTTCTGATACTGATGTCTCAGTGGCCAGTGGATGCAAAATAACTTTTTAAAACTAAGTGAACAAACAGAAACAAAACAGAAATATTACTGATTGACCCAAAGCCTAAAAGGTACTTAGTGCTCTGCATGATGGGATACCTGGCTAACAAAACTAAATCAGACGTTACTGGCCTGGGTGTCATTTTATTTAGAATATTAGTATTGAGTGTATAATTAATATTGATACTTGAATAATTTAAACAATGTATATACATTTGTAACGGTATACACAGACAGTACTTTAAAGATGATCAAAATATGAATCTGAATATAACAGATGTGAAGGATAATGTAATAAAATAAAAGTCCAGGTAAGCAGTCTGTCTTCTTCTCCCGACACAGAGAGTCATTGTACAGACTGATGGCAGTTGGCGGGAATGACTTCCTGTAGCATTCGTTCTTTGTCACAGCGTAACTGAAGAAGTCACTCACTGAAATTCTCTAATTGAAATGTTTTAATTTTAATGTTTATGTGTACGGCACCTTGAGCAACCACTGCATGGAAAGTGCTATATATATATATATAACATGCATACAACAGACACTATATTATAAAGTCTAGCCTAGGTATTCCTATACTGTGATTTCCTTCTCACAGCATTAATGAATTCACCATTAACTATTAACCTGAACAGTTTATGATGTTGTATATGGTATCATTGTAATCCTTGACCATCAAAACATAGGGGTAGACATTACTTTTTCTGTGTTATCATGTTTGGTTCAGGAGATATGATGCAATATACATAATTAGGTTATGGCGGAAAGTAAATTGGTCGCCATGGCCACCACAAGGCATTTTTGTGATGGCTCCATTTCTGAAAATGCTCAGGGCCCCAAACTGTACAAGTGTGCCAAATCTCATGCTTTTATGAACATATCACCTCAAATTTGACACATATCACCTGAACTACTAATCAAATAAATAAACTTAAAACTTAATAAATCCTGTAATCTTATTTATATGACTTCATGAGCTTTGAACCAGTTATAAAATAGTTTTGAATGTGTACACAACTGATAAATGTTTCATGAGACATTGTATTTGTGTATTGATATATCTTCATATATAATTACAGCACAGTGCTATAGGCGTTCATTAATAGATGATTCATAGCTTTTTCCCACTAGGGCAAGATTACAGATTTTCAGATTAGGTGAGGCAGGTATAATATCAATAAATCATGTAAAAATATAAATTAAAAAAAAACAGCCAATTAAACAACCATTATTTAAGACTTTGTATATACTGTGTGTGCTGCTCTGAAGAACTGCTGAAGCAGAAAATTATTTGAGGATGTATTTTTCCCATAGAGCTATTAAATCTGAATGGAATAACCTTGTGTTGTGTAGCAATCTCTGATGAGACCAAAATAGTTGGATATGTAACTTGGAACAACATTATTTATACATTAAGTGAACCGTAACTGATAAAGTTGTGGCCTAAGTTTACTTTCACATAAAAGTTTTGGGGTATTTTTGGAGGATAATTGGTGGATCTTGAAACATTTTCCAGTTAATATGTGTGAGGATAAATCAGGTTCATGTGGAGAAATGTATGAACCTCCTCAACATTATTTAATCTCTGACTCATGCTGATCATTTCTAAGGCCCATCACTAATTCAATATTATGGGTTTTGGGCACTCCCCCTATAGTGTTAATGTGCTGTAATAATCAAGTTCTCACCACTAGTCCCCTGTTTCTCCTCTGTGAACAAAGGCCAAATTGGTTTTTATCTGCACAGGGAAAAACTGAACGACATTTTACTGCTGCTTATCACAATTTGTCTTAGATAACACATCATAGCAGCTGCTGTTTCCTACAGTTTCTAAACTTTCGCATTTATTTCAAACCAGGGGTTGCAAAGTGCTTTACAGAAGCAAAGCAGAACAATGGGATAAAAAAGACGACCCTGTCCTCAACAATGTTGACAAAAAGAGAGAAAAGGCAGCGCTACTTTGTGCAATTCTACTAAGAACTAACTGAAAGTAAGTATAAAAAAGCCACAGATGGTTGGAAGATGCAGACAGTCTCTTCTGCAGTAAAGTTCAGTTTTACATCACAACTGCTTAATTAAAGAGTACAGTTTTAGCCGTAACTTGTAAAATATACTCCAATAATATTAAAACAAGCTCTCTACAGTTTAAAACAGATTGTCTTTTCCCATATGGGAAACTGGATTGTAGAACTGTGGCAGAAATCCAACCGATCGTCCGATAACCAGCCAGTTGGTCAGTTTCCCCCCCTGAAACTGCACACCAAACGACCACTGATCTGGCATAAATTTGCCTTAATCTGCATAGTGTCTGCTTGACTTAACACACATGATTTAAATAAACCCATCAGTGATAACTCAAGCTAAAAAAATGTATTTTCATTGTTCTTTATGAGGCAAAGGGAAGTTAAGTAGGCAACAATTGAAAGGGAAAGTTTTCCAGCATGTTGGATTACATGACATAATCATAAAGAAGTATATCAGATATCAGTACAATCATTAAAGTTAAATATCATTCAATGTGCCTGTCAGTGTAGATTTGATTCCTGTATCTCAAAATACATGTTTTTACTTTAGTCAAACATCAACCCTAAGGAAAACCATATGGAATTACATTAATGGTTATAATTAACAACATATATTAACAATTCCATTAATCCTTGTTTCACATGAGACTCAAACAGACTAAAACAGGAGCAGAAAAGAAAAAAAAAAGTGAAATTAATAAGAAACTTTTTGTTAAAACTACATTTGAAAGTGTCTTGAAAGGTGTTACTGACTCAACACACAGTGGTTTCCAGAGCTGAAGAGCACTGACAGCAACAATCCACCAACTGTGCATGACAAACTGCAGAGCGCTTTTGAAATGTGCTCAACACCAAAGGACAGCGGTAACAAAACAATTCAGCTGTGATGCGAAAAAAAGCCTTGTTCACAGGACAAAAAGTCGATAATAAAACTGTTTTGCTATTCTATTATTTAACATAGGGAAGTATTACCTATTCACCTCATGTTTCTGTTACATCTCTGCTCCAATTAGCTGTCTCACTTGTGCAGAAGACCACTCATTTGCTCTAATGATGCTGTGGTAATTCCTACTGTTCCAATAGAGGTCACAGATCAGTTGAAGCCCCTTTTAAGATCCATATTGTATTTACAACAGCAGCCTGGGGGAGAGGAACACACACACAGTCAACACGTTCCCATTTGTCGGCTGTGCAGCACCACCACACTTTTGCACTTTTTGCCGCTGAGCAGCTCAGTCAAACCAATGGGGAATAAATGGATGAAGTGCATGTAGGGAATATCACTACATGCATTTAAACTTGCCTCTCGTGAAATTATAGGGGGCGGCACTCTTAAATTTGAAGGGAAATAATCAAATTAATTAGTCTTTTATCTGAAAGTCGTGAACTCTGATTGCAGGGATCCTCATCTCTGTTGTAAAGGAATACACAAATACAACGACAATAAACCAAGATATTTATTGATGTACCAAGGAATAGGGATAAATAGGGAAAAACTAAGCATATATATATATATATGTAGAGTTATCAATTAGTGCAGTTGATATGAGAGATGTGATAAACAGATGAGACGACTGTTACCTGAGAAGCAGTGAGTCAAATCAACCGTACAACAGCTTAGTTCTGAATTGTAAATTGAAGTTACAAATTATGAAAGAACCAGGGTTTAATTAAGTTGATGAAGGTTTTGTAAGAATACTTGCTTGCTCCCTAGGTTGGCTTGATGTTGATGAGTATGTCGATGATGATAATGATAATGATGAGTAGGTCGGCTGGTCCGGATTTGAAAAGTTCCCATTGGAAGAGAGCCCCTGGTTTCTATTTTTGATTCCTAACTCATGATTGTAGATTTTGAGGTTTTGAGGCTCCTATTGTTCTGGATCACATCTTCAGGCTAGCAAAGAGCAAGCATTCCAACGGCAAAAGCAAGAAGACAAACATAAAAGCAAGAGGGCAAAAAAGAAGCCTGAGAGATTATTTTAAAGTTTCGGTCTGCATCCTGGCCAATCACATGGTTGCACAGGTCTGGGGGCAGAGTTAGTCCCCCCTGTCCATGGACATGTGGGTTCAACTCCTGACTGCTGTTACTCTATCAATCAAAATTGTTAGTCTTATAGTTATTGCATGATTTCTAATTTTGCATTTTTGATAGTAGCTTCAGTGTTTTGATAGTTAAACACGCAGAGTGGTACTAAACATGATATTAGTGGTACTGTACACTTCCTAACTTAAAAGCAGTGGAATAAAAGTCTAACTAAAGCAAATGCCTATTGTTATATACACACACATACTAATACACTATATTAATTGTCCTTAGACAAAATCTAAACTAAATAGAGTTCATGCTCTTATGCTGGTTTGCCTAATGACCAGTTCTTGGGTCAGTGATTTGAGTCCTGATAATCAGTTCACAGTAGGATTAAAGTTGGTGCCAGCTAGTCTCCGTGGGTCACTTGCCAATGGTGGGGGATGTTTATCCAAGTTTTGCTAACAGCTCACACTGGGATGTGAATTGGTCTTTCCATGTTGCTAACTTTTGGAGATCTTGAAGGGTCAAAGGTGGTTTGGGTCAGTGGTCTGATTTAGAAGAAAAGGGGTCTTCTTATCTCGATCATTGCTCTTTCCAGGATGTTGTAAATCTCACTGATGTGTTGTTGGCCAGCATTCCTGGGGGTTGAAGAAAGAGCTGGTCCTGTTGTTTGAGGGTTTATACCGTCTGCATTCAATCATGAGACATACAAAGACATACTACATGCACATTAAACACATTTGTTTCTTTCATGCTGGCCGCTCTGCATTACAAATGATTACAAATGGTGATTATTTTTTCTAGCCTTTATTCAACCACAAGACTTGCTGAGTGGGCTCTTTTGCATCGCTGTTCTGTTTCATGTACATAAATTAAATTCATTCACAGGAAGCTGCCCAGTTCAACACCAGACCTCTTGTGATTTAAGTCAGGAGTAACAAAAATGAACAAATCACTTACTGCCGTGGGTCAAATGTTGTCAGATAGGTCCAGGGTTAGGAGTGCAGGATCATCATATAGGCCTAATTATTGGTATTACAATTACTTGTCTGGGAGTGTATTTTCAGAAGCACAGACACTACTGAATGATCATAGAAATATTATAGGAATATTACAGGCAGAAATGTGTCTCTATGATCCTCTCACCCTCTTATGCGACTACACGTTGCTACCTGTGTAGGCTACAATATAGTATAGAATTGAGTATTTATAGTATATAGTTTAGAGAATATTATAGATCCAAGATAAAATTGACAGAAGGGCGGGACTGAGAGAAAAAGGTGCAATTACAAATCTGTTTACTACTTCAGCACCACGGACAGTGACATGGATTTATAAATACACAGCACAGTTAGGCTACTGATATTTCAGAGCCATGGTCGGACCCATAGACTAACTTGCATAAACCTCAGTCAGATAAAGGATGAAGAGGGGGGGGGGGGGTAGGTTATCAAGGGGGATGTATTTTTGTCATTTTGCTAACAAGGGGAATGGCACCCGCCCCCCCCCATACCTCCTCAAATCGCCTATTGGCTTGCAGACACAAATTTAGATAATATTGAATAATGATCAGTTTTGCCTCCCTCACTTTAAAATAATTTATCTTCTCTAAAAAAGGTGGTTTATATCTCTTTTTACTGAAAATGTTTTCTATACCTTACCATTTTAACTCCATCCCTCCACCGACTGAACAATTTTATTGAGCAGCTCGACGGTGGCTGCCTGTAAAAAAACAGCAGACAGACAAAGATAGCAACTACCTGGTGAACATAGTGGAGCATTTAGCTGCTAAAGAGCCACATATTTCCCTCAGGAGTTGGTAGAGAGCAAAAACAGAATGAGAAGGAGAGTGAATATTGAACTTACATTCATCAGGTGGACAGAAACACGACTCCAAAGGAATGAAAATGTTTCTCCTTAACTGCTGGATATGTAAATAAGCTAAAACACCAGAGTAGTTCAGACTATAATACCACAACACCACATCCTAGCATTCATGTCTGTTTGCCCCTCTGTTTTTGTATTCTCTCTCATCCTCTTTCACTGTACTTATTTAGCATCCTCTTTCTTCTTAAGGCACAATTCTTTCAAAAAGAAAAGTGCTGTATGAACGCGCAGCTCCAATCAAACATTTGCAGGTTGTGTCACGTACTGTAATTTAAAAAAAAGTCTTCCTGAGTGTTTAATTCTAACATTATTATGCCTTTTTTTTCTTTCTTCAATCAAGGATTCAACTTATATAGCTCTTTTTTTCAGTCACTTTAGAGACGTGTTCAAGGTGTTAAGTGTAGCTGCGCAGAAACAGAAACTTAAACTTCATTTACCGAGCAAAAGGCAGGAAAAAATGTCACATTATCACTCACATTGTTTGACTGATCTCTGTCAAGTGCAGAAACAGCACAGAAACAACAAACCACAAGAAATTAAAGATATCAAATAACTTGAGGATTGTTACTTTAGAGAGACTTTGCCTGATTACACAGCAGCAAAGTGTTTAAAAAATGGTGAATGGGAAATATAGTGTATGGAGGTCCGCGTGGCACAAAGTGAAAAACAAGCCAGTTCGGCCAATCTCTCTGATTCCAGAGAGCTGGCTTTTTGTGAAACAGGAAAACAGATCCTCTAATTATCAGCGAACACAGTGGGACCGCTTTCTTCATGCTGGTTGACATTTTGATTTGAGAGGGAATAATGAAAGCAATCAGAAGCTCACCGTGGCTCTCCCACAGGGCTCACAACCCATTTGTGACATGTTTACCCTCGGCTTTGAAGACCTCCACGTCTCTGTTTGGCTTTTTGTCTGCTCTCGGGTTCTGTCACCATCATTACAACAGCAGAGCCGGTAAACTAAGTGTGAAAGGTCATATTGGCCGTAACTCCCCATGTGTCTGTTGTTAGTGTTAATAATGGTAAATGATGTCTCAATAGGGGATCAAAACAAGTCAAAGCTGACCTTGTTAAACCTCAGCTGGTTATCAAGCTGGACTCAGTTGTTGCTCCTTTATGAATATTTTATAATTGATTTTGAATATTTGATGTATTTTGAATATTTGTCTTTTGAAAGTATTTTCTTTGTTTTGCTGTCTAAGAATCGGGCAGCTCTAAAAGCACCTTGTTTATATTAGCAGGCAGTTATAGGACCAACATGTACCTGAGATGGTCTGTGTTTTCTTTATTTATTTATTAACCAAAGCTAGAAAAGCAGCAGGAGACATGATTTATTTGTAAGTTGTTTGCTTTCTTTTCAGTGGATGAATTAATCACAAGAGAAAACAAACTTCTGTACGGACAATGGACTTATTTTGCCCGTGTTTGTTTGTTAGTTGTTTGTTTTCTTTCCAGTGGATGAATTAATCACAAGAGAAAACAAACTTCTGTACGGACAATGGACTTATTTTGCCCGTATTTGTTTGTTAGTTGTTTGTTTTTCTTTCCAGTGGATAAAATAATCACAAGAGAAAATGGACAATGGACTTATTTTGCCTGTGTACCCCTTAAATCAGTGTGTTTGATCTAGATCAATGGCAAATAGCAACTACAACTAATGATACTTTAACCTTTTTAACTCAAGGAATACCCACCATCTATCATCATAAAATAAATCTACTGGAATACTGTTTTGCATTATATTAGCTGTCCTTTGCATTGAGCATGTTTTTTCTTGTAGATGTTAAGTTTTTTTGTGCTATTTCTTTCCGTGTAAAGCTAACTGTATTGTAAAGGTAAAGTTGAACTTACTGGACCACACAGATCACTGCAGCATAACATATACAGTGTAGAGCAAATTATAACATACAGTATACTGTAATCTAGAATGCAATTAATCTAAATTTGATGTCTGACAACATTAACAGATTTAACTCCTACAGGCAGAAATGTGAATGTAGACTACACTTCCATTGAGACATCCATGTGAAAAGTATCACTGCAGTGTGTCCACCCCATATCTGCTTCACATGTGGTATAAACCCATTTCTACAAATCCCCAAATGAACCATTGCTTGAGTTAATTAAGTTGAGTCCTTTGTAGTAGAGGCAAGGGTTAAAGACAGTTTATTGGCACAGATGAAGTGTAGTTTTTTTGTTAGGCTGCTTTTCTTGCCTTGTTGTTATGCATTCAATCATTATTTGTCCACCTGTATACGTGCACAATGAAGCTGAATGTGGTTAGTGGGATGATTGTGAAGCAAAGCCTTCATTAAGAATTATAAGACTGCAAGATGGCATCTGTTTATTTTCCAATGAAAGCTGCTCACCCAGCACATACTGTAAACATGTTGGGCAATTAAATGTACATGGGCATTAGTCTTACTTTCCTGTATGTAAGTGTCTGAAGGACTTTATATTATAATGGTTTCACACACATAAATATAGCTTTTCCAGGCTCTGGGAAAGTTAAAACATGACTGGAGGGGATCTTTAAAGAAATATAACAATCCTCTGCTTGGAACATAAATTGTGTCTGATATGTTTTTTTGTGAAATGACATCTCCTTGTCTCCCTAATTGAAAAAATCCAGAATCTATAAATATGCAAATATTTTTCATTTCATAAATTGAACTGGACAAAAGATGTCTCCTACTTCATTGAAAAGTCTGGTCTCAGCGTATGTGCACTCCAGGCTTCAATTTTTTAAGTTTCTTTTCTAGTTTAAGCTGCATACTGGTCCACAATTGGCTCCAAACTGGTTGTGATGTCACAAATCTTGCTCGTATGTACAGTACACATGTTAAACTGAGTCTGAAGGTGAGCACAGAAAAACCTTGAAATACATCATTCTGTACAGTGAAGCTCAAACATCCAACTGAAGTAACAAGAAAAAAAAAACAGTGGAGGGTGAACTGGAGGAGAAATAATAAATATTTAGGGTTTATTTTGTTACTCTTTGTAATTTAAATGTGTAAAGTCTTTATTTGGTGATCCATGAAGAAGATTCTCTTTTGACCACAGGAAATTTTTCGTTGCAGTACCACAGTCGGCCACTGGGACAAATTGACTCAAATTGACTCAACATATTGAGCTCTCTTCATACATCCATGGTAGTTTTTGAGTGATTGACCTATGTTAAAAACCAAAAGGTCAAAAGAAGGTGTGTTCTGGTTGCTAATTCCATGTCTGTGATCAGCAGAGTGCTGAACATGCAGCCATCCTGGCAGCTGGTCGCTGACTGCAGATGATGCATGCTCGCCTCAATAACAGCACAGAAGCTGATCAATCACACGCATACATCGCTTAGAGAGGCATTTACTGCACCAGCATGTACATGCAGAGGAAAGAAATATATAAATAAATGAACACTAATGGGAATTTCCTTGTGTGTTCAAAGCGACGCAGATAGCTGTGGGGGCTGTCCAGATGAAAAAGAAACCAATCACTCTGAGCTAGATAACACATCAGATAGGACAGTCATGGTTGTGATTATTTTCACTGGAGATGCCTGTGCTCGGCTCTATATATCGAGGGATGTGTCAGCTGATAAGGACTATAGTTTGAGGGGGAGCTTGATGACGACAACAGATGGAGGTTGTCTCTGTTTGGCTTCAACGTGAAGATGTGACGATATAGAAAATGGAAAATCCATGTCTTTCCAGTGCCTGTCACAAAACAGATAACAGTATGTTGCACTGAATGTTTGACTGCATCACAACAGAGAGCATAGTTTGATTTCTAAGATTATATATTTCAGGGATGGAGAAGATTGGTTCAAGGCAATCATCACCTCTGTGCAGAAGCAGCTGCAGCAGGACTGTCTTATCACCAGCACTGCAACGTATTCCTTATCAAGTAGAGGATAATTTGGAATTTCCCTAATGCTATCACCAAAAATACTTAAAGGATTAAATGTTCAAATTATTGCGTGCTGGGTTAGTCGCTGCTGTAATTACACCATATTCTAGTGTGTTTTCAGTCACAGAAAGACTTGGAGTGCAGCCCGCACATCAGACAATGTGGTTCTTCACTGAATCCATGATCGCAAACACGGCCAGCAGGGAAGACTTGAAAGGGCTCTCGAGAGCTGAATGGGGAGGGAAACGGGAGAGAATGAACCTGTCAAGTGGAACTAAGCTCCTAAAACATGATACATTGCCACGTCAGGAAAATCTTGTGAATTCAAGCCAATTCAATTATGATTAAGAAGCCAGTGTCATTAGTTAACATCAGAGTAGGAGCAGATGATTAATGTGCAGCCCCGGTCGGGTTTGTTTTTGTTTATCCTGGGATGCACGTTCAGTGGGAGTGCCTGCAGTCACAGCGCACTCATTAATATGAGGATATTATTGGCATAATCTACTTACAGCCCAATTTTATAATAGAGTCTTGGTATTTAATGGTTGCAGAGTGGTTTCAAGTGGGACATGCCGCCATGTTGGAAGAGTAGGAAGAAATCCAAAATTGTAGCAAAATCTTACACAGCATTTAAATAGCAGCCTCCAATATTATTTGTTGTGTGTGGATTGTTTTTTAAAATTTGTTCTATTTGTTTAATTTGTTATCTTTGTTGCTGTGATGTTTCTAAAGCTTGAATTTTGATAGGTGGTACTGGCCATGTTGGCTATTGCTGATTTCCCAGTTCTTCTGCTGTTTAATATTGAAGGGGACATATATATTTTGTGATTTTCTGTTATTTTTATAATGTTATAATGTCAGATGTCTATGTTAAATGTGGTCAAAAGGTCCAAGACTTAGGGTGAACGTATGTAAAAATGCCCCCTTCAAGTCAAAAGTCAGGGCTTCAGCCAGCTCTGAAGGCTCCGCTTGCAAAGTTACCTCCCCATCGAACTGACGTCAGACTCCTCAGCTGCCGGAAGTCTGCCAAGGTGCAGCTTCCAGAAACTGACCAATCAGAACAGAGCGGGCTCATCGGGAGGGGGCCGTAAAGAGACAGGAGCTAAATAACTTTAACTGTAAATCATGCAAAAATATTCCATTAGAGCCCCACAATAAAATATAGACTTGGAAATGTGAATGATACGTCCCCTTTAAACTACTACATTTGCTCCTGGAAACAAAACACATCACTTTTGTGTGCACCACATGATGACCCTTCTCTGGAAACATCTACTAAATATCAAAGGACAGAAAATATAAAGTATGTGGTAAACTGGGGTGAAGGTCAAACCACAAGAATGGTAACATTGAACAATTCTGCAAAATCCTGGATTGTTCAGTTTTGTATTTTATTATTCAGTGGCAACATTTTAAAAATAATTTCTTTCTACAATATCTGCTCATGGCAACTACAACTATAGGATAGGTTCACATTTTTATCATTTTTCAAGATTGTCTTAAAAAATGTTCATGTTTATATGGTATGTACATTAAAACAGGTTTTGGATGCTGTAGTCATTCTTTCTCTCCATTTTTGTAAGTCTCATCATCACCGTGTGGTTGCCAGGCAACCATGAGGAAGTCCAGAAAGTCACCCAGCAAAGAACATAACCCCTCGTAAAACCACAATGTGTCATTTTTACATCTAGGGTTTTATATGGATTAGACAAAGAGATTTAACATGTTAATTATTGAGCTGCTGGTAGGCAGATTTTGTTATCTTTAGACAGAGCGATGCTAGCTCTGTATCCTCCTGGATCCAGTGCTGAGCTAAGCTGAGTCTCTAAGAAAGATCTAAAGTTAAAAAGCTGCTCCACAGGACACAGGGTAACATATGCTACCAAGATAATTTTGCAATTTTTTTTTGTTACAGCTACAACACACCAACAGCTGCTCAGGTGCGGCTGCACAGTGGCCAGCAACAGTACACTGGTGTTGTGCACTGGGCAGCTCCTTGTGAATGACTTTGATAATATGAATGTACAGCAGAGCTATAAAAGAGCTGAAAGAACATGCTCAGCAAACCTTTCCTCGTAAAAAAATAAAGGCTGGAGAACAAATAATAACGGTTTGCAATAATATTTAATGCAGAGCTGCCAGTAATGTGCTTTTCTTCCATTTATTCCCCATTGGTTTACAGGGACTGCTCGGTAACAAAACTACACAACTCGCACTCCACCAGCAGTTTCTCCCCCATGCTGCTGCTGTAAATAGAGTTTTGTTTTGAAGAGCTTTGTGAGTTTTATCAAACCAGCAGGAATTACAGCAGCATCAGCAGAACATCTCCTCCTACATGAGTAGGCTGTTCTTCTTAACTTTGTGTTTTCATCACACAATGTGCCAGATTAGAAAGTTATACATGTGCACTGTATGTGATCAGGTAGATCAGGTAGATAAAAAGGCTCTTCCGGGATCTGTTATGGAGAAAATTATGGACTAAGACGAGAAAAACCTCAAACATGCACAAACTGTTACAGATATTAAATCACAGATACTGTAGAGTTGCTTCTACTGCAGTGGAAATTAGTTTCGCTCATTTGTATAGTAATCCATTCTCTGTTCCCAGATTGTGTGATCATAAAGGGCAACACCTTAAAATACATACTGCATTAACCCAAATGCAATCTTTTGCAGAGCTGCTTAACTTTAGTGCAGCCCGATAGTAAACATGAACAAACTTGATCTGACTTTTTTTGTGCCAAAAGAAGCTCCACAAATCCCTAATAAATTAACTTCACGGGTTCAAGAGAGAAATTTAGAAACAAATCAATCAACAGATTATTCACTTCACTCAATCCAGTGATGAAGACTGTGTAATAGGGTTGAAGCTCCAGAGTTGAGATTGTTTTGTCAAACACAGTTTCCAAGACTAAGAATGAAGCGTCAGTATTTACTTCCTGTTTATAGGCTTATAGGAGTCAGTGAGGCAAGAAGCATATTAGACTTGATCTGTGCTCCAATTCCACTCCAACTACTGAGTGGTTTTCAGTATGAAGAGCATTCATGCTACAGAAGTAAAAAAAATATCGTCATCCAGTGAAAACCATGTGTCTCCAATTTTGCATTGATTATGATATGATTATGTAATCTTTCCTTCTTTTTTGAAAACTCTCCTACATCTTTGGCAAAATTAACCATTTAAAAACCCTGTAGATATATTTTTTTAATGAATTGTAAAAAAGCTGAAAACAGGGCTGTTGCTTTACTAATAAAAAGTTGACATTTTGTAAATACATCGATTTCATAAGACAGTATCAAAAATGATCTATACTTAAAGATGTTAGTAGATATGCTACATACTGTACACTTACTACATGAGGCAGCTTCAGGAACATAAGAATTGGAATATAAAAAAGAATTATTTCCTATCACAATGATGGGAATTTGCATTTGATTTTGCCCACAAATAAGTAAAAACACATGATACACATAGAATTAAAACACTGGATTAAAAAAAAAATCCCATTGTGCAAATACTGCAAAGTGAAAATATGTGCATGTGTAAGCGTGCAAAGTCCTTCTCAGTTTGTTTTTCATTTTATAGTTTACTTGGCAGACGTGTTCATGTCTCATATAATTTCCTGTAAGTACAACATGGTGAAGTACATTGGTTCCTTTTATAAAATGTATATATCATATATTGTAAGAAGTATGGACTTGGGGCACAGCTTTTTTTGTTTGCCAGACAATCTCATGTTATTTCTTTTAAATAAAAACATAACAGTTCACAGATAACTGGTAATGTATATGACTATGCATACATGTGCACACACACACACTCACACACACACTAAACGATCCGCATCGTGCTCTCTCTCCTTCCGAGAATTAAAATTGAGGCCATTTGTGAGCGTTCCCATCACGCGGATGAGCTGAATAATTAGTGGCTATAATGCAGAACCAACGACCTGGGCTCCAGCTGCCCGTGATGGTCTCCAGGCGCCAGGCAGGAGGAGATGAACGGCCCTCTTCACTGGCTTCATGCAGTCAACAGCACCCATGGGTGACGTCCAAATCCCCCTCGTTACAGATTCACTTTGTCATGAAGTGGCAGCGTGTTACAGGCTCCCAGCCCCATGATCAGATCCTGGCACATCGTTACTCATCAGGTAAGGGGTGGTAACTAATTAATATGCTGGAACATTAATCATTGTGTAATAAAGTGCAGTTTCTGTTTTAACTGAATGGAGAACCGTTGGCTATCGATGTGGTGTAAACCCACCAAACATAACCCAGTAAGTCCAAAGGAAGAGAGTTTAGCAAGCTGTTGTTTTACTGTCAACGCTGTCAAACTAAGATTGTTTTTCTTCTTGAAACTTGTAATCTAAGCTCTAGCTCATTGAGATGCTGTGACCTTTTATTCTTTACATTTTAATATGTCAGTTCACCCAAAAAATGTCATTTCATTTTCTACCACAGAAGACAGAATGCAGATTGTTTTGGGAAGGTTTGGAGACTATATGGCCACATGTGTGTAGATGAACATTATGCTCATATGTGATGGTTGAAGATCTTACTCCAAAATAATTGGCATTATTAGTTCTCTGTAGAGTTTCTGACCACTAAAACTGCTATGGAGCTGTTTTTTTGTGTTTGTTTGTTTTTCTTGAGCTAGTAAACATGGAATGTAAACAATGCAAGACTGTAATAACTTAAAAAAACAGCATTGCACATGTTTTATGAGGAAGGAAAGTCCTTCAACATGTTTGTTAGACCTGTAACACTGAATGTAAACACAACTTTTATTTGTTTACAAGGAAACTCCAAAGGGCACCTTTAAAACCGTATGTAGCTATTATATTCTCTGCTCTTCTATGAAAGCTTTTCTCAATACTTTGGAACCTGACTGCAGTGATTTGCTCCCACTCTGACCCTATCAGCATATAATAGTGTTAACATCCTAACACCTTAATAACTCAAAATTATTATTTTTTACCCAATGCCAATCTTTTTTTAAAATCCCCATTTTCTGTAATATCTGTGTGTAGCAGCTATGGTATGTAATGCTAGAGAAGGACTGTGGTTATGGCAACTAAAACACTTAAGTTTAGGGAAAGATTGCGTTTATTGTTAATTGCAGATTTATGATGGAACGTGGAGTCTGGTCTTCTGCGTGAAAGTCAGACATTCACCATCTTGACCATATAGATGTGGGGAATTGCTCAACATGAACAAAAGGGATACATGGTCGCCCCTTCAACCACACAAGCGTTAGTGAGGTTGGCTGCTGATGTTGGGTGATAAAGTCTGGCTCGCAGTCGACTTTCGAATTCATCCCGAAGGTGTTGTAGGTCGAGGGTTGAGCTCAGGGCTCCGTGTGCTCTGTCAAGTTCTTCCACATCAAACTAGGAAAACAAGCTTCTTTATGGCTTTGTGCACGGGAGCTGTTTGAAATAGTAAAGGACCTTCTTAAACTGCTGTCTCAGAGGTCAAAGAACACTATTGTCTAATATAACATTGTACGCTGTAGTGGAAGATTAACTGGGACTACTGGGCCTATAGCCCAATCCATGAAAGCACCAGACCAAAAGTATACAAAAGCATCTGGACAGAGGTTTCTTCTGATGTTTTAATTACTCTATTTTCATGATTGCAAGCTAATCAGAAATCTGATTTACCATAAATTCAAATGAAAAGAAAAAAATGGTAAATTCATATGCAAATGTTTTTAAAGCTGTGTTTTGTCGTCCACATCCCAGTTATGAGATTAGTCATTGGTTCATATATGATAATATATAATAAACTTATAAATTAAGATAAGAATGATGACCAAAAACTGCAAAACTAAGACACAAAAAATGTCATAAACTGAATTTTCCTTCATTCATGAACTAACCAGGAGGTTTTTCTCGTCGCCTAGCAACAGTAATTTTGATAAAACTGTCTATAGCATAGAGCACAACTTTTTTTTCTTTTTTTCTGTACACACACACACACACACACACACACACACACACACACACACAGCCTCGCTGAAAGGGACTGAAGTGTCACCTCAGTGACGAGCTGAAGTTGAAGCAGTGTCACACTGTCACACGTCAGTACTTCCTCCATGACAAACAAATAAAAATATGGCAGCATTTTCCTCCTCGAGATAAACAAAGAGACTTGTTGACGGACGGATGATTGACGACATCCGCGAGTGAACAAAGACACAAAACCAAGATTGGTCAAAAAGACCACAGCAATCTGCTTCTGCTAAGAATTAAGGTTAATCATTATCTTGCAGGCGTCCATCTTTGTAACCAGAACCAGCAGTTAAAGTTTTGAAAAGCTGTGAAGGAAAACAAAAAACACATAAATAAATAATAAATGACAGCAGCTCACGGCGTCATTTTTCATACTTTTTCAACTCAGTTTTCAGGCTTGTCTGTCTGTGGGCAATGTAGTATATATATATATATATATATATATATATATATATTTTTATTTTTGGAGTGAAAAAACTGTAAAAACACTGTGGGCTAGTGCACAACATTAGGAAACTTAATTTTCTGGGTCGCCAGCGTTATAATAATAAATTTAATTTCAAGATCATCATCAGGACACTGCAGGAAACTGTTCAGATTCAACAGAGCACAAAGCTGGGCTACCATACCACATGGAGTGGGGGTGTAAGATCTCTCAGTAACCTACAGACAAGCAAACATTATAACTAATAGAAAACAAAACAGGTGTTACTAATAAAATTAACGATGGCTTTGTTCTATTCAAGCATCCAAACAAGCCATCGCAGTGTAACAGTCAACCAGCATGCACAATATCCTGAAACTGAAGCAGCTAAATGGAATTAATGCATCAATCATTTTATTATTTACACCTGTTTCTACTGTGACATGTCGAAATATCTTCTATAAGAAGGGCTTATTGCTTTAACGGTGAGAAGTACTGACCTCTCTAATCCCTTTCAAAGTAAACTTGTCCCATTCCTGGAAACTTTTCCTGTCGTCATCTTTTGTCACTGTGTCCAGAGCAGCCTGCGTCTCTTCCTGGATTTCTTTCACGGTAGCAAATTTTCTCCCTTTCTGTTCTAATTTTAGTTTTACCAAGCTGTAGGCAGATGCAAATCCGATAACTGAACCCTCCTCCTGTGCTATCGATGGCTGCCGGGAATTTTTGGATCATCCCATGTATATACATATATAAAACATTCATTTCCTCTTGTTAGATTTTCCAGCTGGATTTGAGATTAAAACCATGACTGTTCCAGTGTCTTGAGGTTTAGTTACATCAGAATTTAAAAAGAGCTAAATTTTGGGGTGAAATTAATTAATTTCAGTGGAATCACAGCGAGTTATCAAGCTCACTAACACCAGAGCTTTTTTTTTTTTTCCTGCGTCTCTTCAGTAAGTATTTACCCTGCATATCATGTAAATGTAACATGACTTGACTGTGAAACTGCCTGATTAAAAAATTCATCATGAGCTTAAGTGCATTTGTCAATTTTTGAGGAGGCTGATATGCGATGAGAGCACAGACATAACTCTTAGTGTCGTGTTAACAGCACTACAAGGTTTTATTATACTACATCACACTTATCGAGAAGCCAAATGATCCTCCTCTTGTTGTTAAAACTACGACTGGTTTAAGAGCTAATTTAATAGTGTCGATTTTCATGAAATGTCTTAATAAAGCCCTGATGTATTCTGTCCTCCTGTCCATGTGAGGGTCCCTGGCACAACTTCACCTACTTCCAAGGTGCCCGGAGACGGGAAATAAGTCTAGAGAGACGAGAACTCCAGCAACACTTATAGTATGAAGAACAACTTTATTAAAAAAAATATAAAAGACAACCAATCATATACATCCAGACACATATCAGCCAATGGGGCATCTACAAAGATGGGTTGGATATATGGTCATGTGGCTTCAGGCCAATCGTTGTCCAAGATTAACGGAGGCAAGGGGAGTGTGGATTCAAAGACTAGAGAGGCTTATCTGCAGGCTAAAAAATCCTCCAAATCTAAGCCACACCTTCTTTACTGCACCACATTCACCCCTAAAACTAAGAACATTAAGAACATCGTCAAAAGAATTTCTTCTTAATGACCTTTAAATAATGGAGACTGGATCCGAAGTATCAAAGTTTAAGTGGAATTTATTTTCTTGTACAAGAAGGAGCGTTTCACAGTGCAACACACAGGATGAGGTTACAAAGAAAAAGGCTCCTCATGGAGCATTCACAGTTGGTTTATATACCTTACAAATGGGCGTTTCAGTTTTCTCCTGTTGTTTACAGACACATTCCACAGATAACGTCATAACATTTTCTCAGTTCTCTAATTGGTGGCCAGCTGAAGATCCTTAAATCAAGATGACACCCTCCTGACCTGTCTCTGACCTTTATTCTTTTCTGACTCCCTCTAACATATATAGTACTGACCCCCCACTGTTAGCATTAGCTGCTGTGTTTGCCATTAATGCAACATTGTAGAACAAAACAGGAACACACACATAGTATGATTTTAAGACATCTAATCACAGTATAACCCTAATTTTTATAACAAACATAATTTTAAAACATTGGCATATTCTTCAAAATGACCCATCCTTGCAAGAAACCTTCAAAGATCCATGGTAACTTTTAAAAGAGGAAGAAACATAAGGGACAGGGTTGTTAGAGCATGTCAATCTTCTGAAATCCCGAACAGCAAGTTCACAACTAAACCTCCTCAAATCAACTTTAACTGTGGATCCTGCATAAATTGCCAATATACCAGAAACCTTAAGTAATTTAATCATCCTACTAATGGAAAGACAAATGAAGCTTAGTGTAAATTCAGGCAGGAATATAATATAATTTCACTCTTCTTTCTCCCTCTCTCTCTCGGCTCCTCCCGCTTTCACATCAGCTGTTAGTTGCGTCACTTCTAGTTAACAAATCAGATTCCTCCACGATCCCTAAACAGCCAATCACAGCCTAGCTGTCAAATTAAAACCGTGTCCCTCTCTGTCGCTGTCAGCTGTCATTTCAGGAATAATCGCGTCCACCTCCACCCCATCCACCTCCTCAGCCGCAACACCGGAGCTCGCTCGTCGCCTCTCTTTCCTGGATCATCATTCATCTGCCCAACCTCACGTTCTGGCGAGGCCCCAAGTCTCCAGGAACCGATACCACACCACCTCGATCCACGCCTCTCCATCACCGCCACCAGTGTCTAGACTCCATCGGGGGGTTATCCTATTCATGCTTTCATCGCCCCCTCCATATCGCCACATCACAATTGAATCTAATTGCCAAAGACTTTTACGTTCATTATCATGCTGTTCAATAAACACCAATCACTACGTAAACTGAGTCTTTCCTGATTGAATTAACATTAAGGACTTTATTACCTGTAAAACAAAAAATGTTGTCTATATGATAGAGTGTCCATGCGGTAAAATATATATATTCCCTTAAAGAGCGAATCACTGAACACAGGAGCTCTATTAAGAGAAAGGATGTAAGCAGCCCTGTAAGACATTTCAATGAAAAACAACATCACATCTTTATTTTTCACAGGCATAGAAGTGATTAAACCCAAGAGGTGGTTATGTTAGTTTTCTTAGGAAAAAGAGAGAAACATTTTGGATTTTCTATTTCCAAAGTTTATCTCCGGGGGGCATGAATGAAGATTTCTCAAATAATGAGTTTCTGTAGTGTTTTTTTAATACCTCTTATTTATGTGGTTTTGTAGTGTTTTTTATGATATATTTTTTATGATGACATTTTTTAATGATGCATTTTTTTAAATTTTTTTTTTTTTTATCAATTTATATTGTTGTATTATGTATCTTTCTGCTCTCTATATACACACTTTATAAAGCTTTTTTATCTTTACTATTACTATTATTATTATTATTGTTATTATCCTAATCAAAGTGTTTCTAATGTATGCCATATCTAATAGGTAAGTACCACCCCCTAGTTGCACCTTTCCAGTTAATGGACCAAATATGGTGCCACCCACGGCCATGACCATATATCCAACCTATCTTTGTAGATGCCCCATTGGCTGATATGTGTCTGGATGTATATGATTGGTTGCCTTTTATATATTTTTAAAAACTTTTTTTTTTAAACCTTTTTTCATACCGAACTTACTTTATTTAAATGTTGTTGTGTTTTATGATGACCCTGATGAAGACCACAAGCCGAAATGCGTCGGTCAACTAATAAAGTTGTTCTTCATGCTACAAGTGTTGCTGGAGTTCCCATCTCTCTTGTCCATGTGTCAAAGTGTTCTTGTGCAAGACACTGACCCTCAAATTGCTCCTGATGGTCATGCTAGCACCTTGTTAGGCAGCCTGGCCGCCATCAGTGTGTGAGTGTATGTGTGAATGAGAGGCAAAAAATTGTAAAGTGCTTTATAAATGCAGTCAGTTTAACACTCTAGTTAAGGTAGCTAACCTTGTCTCAGTAGCTTTGAAAAGCAGTTAATATGCAAAACAATTTATTTAGTCTTTACTTTGATTTCTCTTTGTAGGTTACAAATATACTTTAGATGCTGTTTTAGTATTTTATTTTTATGCAAACATGGAGGTCTGATTTTAATTTTTGGACTTCTGGTAGAGTCTGGTTGGACATGTTTGTATGCATGATATGATAAAAAGGCCTTGTCATCTTTATCTTCATCATGGAATAGAATATGTATCACTGAGAGTATGACTTGTTTGAAAACATTAAGCGGAGAAATATTTGGCGTTAACTTCACTTATCTCGTTGACTGCAGCGGAGGTGTTTGAACAGTGATGTCAGCGTCGAACAGCCTAATTCAATTAAGATGTTATCACTTATTCATAGTCAATTAAATCGACACAGAGCTGTCACCAGGCAAGCGGGCTGCTACATTGGCTGCCTGCCAGCTAACCCTTAAAGCCACCGACCGGCATGAAACACCTTTCATGGCAACACATCAGCACAAGGTGGAGGTGACTGACGAGCCCTGCGTGGCTGACAGAGTCCGACCTGAGCAGGAGTCTTGAGTCTCTGCCTGCTCGTAGTAACACTCAGGTCTTTATTACACTTCATGAGAAAATATTAAAACACATCACTATGATGTGTACAGGGCAGGGTATTGTTTAGAGTTTAACAATTTAACGAATTCCAAGTGTGCTTATTGATTATGTTTCCTGTCAATTCTTATTACAGTTCTGATTATTTATATTATTGCAAGATCAGATTCACCTTCATTGGTCAGGTATGTTTACACATGCATGCTTCTAGTGGTTCAGGAAGACACAGACATAAAGCCAAAACAAGGACAACAAAGCTAAACAAAGATAAGCAAATATAAACATATACTTATTATGTACTGTACATACTATCTACAGGTCAGACTGTGTAAATTGTATACAAATACTGCAAAGATGAATAAGAAGAGAAGGAGAGTGTTAGTTTTCTGAAAACTAACACTATAATAGTGACAAGATATTTTGTAATTGTTTTTTGGTAAAATGATCAAATAATATAAATGATGTAATACATATTCCATATCTTGTCATTCAAAATATTCAAGTGTATTATGACTTTGATATGTAAAACACTCTTATAGCAAACTCCAGTTAATGTTTCATTATGTTCTTGCATGACATTATTTACATTAATTTCACTGTCTCCTGTGAAGTTTATAGCTACAAGTGTAAGTGCAACATCTTGTCTGCTATAATCTAAACACAATATATAAGATGTGAATCATGTATTTTATTTTACTTTTTTTTTTTTTTTTAGCAAATTCTTCATTTTTATGAATTTGGAAGTTGATTCCAATTCATAACCCGTTCCTCGTTACCCAACGCTACCTGTGATTTTTATTCAGGAAAGACAATAAAAATGTCTGAAATCTTCCAAAACAAATACAAGTAAAACTCACATCCATAATCTACATGTCAAACAGAAGCTGTCTCATCTCCAAAAACACTTCTCAGAAAATATATCATATTTTTCTTATCCTGATGATGCATTTTTGATCTCGGCCAGTTGAGTTTTCCAACGAGCCTCACAGAGGAGCAGGCAAGTGAAAAAAGTGGAGCTCCAACAACAATAAAGTGCTGATTGGACAGAAAGTCAGTGACAAATCAAACACAAAAGAACTATATATCAATATCATGAAAGTGAAGGTCATGAACCACTAAGTTGTTGCATTTGATGATTCAAAAGTGTCTTTGTTGACGATCTTATACAAAATAGGGATAAAAGAGTCAAGAGACTGTGGTTTGGCTTTTTTTTCTTCTTTGTTGCTCTTTTGTTAAGTTGCTGAACAGCTGTCAAGTAACCTGATTAAAGTGATTCTCCCAAATATCTGCAGCAGCTCCTCAGAAGCTGCTCAGCGTGGCAGAAGATCCCAGAGCCAACGGCTTCAGACAGCACATCCTCCTCTGCAAGTTTTCCTCCCAAATCTAACCTCTTAACACCGAAAAACTCATCTGAAATATTGAGCAGCAGTTTTCTTCTTTATATTTCTGAGTGTACACACGGAAAAAAAGTTACAAGTTAGAACAAAATGGGTCTATTTGGTTTGAAGTTGAAAAACTGCCAGGCTGTGGAGATGTAAGTGCTGGATTATAACAAGGCTGCTTTGAAATGGCACAGAGCCTCGTTTTGGGTGTGAGGAGTAAAAGAAAAAAAAAACAAACTCTCATTTGTTGTAGAGGCTTTTCTCACTTCTCAGATGCGTCCCGTAAGAGTTCATTGGCAGGTTGCTTTATGTAGAAATAAACATAGACGTCTTCCCTCCTGCAGGCCCCAGGTTCCCACAGACAGCCCAGATGTAATATATGCTAATGTGATCATGCACTTCCTCTGGCTCTCTCAAAGAGCAGTGCTGAACCCTCAAGACTTTTCAGAACTATTTAAACTTCTCGTGTGTATAAATCCTCCCCCCAAACCACTTTAATATCTCCAAACAGAGCTCTTGCATTCCTCATTCTCTTTTAAATTTCATGGCATAAACGACTGTACTATTTACATGCAGATGTGTCTGCCTTAACACCGAGTCAAATGTTACAAAGCTGTGTTGTCAGAGGCAGAGACTTGGAACACGCAGAAGGTCCCACTAGTGCCGATTCACAGCACCCACAACAACTATGAATCATTAAAGAGAGGGTTTCGCTTTGATGTTCATCTGCAACAGTCTGATGACTCCCCCTGCGCATTTCCCAAAGGGATGGAGAACCTCTGCCCATCCAGATGTGGCTGTAACCTGGCACGACCCGCTGCTTTCATGTGCTTGTAGCCGACAGATCGGGACATCACGGTTTGAGGTTTCACTGTCCAAGGCAGAGCTGATGCAAATGAAGAGATGAAGTTGAAAGAATAGAATCTATTGTGCAAAAAGGAAGTTACTCTTCAAAAACTGACCTCGATTTTAAAGAGATTAATTCCAATCAAAAGTATTTACAGCTGCAGACTTGATGGATTGCAGTGGGAGAAGTCTTTATTAATGACTAAAGTCTTCAGTTTAGTCACTCAGTCATGAGTAAAAGGGTCATGAATTCACACTTATTTTCAAATCTCTTTGTTTGAAATCACAGCTGAAGACTTTTCTGTTTGCCTTTTATTAAACCAAATTCGAGGGTTAATATTTTACACTGCAGTGTAACTTTTATTCTCCTGTTTTATCTGTCTTATTCTTTTTTTTAGCTTCTTTTATTCTTTTTAGCTTCTATTTCCAAATTTGACTCTTTTTCATTGTATTTAAATGTTTTTTTTTACTTGTGTTGCTTTTATATTCTGTCTTGATGCCTTTTATGCTCCATGTAAAGCACTTTGAACTGCCCTGTTGTTGAAATGTGCTATACAAATAAATCTGCCTCGCCTTGAAAATGTATTTATGCACATCAGTTGTGTGTTGGTTCTCCATGGACCCTTTTCAGAACCTGTGAAGACCTCTAGTTTGCAGTTATAGATAAATAATTTTACTGATTAATAAAGCATGTTTCATTGGGTAGTTGTGTGAGAACTTCTTTGTAAACAAAAGCCTGAAAATATCAAATATCTTGAACTTTTGTAACTTTGTAAATAATCAGCTGAATTTGGAATGGATCCACTTCATTTACTTGATGAAACAAGCTGAAACATTTATCATTTATATTATATATGTACACATCTTATAACATTTTCTTGCTTGTGGGCGAAAGTTGTTGAAACACTTTGTGCAAGTAAGAATTGATTTCCCAAGAGGACGTGCATGATAAATAAAACTTCTTTAATCTGTTGGTGGTCACATAGAAACAGTTTGAGTGAATAAACACTTTACATTATTCAAATATCTCAAGAACTATTGCAGGATCAATAAATACAGTCGGTGGACGACTACCTCGCTGTGTAACGTTTTGAAGATGCTCTTGGATCTGTTAGGACATTCAAAGTTAAATTATAAAGTCACCTTATTTTACAGGTTCAGTGTCATCAGTTGGAAAAAGTTGTTCCTTCCACTCCAAAAAAAAACGTTAAAGTTCACTCCAGCAAACTTGGTTTTCAGCGATTTTATTCCATATTTTACTTTATTAAACAATAAGACAAGATTTAGCATCATAAGCTCTCTGTATCTTTGGTATTGGCTGAATTTCGTCTTTAATTGTCTTCAAAATTATTTAGTTTTGTTGCTAAATTGACTATAAAGCTATTTGTCTCAGTAGCATTGTTTTCCCACTGAAATGAATCTTTTATAGTAGAATAGGGGACTGAGGCGACTGCCAAATAAAGACAGTTGCCATTTTGGAGGACTATTCATTCAATGCCACTTGGCAGAGGTAGGCATGTGACAATAGGCTTGGCGGCACACACACACACACACACACACACACACACACACACACACACACACACAGGTTTTAGCTATGCCTCTGAAATGTCACGTGGAATGAATTTTCAACTGGAAATTATCTGTTGTTTTCTACAATGCTAAAACAAGCATTAAATTGGCCTCTTTTTTATTATGCTTCATATCTTCCCTCGGTATTGATGCATAAAATGAGCTGCCAGCCAGAGTTCAAATTCAGGACTTCCCCTGCATATGGAGTTGTTTTTCAAATCAATGGTATTGATTGGAAATAAAAAGCCTCCAGTCGTCCCTGTTTAGTATGCATGTTACACTCTCCAAATAAAGGATATGCAGCTTTGCAGAGCCTTACATGTCAGGTACTTTGCTGATTTAATTGGTTTAACTACTTAAAAAACAAGAAAACGTAAGAAGTGAACAGGACAGTAAACAGAAGAGAAAGCACTCTTGGTTCCACCTCATGAACCAGCCAGCTGAGTCTCCACCAGCAGACCGGAGACCGTGACATGAGTTGGACTTTGGTCACGAAAATAAGACCCTGAGACTCGTCCTGGACTTGGCTTACTTGAGACTTGACAAGGAAAACTTTTCAGGTCTTAAATATTTAACCTGGAACAATGAACAAAACATTAACACAGCTTTTAAATGAACATTTTCACAGACCAGAAGTCCTCAAAGTGCTCAGGAAAAGATGGGAAATTGAATATTAACAAAAAGATTGTTTTGTCAACTATCCTGACTTGCAATATGGCTATGATGACTTCAGGCTCGCCTGTCTCAGATGAATGGCAGACATTGACTTGCCCCCAAAAAACCTGAAAACAGAGCTGGTCTCTGGTCTGGTCTTATTAAACTCTTAAAATGTTTCAAACACTGAAGGAAAGTAACTAAAAGTATTAAGGAAGCAAGACAGAAAACACTGATGAAACATTTCCCCGCTCCACAGCATACTGCAATGATCTAATTTTTGACTGGTACTGTAGATCAGAGATTAATTAACGCCCCTTTTAACGATTCCATTATTTCACACACTAGAGATGCAACGATTAGTCGATGAATCAGTTAGTTTATTGAAAATTAATCCCCAACTATTATCATGAATGATTAATCATTTTCAGTCATTTCTGATGAATAAAAGTGCCAAAATTCTCAGGTTGCAGCTTCTTAAATGTGAATATTTTTTGGTTTCTTTTGTCTTCTGTGATAGTAAACTGAACATCTTTGGGTTGTGGATGGTGTTGTGGAAATTTTCTTGAGAAAGAGACACATGGAGACATAAAGAAAGCATTAAACATTGTTACTTGTTGAAGCAGTTGTAAACACTGTACAGTCCATCACATCATCAGTAATGATTATACAAATGTCCAAACACAAACAAAAATACAATCATCTTGTATTTTTGGAGAGAAAGCATGTTGTTCAGCTGGCCCTTTCTCTAAAGATTGTGAACTCAAACTAGACAGCTTTATACCTCTCCAGAAGCAAAGCTAAAAACAGTCTGGTCCATAAATGGACACTTCCACAAACCATTACACCTTCTTACAAACAAGTATGGTCTCTAAAACAGTAGGCTTAAGACAAAGATATCTCTAGCGAACCCCAGAGATCAGCAAGCAATCCTCAGATAGAAAAAGGTTCATGAGTTCAACTAGCCTAGGAGTAGGATTTCTTCACCAACATGTATCCCAAAATGACGATGACATTACATCACATTCAGTTGATAACAAACATTGACTCTTTAGTTTGAAAACATTTGTAACATATATACAAAAGATTTATAAAATGATAACCTGCTATTCAATTTTCTTTCACAACAGTTGGAGGGCACAAAAGATGACATTTTGTGGACGTCACCTTAGGTTTTGGAAAACCACCATTTTTCACCTTTTTATAGACCAAATGACTGATTAATTAAGAACAGATTGACTGATAATGAAAAGCAACCAAGTCTCCACCAGCAGACCTGAGACTCTCACTCGAGTGAAAAAAGAAGACTCGTTACTTGCAGCCCTACACAACATTGTGCAAATCAATGTTGGTGCATGTACAGCTTTATATAACAGGAATCACTGATGTTGTGTTTCTCTGCTGTTCTACTGGAGGATGGAAATGAGGTGGAGGATCTAAACGATGGCTGCCAGGAACACAATAAAGCTGTGTTTCACACCGGTCTAATGGCTGAAATATCATTGTGTTTTCATTTATACCTGACAAACAGCAATAAAAATATTGTTTTGAAACCGATTTCTGCTGCATACTGTACATATGTCTGCTGTGACAACTGGAGGCAATGATACAGAAAAAAAATCTGCTGTGAATAAATGGGCCTGTGTGGAAGGACGGTGATGCACTATACAGATGAAGGTTTTCTTCTCTTAAATTAATCAGTCTGTCATAACATTTTTAGATGACAGAGTGGTTTGATGTTGTGCTTTGATATCATGCCAGCAACTATTTCATAAGAGAATATCCATTTTTTCCCCCCCCGTGTTGGATTTCTCATCTACAATGAATGAATCACGTAAGCTGATGACGCCCATGGGTCTTCATATGAAATTCATCCAGCGATGAGAGACACAGGTGCATCATGGCTGCTGTATTTACTCTCCTCATCATTCATTGGCTCTGCGTCTCTGTGCCCGTTCATGAGCCGGCCGCCAGTAAACATGGCAGTGGAGCGAGACGGACGGCAGAAATTAAATAGGAAAAATAAAACGGGGGTTTAACATGGCACCGCGCCCCACTGTGACGGTTCAATCGGAAAGCGTTTTTTTGGAACGAGCCTCTGATGGGTTACACTGCCTCTGTGTTTATCTGTCCCTTTGTAAATGTCATAGACAAAGCAGAAATGCCAGGCTTTTGTGTTTTTTCTGGCTGTCTTGTGTCCTGTAGCAGAACAAAAGGCGATATTTCCATAAACACGGTGCCGATGTCCGTCACGCATGTGACTTGGCAGCATCGAGCCTCATGCAGGAAGGATCACATGTGTCATAGGAAAAACAAAGGCTTTATGGACTTTATGGTTTTAAAGGCAGATCTGAGCCACTTAACAATCAGGAAAATGTCTGTCATCACGTGTTACTCTACACGTGTCGTCTAGGTGTCTGTTACAAAATATAATGGCTTATTTTTCCCTTATTACACTGTAAACATGGTGTCCTGTATACTTACAGATAGAACTGTGGTAAAGATTCTGACTGATGTGAAAAGTCTGATCTCTGATCTTAATTTTGACCTACATGTAACTTCATTTAAAATGCCAAAGTTTCTTTTTCTTTTCTATGACATAAAAAAACATACACCTATTCTAGTGAGGTGCTGTCTTGCAGGTAGACATAAAAAAGAAAGACTGATAACTTCAATTAATGTAGTTAACAGATGAAGATAAATGTTTCGTATATGATTTGAAACATGTAAACAGTCCATCATTCTCTCATCAGAGACTTCACAGAAGACGAGACTTAACTTCAGAAAGACATTTTTAAATGAGTTCCATCAATTTTCTACATCATCTGTCAGTTGGGATTATTATTATTTTTATTTAAAGTTTATTTAATCAGGTAGCGTCATTGAGATTGAGATCTCTTTTTCAAGAGAGACCTCAAACATAATATTATATAATCGATGGACGAAGAGCAAAACCTCCTATCTGAAAAATGCACTTTTTTGAGAAAACTTGTTGAACCCTCCTGTTGTCCTCGGGTCAAATTTGACCCATTTTCAAATGTTTTTATATCAGATGGATGGATTTCTTTCATCTAATTGCCTGAAAATCACATGGATGGTTCCATACCACACACTTTGCAAGTAAAAGTAATGATCACTACTTTCATTGAATTTTGGGTGATTTATTAAAGTTTATAACATCTGTGGACTTTTGTCCTCCCGAGTCAAAATTGACCCGGGAGGACAAAAGTTGCATGATTGATGGGAAGACAACAGGAGGGTTAAATAAAACTTGTTGTTTTCTTGCAGAATGCTATTTGTTAAGGATATGTGGTATTGTTTACTGTATGTTTGTATGGTTATTACAGTTCTTTTAACACATAATATAGTTATATAGTCCAAAAACAGTGTATTAAAAAAAACAACACATTTTTTTTTAGTTTTCTCAAAAAAGTACATTTTTCAGATAGGAGGTTTTGCTCTTCAACCATCGAGATATATATATATATATATATAAAATCAGACAAGCATACAATCAGCAAACAGAAACAAAACAACTACTAACATCAGACATTCACAGTCAACAGAGAATTAATAAAAACAGTTACAAGACTCATAAGAAATATTAGATAATAAAAATTTAAAATCTCAAAGGGGAATAAAAGAATCTAGTCCAAAGGCAGTCTGCAGTTCACTCCATTTGAAAAGTGCATACTGTAGTACCTGAAACTAGGTCTGCCAAGATTATTGGGTAAGTAGTTTCTGGATTGTTTACTGTATGTAGTCACACGATTTAAATGTGAGAAGAGATGTGAGGTCATTTGGAGGTTTGGAGTTTTAGAGATGAATATTGTGAGGTTATGATATACAGACTACACCAACCACTATGTCCAACAAGGTCAGCTATATGTGTTAAGTGTAAAAGTACAAGTTCCTCTTCACTGAGACATAACAATGTTAAAAACTCAAAGGAATAGCCAAAAGTGTGGTATATCCAATATAATCAGCAGGTGCAATGTATAAGAAAGGAAGGAGCTATGTTAACGATGGATTGTATATGAAGGGGTTAAAACATCTGTGGTGGTAGCTGGATTGATAAAGAACAAGCAGCAGCAGATGATGATGAATAAATACTGTAAGTATAAAATATGAGATTTCAGCAGATTTAAGCCTGAAGGCCTGTTGTGCAAATGTATCCTGAGAGCCCCTTTATAAATCAATGAGGTTGACAAAGCGTATGTAAGCTTTCCTCTACAAGGCTACTTGTCGTCCTCAGGTTGATGAATCCATGAACACCATGTTTCCTGGAAGCTACTTAAAGAGCTTGTTTTGCTTTGGAGGACGGACGATGCAGCCTTATACAACCTTTAACAGTGTCGGACGAATCGATTGTCCACAGCAGATGTATAAGAGGCCACCTTGGAGAAAACATTTTTTGTTACACGTTTTGTTTTGTTACAGAAAACGAATCCTTCAGACAAAGAACCACGCAAGTTCTTCTAACTTTTCAGTTGAATTAAGTACAGAAATGTCATTATTGAAACGTTGCAGCATTTCTAATATTGAGCAGCTTAGGTGCACCGAACAGATTAAAATAATCATTAGCACTGGTTTCAATAGAAAGCACAAGTCTAAATGTTGCAGAACTCCTCAAAACATTTTGGAAAAGCAGTCATTTAATTAGTCTCAGGCTGCAGATGTCTACAAATAATTTAAAAAATGTTTTTGTTTCTGGAAGGTTTCCAGTTTGAATCTCTGTACAGACTGGTAAACCCAAGGAAGGGAAAATGAAAATGAATGACAAATACTTTCTTTTTTTTTTACACAAACATGCTGAGTCAGTGAGTAAATGCTGAAAATATTCATAGTTAAACAGTTAATATACCTGGTGATAACATTCACACTGCATATTGATTATGGCTGACTGTACACATGCAAGTGCAGTGAAATGTGATTCAAAAACCAACCACAGTGAGACAGGAGAAAATACAGGATTAAAAACAGGATTTAATTAAAAAATGGTTGAATTAAACCAATTAAACCAATGAATAATACCAAGGTTTGGTATTATGGCCTTTTTTTGACAAATTTTTATAAATATTGAGTGTATTTTAAACATATCTCTGGAATTTTAGTGTTAAAGTTGTTTAGATTTCTCTAAATCCATCTTTCCTCACAGCACAGATTCCTCTCTGTCCTCCAGCAGGATGTTTCAGACGTTATTTGCATAAAATCGGCATTATTAATGACCACCTACTCTGACTGGCTGGAGGTGTGGCCCCCACCTTTACCCCTCAGCCATTAAGAATACTACCTGATGAATAACACAAATTCCCTTACGCTGCATCTTTACATGGAGTAATGACTGCAGCTTGAGATGTAAGACAGTATATAGTGGTCTATGAAGCGGACTCTGATCCTGAACGGGAAGGAGAAGAACCTCCTGTTGCACGGTTAAGATTTCAACAGGATGTTTCAGAACAGTAAGATCATGTCTAAGTTTCCTAAAAAAGTAAGTCATTTTTTCAAACATAGCCGGAAGTTGCTAGCTTAGCTTTAGCACCGATATACAGTATTATATTCCTTTAGCTGAGTAACAGGAAGGAGCAATGTTTATGATTACGCTTGTTTTAAACTTCATCGAAAATCCTGCAGCGTACTGAGTCTCGTTAAGCAGACAGTCGGCTGTAAAATGTGCACTTGCCCCACTTACCCATGCATACGAATGCAAGAGGACTGTAGGACTTGCAAATTTATCAGCAATTTGTGAGTTAGTATCTGTGAAATGGGGCACTGGCATCATTTGTGATCTTGTAAGCACTGTTTCCAAATTGCTTTTGTGAAGCAGGCATCTGGAAAGTGCTGGTATATGTAAACTGGGGCTTAATGAAGGAATGAGGGACAGGTGTGCAGGAATGAGCTGAGACAGATGAGGGAAACTAACGGAGTGGAGGAATGTCAGTCTGGAAAGTTCCACAAATTACACATCTTTTTTGAATTGATTGAATAAGACAAAAATGTTTTCTGAACATGCAGTATGATACTCTGGACTTTTCTAGTATAACAAGCTAACCAGCAATAGTGATTGGAACATTAATCAGTGCTGTATATTTAGATGGAAGTTTCTTCAACTCATGTGACCTGATCATAAAAATATGTTCCTCTTCTGTCAGTGAGGGTTGATGGAGGAAGGTGGCAAGTGATTCTCACCTGCAGCTGTCAGTGTATCCAACACTGTTTAACACTTTGCATTTGTCTGATTGCTGCTGCACAGAGAAGTTAAGTGATTGACAGCGATGTAAGTCTACACAGGTGTCACTCACGACTGCCGCTTCGGTAAAAATTTACACATAGAGCCTGAGGGGTCAAGACGTAATGCTGCATTCACATGGATTCAGAGAATACCGGCAATGGTAACGGTAGACAGTATTACTGTCAAAAGTTAGAATATTTTAACTTTTTGCTGTCCTCCATTTATTTTAAAACTGGATGTTAAATAGCTCTCTTACACAAGGAGAAAACATGAGTGATCTGGATGACAAGAAGCTAATAACTTTGGTGCAACAACACTCAGAATTATATGATCAGAGCTCGAAATCCCACTGAAATATTACAAGAAAAGCTGACGTATGGCAGGCAATCAGCACAGAGCTGGGTGGAATACCAGGTAGGTAATATGGAAAGTGTGTTATGCCATATTAGCTTAACGAGCTATCTGGCTAGATATTAACCTTATTGTGTAGCTTACTGAAAGATTCTCCAGCTTACGCCTGCTCTTGTCTTCTCCCAGCAGTAACAGTTGTACTTTGTTAAATAATTGCCTTGCACACTTCCTGCAGTATGAAAACTAGATAAATAGCCCACTGCACTGTCAACCTCAAACTGCTTCAATTACACATTCACCCGAGATAGACTACGGTGAATCTCATGTCAGATGCACATGCATGAGAGTTTGAAACCCTGCTCAAATATAGCCTGGATAATAATAGCAATGGTTTGTCTTTTCATACAGTCCAGACATGAAAAACAAGATGGACCAATTTGAGGGACCGTTACAAGAAGACAATCATAGCTGATGAGAAACCAAGTGGTCAGGTACTGGCACCAAGAAAAAGTGGAAGCTGATCCCCTTTCTGACCTTCCTCAACTCTAACATCAAGGATAGGCCAACCAGTGGTAACATGCCTCAAAACCCTGACCCTGAGGATACTGCACAAAGCCAGGAGTCTGAGGAGTTTGTTGTCCTGGACCTGGTCCCTGTGGAAGACGCGACCATGGATGAAGACCAGGAACTGGGAACATCCTCTCCAAGTATCTCCCCTCCCCACCTCATCTTCTACTTTGACCAGCATGGTCAAGCAGGTTCAAAGAAGAAGAAATGTGGACCAGCCAGTGAACAGTGACCAGACCAGTGAATTGAAGACAAGCTCCTGGGAATTATGTGTAAGAAGAATGAGGAGGATTAACTTTGGTATCTCAGCCTGGCTCCTAAACTCAAACTCCTGCAGAAGAGCCTTTTTTTAGTTTAATGTAGCTCAGCTAATTCATGAGATTCATTTTTCATAATCTCATGCAGCTCATACATTTGGCAGGAGTTATTGCTGATTTCTGGTTCCAGGTTGTTTGCCATTTGTGACAAGGAATATTTTTATGTTCTTACTTGAGTGTGTGTGTGTGTATGTGAGTGAGGGGGTAGATCATCTCTCACTCCACCCACATGAGGTATTGTTACCAGAGCAAGCAGTGTTCCCAATAGAGTCCTTGCACGGAATATTTGTGAAGAAATTGCCTAATTTGTGTGCAGTGGTAGAGCAGGTAAAACACCAGAAAAACATGATATTACTATTCCACTGTGACTTGTTTCGACATTTCATGCAAGGCCTCTATTGCACGAGGCAATTTTGCCAGTTGTTCAGTGTGCACTTTTATTTATATTAGATATTAATTAGTCATTACTTAAGACTGTGAGCCGTGTTCAGAAATGTAATGCCTTTATGCACTTAAAAAAATTAAATAAATATGCACATATTTATGCACATATTGTATCCTATCAAGTGGTGATCTTTTTTTTAAAAAATATATTAAGAAACATTGCATGAAGTTCATAAATATACAAGGCACTGACAAAACTTTATAGGTTTAAAATTTGTTTTAACAATCATAGAATGTGTAGTTTCCTTTTTAAAAAAAATATGAAGTTTACTTTTGAAGTCCTTCAAAAGGTGATTACAGGGCAGCATCTTGGAATCACACTTCTCCAGCAGGAGAGGCAAAGTGGTGAGTAAAGGTCTCTGTGGTCTTCATTGCCTCCCTTGTGCTATTATTGCTGCCCACTCTGACCAGGTTGTCTGAAGCTGTGCTGTGTGAGTTGTCAATCTGGGGGGTTGAAGATGGTGCAGTGTCCCAGCACATGAAGTTGTGTAGCATGTATGTTGTTTTTACGAGTGCTTCCACAGTTTCAGGTTGCTGTCCCATGATGCATCTGTACATCCTCCACTGACATCCTCCCCAAGTGGCCGGATGCATTTTCAAACTACCCTCCTTTGCACGGGACAGCCTGTAGTTGAAGATCCTCCTTTCTCTTGGGAGGAGTTTGCCATGTCATGTACCTCCTGAGTAGAAACACATCTCCTACGAAGGCATATGGCACCATACTACATTCCTCTGCCCCTGGGAGAGTGGCATCTTCAGGCACGTGCCCCTCTGCAGAGCCTTTCCAAATGCTGAATTGGCCAAGACTCCACTGTCACTTGTCCTGCCAAATGCACCCACGTCCACAATCTGAAAAAGGCATCTGGCATCAACTACAGCCAAAAGAACAATGGAGTGGAAGCCCTAATAATTGTAGAAGGCCGATTGGGAAGAGTGGGGGGCCTGGATCATCACATGCTTGCCATCAATCACTCCCAAGCAATTTGGGAAGTTCCATTTCTGCCAGAATTCCTCAGCAATCTTCTCCCAGGCTTCCTTGTCTGAAATAGGCATGTAGGTGGGCAGAAGGACCTCCAAGTGAACTTGGCCACTTCTGGGACAAGCTCACACACTGTGGAGACTCCAACTCGAAACTATTGGCTATCGATCTGTACGAGTCCCAAGTTGCTGCATGTCTGTAACAAAACAAACAAACACACAAACAAACAAAAAACTAAATGTTAATTGCATTCATTGTTATATCAGCTCTATTTGCCATGTATGTGTCATAATGGATAACCTATAACTTCTACAAAACTATGTTGACCTTCATAATCTCTATAGATAGGTAAGCCTATACAAGAAACATGTCTTGTCAGTTTGTATGTTATAGATCACTTTGCACCCCTGGTAGGAGTTTAACCTACACAATACCAGTCAGAGGTAAGTAAGACTATTTTATTACATGAATAGGTCACTTGAGACAGATGACTAGCCTCTCTTCTGGACTGATGAGTGTCCTGAAATTGATGTCCATCTTTTGGAGATGGGGAGCAATCAGATGGAGCAAGTGGCTGAACTGAGAAAGGTTCAGCCAAAAGTGTACAAGAAACCAATCTTCATCCATCTTCAGCTCCCAAATGAGCCGATGAAATTCCCCATGTATTCTGTGCTCTAGCAGAATAGGATGCACCCATATGCACTTTTGTTTTTGTTGTCATCTCTTTTTCAGACAAACATAAACAAGGCATCCACCAAGTGCAGTTCTCCTTCCATTTCATTCCATTTCATATTCATTTTAAGTTTGCAATAGAATATTGAGAGAAAGCTGCATTTTCTAGCCACATGCATTACTAGAAGAATTACATAAAATAATAGACACAAAATAATTTTAATATATTTTATTCCATTCTTTGTAAACAATATGACATCAACACATCATCAGGCATGTTTTGTTCTGTCATTCCGTCAGACTGTTTGTTTGTTTTTCTCGCGCCGTCCAGAAGGTGTTGTCCGTCTGCCGTCTGCCTGAATCCATGTGAACGCTGCTTTGATATTTACTGTCCATGTGTACACGTACGTCTGTGTCAGTACATGAGTTTATTTATGAAATTTAGGCTTTAGGTTGTTGGACTGACAGCAGGAAATTGATTGCTGCAGTATACTGTAATGTTGAGGAGGCGAAGAGGCTTATTAAAGCTGCATTTATATGCTAAATTAAAAACAGCCGTGTATGCACAGATTGCCGAAGCGCTCGGCACATGATCTTTTTTCAGATGGGCATTTAAACTCTATGTATATATGTTGGCATATTGATAACTTTTCAAATTGAAGGATGTAATCATTTAGGTCTACTTTTCTCAACATGCCAGTATTTTTTCTCTCAGACATTTTCAGTTATTTGGTTAAAAGTAAGCTCAAGCAAGTGACTTTTTTTCCATGACAGGTTAGATTCCACAGAAACGTGTGTTCCCTGCTGGCGTTTCAATTGAAACAAGCTGAAAACAGTCTGAAATTTGACCAAGTCACACAAAAAATGAGCCGTTCTGGCAGGAAATCATACCACCTTCTTATTGTTGAGAAGTTTCCATAATTACCGTCTCCCAGCTAACAAGCACTTTTCATGTCAAAATTCAACTTAGTATGACAAGTTGTGTTTTTTTTTTTATAATAGCTCCAAAGAATATGTTCAGGTAGTGCCTTAACTGCAGGATTGTATCAAGTCAATTTGATTTATACTGCCCAATATCACAAATTCAATGGGCTTTACAATCTATACAACATATGACACCATCTATCCTGGATCTGACAATCGAGTCTGCGTTCACCTGTTCGGGTTGAGATTTCAATATTTCATATATAATCCTTCATCCATCATTGACAGCTAAATAATGTCAAGACAAGACAGGGTTTGTAAAACCTTTTGCCTATGTTGTCTGTGTGCATATTCTGTGACATAAAAAAGTACTATGCTTCGATTGACAACATAGGATTTAAGGGCTTTTTCAAACATGTCTTAGCCCTGTTGTGTTGGACTCTGGTTGATTTTTGGACCAAAACAACTGTACTGAGACCCTTTGAGGAAATGGTTTGTTTGCAGTGGGAACATGATCCAACTTCAATCTGACCCACCTATGCATACTGCAAGTTTGACCTAACTGCTCTGGATGAGTGAGAAAAACAGTTGCTAGCAGCTAACAGGAGAGTGAATGGAGATCCAAACTGGACTAGTGCAACAAAGTATGTTAAATTCTAGGTCTTGTTCTATTTGGCCAGGTGACCTTCTTCAGGACCTTCTTCCTGTGTTTATGTTCTCAATGCTGTCCCAGACACATGTGACCAATGAGCAGAGTGAATGTTCCCATGTGGCTTTTAGTGATGCATTTTGGTTCACATGAGAAAAGAACCAAAGGGAAAATGCAACAAGTTTACCAACTCATCCACTGATTTGGACCAGAGCAAACTATTTGAAAACACCCTAAATTGGGGGTTTCCCAACTGAAAATTCAAGTCAAGACTGGCGTCACCAGACAAAATGACTGCATCAGTTATTTGTTCAAATGCTTATAACCCAATGTTGACATTTTCCAGACAAGTCACTTCATGTGGTCAAGTGAATAAGGGCTGTTCTTACTTAGATGCAAAGGCAGAAGTAGTAAGACATTACACCACTGAAAAACCTTGATAGGACTTTGTGATGGTTGGATGATTTGGTGAACAAGACACGGGAGACCTCAGCTCACATCTCATTTTCTGCCAACTATCAACGTTAGTTTCTTTTATCCATGAACACAACTTTTTTTTGCTTTAGTTGTCTTAACTTACGCACTCATATTAGTAATATTTGTAACAGTCACACTGTATGGGTTGAAAGGCACAGACAAACTGTTTTGTTGTTTAGTTATGAAAACTTGTTGAATGATTCAAGTCAACAGCTTTTATGGCTAAAACGGATGCCTTAAATCAGCTGAATGAAAGTATTTACTAAAATATTAAAACATGTGTGAACACTACCTTCCATCTCCCTTGACACAAGGAGGAACATCAAATGTTGCACCATTCTCAGTTTCAATATTGACTCTGGCTCCTGTTCTTCAAGAGTGAGCAGAGCAATTGTAAAAACTTTCTCGTAGACACCTGATAACAGACTCCTTGACTTTGCAAACCATGATCAAACATTGTATTGTGTAGCAATGAGAATTATACAGTTCTTTCTGTACCCTTTAGAGCCTTGCTATCACTCTCTCACAGCCGAGTTTTGTGTTTAAACAGACAATGAAAAGTCCAATCAGTGAGGTATTCTCTTAACCTGTGCAGATGTGTGAAAATAAACTAAACCGGAAAACATTAATGTGACAGCAGTTCCCCCTTTCAGCTGATATCCCACATGTCTAGAAAGTCAAAAGTTCAAACGCATAAGTAAAACCCAGCGACTCTTTCATCTCTGTCTTCTTGCTCTGTCCTTGAAGTGAAGATGGTGGGCTTCTTCTTTTGGAAAGCTAGAAGGCAGCCAGGCTTGTGTCTTTGATGTATTCTCTCCATCTCACATCTGAGAGACCTCGAGCTCAAAGAAAATGGCTTGAGAGTTGACAGCTGAGATACATGAAAAGACAAGTCAAGAGTCATGTCAACAGTAGAAGACTGGATTTAGGCAATGAACCAACCTTTAAAGGAGTATTAGACCACATCTAGATAATTTATGGACAACTGCAGGGGTCCAAATTTAATCCAAAAGATTCATGAGAATGTGAATTAGAAGTGAAAGAGAAATTAATCAGTTTTATCACCAAATACCATTACTATCTCAGAAACGAGTCCCCAAAATGAGACTTGTGTCTTTTATACATAAGGTTCCCAATGCAAAAACATGTTTTAGCTGTTGTCCAGCAGTGAGTAACATCCTCCAAGGTATTTTCCATGATCCCACAGATCTGCCTGAAAACCTCTTCAATAAAAACAGAACTGTAAATTGCACCTGTAGGAACCTCTTTTGAAGGGGCTAATATATAGCTGTCATTGCAATACAAGCTTTGACATCCTTAAAGCAGCTATAATCAATATTTTTCATAATAACAATGTGTCAAATGACAATGGTGAACGTCAGTGGTGTCACTTGTAGTGATGAACCCACAGAGAATTATCAGTGACTCTGCAGCTCCCCTTGGCTTTACAGAGCAGAGTTTTAGCTCATTGTTTAGCTGTCCAGGCTGCAACTTTAGTGTTTTGGTTCACCGCAGCTGTTTTTGGCTGCAGCAGGCAGCTGTTTTCAGAGAGAAAAGCTAAAAACATACTGTACACTACCTGCTCAGCACCAAACCACAAACAGACACAGTTAGCTGTAGGCCTAGACAAGCTGGTGAACATAATGGAGCATTTAGCAGCTAAAGAGCCAGATATTTCAATCAGGAGTTGATAGAGAGCAAAAACAAAGCTATAAGAGAGTGAATATTGGACTTACATTCACCAGGTTGACACAAACACAACTCCAAATGAATGATAATGTTGCTCCATAACTGCTGGATGTGTAAATAATCAACTGTTCACTTACAAGTTCAACATATCAACTTAAAAGGTAATGATATTCCAGTGTTGGTTGGCATTGTTGTTGTTGATTCCTCAGTGAATTCATAACCATAAATCCAGCTGATCCATCATGTCTTTCATTCAGCCACTTGAGAAACCTGCAGCCCTGCCGGTGATCACTCATCTTTTCCTGAGGAATCACCTGCAAGGCTCATCTGACTGTGTGTGTGTTTACTTGTATTACTCACATTATGGGGACTTATCTTTGTTTTGGGGACAGAAAAACAGGTCCCTTTGAGGTAAATCATTGCATTTTAGGGTGAAGACTTGGCTTAAGGTTAGAGTTAGGGTTAGGGTTAGGGTTAGGCAAGTAGTGGTTACAGTTACGGTTAGGTTAAGCCTCACTGAAAGGAATGTAAGTGAATGTAATGTCTTCTGAAGTGTGTTTTAGCCAGAAAGTGCAACAATGTGCAAAATGAATGTGTGCCATTACTAGCTGAGTGAATATGTATTAATTTAAGCAGTGAGTGAGTGTTTGTGTGGAAACCCTCATTGTCCCCAGTCTTTTGTCTCTGATAATGAGCCGTTTTGTTCTCAGTGTTTTTGTCATCACTCATCCATCAGTCGTGTCTCCGTTCATCTCCCGGCAATTCATCATTATGAAGAAATCCTACCTAATAATTCATATCTGGGTTTTTTTTCCCCATCCAAAAAACAGGCAGTAGCACCTATTGATTCTTGTGTAGAATAAAGTAAAAAATCACATTTACATTACAAACAGGGGTAGTTTATTGAGACCTAATTCCAAAATCTCTTTTACAAATACATTTGTTTATTCATTTATTATTTCTTTAACTAACTATTTGATGGCAGCAGCTCTTCTTCTTTACTCTCATTCAGGTATGTGAGAATAGCAACAAAGCTGAGACCAATTTAAAACTTCACGATCAATGCCTTTTTGAACTTTTTCAAACCTTTTTTACTGTTTGCTTTCTTCATACTCAACTCTTATAATCTTATGAGGATTGAAGCTGTTTCTATTGTTGCAAATAGAAGACGTCAAAGTCAAGTTGAGAATTGTTTTTTAAAGCTTACAATTACACCAATGCTCCTGATGAAAATCTGAAATCACCATGCTCCCTCAAAACCTTACCATTACCTCCTTGGAGGCTTGTTATTTTGTAGAAATCAGCCTTCAGTATATCTACATGTTCTGAGTGGAAGCAGGCAGCTCTGCGGTGAGGAACACTCTCAGCACGGAGGTGGCAGAAAGGCAGGGCACTATTTGGCAAGAACATAACGTCTCTGGGAACACTTCATGTTCCTCTGCTACCAGTAGACCAGCTTTTGGTTGGGGGTGATGGATACCTTTTTGGAGCAGGCTTTTAGCAAGGGTTTAACTATATAACTATAAATGACTGAAATATTTTTCTAGAAGCCACAAGTGACACGTACATTTTATTATACTGAAGGCACAAAGCTATATTTTGTCTATTGATAAAAGGATTTAAGGATGTCAATGCTTGTATTACCATAGTGGCAGCTATATATTAGTTCCTTCAAATGGTGTCATATTTTCTTGATGGATAAGGAGAGGTTTATACAGGTGCACTTTACAGTTAAAGCTACAATACGTAACTATTCCACATTAAAATGTCTAAAAAGGACTAGACTTATAATTTGTTGAGTTGTGTACTTATATTATCCCAAATGTTTCCAACAATTTCCAGAGAAATCTGTAATTTTAATCAAGGTAATGGTCTGTTTCATTTGGTCACTGTCATCATACCCCCTCTATCAAAGAGTACACGTGCACAACATGCATGCGTCGGCGTTGTGGTTGTCCGCCACAATGGCGTCTACCAAAGAGTACATGCCTACAAAATCATATGTTGATGTTGTGGCTATTTGCCACAATGGCATCCACCAAAGAGTAGTGTTGGCGTTGTGGTTGTCTGCTAGTTTTAAGCCACACTTTTACAATAAACTTTTTAGACCTTGGCCATTTTTAACTATATATTTTCACTTTCACCTATTCAGACACAACAAACAAACAGTTTGCAAAAGGAAAAGGGAAAGTTATAGACATGCAACAATTACAAAAGGTTGTAAGTAGACATGGCTTCAATATTATGGAGTGACAAGAAAAGAAGATTGGAAATCACCTTTCTATATTTGTTTTGATAATGGATTATTGTATACTATATATTTGAATCAAGAATTGTACCTTTTTTAGTCAATAAACAATTGAAATAACAACTAACTTATTGTGCACTACAAGAAAATTGACCTTTTTTGAGAATAGTCTACAGTAGAAGCTGTAAACTATAAAATCAAAGGAATTAGGGAATCCATTTTGTGGTGTCTAAATGCTTAAATTAAACAAAGCCTCAATTCCAGGTAAATAAGTTGTAATTATTCATATTTTATTCATACTTGACAAAATACCTTAATGCCATAAATGTGAATGACCTTTACGTATGATTCAAGGCAGCTTATAATATAATAGGCGCTCTAATGAATGTGGTCTCCATGTGTAAATGCGTGGCACCACACTGTCTGCTCCTCTGAAGCTCCTCTCTGTACTGTTATCTCTTTGTAGGGGTAGACTATTTTTCATTCAGGGTTTCCTCAATGTATAATGAATGTATTCCCCCTGAATAATCACTTTTATCTGTATACACACGCTCAGTGCAGACAGCATACCCCGCTCACTGTTCTTCTGTTGTTCCTGCTTTTCATTGCTCCTAAATTTACTCTCTCTCCTCCCACTCTGCCACTCTTTTCTCTGCAGAGGGGAGGCTGTAAAAGCAGCTCTAGCTTCAAACACCCATATTCAGTCTCAGGGAGAAAAAGAAGAGGAAGGGACAAAGAAAATAAAAAGAACACAGTGCTCTTTAGTCAGGGGGAAATAAATTGTGAATAGACGTGACTAAGTATCAACCAAAGCTGTTGTAGCCTATCAATTTAACTGCGCGTTTCAGAAACCGTTTTCACCACCTGAGACTGTTATCGCTTTAAACAGTTGAAAGAGGTCCAAACGGAGGGGCTTAAAAAGTAAAACCTTGTTTAAAATAAAACGGAAAAACAATGACAAAGAAACAGACCTTTAAAATTATTTCCTTTTATCTGCTGTGCACTTAGATCACTGAGCTTTAGGTGAGAGACTTTCCACTTTTTGGGGCCCAAAATCGGAGAACATGGGGGGGGGGGATGAAAATAAAGATGTATAGGATCTCTGTTGAGGTTTGGCAGGACACGTAGACGTGTGCTTAAACACCAAATAGCATACGGCAAGTAGTGCTAAATGGCTAGAGTGTTGTGCAGTAACAACATTTGACATGCTGCAGGGCTCCGGTGCTCGACCGAGGGTAATGGCTTCGGAGGCGCGCACAATGTGGAGGTGCCGTTGCTGGTAATCCCATCGGGAATTGGGGCCATTATGGAGATGTAGTCGGCAGCGCCCTTGGCCAGCTCTGCAACGTGGCGAGTGACCTCTAAGCACAGGCAAGGCAATTAACAGCAAATGAAATCCATGGAAGAGAGCTGATTGGATTATTTTGGTTGCCTCTGCACTGAGGTTTTTTTTTGGCAGGGTGAAATGAGCAGGGAGATACGGCTTAGGGAGCTGTAAAGCACACGGAGGGAAACCTATTTTTGCCCCAATTACTGCACTGTTGCTGTCTGTGTCTTTTACAAGACAGGTGGGAGGGAGTGCTCCATGATATACCTCTCAGGGTAAGCGTAGACTCGTCATTGTCCTGGCTTGGCAAGCTTCTGACTACTGCAACATCAAACCATGATCTGACTTCAAAGGTCTGTGTCGTCATCAGAGAGAATTCCCAACCAGTTATACTGGCTCTGAAAGGCACAGAAAACAGTCTTTCTCATCGGTATGCCCTCTCATGCCATTCACGCAAACACCCCTTTTATCTCAGCTTCTTCCTTTGCTCAGGCATAAAAATAAAACCTAAAATTTAACATACAATATTCCACTATCATGGTTGAAATAAAGGCAAGGTTGCATGCAAACACAATGTGACTGTATACCAGCAGCTCCTGTGACATTGGCAGAGCAATCAGGGTCAACACTTACAGCCTCCCTCCTGTTCTCAATCTGTAGCCTTTGGCTTGCTATTTTCCTTTACTTAGTTCTAAGAGTTCACCTATTTAATATGTATGGTCTCTTTGGATAGAGGTACGTCTTTGGGGCATTTATTCAAAGACCTTCCGTACTTCAAAAGCATGCATATATAGTATATTCTTTACTTGGACAAACCTATTTGCATAGGTTTCAATGTATATAACATCAGATTCCTATATAGCAGCATGTTTTGCATTTCATTGGAATGGAAGGGGGTTTCAATAAGCACGAACATGCAGGCAGTGAATAATTCATAATTTGAATACTGATTTAAACGCGAGTATTTGTCTTTTCTACTTCAAGATTGTTCAACGGATCAGACACAAACACATCTATACACATTCGTAGAGCCAGAATACTTTATGCAGGGAATGCTGTGTACCTTGAATGTCAGAGGAGTTATATTCTAGATGATGACGACCATATTTAAACACAGGCACCGGCATCTCTGTATTGCTCTATCATTTGCATAATGCATGCTCAGGGTACCAATGACATGCTAATGAAGTGGCGCCCCATTCATTTGTACAAAATTTATGACTCATAAAGAATCTCTTGACTATAAAATATCCTCACAATCATCCAGATAAAGACGTTGACTATTTTAGAGAAAACTTCGGTGAATGGTTGTCTTCAGTGAACGAGCCTCTATTGATTTACTTAGTTCAGTTCTTCACTGTTATTGTTATTTTTCCACAAGGGGAAATTCTTTTTTGCTGCAAGGAAGCATAAAAACACAACATAAACACAGTAAAAACACAGCAAGACAATAAAAGACAAAGCGCCAGTGAAAGTGTGCCAGTGGGATAAATGAAAACTTGTTGCACCAAGTTTTCAGAAATTCCTTAAAGAGAGGATGGCCTGGATTTGATAGGCTGGATTTAGCTTTCCGTGTGATTTGTCTGCTTTTCACCAATGATTTTGCTCGCTCACTTAGTAATGTCTCCAAATTTCTTAATTACTCTGTAAATACAAAGCATGGCGTGACATGCCGTGACTACGCCATGGGCCTGTAAATATAATGGGGTGAAATCTGAGCCTAGGGTTAAATCCCTGACAGCGATCAGGGATGTTGTGTAAGTGGATGTTGTGTAAGTGGGAAGCCAGTGAGGAATCATGTCCTGGCACTTGCCCAGAGGGGGAAACTGATCTGTGGGGAGATAGCATAAACCTCTGCACCCTCCCAGTGAATCTCCTCGGTGGCTATCTACATTGTCAGACCAACAGCGTTGACAAGAATCAACTTCATGAGGGAACTGGGCATTAAAATTTGGGTCAAAGATTTAGAAGATTAAAGATTCACAACAAAAAAAACACTCTACAATGTGCAGATAAGTTGCAGCGATATATGAATTACTCCATCAGAAGCAGTTTTCATCTTGAAAGCCTGAACTTGTTAAGTCGAAGGAGGAGAGTTTAGGCGCATGCATCAGGGCTGTAATTATGTTTCTACAACCCATCAGTGCTCAGTATATTGCCTGGGGAAGTAGATATGAGAAGCTGATGAAGGACGGTCCCTCCCCAGTCACTTGTTCACCGCATAAATTTGCATATGGAACCTCTCTTACTCATTGTAATACCAACATATTTAGCCTCTGAGTTTGTTTTCAACTGTTGCAGAAAGCCATATACCTCAAATCCATTTTCTTGTTTTGTACAGTCTAGAAGTGGTAAAATGCGGATCACCTCGAGATGGAATGAAAACAAATTACCAGAAAGGTAGTAATTAGAATTAGAGACCAGAAAGAGGCATTATTATGGAAACTTTAAGCTGCATGGAGGCATTTTGCTTTCATTTGAATTGATCAGTTGCAGGAGGCAATTTTGGTAAACTAAGGTAGATAATAGTCTCTTTCTCACCGCGTATCTTGTGATGTGAACCAGCTGAACTGTTATATTACAAATCTCAGGTATAAACACAACCACACACACACACACACACACACACACAAAAGCAAATAGTGAATGTCAAGCTTCTCATGTTGTGCAGCAGTGCATGGAACAACATCCTGTCCTATTTAAATATCACACACACACTGAAGCCAAACCCACTCTAGCTGCCAGGTTTTTCATTAGTGAGTGCATTCGTGTTGGTTTATGTATTTTAACGCTGGAATTGTACATTTTATGGTCACTGTCCACTGGAATAATTCATAAATTTTTCTGGCATCAAAGGGTTACAGATTTCCTACAGAAATCTAATCACAATATGTCTAATATTGCTAGTAAACTGTGATCTGAATAATGCAGATTACCTATGTACTGTATGTCATTCTGTAAATGCACAAATGATAAATACTTGGTGAACAATGTTGGTCTTGGTACAAAACTCAGTTTTTTCTCAACCTTTTAGTTCTTGGTTTAAATTCTTGTTGGAACGAAGAATAATCTAAAAAAATACATAACATGTACAGGACTAAAGCCCATTATTTTTCTTAATCCTGCACATTTGGTATCTGGCCAAACCCAGACATCACTTCTTCAACTCCTAGTCCATTTATATTTTATACTGAATGTGAGTACAACGGTGAAATAAACATAACTTTTCACATTGCAGACATTATAAACAAACAATGGCAAGTAGTCTAATGGGCAAATAATGAATGCAAGAAATCAGTCAATATCTCCAGAATGACCATGGCCGATTTTGGAGGCTGTTATTAAGGCTGTCTGTTTTCATTATTTTTAGCCATGCTGCATAGCTCTAATCACAGTCTATTGAATGAGCTGCCATTTTTACAGACATTCTTGATACCTAGAGGATGAAATTTTGGCAGACCAGCAGGTTGACATTTTTGACTTTTAGTGGCAAATCTTGACAGCTGTTGGAAGGATTGCCATTAAATTTGGTACAGATATCCATGCTTTCTTCTAGTGCCACCATGAGGTTCACAGTTGTGGTTTTCAATGAAATGTTTATTACTTTACATAATTTTATTAAAACTATTGGAAAGATTGCCATGAAGTTCGGTACAGACATTCACGTTCCCCTCAGGATGATTTGCCCATTCTGCTTCTGTCCCACGCTCACCTCACCTGTTGCCACTCCCCACTTATCCTCACCTGCTGCTCATTACCTCATCAGTCCCAGAGGCCAGGTGAAATGTATCATTCTACAAGCTTTCACCTTCTGGGGCTGTGCTGACTCTATAGGGGCAATAAACATTTACATAAACATAAAACAGAAACACATTGAATTAGTTTAAGCTTAATCAGTAAGAAGCCTATTGAAACATGCTTCCAATATTAGTTGTAGTAAGGAATTACAAGCTTTATTGTGCTGCAGTGGTTCAAATGAAGATTATTACTGCGGTAAATTAGAATTTTCATATCACCACAGAATGAATTAAATTTGTTTATGAACATATTAAAAAAATGCAATACAAATAAGAACTTATAAAGTTAGGGGAAGAGGACAAGGGGGAGGAGGAGGGAGGGAAAAACTGAATAAATTGACATTTAATCACTATCTCAACAGTCTAACTGACTTTATTAGAATATATTTCTGATGCAAAATAAAGCTCTCTGTTGTATTATCAAATGAGTTGATTGAAATTTTATTCACCAAGTAACATGCTGGTTTATTGATGATAGAAATGGTAAATATGTAGCTAATTTAAGAGACTAACAAACCAACGACACAAAATCCAGTTAATCCAAAGGCAGGTTAGTGTCAAACTGTAATCCTCCATGCTATAGATTAACTCTTGTTTTGGATAATGTCATTTCTGAATATTCCACAGTATACAGTTAATATAAATTAATAATTGATTCCAGTGGACATGTAAACACTTATTCATGCAGTTATTGAGTATGTGGTATTAATCCATAACCCCATCAATCCCCTCAGATAGATATATCATAGTTGGTTTATACTATGAGATAGTAAAAATAGTATTTTTTGCCCCCATCCTGAGCTCTTTCTGGCCACAAATTGTAAGTCGGCCTCTTTTATAAATCCATTGTTTCTTGTCTTGTGGTATGAGGCCGACCCTCGTCCGACCTGCTTGGCCCCTGCAGGGTGAAAAAAAACAGTGTGGAGATACTGAGGGTGATAAAGAAAAAGCTAATTTCCATCATTGACTGTGATTTCTGTTTCACTCCTCCTGACAGCTGGATGAGAATTGAGAGGCAGAGGCCTTTAAATCAATCCACCAGGGACTCTGCTTCAAGACAATACATTCATGGCACAGTCACGATTCTAAATTGGGTGGATAAGGACAAAGGCACAAGGAAGATTCGATACTTTTTATGTAGCCTGGAGCTGAGAACAATAACAACAACACATGCTTGTACAGAGCTAAATCCTTTCAAGTGAATGTAGGTCCATGTCCAGGACTTTCAACTCAGTGTCCACTGACACACAGGGTACAAAATAATTGGTGTAGGAATTTGCGCACTCAAATAGTTTTATGATTTTATGGGGGAATTATGAGCTATTATTGTGTACAGCGATATAACTCATATTAGAGTATGTATGATAATAGGGAAAAAGTCCTTCTCGTTGGCCACACAAGAGAGGTGAATTAGAATATGATTGTTATTAGTCTTAATTATGATTTTGCGAGGGCATTTCTTTTAAGGTTAAGAGACACACAAACAAATTTACTTTAGGTTGCATGCACATTTGTTGCTAAACACTACAAACAAGACAAAAGAGGGGAAGGGGAAACTTGTACACAAGGCTATGGCTAGTGAATGGTTCGAATGAATGATGCATAGTTATCTATTGTGTAGCTTGTGTGAGACCTGATAAACAGATTAGATGATTGTTACCAGAGAAGCAGCGAGTCAAATCAATGGTACAACAGCTTAGTTCTGAATTGCCAATTGAAGTTACAAATTATGAAAGAACCAGGGTTTAAGCAGGTCGATGAAGGTTTTGTAGGAATACTTGCTTGTTCCCTGGGGTGGCTTCTCTTGGATAAAGGAGTTCGATGTGCTGGGGTGAGAAGCTGGAGTCTGGATCTTGTAATGATGAGTAAGTCGGCCGGTCCGGATTTGAAAATTCCCCATTGGACTCTATATTTTGAGGTTTCACCTCCTATTGTTCAAGATCACATCTTCAAACTAGCAAAATACAAGCTTTCAACCAGCATGGTATAAAGCAAGGAGAAAAGCAGAAAACAAAAAAAAACACTGTTTTCTCAGATAAGAGATTATTTAAAACTTTCGGTCTGCCCACCTAGAAAATGCATCCTGGCCAATCACAAGGGTTGCAGAGTTTGGGGGGGGGGGGGCAGAGTCAGTCCCCTCCTGTCCGTGCACAGGTGGGTTTAATTCCTAAATCAGTTGTGAATCAAGCAGAATGGTACTAAACATGATAGTGTTATCAAAGATCATGGAATTATGTTAGTGGTACATTTCTTGGCCTAAATGCAGTGGAATAAAAGTATAATTAAAGGAGACATACTGGATGATATACACACACATACTAACATACAATCTTGTCCTTAGACTAAATCTACATCTACATTTGTAAATCCATGGGTTTTACAGTCCTTTTGTTCTCCTGGATCTGACTGAAACAGCAGGGGTCCATGTACTACATTTGTGTGTGTGTGTGTGTGTGTTCCTAGATGTGAGTTATGCTAGCAAGGGGTGCTATTAGCTCACACTAGGGTGTGAATTGGTCTTCTCATCTTGCTGTCTCCTGTAGCTTGAAGGATCAAAGGTGGTTTGAGTCAGCGGTCTGGTTTAGTGGCCATGTAGGAGAAAAGGGGTCTTCTTATGTTGATCATTGCTGTTTTCCAGATGTTGTGAATATCACTGATGTCTTTGTTAGCCAGCATTCCTGTGGGGTTGGAGAAGGAGTCTTGTAGTCTTGAGGGTACTGTCTGCAATTGAAGCCATGAGGGGACTTTCCCCTACATTGGCCTCCACATTCAGATGACGCCATTGATGGTCTAACTCCAAGAGAAGTGGGTGCAACTGGAAAAGACTCCCCAAGTTTTCATTACAAATACAAAGTCAACACATTTTTAGCACAAGTTAAGGTCTAGAGAGGATGCAAGATGCAAAATAAGTACAGTAATACAGCATGCACTACACCCAAAAATGTATTTACAGGCATTTCCTAGTCAACTTGAAGTTCCTTGTCCTTGCATCTGAGCCCTACGGCAAGAGACTATAGATCCTGATTGAGTCCCACTCTTGAGAGTTTGAAGATCCTTTCCTCAGGGGTCAAGCCAGCAGGGTGACGGCAGCCTTAAGGTTAAAGTAGCTGCTTTCTTGAACTGCTGGAGCAGCAAGAGAAAATCTAGCTGGCAGACTGAACTCTCAGATGCTTCAGTGAAGCTGCTCAGAGGACAGCTGTGCTATATTGAAATTGAAACTGTATTTATTTATGGGGACAGTGTACAGTTTTTAACATAAATGATGCACTGTACCGGATTTAGCTTCAAGCTAATTTTCATCTGTAGTCCCTTACAATTAAAACATTTAACAGCACAATAACAAACAGTACAAAGCAAAAAACACACAGAACACATTATACAAAATACAAAGCTACACACAACAGCACATCACATACACCCACAATGTCAACTAGAAATTAATAATGTAAACTTTTCAAATTAAAAGAAAGATTATTTGCGTTAATGAGAAGACCATAGATGAAATTTAGATTCAGTGGTTACAGAGCTGAGTGGTTTTTAGTAGATTTTTAATTTGGTTTTGAATGTATTGATGGAACTGCAGCTCTTCATATCATCAGGTAGAGTTGTGGCTTTCACAGAGAAAGCTGACTGCCCAAATGCAGTACGACGAAATGTTCTGGTACAATCTTGTATAGAGGATATTCTGGAGGATCTAGTAGAACTTACTGAGCGAGTGTACACAAAGTCACATAGTGGAGGAGGGGCCAAACCATTTAAAATTTCATAAACTAGGCACAAATTTGAGAATAATCTAAAATTCTCAAAGCTCAGTAAATTGTATTTCTCCAGCACCCTACAGTGATGTAAATGCATTGGTAGTAATGTGTGGTAGTAATGGTAAACTCCCACGTGGGGCTGTCACACACTGGGGTTTCTGTCCCTTTTTATCCTCAGTGTATGAAAATCCACATTTTAAATACTCCCGGTCATATTTGCGCTTCGCCATCTTGCCTCCGAACATCAACACAAACTCAAAGTGATAGTGATGATGGTTACGGCGCGAGACTGCTGCAGGTCTCTAACGCTTGCCTGTCAAATTTTTTTTTTTTCAAAATAAAAGACAAGTCCAACATCAGATGTGCATTACATTTTTTTTTTTTTTTTTTGACCAGATGTCCGTGACCCACCCAGAATGGGTCCAGGACCCACCAGTTGAGAACCACTGATTTAGTGGATATCTTCCACAATTACAGTCCTGTTTGTAAAAAAATCCCTCTTTGTGTCTCAACAGACTGTTTTCCTGTTCAGCTGCAGTGGAAAGATAGTAAAAAAAAAAAGAAAAAGACTGAATTTGGCACTAAAAAGACAAATGTTGAAAGATAATCAGATTTGACTAATTTGGGTGGCCGAAGCTTCATATTAGCTTCAGGTAAACTTTTAAATACATTTTTGCACAGAAGGAGGGCTGTGGATTTTGTCCCCTATCACTCACATTGAAAATGCATTACAAAAGGATCTCCCAATGGCCAGTGTGAACAGTAGGAATTATTACAATTTGTCAATGTTCAATTGGGCATCTGACTATTGTTTTAGGACAGACAGAAAAATTGTGAACCTATTTGTTAAAGCCAGGACAACATGTTTTCTTATGGCTGCATTATTCTACCTCTCTGTCACAGTATTTTATTCATTTTTCTTCTCCAAATTTAGCCTGCCATATCTGGTATCTGTAGAAACTCTGGCATCTGGCACCAGCCTTTAAAATAAAGGTCTGTGGGTTTCTGCAATGCTTGGCGTCATATCATGAGTTTAAATGTAAGGATGGTCCGACAGGTTTGTCTGGCAGGGCGGAAGAAGATAACATAAATGGGATTCTGTTCCATTAGATCTCTGCTTTGTGACTGAGGCAATAAGCCAGTCAGTGTACTTTTGCATAAATACCTTGCAGCTATAAATTAAGGTTATACATAAGTCAGAAACTTTAACATTGAAGACCCTGGTTTCACCCCCTCTCCCACTATTCATTCCTTCTTATCCTTGTTATTCCTGAGCCATTGCCCTCACCGGGCTTTTCTGCCTCCAGGCCTTGTGATGACAGTCAACATGCACCGTGACTACTGATGGTGTAGCAGGCTGTTTAACTGTGCCATGTGAGGGTAGGGTGGGGGGGGACTAGCCTTCCAGAACAACCAAGGATGTTGTTACTGCTCTCTTAAATCCCATGAGTCCACGCAGTCCTTTCAGAAAGTTTGTGGCAGGCTGCTCTTTCAGATCCCAGCATTCACAGCTGGAACCCATGAGAGCTAATTCTGATTTATCTGTTTTCACACCTCATTACTTTTTTTATACTTCTATGCTCTGAGGGAGATGCACTCATTTTTCTTTCCTTTCTGCTAGGGTGACCAGATGAGAAGGGGTAAATTTGGGACAGGGAGGTTGGGGCGGGCATGGCCTCCAGTACATTACATTCACTGTCAGTTGAACAGTAAAACACGTGAGTCAAAACTCAATGCAAAAATTTATTATTTTTGTTCATGAAGTCAACTGTCTGTCATTTGTGTTCTATATAAGAGTGTGTAAATCATTATCCGTTACTTAAAATTAATTTTATTTAATTAATTTCATCAGTGTCACATCTGTCTGCATGATGCAGATGTCAGATTACTCTTTCTCCGTGGCTGCTTGCAGCTACACTTCCTCTGTTGCAACTACAACTTCTGCTATCTTCATCTACACTAGAAAACAAAATGAAAAAAGAGCACACACTCCCCACTTTAACTTACTTATGACTTACTTTAAAAACTGCCCTGCAGTGCATCGGTCAGCTGTTATGAGCTGTCACTTGTTCTTATAATCCATCAAGGAACCACTGTTATTTTTGTACACTTTCGAAAAATTATAAAAGCGACAATTTTATGTACTTATTTATCTAATCTCGACTGTACAAAGAACTCCCGAGTGTTTTGGTGAATGAGGTTGCTGGCAGCTATGTTGACACCCTCTTGTCCAATCACAAGCTATGTTATTGGGTGGTGAATGGTGCACAAAGAGCTGAACCACTGACCGTTACAAAATGGCATATCGCTGATTTACAAATGTGATTGTAGATATCTGTGTTGTGTCCTGAGCATTTAGAAATATGGAAGCAACATTCAGAGAGTAAATCATGTGTCAAGATAGTTATCTGAAGTTCATTGAGCTACGTAAAAACATGTTCTTAGGGTAGGAGCATGTCTTTACATGGCAAAAAAGCAGAAAAACTCGGGTTTAGTCTAATTTTCAGGACAGGATTCGGGATTTGGGACAAGTGCCCATAATTTGGGACTGTCCTGAATTTTTTGGGATGTCTGGTCACCCTACTTTCTACACTATTTTGACAAAGAGACAAAGTAGAGGCAAAAAAAAGAGTCCAGCTTATCCTGAAGGCGAAGAGTTCTTGTTCTTATCTTGGGGTTCGAGAACCACCTACCTCAGCAGCTTCCTATCCCAGATGTCTTCTGGAGGCATGAGCCCACATTACCCATGTTGCTGGGTACAAACAAGCAACTATATAATTAAAATTAGAAAAAATGATTGCTGTTAGTAGTCTTTCTAAACAAACTACTGTTACCATACTCTTTGTAATGAAGGAACATGTCACCCAATGCAACGGTAGGGCTCTTTGACATGTTTTGAATAGTTTTTGGACGACAATGGAGGTCTACGACACAGAGGAATAAGATATATCAGGCTTTTGATACATGCACAATACTTGTAAGTAGATAAATTCATTGTTCGGTTTGGCTCTGCACATGAGATTTCTTGACGATAAGAAAAAAAAAAGAGTCCCCCTGCTGGGATAAACCAGCAGGGGGACTCCAGTTGTGGACATCTATAATTAACCCCACCTGTGTCTATTGATTGTGTAACTGTCAGAAACACGCTGAAGAAGAGTTTTTCGCATGAAACGGCCATGTGGCAATTAGAAATGTCATTTGGAGTGCTGTCCTAGTCTTTCTTTTTCATTATTAACTACTTTAAGGATTCAGCACCCAGTTTTCATGGTATTATTGTGAGTTGAGCACATTGTATCGTATTTTGATGATAAGAAAGAAATAGAAAATCACCAACCTTATCCTTTAAGGATATGGAGCTATAAAACACTTACAGATTAGTGAAAGATTGTTTCCAAAATTTAAAGAAGCCTACATCAGATATTGCTTCGCTCTCTGATGTTAAAGTTGGACATGTATATGCTACATATCTACCAACTCAACCCCCCCATCCTTTTCCATCCACTACATAAAGGGCACACTACATCTTGCATTGGAACCAAATGGTGGCTTTGGGCGAATGTGAACATAATGTGAACAAATGTGGAAACTTGGCGGTGAATTACTGTACAGGGAGTTGGATTTCAGGTTAAATTACAGATTCAGGGGAAATTGTTAAACTGGTTCCAAGGCTGATTTCAAATGGCAGTTAATGACTATTAATGCTTTGAGTATGTGCTGTGCTAGGAGGACTTTGATCTTAATACAGCACATAGTTGTGAAGATAGGTCTGGCAATGCAAAACCTATGAAGAAGCCAAGAATAATAGTCAAAAGTGTGGTCACACGTTCAAGTGACTTGGATGGCGTGTTTTCAAACTTTTGACTAGTACTGTACATGTCTTCAATCAACAATCAACTTTAATTAACTCTCTCTAACTCTATTACTGCAATATGCTATGTAGTTCCAGGAAATCAACGTCCAAGATCCTGCAGTGGAAACCCAGCGCTGGCTCTTTCAGTGCACCCTCCTCTCCGCTACCTCATCCAAATATGCAATTAACTGGGGTCATCATCCATGGCCAGTAGTGTCAGTCAACAGTGCAGGTCTGCCACAAATAAATTAGTCCTTGAGGTACCTCCACGCTCCCCACATCAAACATCACACAACTAATTGGGCACTTGAAAGGCAATGAAAAGACAATGCAAGTTGAATGCTGTCTCTCAGAAAGTGAAAGTGCATAATTAGAATGCAAAACAGACACCCCAGGAGAGCCATCTCCACCTGAGTGCCTTCCTGGTATATTTATTAACCTTTATCACATCAACAGATGATGAACATGAACTTCTCAGATGACCTTTCAGTGCTCCATGTTAACTATTCAGGAGGAAGTTGGGGGCAATAGAGTTCACCAACAGCTTTGAGAAGAGCAGTGAGAAGGTCACGAGCTGAATGTCAGAAAGTTTGAAAAGTTTTCAGCCGTCTGGTTGTCAGGTGTGGATAATGGCATGTCAGATATCCTTTCACACATCGTCACAGGTTTTTTGTGACCCAGCTCAAATTGATGAGCCTCTGTTCGCTCCTCTCTGTGCGAATAAAAGCCGGGGAAGATTGATGCACCGCTGTCCTTTATGTATCAGCGCCTCCCATGCCTGCATGATAATTCTGCCCATCAAAAGCAGAGCTGGACAACAGAGCAGCGGCGCCCGTTTTTTAAACGAGAGCTCTTCCTCTCTCGCTGAGTCTTTGATGCCTGAACAACTTCTCTGTCAGTTTGATGAAACGAGTCGGACATAGTTCAGTGGACTGAGGTTCTGCTGTTGTACTAATAACTGGGCATGACTGATTTCAGGGCAGACATGTGCTATTCCCGGTGGAATTGAGTTTGATGTGGTGCACGTTCAAAATACCGCTGTTGCAGATTTCTTCTTTCTTATTACAGACAGTGAAGCACCAGAGAAGAGAGAGGTGGGAAGCAGCCTTGAAATTACAGAAACATGCAACATGTGACTGAATCCCAGTGATTTGTTAGTGAAAGCATCTTTCGATATTTGCTGTCATGGTGCCCTTGAACAAAGCATCCAATTTTTTGAGTGAAAGTTGCTTTTGCCAACTAAAATAAAGCACGTTTCAAATAATTTTTTATATTTAAAGGTGACAAGGAATAACTCACTACTTTACTGTGCATCATGAAAGGAAGATGCATGTACCAGAGTAATTTCATAATTGGATAAAATGTATGGCTTGTGCACATGCTTTTTTAGCACATTTGTGTTAGCTGCAGTCTGTGTGATCACAGGAAACCCCAGCTGGAGGGCTTGTTAGGAGTTCTTCACACACACTCAAGATTTCTACAGTCCAGTTAACAAGGGCCTAAAACAAAACAATAATTTTACAACACTGATAAGCCCATATGAAAAAAACTAAAACTACGTTGTTATGGTTAGAGAAAGATTACCTTTGCTGTTAAAAGAAACTAAGGTTCACTGTTGCTAGGAGACGGAAGGCAAACTGTAGTCTCCAGTGATAATGTTTAACACTTTGTAACAATCATCAACCCTGACCTCCACCATAATAGCATCTCCACACAGAACACAAAGCAAATTTTCATCTTGTTTTATTTGCACATATTTGACCGCTGGACTGTTTGTGCAGTCTGTGTTTATTCACCCCAAACAGTCAATGCACCAACTGTGGGAAAAGTAGCTATTTATGTGTGTTTGTGTGACAGCTCAGCCTCTGACTGATCGAGAACTCACCATGAACTCCGGCTCTTCTATTTTCCTCCAGTCTGTCTCCTTTTTTTTTTCACTCTTGTCTCTGTATGTTTTATGAATCAGATTAATAAAACCTCAGGAATACTTTAAACATATTCAACTCACGCAGACACGTCTTCGCCTCACTGTGCGTAGCCCGAAGCAAATTTGATTCCACTCGTGTCTTTTCATTAACTTGTATGTAATCGTGCCACATCTAAAATTTGATTTGCATTCTGTCTGAACACACCATTAGGCTTTTTGAACTAGTATAGCATCTTCACACTATTTCCACCTTTGCTATTAAAGGCAGTCATTAGTTGCTTGTCGAGAAAACATAAACTCATCTTGTTTTAAGTGTTGGAACAATATTGTCATTTCTGTGGCAAAGTACAGTCTCTAAAAATCATGTCATGTTGATGTCTTAATGATCATATGGTCACAAATTCAGCAATCTCTGATAGGGATAGTCGGTTTCCTGTTTACAGAGGTTTAGACTTGAGTCACATGATACAGATCCAAGTCTCACAATGTGTTTGAATTCAGATGTGACCTGATAGAATCAAAATGAAGTCCTTGCAACTGGACTTTAATACTCATGACTTGACCTTACTTTGATGTCACCATTTTGACTTGAGAGACGTGATGTACTCCCTAAGAGCATGAGCAACACATGAGACTCCTGGATGCACTCCACTGAGAGACAGAACAGGCATCCCATAAGATCGATTGAAAGTTTACAAGGAAAACCTGCTGGCCAGTCAGCACTAATGCTCACAAATAAGGGTTGACGCATTTACAAGATATTAAATATGTTGACGAAGGCATTATTATAGTGTTTATTGCTGTTATGTGCCAGTTCTTTACCATTAGGTTTGTCAACTGTTATTGTGACTGTGGAGGTTGCTATTTTTTTTTATGTCTAATAGAGATTTATATGAACTATAAACCACATTTCAACACATGGGACTTGCCCGTTTTGATTTTACGACTTGATTTAGGAACTAGGATAAGTCTGGAGACTTATAAAACAAGGACTTCATCCCAGCGCTGCCATTAAGTCGGCAGTGGATCACTTTTCATAAAAGGACAAGAAGACAAAAGCCTCAGGGACCCTTCCACAATAAGACAACATGTATTTTAAGAGCCTTGGTACATTAATTTCCCATTTTCCTCTCAATCATATCTCCCTGCCCGTGTTTGGAGTGAGCATGCTCCATAGGGAATCGATTAAATTATGCATAGGAACAAATTGATACTCTGAGCTAAAGGTGGTCCTTATCATTAATTTCCCTCCTTTTCATTATGCTGTTATGATTCAAATGAATAATTGAAAATTCAGTATTGTCACTGTCACCCAAAATGTCTCTGAGCATGATGTCATGAGTGTGGCAGGATGAAAAGAACGAGGGTTTAGAGGGAGTATCCACGGTTTCTGCTTTTATCTGCCTCATTACTAATTCTTTCAAATCTTATTTTTTAATTGCTGCTGCTGTTGCCAGTCTAGTGGTGATGCTGATCAAATGATAGACTCTTGATTAAAAGAATCCCTGCTGATCCTTTCAAGGATTTTGCATTTTTGCCTTGTGAAGGTTTTAGGCAGCCTCATAAAAATGTGCATTCACTCTTGTGTTTTATACTCTGTTATTTCATGTCACTTTACTTCAAACACAATGAATAGATTATGTATTCATTTTATATGTAGACACTTGTTAAGCCAAATAATCTCTGTTGTTGAAACAAGACTAGGTCATAACCTAGTATATGACTGGACCGTTTATGGTCAATGTGTGAAATTGTGGCTAATTTGTTACAGGAATAGTCAGTGTAGTGTGTCTGAGCCTCTGTGTGAGACGCTTCGGTCGGTAAATGTGTGTTTTAAAAACTTATTTCGGGACTGTGATCACTCTCAGTTCCTCTGAGACTGAGCTGCACTCGGGGCTCCGCTGTAAACTTCTGCTGAGGACGTAATTGAAACTGTTCACGTTGATTCATTTTGAATGAGCAACAGCCAGTGGTGTAACTCCAACAGTGAGCTGGCCAACCAATGGTGTAACTTCATCACTCAGTCAGTCAGTGAAGGACAGACATTCAGGGTTACAGGGCTGGACTGTGGCCAGTCCAGCCAGTACTGATTTGCCAAAACATTTGTTAGATGCTAGCTTTTTATTGTCAGATAGTGGATATGTTGTACACGTCTGCTTATGATATATAACATATTTCCTTTCCAAATAAAACTGTTAGTCATTACCAGACTAAAGTGATCAATTTGATGGTAAAATAATTTATTCCTTTTAATGAAATTGTTTAATTGTTTATATTTTGCAGAACCAAACCAACAATGAATTGATCAACTTACAAGTACTGTGTGTATCCAAAGCCTGATATATTTTAATTTTTTTTTTTTGCATTTTGTCATTTAGCAGATGCTTTTATCCAAAGTGACTTACAAGTGAGGCAAGACAATCAAGTGTTATGAAATAAGGCTCTAATGGAGTATCTTATTCCTCTGTGCTCTAGACCTCCATTGTTGTCCAAAAACTATTAAAAACACATCAGTGACACACACCGTTGCACAGGGTGACATTTTCCTTTGCCCCTGATTAGTGTGATCACAGTAGTTTGTTTAGAAACACATACAAAGACTAATAGCAGTGATATGATTGTCACTCTCAGGAGAGAAGTTTGTACTGCATTATAAATTTCTCAAAGAACTTCATACAAAGTCAAGAGGTTGTGTATGTAGCGCATCAAGCAAGAGAAGCTCTGTAAACAGAATTACATTCCTGTACATGCGCAGCGGCGTCTGCTGTACAAGGAACTGCTCTCCTGACAGTTACAATCTTATCACTGTTAATACGCTTCATCCGGTGTTGTCAATCCTTTTATTTGGTATCCCCAAAATCCCACCTACAGCCTGCAGGACAGAGAGTCTCCAGACTATGAATCCACACACACACAGAACATGAACACAGCATGAGAAATATACTGTATATTATGAATAGTCTACACTCAAATACTTTTCTTTACATCTACATAACATTCTAAAACAACTAAATTAAATTACAGATATAATGTATATCTGTATTTATATATAATATAATTATTAAATTACAGATATAATGTAAATCCACTAATGAAGTCTCTCACATCAATCAGTTTTGAATCAAACTGTAAAGACAGCACAAGATACAGATAATTTAAATATAACGGAGATAACTCATTATAAATTATTAACCCCATGTCATGGTTTCATATATTTAGAGGGACAGCTCTATGTAGGACTTCTTTGTTTAATGTGTAAAAGGAATTAAATAACTCCATCATTTAAAAAAAAGAAGTTAGCCCACATGATTTCCCGCCTCTTTAACGTGAACTTTTGTCATGACACTTGAAAAACCCCGTATTGATCCAACCTACATGTGAGGACAGTGCCGGAGAGCCTGCGATACTCAGTGTGCTTCAACACCAGCTGTGGCTGCTGAAGGCGACTTGATTGATGCCAGAGGGGAGAAGTGGGCGTTGGTCAACAAGAGATTCACGAGCCGCACTGCAACAATCCATCACTTTGGGTTTTCAAATCTTTCCCACACCCACTGCATATTGACATACTGGTACTCAGGATGTTTGATTTCAGAGCAAAGCGTATGGATTTTTTCTTCATAGACAGCAGCACACATGCTCTTTGAACCACTCCAGTGGCCTGGTAAATAATTTATTTACCATCTCTCCTGCGGGAGCTCAAGTATAAGTAGGCCAACATGTCTGACAGTGCGGTGAAAGACCTCCTTCTACCTGCCAGTGGTGATTGCAATGCATTAAGCTTCATAGCATTAGATATTAACTAGCTCTCTTTCAGCTGCACAGTTGTGGCGATGATGCCAGGTCTGTTCAGCAGTGTTTTGATCTCAGAAAACAGAAACCTGCAAAAAAATATGGGGCTAGAACAGTGACAGTTCAATTTTGGTGTTGAAAATGAAATTTGGCATTGCAGAACACACTTTCATTAATGCAGGAATGTTGTTAAAAGTGACGTCTTTCCGACTCACCGACGGAGCTGGATCCTCAAAACTTTGCACTTACCCCAAAATTCAACATGGTGTGACGTGTAATATGTAAATAACATGCTCCTTGCCCCCTCCTCTCTTCGCCAAAACTGTCAGAAAGTTGAAACAGAAAACAAGTGACACCGAAAAACAAACTGACTTTAAATAAAATAAGGTAATAAGATCCTTAATGTCTTTTTTTTATTTTTCAGTGGAACTTTTTTCAGTGCCCATATAACTTTTTCCAATATGAGCGTTTCAATGCCAATGTTTCCTTTTTCAGTTCAGTCCAAATTTTATCTTCAATGCCAAATTTTAACTGTCACTGTTCTAGTCCCATACAAAAGCAGTCACATGGTTTGGCCGTGCTTTTCAGTTCAGATGGCAGATCAGATAAAAAAAAAAAAACAGCCCTGATGTGAAGACCCAGAAAAACAACACTAATCACAAGCTGGAAGGTAGTATGAAACTCCCCTCAGTCTGTCTGCTTGTTAATGTGAAGGAGTTCTAAGAACAGAAATATCATGTACATATCATTTTCTCTTTATTATGTTTTACTTCTAATTACTATGCAGCCCCTCCAGGACTTCGCAGGGTTTTTTGTGATTATTGCAGCCAAAAATGCTTGATTTTGCAGTGGCTTTTCTCAAAAATTGGGATACAATTTGTAATGTTTTATGTGCTATTTTTGTTGTAAAATTGCAGGCAAAAAGATTTTTTAAAAACTGCTACCAATGAAGAGTCATATGTAATCACTTCCTGTGAGCTGCAATGATGTAAGTTACCATGGCATGAAATGTGTGTAGGAGAATTAATCTACATTTATTAATATAAGATCCTTGTTTGATCAAGGCACCACCTCCTAAGGGGAATCTTTAATGTCTAGAGGAATCATTAAACCCTGAATTCAATTATCAACTTGATAAATTAATCAGTCTCATAACTGTTAATTCTTGTCAAAACAGTGACTTCTGTCTGCTGTACTCAAAGAAACCACATCAACTTCTTGATAAATGAAGACATTTATTTATAGCTAAACGTCTTAAGAGTACATGATTAAGCATAGAATAACAAACAAAAAGAATAATAAAGCCTTTAAATGATAATAGAAAAATAGAAATAGACGCTCAAGGCTAACGTATAGCAATGAGGAATGCTAAAGGAAAGCTAACGTACTTCTCTAAAGAAACTGTCTTCTCAATTTTAACGTTATTCGACATCAACCCTTGATCGCAAAGCCACATTAAGCCTCACTGTTGACGAGTTTCGTTGTAGTTTGTGTCGTCTCAGCAGGTTCGGGTTTGTATCGGTTGAGCTGTAGTTAGCTGCAGCGTTGAGCCACCTGCGAGGTTTAGATGGTGCACAGCCCGGATCAAGCCGTTGGGCTGTGGGCAAGTCTTTGTGGATGCCGCAGTAATGAATCACCTGTGAAGTGTGGTTTAGGCAGTTGCACAGCCAGGAGTAGGCTATGGGCTCCGGATAAGTCTTTGCTGTCAGTTTAGCTCCAGGAGGTGTGAGGATGAAGTTTGGCTCGCTGAGCGGCATCCCGCTGTAGTACAGATGGCAGGAGATCCAGCTGGGTGCCGCTGTCTTCTGGGTTTTGGAGCGACGTGGGCCGTGACTGGGTTCAGGCTTTGTTGAGTCTTTTTAGATCTTTTTATTGAGTGCCGAATAAACTTTCCTGACTACACTAAAATCTTTATTCAGGACTGAATAAAACTTCATGTGGGTCGGCGTGACATCAAAGCAAATACTACATGTCAAACACGAGACTTAATGTTACAAATAAAACAAAAACAAACTGAACTTGTTTCAATACAAGATTAAAATATGTGCATAGAGAGACCAGATCATCCCTCTTAGGTTTGATTTTATAAGTTTGGGCAAGACAGGCAGAGTTTTGAGTGTGTTTTAAGCATTTTCGTGCCAAAGTTCTGATGAATATTTATATTCTTTGTTTGGGACTTTAAAGGTGTGGCTGATACTTTTGGCTTGAGATGGTAAATTACTTTCCTACACTGGGGAAAATTTTGAGTTTTAAATGCAAAAGTCACACTTCAGAGTCACTACTTCATAGCACATTGTAAATAATAATGTATTGTAAAACCATTAAAAAAACAGTTTAGCATTATACATGCATTTCATAAAGGTCACTCCTTCATTTTTAGATTTAAACTCTCAAACAATCTAGACATCTAGTAACATAGTAAAATAAAAGTTAACGCAGCAATTATGTGACTACATAAACTTTCAGAAACATAATTTCAAATATAAACTCAACGTAACTCTTTACATTCCTATTACTTCAGTAACTTCACTCTTTCAATATGACTTCTTATCTAATTTAACTATTGAATTATGATTGTCTATAAGGTTAGAATAAATGCAGTTTATGAAACAACTCACTCTTCAGTGTCAACAGACTTCACTATCCTAATCAATGGATGGCAGTATTGTCACATGTAAAATGTAATAAAATCAAAATTTAATATCTCTTCAATAGATTACTGCACATTCTTTATGATTTTCTACAACAAACAACATGATATAATGTACATGATGGTTACACATTTAACTCACATGAATTCAGATTTGGCCAGAAATACAAAGAGACTCAATGTCCTTCAGAAATGTGAGTTGGGATTTTATGACTCTGGTCTGGGGAGATAAGAAGACCAAAAAGGGTTTTGTGTCCTTGTTTGTGTGAAATGGTCCAGTTCAAATGACCCCAAAGGTCATTTATGCTTTTAGTTGAGGCCATAATTTAGTTATTGGTCAGAAATGGCCTCTCAGGAGGTCTGTTCAACATCCACTTTGTCACAGTGTTTAATTTTGGTCAGTGTCATGCTGTCAGACCCCCACTTGGCAAAGAGGTCAGTGTGGGTCCTGGTTGAGGCACTCAGCCATGTCTCTGAAATTCACTCACCTCCTGACTTTGAAATTAAAGAAGGGTTGTTTAATCCCATGGCATTAAAGAAGAAGGACATGGTGTCCTACATGCGACAGTTGGTCCAAATCACAGCAGTCTGTTGATTTGGCCATTTCATGTAGAAAAGTTGCAGTAATTTAGCATAATTGCAATTTCCTGGAGGGACCGTTTAATGAGGAGAAATTGCAGGGATTTTGTGAAACTGCAAGCCCCCGCAAATATTGTGGAGATTAGTTGAAATTGCATTAATTATTGCGATCGCAAGATTGTAGTTGGAGGGACTGCCATGTAAGTGTCTTTGGCTCATGAAACATCTTATAAGTTCTAAAAACTCACGTAGAAATGGAAAATATAAGGTGTATATATAATATAAAATGATATAAAATATAATGTATAGCCTGCTTCCTCATAAAATGTGGGTTTGACTCAGTAAGAGTAAAATGGGGAATTTCTTAATGTCATTTAAAGTGTTTTGTGAACGAGGCAGGTTTTCTTTACAAAAATAGTAATTAAACTTGAAACTTTATCTGCAGTGGTGGTTGAACTTTCAAATTATTTGACACTTCATAAGGCTTATTATAACATTACAGGCCCCAGGAATTTTGCGAAATTTGGGATTTTTATATGACAAATTTAGAAACTTTTTAAAATTTATTTGAAAAAAAGAGAAAGGATCTGAACCTTGATATGAAACTTCTCCTCTCTGAAGTCAAATAAAGTATTTTTTAGTGGCTAAAAACAGAAAAAAACAAGAAAATAAAATTTCATTGCAGGGTTTCCATGTTTATATCATAAAATAGATCAGCTAAACCAGGTCCAGTCAAAATGACGCCTTGCTTGACATTTTGCAGTTTCCTCTTTAGAGCCAGTCACTTCTCCTCTTAGATCAATGTGTCAGTTTGCTCCAAAAAGCATTGCTCTCCGCTTGCACAGTGATAATTTTTCAATCAGCGTGTGACAAGATAAAAAAAAAATACTTGGCAGCTGTCACACATCATCAGGGAGGAGGAACCAGACATCTTAAGGGTCCATGATAGAAAATTAATGAGATCTTCCCTGTATGCCGTCACAGTTTTGTCACAGCTGGACTTTGAGTGGTTCAGTGCCCTCACTGGGGATCTTTTGCTATAAATCTTATTGTGCATTTATGACTAACTACGGCACGCCACATGACAGTTCTGCTGGATGAGCTGCTACTTTAATTTTAGTCCAGAGCATCCACCTCCCCCCCCCTTCTTATTATAACAGGATGAATGGTAAATACAGAACTATGACTTATTCAGCATGACGCTGTCTCACTCTGGCAGATTCTACTGTACTCGTGTCTGCTGGAGGCGACTGAAAAGCATGCAGTACCAGGGGACAGGTACATGTGTGCCTTCCACATCAATGTTTCAGGACCTGTTCACTCCACAAGTCTCCACAGAGGACAGGGCACTGCTCTCTCCCCCTTTATTTGCATCAGGCCACCAGCGGGCACCCTGCATATAGATCCAAAGCTGGTGTGAAGCAGAAACCACCAGAAAACTGTGTCTTATTTCATGATATCAAGAAGAATTTAACAAGAGCTTGCAAGGTAATAACAAAGATAATCTAACAACATGCCAGTTAATGCAAAAAAAGGATTGACATTTATTGCATGAGGTGCAGAAGCTACAGTAAGTGTAAGAAAAGCCTGTTAGGATACTGTAAGTACAGTATGGAAGGATGGATTTTATGACCCCCGCAGCATTTAATTACACATGATTGTTAAACACTTGATTATAATCAAGATAATTATGGATGAACTGAATATTTATAAGGCCTAAGAATAGGCCATGATGGAAAGATACTGGTGTTAAGCAAGTACCAAATGAGATTTAAATGAGCAGGTTAATTAAACATCTAAGAGGGCTGTCATGAGTGCTGGAAAACCACATTTGCCACATTTGTCTAGTTTTATTTCTAATTAAAGTATATATGCATGTAACTTGTGCTGTAAGGTCTACTGCACTGATGTTAAACAAAACAAAACATAATTAGTTTGTATAAATCTTTGAAAATGTGGATTACATACTGAACTTCAAGAAATAGGTTTTTTTGAGCCAAGTGACTCTAAATTTGAGTCTACAGGAGGAAAAGTTTTGTAAATCTATTCAGAATACAACAGCAGCTCTTCGCTCATCGTTTCGGATCGTAAAGTTCCATGAATTTCAAAAGACGGTTTTAGTTCACAAGGAAGCGCGTGCTGAAGCAGATCCCCCCTGTGACCCCGCAACATTTCATGTTTGCGAAACAAGAATCAATCAAAAGCGAGTCTAGACATGATAAATAGCCGCCCCAAGAAAACACGGAGCGATTTAATCAGCCTCACAGAGAGGCAGGTTGAAACTGTGTGTCAGGCCACAACCGAGACAGAAACCCCCTCAAGGTTAATCTGAACTTTCAAAGAAATCCAATTAAAACGGCAGCGCTAAAGAGACAAACACTTGCGGGGGCATCTTTTGTGTAACACTCCTTCTGTACGAGAATATATAAGGTATTTTCTCACCATGACACCTGGGGAAATAGGGCCTAGTTGCCGTGGCTAATATAAAATCAGCGTTTCCTTTTGTGCGGTGGAAATGTGGAGCCTGCACTGGCACAAAGGTGCTTTGTTTATCTGCTCGGTTTGTTTTTTCTTGGGGTCACGTTGCCATCTTTCTCTTGAGGTGATAGAAAAGAAAAGATAAGACCACAGTAGTATCCACAATGAAACTGCACCACAATAGAAAATGATCCCCACTGAGAACATCTCACAGTCCACCTTGCATTGTGAAACTAAACCTTCAAAAATGTGTTTTCATTTATGCCGTGAAATACTTGTCATGCAGGCATCTTGTCCATACTGAACTTAAATACAACACCCACATTTAGACAAAAATAGCACAGTAATTGCTGAAATGTACTGCCGAGATGTATGAATTTATTACCTGTGCTGTGTTTCAGATGGAACATGTTGAGTCAATCCTCTGTTAGTTCTTTCTTTTGAAACTTTATGAATGGTAGGTGCTAATTGGACTGAAAATGATAAAATAATGACTCTCAGGTGATGTGTGTGTTTTTTTTTAACACATCTATTTTGGAATATATACTTAGTTTTAGAAGTGACTGGCTAATTACCCGTCTAATTTAGCCATCTCAACTGCTATTAATGTATTTAAAGACTCTGCTCATGCACACAGGTGTTTTCACTTTTGGCTGATTAAACCTCTGCTCACTTTGATGTTGGGTGAAGCAATGCTGAGAAATCCAGAGTGAAATCCCTCCTGACGAAAAAAGGTGGTTCAGGAAGTTTGATTACAAAGTCTGTACTTGCTCTCTCAGTCGCTAACCAGACACTAGTTAAAGGACCAGTGTGTAAGATTTAGGGGGATCTATTGGCAGAAATAGAATATAATATTCATAAGTATGTTTAAATTAGTGTATAATCATCTGAAAATAAAAATCGTTGTGTCTTTGTTGCCTTAGAATGAGCCCACAGGGAGCGGGTCGTCTTCCATGGATCCCGCCATGTTGCACCGCCATGTTTCTTCTATTAGCCCAAAATGGACAAACCAAACATTGGCTCTAGAGAGGGCCACTAAATCCTACACACTGGTCCTTTAACACAGATAAGATAACATACTGTATTTATATATATTTACAGATGCATCAACTTTTCCATCTCAGTCAAGTGTAAAAGATTGTTTGCAATATTCCAACTTTCTTTTCAAAATTTCTGGCGTTTCCACTTCGGTTTTTTAAGTGCAAATTGAAAATAAAAACAGGTGGATAGAAATATACTTAGCAATTCCACTGAAATGAATTGTTTTTATGGTTGTGACCAGGTCCTAAGTTGTCCCACCTGAACAGATAGTGAAGGACAAGCACTACCTGTAAATGCCCATGCAGGCCTGACAAGAGGTCTCATTAGGCGAAAAGATTGAAAACATCTGTGTAGGAAGGTATGGAGGACATTTTAGTGATAATATAACTGTTGACACATAGCCTCTATATTAACAGGCTGATATTATACACAATTGTTTATGTTTTAATGATGAAATATTATTTTAAATGAACCACCACCTCTGATACAGTTTACCAAGTTGTACATTTAGAAATGCAGACAGATATTGTCATTGTGGAAAAACACAGAACCTCCAACATGGCTTCCAGAAAGTATGCTGCATCATGGGAAAGCACTCTATTACTCTGCTATTTTTTTTTTTTTTTGCTGCTAAAGCCAGACTCTAATGGTGGTAATGCTGGTTAGCCCAGCATTAGATGGCTGGATTTATGGGGCCTGTAATTGTTTAAGTGCTGTGTCTTTTTCTTTTTTCTTTTCCAAGTTATAACCCCTCACACTGCTCCTCTCCACCAGTTTGTTGACAGTTTAGTAAGTGGAGCGTAGCTGTTCTTTGCTCCCCCTACCCCACACATGCTCAGCTCACATGTTGCATGGCAGTTCACTTTATAATTTGATACATGGCTCACCCAGTCTACCTCAATCTCTCCGTTTCTACTGTATTTTTAGGTCCAATTTGAACTGTGAGAAGCTCTATTGTTGCGCTATCTGCTTAGAAAATTGCCTGCGTTTCAGGTGCAGTAACCATAATTTAATGCATTCAAGTAATCTCATGCTGTTTCCGACTTTGACTTAATAAGGACTCTTATCTGCACCTCATAATAATACTTACTTGCATATTTGAATGTGTTTAATGAAAAGGCATGTTGGCACTATGCCACCACTTGTTTTTAGTTAAATAATACATAAATGTACATTTTTTGTGGGCTTTATTAGTTACTAATTGGGTACAAACCGATGTTGTAATACAAGGTTCACTACTACATGTTGTAGCGCTGTGAACAGTGACAGTTTGAGACTTTACATCCATATTATCTCCGTTTCATCTGTGCTATCATTTCTGGGTTAGGAAATCCACCCACATCCCCAGAAAATACTCCTGAATAGTCATCAAAAGTCTTTTCTTTTCCACCTTTGTCAGGTGATTCTTGCCAGAGCTAAACATACATATGGTGTCACAGATAAGGAGAGTGCTGTCCCATTTTCACCTCAGACTGGAAAAGTTAGAGTGTTCACTAATTGTTACTAGACTGTCCTAGTTTATAATGAGACATGTCATATCGCGCTTCAAAAAGTAGCACAATAACAAATTAGGTAACTTTAGATTTAGAGGGTTATGACAAAACTTGAGGACACAAAATCTTTTGTATAGTATTTTCAGTTTTTGAATACTTCAGATCTTTTTCTTTTTTTTTTGTATTTATAACTTTCTGGTGATGTGTCGTGTATCGGGAAGAAGGTATTTTGTTCTTCTATCCGTGGAGAATATTCATTAATACTGAGCTGCCCCAGAGCATGCAAATGAATCACTGCAGTATATTTGAATGTAGTGCTGTTAACAATTTAAGGAAGAACTATGGGACATTACACTGCTTAAAGTAATGGGGAATCTGCATAAAATACCTTGCATTGACAAGGATCTCAAATTAAACAACCTTCTCTTGAAGCCACTGACTTCAGATTGAACGTCATGAGTCGCCCAGTGTTTCTCTACACAAAAGCCGGCATTTCAATTTCAAAGCTGCCTATTTGCTTGAAGCAGCACGGGGCCCCCTCTGCATAAATCTTGGCAATCTCTTGACTGTGGAACAAATGAGTGTCTTAAATTAAATTTGAGACAATTAGGCTGCCTGCTACATGTAATTGGTTTTCTGGATGGATCAAACGGTCACAACTCAGGCCTGGATGAGAGGAAATGTGGGCGGACTAAGAGATGCAACAAGGGAGCTTGGGGCGGAGGAGTCCCAGATGTTTCATCTAACAGTTTGGTTATAAGATATCACATTGTTTCCATTGGGAACATCCCGATCATAAACTTTTCTGGTCTTTTTTCCCTTCACTATATAGCCGAGGCCATGATAGCCACAGAGAGCGAGATTTACTTTACATCACTGGCTGCCGCGGCTGCATCAGTGTCAGAATTCAGATGTCAGGTTCAGAGCATTACCCTCTGTTATCAAATAGCTATAGGTGGCTGGCAGTTCAATTTTGTAGCTCAGCAGAGCTTAATCCAAAAGAGCATTTATTTTCAGGGAAGTAAGGCTGCAGATTTAACCCCAGAAAAATGTGCTGTAATATTTACTGCTTCGTGTTTGAGAGAAATACTGTAAGACTGAGGAACCGAGCCTGTGATGCCAGCTCTGTTTACGAGCATATAACGTAGAGTACAGTTTTAGGAGTTATAGTAACCCAGAGGTGAGAGAGGTTTATGTGAGTTTCTGTTACCATTTTAGTACATCCTAAAAATATTTTATTGATTATTTGCTCTTAGGATCTTCTTATGTTTATGTTGTAATATCTCCTCATGTCAGACAGTGACCTTCTGTACACATCTTGTTAAACGGTTGATCGACTTTAAAAACACCCGGGACAGCAATGAAGATAAGTTGAGGGCTTGTTCTTGTGACTCGCCCTATTCCTGACAAAGTCAATAAACCTAAATGACTTGATATTTCTAATAAACATTAGAGCTACTGCTATTTGTATAATTTGAAAAGGCTTGACACTCCCCCAGTAGTAATATCAAAAGACACTGTGAGATGTGGCTGCGATTATACTCTTTCTGTACTCGTGCATCACTCTACAGTGAATCATTCTGTTGTCTCACTTCTGACGTGAGCACACATATATATAGGTGCTGGATTCATGTCAAGCCAACAGGTTTGCTAACTAGCCAACTGTTTTGTGTTTTGGATGAATAGAATACTGTATAAAGATAAAAAAAATATGTAAAGGAGAACTTTGAATGGCTCCTAACTTGTCAGGTTCCAGAGTTTCATTGATTTATGGTTGGTGAAGATTTGAGGAGTGTTTGTGAACTTGCTTTGTGCCAGTTTTTATTCATCAAGCATTTGGTTTGCTGGTTTAGTGTTATGATTGTTTTATCATAGAGGAATAGTATCAAACATTTGCCTGTTGGTATGGTGAAAGCTACATTAGCAGATTGTTTTAGCTTCTACAGTTGTTCATGTGTTACTGCATCATGATGGGAACAGCAGACCATAGTATATTTCTAGTAGACTGTTGCACTGAATGTGGTTTAAGCCTGGATGTCCACTGCACGTGGCTGCAATGTGATCCAGTTGCTCCACGGCTCTGTCATATCTCAGTAGTGGTTCCAGTGTCTACTGGAAGCATTTCAGAGGTGGAGCATCTGTTCTTTAGCAGCCACATTTCCAGTGTAATTTTGAGTTGCTTTACTGACAGTTTCCATGTTTTACAAGCATACTGAATACTGGTTTGCTGCTCTCTTTCTCAATTACTTATCAACAAGGAAAACTAGGTGCATATGCATGTAAGTATTCAATTGTCAATACATACAGACATTTATATACATTCACAGGCAAATTTCATGCTTCAGAGACACAAGCTGCTCTACCAAATATAGTCCTGATGCTTAAAGATAGTGAGCAAGATTCTAGGGTCATAGACAAGGTGACCATTGGTGCACTGGCAAGAATGCCAGTGGAAACTGGCATTTTCTCCAGCAGCCACCATGGAGCCAGTCTCAGTGTGTCTGGGTAAGTCTGAATGAGAAAGTTTGATTTTAAAACAGTGGCTTTAGGTTGTATACCTGTTTTGGGATAAAGTTTTGTTAACTCACAGGGCTAAATTAATTGGTGCTGTTCAGGTTTGAGTTGAAATTTCAGAGAACGGCAGGACTGAACTGCAGCTGACACGTCCTTTAGCAAGACACATCACCCTCAGCTGACAGTCAAAAGCTAAAAGACTCTCTTAGCAACTGAACATAAAGCATGATGTCTTACCTGGATACATGAACACAGAAAGCAACAGAAATGCAATGAAGAGAGTAAGATTTCAACAGTATTACATGTACCAGACGATCACCACAAACCAACAACTAATATTCTGAGCCGCATCAGTCGAATCTTCACCACAGCTGCTTTCACAGTGAGAAACGCTGGTTGATGAAATGTAAGATCCTTTTTTGCATACAGGAGAGGCAGCACATCAGATCAGCTTCCCTGAAGGAAACATTATTGAAGCACAGCAGTATTTATAGACGGAGCAAAACATCCTGTTTACTCCACTCAAATCCTCATGGAGGAACATGCAGTATTCATAGTCTACATTTTCTATTTATTTTTATTATATATTCTAAGTTTTATGTATAATGCAGGCCTCTACACAGGATTAGACGGTTTAAAGGTTGTGTAGCAAAGACTTAGTAAGATCCTCGTACGCCAGCTGCTGTAGCACTTCAGACTCAGAGGAGAAAAGCTCACTAATTGAGGTCAGGAGTGCTCTTTAACGGAACTTTTTAAAATCCTTTTCAGCCCATTTGTCCGCTCCTTTTAACACAGTGAAATGGAGGAGCGTCCCCTCGGAGTCCTGCGCTGAAATTAAATGCCCTATAATACGTCGGACCTCTTGTCACCGAGGCGGATGGAAAGCAGTGGCTGATACAGGTGGGGAAGGTCTCTGGGCTGCTTTAGTCATTAACAGGAACCATTATAGCGTCATCTGAGTGGCAGCGGCTGCTCCGATCTCATGTCAATGAACTTGTCAATCAGAGTCTCTCCAGGATGCCGTGATACCTATCGAGCCCCCCTGGACTCTGAGCTGAATAGTGGAGGACAGAGACTTTCCCCTGCATGATAACAGTCAAATTGCGGTCTGATGGATTTCTAAATGAATCATGTTTTTCCCCTCAAAAGAATCTGAGTGCATATCTGTGCAGACCATATGGTGTGTCCATTGGTTGTAGTTTGATGAGAAAATAAGCAAAGCTTTTTCAGGGCGGCAGGCTGTCTCTGTGTGTTAGTCTTGCAATATGGAAATTCAGCTCTATTGGTCATGCACTATTGGTCACACACCATACATTTCCATCTACAGCTGAGACCCTATTATGTTTCACACTGCTCAGACACACACAGCTAAGATACTGTATGTAACATGTAAGTGGGCATGCTGTATGTGGGATACAGTTTTCTTTTTTTTTTTTTGAGACACCAGACTGAAAGATAAGATATTTTAACTGTAATAGTTATACATGTTACATGTCAGGACAGGACAGGAGGAAAGACGAGGAGGATTGACAGCAGCTGTGCATATGCTCCATGAATCGGGTTGTGGTGACAGATGGTTTGAAATTGTACGTCGTGTGTGGACTGTGTGTGTAGATTGTGTTTCATAGACGATCTAGCAACTTGGGTAACGTCAGACAAACACAGAAAACTTATGGATTCATGTGTATAACGATTATTCATAATACATTTTGAGGGCAATGCAAATTATGGGAGTTTCCTGGGAGAAATAATAAAACGGGAGCACATCGGGAGAGAGGGTGAAAATACAGGAGAAACCTGGGAAGAAACAGGAGTGTTGGCATGTCTGCAGACCAATAGTTTGTTTATTTGCTTAACCTTAATCATACCAAAACCATACACTTGTCATTCGTGGGTATTGTAAGAATAACTTGTTTATTTGATTATTTATTTATTTGTTTGGATCTCCATTAGCCTCCACCACAGCGGTTGCTAATCCTCCTGGTGTGTCCACACCCTTAAAATACGTCATGAAAGCAGGATACATATAAGAGCATCTTATTTAACAATAACCAAAGGTAATGCTAACACAAATATCATCATTCTACACACAACAGAGTAATCCAAGGTAATCCTAGTTGCTTATGTTCTTATGTATTTCTTGATGGTGGAGGTCTAGCTAATTCTCACATTGTATGAGGCAGTTTGTTCCAGTCTAAAGATGCTCTGAAAAGCATTGAATATAATCCAGGGTCTTACAGAATTTCCCAGTATCATTGTTCTGTTTGGTTAGTTTAGGCTGGATGGTTAGATGCAACTTAACAATGTAGATAACAGGCTGTTTTTTTTTTTTTAGCAGTTTGTAACCAGCATACCATTCTTCATGACATTTGCGTCTTCCATTTGTGGTTTAGCCACCGTTCAGTCTAATGTTAATATGTTAAAAAGAAGCTTTATTCAGGAAGGAAATCCCTCCCTGGCTGCAAATTCTGTAGCTTTGTCAAAAATCATTCTCCCATTCTAGTTCCAGTCGGACAACTGACTGGTTTATGGGGCCAGTACCCAGTGGATAGCAGTTAATTGACATTGACTGTTGCATGACTACAGGACACCAATAGAGTCATGGCTCCCCTGCAGCAGAGTGCTGCTCAGAGAACACAAAGGCAGCTCCATCTGAAAAGGCTACCTCAGAGCATGAATACTAATGGAATTGATTTATACCTCCATTTCCTGCAGGGAGACTTGTGGACTTTTATTGCAAAGGAGAAGCCAAGACCCTTGTGTGTGCTCAACAGCCTGAAGTGTTGGAAAAGCGGCTGCACAGTGAAACCTACAGTGGCTCCGCGGTTCTGTCACAAAGTGAGCAACTGGGTCTGGAGCCATTATGGAGCTCCACTGGAGAAATGACTGTGTGAATATAATGGCACACAAGAAAGCTGGAAGAAAAGATATCTCTTCATTTGGTGAAGGTATGAGTGGAGGCGAATGGACTTATAATTGTATCAAAATTTCAGTCTCTGTCTTGTCTGTTCCAAAAGCCATTAGACACATAAAAACATACAGTCAGTTTTCCTTCTGTATAGACTGATAAATGCACTTTTGACACTTTTTACATAGTATATGCCTTTGTGGTGTTGGATATTGTTAGCCAGCTGCAGACCAGCCACTGTATTGTGTATTTTGACTCTTTCTAACATTGTCATATTAGTATTTTTAGATGGTCTTCCTGTTTTTGTTTTTATTACATTTTTAATTATAGAAAATTAAAGTGTCACAATAAGTGTTCATGAATAAACTACCAAACGAAGGAGGTCCCAACACTGAGTCTCGAACTGGAGTCTCCCACATCATAGACGACTGTGCTTTTACTCATCGTCTCATTGCAGACAGACCTCTACCTATTTATACACCCATAACACAGAGACAGCACAGCGTGTAATGTGAAGGGAGGAACTTCAAAGGCGATTATTGCTTTGCACTTTTCATTTATTGCCTATGTTTTTACAACCTAACTTTGTTGAAAGAAGAGGAACAACAGGTTATGAAGAGTCCCGTGGGAGCACTTGGCATGTGTCAGTAGCTCAGCTTTATCTCTGGGGAACACCCCCAACTCCAGGAGTGATGTCCAAATTAGGAAATGTGCATCATGTAGCAGGTGGATGTGACTCCCCTCGCTGAGACCTGCTGATAGACGTAACAGTGGAGCAGAGGAGAGACACTGAGATAGCGATGTCACTGACCTGCGTGCTTTTTTTTCCTCCTTAAAACAAACGATTTTTAAAACATTTGTATGAAACAAATATTCGTAAAAAACAAAACAAAACAGTATTTGTGCTTTGTAGAATAACATATTTGTGTTCGGGCACACCCCTAGTATATGTTTACTTTGTTTGCAAACTTGATTGCCTCAAATTTCCCCTTGAGGGACAAAAAAAGTATTTTGAACTGAATTGAAATGTGTTCAGTTTTAGTCCTTTTCCATAGTTGGTTACTAAATGTTATAGCTTGTGAACAGACGGCCCAGTTAACCTATCACAACTGTAAACTAGCTCAGTGGCAATAACTAGATATACTGTATATGTTTGTGTGCAAATAAAATTGACAGCAAGAAAGAAATAGTTAGCCAAACAAGCTAAAAAACTGTCATTTCATATCCTCTCTGATGTAATGATCACCAGTTCCATAAAGAAGCATGACTGTTTTCATATATTTAAAAACAGTATCAGCTGTTCATATGTTGACCCACTGACCCACCTTTACAAAAATGAAGTAAAATTTTCTAAAACCAGCCCAGTATCTCCATCACCATTCTACTAGTAATGTAATATTTAAAGGGATATTACACCAATTTTACACATGAAGTTCAGTTAGGTCATCGCAGTTAGTAGCCTCTGAAAACGGTTGAGTAACGTCTCTGGATGATGTTTTTCAAAATCTGAGAAACAATACATCTCGATTATGTCATAGTGATGTCATGAGGGTTATCTCATTTTACAGATTTTCAACAGAAAGCATGTGTTAAGAACCGCAAGCGAGTGCATTATGGGAAGTGTAGGGTCTAGGGTTTTTGGAGCTTGACTCTAGAAGTGAGAACATCTCTGTCTTTGCTGCATCGAGCAATTTGAATATTCTTGTTTTTAAATCTGTATCTCACAAGTCTGCTGGATAAATAGCTGGAGTATTCTTTTAAGCAGCATGGCAGAATGTAAGGGTGGGAAGTTCAGGATGTTGATGAGCTTCTAACATGTTTACTTCAAGGCTGGAGATCAGGATGTCCTGTATCAGACCAACCACTGACATTAGCTTTTTGAAATATTTAACCATGACACTGAACTAATCCTGTCCGCAACCATACTAACTAGAAAAAAAGCTCATCACAGTACTTGCATTACATTGGAATGACAAAATGTACAAAAACATGTTTCTTGGCAAATCATAATGCATGTAAGTCTCTCTTCTATTAATTGTGTTTGAGGAAAACAGGTTTGAGCTCTTGTTTACGGCTTTGTTTCATGCTGTGGACAACCTTGTGTAGGTGGATTGCTGAGAAGTAGCTTGAAAGTTAGAGCGAGAGATGTATTGTTTTTCATTTGGGAAAAGGTAGGAGGTAGAAGGTTCTTAATAATTAAACTTAATACTCCTGCTAATACCTCTACAGGTGCTGTGCTACTAACAAGAACCGGTGTCTGGGTTGGGAGAGAAACTGGCAGAGCATGAATCACTCAACATCTGTTATGTGAAATATTTTGTTCCCCCTGGTGCTCTGCAAACCACATGCACTTTTTGAAGAAGCACCAAAGGATACCACCTACATGTCTGATATATCAGGCAGAAAGGGAAGTTAAAATACACATTTATGTACCACCTTATCCGTGAAATATTCTTTATTCCTACATAAAAGACAACTTGTGTCTTTTTTTTAATAAAAACACAGCACGTAAGATTGGCATGGCAGCTAACCTTTAAAAGTGAAATTTACTTAAATATAAGTGGAGGGTAAGTAAATGCGGCAAGAGGCTGCCAGCAACCTTTTGAAAAACCTCTTTAAGAATAAAAACCAAAACTCTGACAAGCAATATACCCGAAAATGTCAAAGCATCATACTCAGTTAATTTTGTTTTAATGTCGGCCTCCTTGTTGTGCTGGGATTAAACCCGACTCAGAAGGCACTGCCATCTCTAATCCTTGCTTGGCATTGCTCCATTATCTTTTCAGTGGATTTGTTTGATTTAAAAGGTTTGCTGATACCTATAAACAGACCCACTTATAACAAACAGTCTGCTATGAGAGAGATGCTATTTGCATTGCTTTGAAGTCCCCGCAGTGCACTCTCAGTGACACGGTCACAAGTTAGGTCTCTGTTTTTTGAAAAAACCTCTCCAATCACGATTTGAACGACACATTGCATTCTGTTTACAGCCCTTTTCGCTTTTATTGAATAGATGTTGAAAATCCTTCGGAGAGGAAAAAAAAAAAAAAGTTTAAAAAAAAAAAATGCACAACAGCCATGTTGAGATGAAAAACAAGATTGACTGACAGAAACAGTAACATGTGATATACATTGAAGGTCTTTGCACATACTTCCTTAACGAATGCCATGCAATGGGGATATGATCCATGACTGCAGGTCACGTCTCAAGTCTCACAAGTCAGGGATGATCTTGCCTCCCAAACCAGATAAACACTGTACGTCTCTACCACTGCTTCCATATATATATTCACGAGAACTTATTTTTATCTTAATTTACACAGAGGGAGCAGTAGCCAAAGGCCTGCTGCAGAAACTACTTGAATGCAGAAACACAAGACGATGAAAAATTATATGAAATCACTTTATTCTCAGAGTGTGCGGTGATTCCATTTTTGCAGGAAAGTTACAGACTGAAATATCTGTCTAAAATGGCATGCAGTGAGGCTAACAGGTGGAGTTTCGAAACACAGAGAGGACACGAAACGATTATATCAACAACCTTGCCTACATCGCACACCATAAGCATGCATACATTTTTGTCAACAAATAGGGAGAGAGAAAGAGAGGGAGGGAGAGAGAGAAAGAGAGAGAGAGAAGGGAGGGAGAAGCGTGAGAAGATTTCGTACAAAAGAATGCAACAAATCAACTTTTTTTTTTTCTTCTTCTTCAAAATACCAACCACCAGAGGACAGAAACAGGACCGGCTACGGACGAGAAAGGAAAAAAATACTGCACCATTGTAAGCATCTTCTCAACACGTACAGAACAGAGAAAGACAGATGCAAGGAGACAGAAACATTAGACAGTTACATTCAAGTCACATCACAGGAGTATTTTTTTTTTTTAAGTGGCATATTTTTCAGACAGTTTTTTATCATATTAATGGTTGTATGAGCGGCTGAACACTGAAGTGGACTCGGCATCTACTGGACGACAAAATATTGATTACGCATGACTTGGGCAGTTTGTTTGGGCAGTGGTCTATAAGCCATTTAGAGCGCAATCAATTGGCATTTACAAGATGATGATAAATGGTTTTATGATGGTGTATGAGATGTAAATGGCGATCTGATATCAGAGCGCACCAGTTTGGAAAAGACTCACCGGTGGCCTGAAGAAGTCCGTACACTGAAGTGTTTGTTGCTTGGAAAGTCCTATACAGTGTTGACTGGGCAGTAACTGTAGCTGTCTAGAATATTCTTGGGCCAAACAAGAGATATGTCATTCATAAATAAAAGTTTGTGTGGGATTGCAAGGCCCCTAGCCATGTAATTGTGTCAGTTTGTTTTAGCAGAGAAGGCTAATTACGCTAATAGAAGGCTAGTTATGGTAAAAATCTAAACTTCTACTACAACATAAAGCTAGAATACCTGAGAATTTTAAAATAAACAAGATATGCAGCAAATAAATAAGAATGAAACCTCTTGTCTAAGTCTACTACTACCATCACTATTCTTTGGTTTGATTGGATAACTGCTCTTGTTAATGGTCGGGAGTGTTGCTGATGCATGGTTTCTTAACTGCGAACAACTATCGGTTGCTAACTATGTGCTAACACTCTGAACAGAGGCCGGCAAAGGCAGTTTACAAGTACAATAAAATCACAGGAAGTTCAATAAATGTGCTCTACAGGCGACTTTACCACACTGTGACCTTTGAATGATTTGAAATATACTGTATTCACCATTATCACTAAGCGCCGATAAAAGCTAAATTTCCCTTATCTATGCCACAGGAATGCACAACCTCAGAGTTAGCGTTATCGCATGTTTAGCTAGCTCGATTAAAAACGGTGACAATGTGGCAAAAAGCTGTTTCAGAAAACCTCAGTTACTACAGCTACTGTGTGCGTGTGGATCACAAAAAACATTTTCTATCAAAATTTACCACAAGATTCACTTTAAAACTGGTCACTGCTAATTGCACATTTATTTAGCTTTCCCTTAGACTTCTTGTGGGAATTTTTTTTCTGTACATGGCAGCTAAAATAACTCTCTGCATTAACTTGTTTATGTCATGAATCGTTGTGTATATTAGATTCATTCTAGCATCTATTTTCGGATTATAACAACATCAGGTTTAAGTTATACATTTGTGATGTATGTGTAGGCTAACAAAGGCATCGTCTGAGGCCTACATGTCCAAGTTTGTGTGTTACCAGCACAAGTCCGGTGGAATGTCTGAAATATCTGGAATGTTTTAACAAGACACCGTGGAATGAAGGAGAAATAAAGAAAAAAACAAGGCATATGGAGAAGAATTAGATTTTATCCTCATCTGACCGCCTTTATACTTGTGCCATTTTAATAATTTACCTGCAGGACAGACTGAACTCTGCAGAGCAGGTAAACATTTGCTTTCATGCAGGGCTCGGGGCTTTTTTTAAAAAAAGTCCCTCATTATTTCAGTACATTTCTCTGCATGTGTTGTCTGTCTTTGAACACCAGCTGACTGATTTACATCTCGGTTTGTGATTTTTGAACAGAAATCCTGGTTGTATTCATCATTCTGTAACGTGTGACTGGACGTTTTTTTATGACACAAAAACAAATCGTCCCACCTTCCCCCCCTTTTCTCTTGTTTAATCAAATATGTCTGACCTACAAAGGCTTCACTGTCACTATGCAGACACCTCTGTGTCTTAAACATCGACTAACACATTAAGGAGTAAGTTTAAACACACAACAATGAAGATTGTCTGTTATTGCTGATTTGGGACTTCACATCAGTTAAACCAACGGATACAGGACAACTTCATTTCGAACAATATATTGCACTATTGTCACTGTCTGTTCACATATAGTGTGTTCACAACATAATTGTGTTTGTGAAGTTTCTTTCTTCTTTTTTTCTTTTTTTTTTTACAAAAAATTGGTGGAAATGTCAACACAAATTAAAATTAACTAGCCTGGTCTAAACTTTACACGTCCTATTGCAAAAGCAGAGCGAGAGACACCTGCCACAGGACATTACAACTGAATTTTTAAACCACAAACATGTATAGCAAGAAAATTTATAATACGAATTTGCTTTGAGACAAATTTCATGTATGGAGCACATATATGGTTTTCCCCATGGAAGAACATTTTAGACACAAAGTCAATCGTCGCCTGGCGGACAAAGATGTCGATTTAAATAAAAATGGAAAACCAGTTATTGCCTCAAATATCAATGTATTTTGCTTCATCATAACAAATGAAATGGTATCCATATGTGTACTTCACTTCACAAAAGTTTACTGCATGCATAAAAGAACAAAAATAATCAAAAAAATGTCTCATATCAAATTATCTCCTTCACTTTTCTGGTTTTACAAGTGCTGTTTTTGACTTCACCAGTGCTCATATTACATATTGACAGTAAACCAATGAGAACATGAGGGACAGTTTATGGGGTGAATCCTCACAACGGAGAACCAATAAAAACTTAAGTATTTATATACACTGTATGTATCAAATATTAGCAAGAACATAACAGGAAAATTCAATCAAATTTTGATATGATTTGGATAATTTCTTAAAAGTTAAAAATATGGCTTATACTCTTAGTCATCTTGTTATATGTCATATTTCACTCATATATAGTTCTCTTTTTGTATAACCCGAGGCTATTTACAAACAAAAAGGGTGGATGATGCGTGATATCTGGTCTTATTGTGCTGGACATATTAAAAACATGGCATCAAATTTGCCTTGAAGTAAAAGATACTGGATCTGTGCAGGTGTTACGTACTTTTTAATATCAAGGATTATCAAGAAAGACGTACGAGATTTTTAAAAAGTAAGTAGCACCGTCAGAGATCAGATATTTTAAATCAAGGATAAAATCATGGCACGTTAACTCCAGGACACTTAGAAGTTGAGTTGAAGGGGTGGGAGGGTGAAGGGGTGAAGAAAGGTGAGACCGCAGGTTGGGGCGGGGCAGGGTGGTACGGTTTTTAGTCTTGGTTAGATGAACGTTGTAAGAAGTTAACCAAATTTCACCCAAAACACTGTTACTTTTTATTGAACATATCCATGAGCGGAGCCGGGATGAATTTCATAACCGTATCCACGATGCTCTCTTCTTCCTCCTCGTCGCCGCAGCCGACTGGAACGGCCTTTTTTGGACGGGTGAGGCTGCCCTCGGAGGCCTGCTCCATAGCAGCCGCTGCCTCGGCTTCCTTCTCCTCCTTCTTCTTGATGCCGTACTACACAGGAAAGAAAAGACAAACAGGAAACCACATTTAGCTGCATTCAGGATTTATTTCTCTAAAATGAAAAGGAAAATTCTAGTTTTGACATTGCTAGTCTTATAAATTGGCCATTTTAAGTATATTTTTTGTAGCTCAAGGGTTACAAACACAAGTTATCAGATGATCAGACAGGATTTCAGACACTCCTTGAACCTTTTCACAGTCCCTTCCTATAGTCTATTATGTCCAATAACATGCTCTTATTTGACTTCCAACTGAACTCTGCCCTTTTTGTTTGAAACCTATATTTACCCAGAGAATATGTGACACTTTCATGCTTCATTTGTACTCAAACCACAGTTTGATGCACCTATGGGCCCCTCTTGAGGTTAGCTTAAGTGTCCCACCATCATAACCCTCAAGCAAAACTAACCCTAAACCAAACCCTATCCTTCCAAATCTGTAGCCTCCTGCCCCTGAGAGGGTCTGTGGATGTCACTGAAGTGAGACAGTCTGAACAAATGCGATATATACAGTACGGTATATGAGGTGAACTTCTCCCCTTGCTTCAAAAGGAAACAGGAAGTCTTGTGCTGATGCACTCACAGCTCTACTGAAGGAATTCATGTGACTGACTTCAGAATGTGGCAATTTTTACTCTAAATATAGAGATGCATGAGGCGTGACGTGATCATTTCATGCATTTGAGGTAAATTGGTTGAAAATGATTAGTACTCTGGCAAAGTAATTCAGATTTCTTCATTTGCATGAATTAGCTTCAGGCTGCTCCCTCATGAAGTTAGTGTAGCTTTTTTGGATCCTGAACAGTTTCAAATGTAGTCAATAAAGAGTTTCATGGATTTCTGCAATCTGAGTTAAAACTGGCCCAGACTTGTGCATGTGTTTTTTTAATGAGTGTACATGGGTGTTTGCATACATGAAACTCGTTACTCCGGTATTCAAAGACGAAGCTTTAACTGCCGCTGGCTCTAATTGGACCTCCCAGGATATTTTATATTCAAATTACCAGGAGAGGCACTCAGCAGGTGTGCTGGACAATGCTAACAATAAGCTTTCAAAACCCTGTGGCCGAACACAGCTATTACAGTAAATCAAGAGTGTGTTTAGAGGAAGAGGGGAAAAAAAAGAGGTTAATTTGAAGTAATAGGGTGAACAACACCAGCTTGTTAATCTGTTTAAGCGGGGCCTTAACTGTGAAAATGTTGTACAATTTTAGTCTTATCATTGCTCAGTAAATGTATGAAATTAAATATGAATGATTATGTGAACACGACTTGTTCTTCCTTCATTGAAGATATCACTCAGCTGACGCAATGAAAACTTCCACTGGCACTTGAAAGTTTCTATGGAAACATATTTTTCACTTATGATGTGGCATCAAAAATATACTAATACGAAAATAAAACTCTCAAAACAGTTAAAACTTTTCCTTTTCCTGACATAACCAAGGTTTCATACTTTCATGTGACGACAACTGACCCATCTCCATGACAACTGAGCAAACTCTCTGACGCAGTTGAAAGCTTTTTTTTTGTCAAACTACTATATCCAAGGTCAAAAATAAACTTTCACATTCAACATTTTCCCAAATAATCAGAATACACATAGCCTGCTGTAGTACTGTTGTTGAGTAAAAGCCTTGGATCTCTAGGTTGTTTTTTTTTCTTCTCATGTCATTTAGTCTCCTATTATTGGATATTCTTTAGACTCTTGGGCTGATCGCCAAAAAACATCAATGGATAATCTTGAAAAGGTGAGCTTTCAAGCTTTCAAGCTTTCAAGCTTTTAAGCTTTTAACTTTTAATGGTATTGCACTTCAAATGTTATGCCTTTTCAATTGATTTTTATAGCAATATCAATTGTTTTTCACCCTACACGTAATAATTCTATTTGAAATCCTCAAAGAACCATTTATATTTCAGAGCGTTTGCTGAAGATCCATTTAAAAAGGATTCTTCACTAGATCAGTTGGATCGACAAAGTACTTTCTTGAAAATGGTTCCTATTTTTGTTCTTTGGGGAACCATTTATGGCTGCTATCTTGGAGATACAAGGTTTTTGCACAGCAACAACAGCTTAGAAGAAACAAGCTTGGACAGGCTAACACAATTTACCGCTAATGCTCCATGTCAGTTTAAATACTGCATCCTTAATTGAACTTGAAGCTTTTATGAATCTAAACAGACGGAGAGCGGATGATATCAGTTCCAACTTCAAGACAATTTAAAACCAATATCTTGTTAGCCTTTGTTCTGACGTTAAGGTTCTGTATTTCTGTAAGTATGTTTTGTGCATGTGTGGTCAGAGTTTGAGTAAAAAAAAATCAATACCACTGGACTGCAAGGAAAAGGTTGCAGAGCATGGGAAGGTCAACAGGCTGAGTGATGGTTGATCTTGAGGCAGAGATGCGGAAAATGAGCTGGACTCCTCCGTGACCTCTTTGCTGCTCTCCCAGGCACACGCTAATGTGATTCTGGAGCAATAAATATCTTAAAGGAAGACTACTAGTGTCCGTTTCTGCTGTGAAAATGTGCGCAGGGGCAGTGTGAGCATCTGTGTTTGTATGTCTTTAGAGAGGAACAGTGGGGTTCAAAGAACAGCAAAAGAATGCAAATACGACGGTTGTCACGCTTTGATATTTCTAAGAAATGCCTCTGAGGAAAGTCTTGCTGTGTGAGTGACAGGGTAAAGACATGAAAATATATTAAAAATGAAAAGATCTTTAAAATGAATACACAATGTAGAGCAGTATATTTATAATGGAAGACTATCAAGGCTGATTTCTGGTTTGACAGCTTCTCTTATTCTGCTCTAATAGTTTGCTCAACACTGGATTTTAAATGTAATCCTGCTGGTGGTTTAGCCTAATATTATCTCCACATGATCATACTCCAGTTGGCAGATTTATATGTACAAATAAACAATTGAAAAACATTCACAGTGAACATTACATTCAAGAAAAATGTAATCCTGGTGGTGATGTTTCCTCAAATACTCTTATAAGCAGCCTGATTCGTCGAATGTTGGGAAGCTGTGATTGGTGGAATCAGAAGTCTTAGTTCAACACCTGAGAGATGTTTGTTCTTGACTTGGTGACGGAAAAAACCAGTGGTACGACTGGTTGACGGATTTCTCCTCTGCATCTCCTTCTGCCCCCTTGTTTGTTCTTTGCTTTCCCTCCACGCTGCTCTCTCTCTCTCTCTCTCTCTCTCTCTCTCTTATTCTCTCACAATCTGTCTCACTCCGTCTTTCTCTCACTCTCAGACTTGCTCCACAGTAACAAAGGCCTGCATCAGTTGAAATGAACACAGTCACGCTTAGTCAGCCCCTCTCCACTCGCCATAATCAAACACTTCCCAAAGATATGCTGTCATATCGCTCTCTCTCTCTCTCTCTTTACACCATCTTTCTTTTTTCACAGTTGTTCCAAAACTAACCTAAAGAATCGCTGGGACTCAGTGGAGTGAAGAGCTGATTCCCAAACTCCAGAGATAGTTTTACAAGGGCTACACATGGAAAAAAAAAGTCTCAAACTCAACTGGAAAGCCCTCAAAGAATGTTCGAGTCAAATATTCAATGAAACATTAGCAATGTCAAGAGCAATATTTCACCGCAAGCTGCAGACACTTTGATCATATATTAACATTTTATTACGGATGAATTAAATATTAAGTATTCATTCATCAAAGACATGATAGTCTCGGGGAGACAAAAAAGGACCAGCAAGACGGAAAATACTTTTGACACTTTGAGGCATAAGAGAGAGGACGGATCTAATCTAGAGTTGTCCAGCTTTTTCTGAATAGAGCACACAATGAAGCAACCCAGTCTCCTACTCATTATGTTTTATATGCAACTACTTTGCACTGGCTAATTAGTTTTGCATACATACATAATGCTGCACATATTCGTGTTAGTGTAATTTTTTCTATATTTAACCAAGACCATCATCTTTCCTTCAATAACATAAACCAAGTGTTCTGAGTTGCCCTAAAAATATCAATAAAACAGTCATACTCAATATAAAACTGTTTTTGTTTGATGTAGTTCAGATGAAACTGTTGACTGTGAACCTCATTTTAGGTTTTCCAGGTGACATTGTTGCTGCTTTTCAAATTAAATTTAATTCCTCCCCTTTGTGTTGCTGCGCTGGCAGAAATCTCAGCGGTCATGTGGGTGCTATTGTAGGGAAAAACATTGGCACTGAACGTTTAATTAAAAAGTTTAAAGGCCCTGAAAACATGTTCTCTCAATGATCTTTTTACGAGTAAGGTTATTCGACATAAAAGGAATATTTTCTGCTTAGTTAGAACAGTTTTGATTGTTTCAAATGAGAGATTTCTGCTTTTCTGTTTTTCTCTGTGCTCTTCTTTCTGGTTTATAGTGGGCGGGGCTAAATTGGAGAGAGGTGATGTCACATTCTTCCATGCACCAATCAGGATTTAGCAATAAATCGAAATTACTGTTAACCAAATCTGACCCACACAGTCCTGATGAAGTAGATTAGCTGAGTTTTTGAGAGTTAAACTCCTAATAAATAATACCTAAACATGTTTTTTAACATATCAAGTTTCAGGGGCTTTAATATAAATGTATTGTCATAGGTGGACAAATAGGCAGCAGTAGGGGTTCAGTATGCTTCAAACAAACTAGGTCATATTCAGTGTTGTCCCACAATGTGAAGGCAAAATTGTTTACCATATTTCCTCAAATACTGGCCGGGGCCTTTAATTACCTTTAGGATATTAGGCCTTTATTAGAAGCAGGATTATTAGAGAGAGGCCGTTATTTCTGATTCCCTCTGTTTGATAAGTATATTTGCTCATATTTTAGTATGAAGCCCCCTTGTTTTCTGATCTGCTTCCATTTGCTCTGTTAAATTTTTATTACTGCATTACTGGTAATCCACTTTCTCCGATGTGAGGAACAATAATTATAGTGCTTGAGTTCCACTGGAATGGGTAGCTTGTTCATGGATGTATGTTCGCTAGCTTAGCCAAGTTACCCAGGTTACCGTAGTTACTCATGCTCATGTAGTGTCCTTGCAATCATTATTATTAAAATATGCACTGTTATCCCCGTATTTAAACAATATCATGTCTCCTCTGTCCCCTTCCCCTCTGTGACAGTTGGCTGGGCTATGCATGTTATCATAGAACTGGGGTTACATCCACGTAGCTGCTATTTATGCTTAACTGGCATAGACATTATATAACAGGCACCAGTTTATCCACCCTTGTTTTTCCCCCAGCCTGTTTGTGGGGTCGGCCTTTATTTGTTCGTGTCGACCATGCCCCTGGCCTTTATCAGAGACTGTGCTTCTAATTTACTACCGTCTTTTATTTGAGGTAATACGGTACACCTGTTCTGAATGGCCACACTTGAAGGTGGGGCAAGAATTTGGATATGTAGAGAGGGGAAAACACGATAATTGTACAAATATAATGTATATATACATATAACGCTGCTCACTTTCACACAGTCTCTCCTCAAAGACATTCACAGTGTACACATGAAGAGTAACAGGAAGTAAAGCTTGAGAGAGAAATTCAAATCCAGCCCACTTTCACACCTCCACACACACAGCCAATCACTGTTGTCGGATTGTAGATTTTTGGAAAGTTTGGAAAAACTGTTGAAGCTGTTTGAAGAATACTGACATAATGGTAAAGCTGGTCATTGCCCCATTTTTCTTCATTAGATGTACCCTACACCTCAAGAAAGTAAATATTCTTGCAAATAAAAATGTTACCTTCATTGATTTTTGTGCTTCAGTAAGAGTTATGAGTAGCTGTATTGAGGTATTTTACCTTATCCCTGATGCCCTGTCGGATGTTTTCTCTCTCTGCCTCCATTTTTGCATATTTGGCCTTCCTCTCCTCCTCTTGTTGTCTCAGCGCCTCTTGTCTTTCTTCCTCTTTTTTCTGAGCATCAGGGTCCTTCTCCTCCTCTCCACCAAGCATCTTGCCCATGTCTTTGGTGGCCCCTGTTATTGGTGACAGAGAGAGAAAAGTGATAAGTGAAACAAATGTTAAGCAGAAATCTTTTAATGAATGACATTGATAATTCACAGTAATTGGACATATGTAATGGGTCTCAGATATCTGCTGTTGCTAAGCATTTGATGTGCACTGGCACATCTAAGATTTGGTTAATTCAGTAGCTTTGCATAGCTTTCATTGCTTTGTATTTAAATTGTCTTTCAGGCCAGTGAAAGAGCAACGCAATCTGTCCTCGACTGAACCAAAGACAAAAGTGTCTGACAAAAGAGAGAACAAGAGGTGACCGCCATGAACAAGAGTCCGAGATAAAAGACACTGCAATAAATTATTACCAATTCTCTTGATTGCCTTTGTGCTGCTCACTTTTGCCTTTGCTATCTCCAGTAGGAATTCACATCCTCATGCAAAGCATCCACTTGGACTATGGGTCAAGACTTGATGACAAAAGGCTTGGAGTGCTGTTGAAAGGGCCGTAATAAACAGACAGCGAGGCCCTTTCTGCCACTGATCTCCCATCTGTACTTGTTAGATATCCTAAGCAAGAGTTAAATCATATTTCTCATCATATGTTATGTTTATAACATAGTAGCTTTTGTCTGAATGTGTTGACTTATGTGTTCCTTATTACTTGACCACTTGTTACTTGCTCTGGTTCATATCTTATAGTAAATGTGAAGCTCTTTGTTGATGATGCTTGCATGTCATTAGAGATGCCAAAAAAGTCAATTTGATTAAGTTTTCATCTTGATGAATACCTTCAGGCACTGACATCTTATCTACTGTATCTTCACCTCTTATTTGGTGCATCTGGTGTGTGCTACAAGCATCAAATGGACGATTCTGCACCACGTGATTTACCTCCAATGCCGACGTTCCAATGAGGGAAGCAATGTGTCTTTCATTCAATAGACCAGATTTTGTGACCCATCACAGATGTGCAATAAATGATAATGTGGTTACAGTTTTAATTCACTGTGATATTTCCCCAAACATAACCGAGTGTTTAAGTTGTCTAACCCTCACCATAACCATAGTTTATATAGTAGTTGCCATGGGCATGTTGTGGTAGGCAAGACTTTTAAAAATGTTGGCATTGAACATAATCTGCAGTGCCATTGTGGACATTCATTCTTTCTTTCTTGTTCAACATGGAAAACAACTACCATGGAGAGAGAAAGGCAGATATTGCTTCACAGCAAATTTTGTATTGTCAGTTCTTGAATCATAGTTATCAAGACTTTTCACAAGTGCTATGCTGCGATATCAGTCACACAGGAAACAATAGAAGCTATCCTTCAAAACACAAACATTGCCACATTGAAGGTTGATTTGTTGTTTTTATTAAGCCTGCATTTGTGTGTTAAAATTGATCTCGGAAATATAAATCAGACAAAGACAAACATCAATACAATACAAAGTTACATAACCCCAGTATTCTCCTTTATGCTTGTTATACAACAGACCTTAAATGCTTTGCTTCATCTTGCTTCAAATATTACATGGCCTTCTGTCATGTTCTTAACAGAACATATTCTCATTAAACTCCCAGCAGCAGGAACATTTTAACTGGTTAAGTAAAACCCATAAAAATGAAATGTTGGTATTATCCTTTAAACCAGTGGGTACTGGATCCCCTGCATATTCTGAGCGGTCCTGAGGTTTAAATCAGGAAGTTGCACAGACTAATGTTGAGTGTCAGCATGCATGTTGAGCTGCTCCTGCAGTGCGATTGCACATTGCCTTTACACAGGGCCTTGGCAGTGTGTTCTCACTCCAGAGGCATTAGCTCTTCTTTCCAGCTCAATGGCTGGAAACAAGCCAGTGCTCTAACAGTGGCCTCACGAACCCTAAACCCACGATTCTCTGCTCACTTCCAGCTCACAGGAAAGAAATTGATTTTAATGAGAATTGGACCTCCCGGAACACACCGGGCACATTTAAATGACCCTAGCTCTTGCCTTGCCCACAGTCCAGCAGCACTTCCTTTCACTATTTGCTACTCAGTCTGTGCACATTCTCTCTGGAGGAAAAACTCAAAGACACAGCCATCTGCTTCAGCCATGAAATTGATGAGACAGCGGTGACCTTGAGGTTCCTGGCTGCGGTCCTAACTTGCTGTGTTGACGGACCAGGACAAGCCCCAGTCCTTAGTCATATGGAGTGGGGTGACTGCTAATTAATAAACAGCCGTGTTCATGTTGTCGTGTTTTTTAAAATGAACTCTTTAGCATGCCTGACTCATGACTTGCTGCTGTGTTGACGTGCGTCGGCACTACATTCATCATCTTGAGGCTTTTGTTATGCCCTGGTAACATGTGTAACATATACAGTAACATGATATGTATTATGAGTATGCAGTTAGGAGTCTATTCTGTCCCTTCCCTACTATCTATTCTTAAGGCTAGCACAGAATTTCCTTGCCGGCACCAAGGAGATTTTGGGTTTCATTGAAAAAAACATGTTTGTATGTCTTTATAAAGCAGAACCTCATAGTGTTACTTTCTTGCTTTAACACTATTCACACTATGTCTTAAAGATTCTTTCTGCTTCTCTGTACTTCGCTCCAGGCCACAGTAGAACTGCTGAATATGACGGTAAACTTTCTCTCTGACTTTGTTGCTGGTGGCTTGAGGGGATTTTCCAAATCTTGTATGTGTAGCAATCTTTACAGAAGCTAAAGTCATCTCTGCAGGGGAATATCCCTCATCAGGGATAATAATTTTCTCTTTAGCCAAGCTGAACAAGGAAACTTTTGAAATTAAAACTTTTTTTAACTTTCGGGTCTGTAACTACAAATTTAAAATGGAACGCCACACTCGAGACATTGTTTGAGCTTAGGCTTTATTAGATATATCTTCCTACGATCCTGTCATCATGACCTTTTCTCACCTTCTCATTAGCACTGCCCCTGATACTGAAATGTCACCTAATGCTTGCAAAGCCAAGAAAATTGGGTTTCACTATGGATATAGTGTAGAATTTTTTTAGTTTTTTTTTTTATAGTAACTGAATTTGAGAATATGTAAAGGATGGACTGTTAAGAGCAGCAAATCCAGTTGTGTTGAATTGTTTTAAACTCCACTGACTTTTTCAGGGATCAAACCTATTTAACTTTGAAATGTATCACTACACAAGTACATCCTGATTCATAAATGTCCATGGTCTAATGTGCAAGCCATGTCCAGTTCACACCTTTGGTAAATGTTGGTATTTTCCAATTGAAAATCAGAAAACCAGATACTTGACTTATTTGTGGACTACTGTAGTTGATTTTACTTCATTGCAACTGCTGCAATTTTCTCTCTCATTTTCCACATGTTACAGTGTCTCCCCCAAACCTCCACATGACTAATCTGATGCTCAAGGCTAATTAGCTCGTCTGATTTTGACGAAGTTGCTGTGTAGCAGCGTGAGACAGTTGTCGTTCCCAAAAGTCATCAAACGCTGCCAGCTGTGGAGTCTGAGAACACCAAGCAAGACGAGAAAGCTCCAGAGGAAGAGCTGAGAGACTCGACTACAGTTAGAAAAACACTGAAACTAAAGTTCTTAATTAGAAAACACAAAAAATAACCACATAAAACATAAAATAAAAACCACAATGTCAGTGTTTTTGAGCTGTGCAAGACCATTTAAAAAGGTAACCACAAAGCTGACATTTTGATGTGATTAATCTAGCAAGCTTGTGTTTACTTGATCTGATCTGTAAGTTTTAGATCAAAGAAACCAAAGACACTTTTTGGAACAGTTAAGATGCAGAGACCTACCAAACCTACTTCAAGCCATTCAACCATTAAATTTCTCTGTTGGTACACCCGAAAGAAAATAGAGGACAAGAGTGGTGTATGATATGTATGTGGTGGTGTACGATATGATGTATCACTTGTAACACCCGTGGGGAACGCTGAAACTGTGAAATGGCAAGGACCCTGGATATCAGACCACTGGATATAAATTAGATTTCTTTGAACACCAGAACAAAACCGGTGACAGAAGGGCCAGATGACGACTATGACACTCCGTAGGAAAGAGAGCAAATCACAGAAACATTAAAACCAGTGATTGAAATCCAAACAACAAATGATACGACTCTAACACTTCCCCTATTCTGAGGGCAGGCAGAATTTATAACATAAAATACCTGGTACTGTCCATTAGCAAAAATCTACTGTAATAGTGACTCCTTCTTCCGGTTCCTGTGTAGTCATGATCTTAGAAAGCCATGTGGCGCCCATGTCTTGATCATTGATGCAGGTGACAAACAACATAGGGGTTTCCTGCATTTATAAAGCAGCACCTTGTAGAGTTTCTATACGTATAATAATGGCACCTGATCTCCTTTGCTCCCACCATAATTAGTATGGCTGCTAGAGGGCTTTGTTACTTGAGAGTACACATGTTTTGGGGTACCGTACAAGAATATACCTTCAATGGAGTCTAGGCACTGTTGGTGGTGAAAGAGTTAGGAACAGCCTCTCTTAAGATTTTAATGGATGTGATATGGGGCGGGATTTTTAAAGGGCCTCACTGGAAGGACCCATTGGACAGCTGATTCTGATTGGACAACGGAGAAATTAACAGATTTTAAAGTTTGACAGCAGCAAGATGAGTGGCTCAGAGAAGTTGCGGTGAAGTGCGATTGGTTTAAGTGAAAACTCCTCAGTCAGCAGATTGAGTTGGCAGCGGGAAAAAATCTAAGCTTCATTACAGTAACTGAACTGGAGTGTCTTTCATATGGAAACATATGGGGAAACCATTTTTCGTGTCACTACACTACAGTGTAGTCCTAACCCGTATAGTGACATCACTGCCATGAATGTGGAGAACTGGCGAACCGTGTTAACTCATTACTGCTTTACAGGGACTTTTTAGGTCAGCTGAGACCCCAGGGCTAATTTTAAAGTAGTAAAGTAAAGATGACGATTGTGACGCTGTTCAGGCGGATGAGACAACTGGCATTTCCACCCACTGCTTGTGTTACAGTACATCGACATCCATAACAACATCCATCCTTCTTCAGAATGTAACCGCTGACACAACTGCCACAGCACTTTTGGAGAGGCTAAGCACTATCCTCCCTGAGGGACAAGAGAGCAGAGACTAATTGCCCGGGCCTATGACAGGGCTGTCGTGATGAGGGGGGCCACAGCTGGAGTGCAGTGTAAGGTAAAGGATGTTAACGGAAGTGCACACTGCATCCACTGCTATGCGCATCAGTTGAACCTCATCATGCAGCAGGCAATACCACATATCCCCAGGATTAGTACTTGTTTCAGACTTATTATTCATTAATGTGTAAATATGTTTAAAATTGCCCTCTGCTATGTTTCACTTTGTCTTCTTCAACTCCTGGGTAATAATAAAAGAGTTATATATTTTCTTTATTTTGCTATGTGATAGGTTCCATTCACCACACAGCTACTGTGGATGGAAGACATGTGTTTAGATGCAGTAAGCTGTCTTTGCTACATAACATGCTCATCTTATAAGAAGATACTGATGACATTATTTAGATATGTGAAAATTCTGCTGTTTACTATGTGTACTGCACTGCTTTTTTAAAATTGTGCATCATTTCATGGGTATGTGATACCATTTTGAGTTATGCCAAGGAGTGGTTCTCTTTCACCAAGCACCATCTGGTGCAAGGAAACCTGTTCCCAGAACACACCGTAAAGTTCCTGGATTCAGTGCTGGAAACTACAGTGAAGGTCTACTCTATGTTGAACAAGGCCAAACTCAAAACAGAAGAGAACATTGAGTTCAAGGCTTGCTTACACTGACTCTGTTCCAGTTTTGTCATGGAGATCAACCTTCACAGCACCTTCACAGAGACTCTCAGTCTTCTCCAGATTCTCATCACCACACCCATGACAACAGCTGAATCAGAGAGGTCCTTCTCTACTTTAAATCCAGGATCCAGACGTTCCCGAAGAACACCATGACACAGGATCAGCTGAATGCCCTGGCTGTGCTCTCCATGGAGAAAAGACTTATCAGAAACATTCCTGACTTTAATAATAGGGTCACTGAGAGGTTTGCCATTCAGAATGACAGAAGTTCCTGTATATTTCAATGCAAAACATTTTATTTGTCCCCGAGAGGCAATTTGCAAATAAGATCAGACACACATACACTCACATAAAAGTTCCCCTGACCCCATTTTTCTTTTTTGACCTTAGTCTAAGACTTCATCCAACAATATATGGCACACTGTGCTCTAGAAATTCTTAATATTTTGTCTAAATATTGTGTTTGTTAATATTATTATATTTCTGGAATGTGCACCAAGCAAACACAAACCAGACTCAGTCTGTAATCTGATGATAAATACTGTACCTTCTATCTGAGCACATTAAGGCTGCAACTAATGATAATTTTCATTATCTATTAATCTGTTGATTATTTTCTTGATTGTTTTAGTCTATAAAATGTTTTTAAAAATGTGAAAAAAGCCCCATATAATTTCCTAGAGCAAAGAGTGATGTCTTCAAAATGCTTGTTTTCTCTAACCAACAGTCCACCACCTAAAGATATTTCATTGATTCCCAATGAAAGGAGCAAATCTTTAACATTTGAGAAACAGAAACCAACAAATGTTTGGAATTTTTGCTCGAAAAATCACTCAAATGATTAAACTATTGGTTGCAGATTATATTTTGATATTTATATTGATTAATCAGTTCATCGTTGCAGCTCTGGAGCACATCGATCATAAAATACTGTACGCTATCCTTCCAGTTCCAAGGTTTGATTTCAGCCACTTGATATCAATTTCTTTATTATACATCCTTTATACTGTGTAAGTATTCCTAGAAACATTAAATCATATATGCTATATTATATAATATGATGTTATGTGTGAAAATAAATAAGTCAATTGTTCATGAGTTCAGTTTCAAATGCAAATGAAAAACCTCTATTTGTACAAGATGCCTCAAATGACTATTTCACAGAACACTGGTGTCCTGCAGTTTGGGTTAAATTGTATTTGGATGGTTAATGAAACTGACTGAATATGGCGCAGCCTCACCTAGAACATTTTTCATCAGCCGCCGCTGGCTTAGTGTGAAGACGAGCAGAAATTAAAAAGGATCAGAGAGAAGTTTAGAAGTTACGGATGGTCCGGTCACGTGGTGGATTCGACTGTGCGGCGTTACATAAAGGCTGGCATTAGATTTGGAGAGCGTGAGAAAACATGAGGAGAGAGTGTCTGGAAGTATCTGTGTGTGTGTGTGTGTGTGTGTGTGTGGATGAGGCTCCATCGGGTATTGCAGAATAAGAACAAAATGTACAGCTCTTAATTCCCGCTTTGTGTGGGTGTACATGTATGATACGTGTGTGTGCACCGTCGCTGTCAGAGCAGAGAATATGATCGAGTACGTGTCCTCCAGGTGCTTCTGAGCTCAGAGAGTGTTTCCACTTATATTTATTTGAGTGTGCGCCTGAGTTAAGGTTGCAGGTTTCCTGTTGACGGATAGGTGAGACCACATGAGAGGTGTCCTCTGCGGAGCCTAAAGGCACACGGAGAAGGATAGAGAAGGACAGAGAGGGCTGGAAATTAATAGCAGCGAAATAAGGTTAACTAGTATGAGTCAGAAAGCAAGGTTATTTCCACTCCAACACAGCAAATAAGAGAGATTCAGTGAGAGAATAAAAGTTAAACATCTGTGACAAGAACAGATGAAAGAGCTAGGCAAGGATGAAAAGGAGCTCTAAGTGAGAAGAACAGGGAGAACTTGGGAAAGAGAAAAGAGACCAGAAACAAAGTGAAGAAGTAGAGAATGATGATCCAAAGATAGCTGAGAAATTCATATCAGGGAAAAGTTAAGAGGAAAAGAGAGAAAAAGAAATACATTTTGAGTAAGAGAGAGGGACGACAATTAATTCAGTGAAATAGATAGAAGAAGTGAACGGATGGTGAGAACAACAGAGAAAAAGGGGAGAGCAAGAGAGAGGGAACAGCGGGACCAGCTCAAGGACTCTGTGTTCCTGTTCTCCCATCTGTCACCCGTCCTCAGCAGTCCCACGGCTACCAACCAACGGGTCCCTGCTTAAACCCCCACAGCTCACACCAGTCATCCAGACCATCATCATCAGCCTCCTGCCCCCGGGCCGGTCAGAAAGGTGGTGTGAAAACTCAGTGGAAAGATCACCAAGTGAAGCAGAAAAGAAATTGGCTTGGCACAGAGAAAGCACAAGAAAATATTGGCGTTCGGTGTCCTCCGCTAGTTACAGCTCAGTTCTTTTAGTGTGGCACTGGTGCCCTCAGAGTCACTGGACTAAGTCACTAACAAGCTCTAATTAATTATTAATTAATCTAATTAATTACCTGCCAAATAGACAAAGCTAGTAACTAGCTGGTGAAGAAAGTCCAATGTCTTGCAGTTAAAGCCAGATATTTTTTCTTAGAAGTTTGTGAAGACCACACCTGAAGTTAAAGAGGAGTGAGTATCTGACTTACAAGCATCATGAAGAGAGAAACTTGACTCCAAATGAACGCTAATGCTGCACTGTCTGCTGGATATGTAAGTAAGCAACTGTTTGCTGACACGTTAGCCATAAAAACTTTAAAAGACAGTTGCGTTGTGGAGTGGGAGGAGCTATTTCAGATGCCCCTAGTTCCAAAAGTAAAAATCTAATTTATTTTTCTCATATATGACATACACGACTCACAGTTTGAACACTCACGGCTTCTATTGACATGAAAGTCTCCCGGTTAGATCACAAGTACAAAAAACTGTGTTAGAAAATATCTGGGTTGTTGATAAAAAGGTAGGTATGAGACTGTGCACATAAAATTTCAGGGTAAAAGTTAACTATGACTCCCAAAGTGCATTTCAGCACTGAGCTTGAAATTTGGTCGCATGTGCTGCTAACTTAAGAAGCTAACTTTACAATCTGCAGCATGAATCAGTTCACTTTTATTTTCTGGGTCACTTTTGCGTTAATTCAGCAACTATGGCGCCACGTTTTGTTGACAACTTCAACGACAAAGCACATTGAATTCATTACGGCTCTGATTCACACTTCTGAATGGCTTCTTCTCCATAGCAACGGCAGCCGAGGCTCATGAGTATTTTATTCTAAGCCGTCTGTCAAAATCACAGACAAAATGTGATTTCTCATAAAACAAAGTTGAGTTGAAGTTGAAACTGGTGGTCACAATGTAAACCTACAGGTTCGTTACATTATCTAGGAGAGTGCTGAGTTTATGTGTTATTGAGAATATTGTTTAAAGAAAATTTTGAAGCCAAGCCGACGGCCCCCCTCGCACTTTGCATCTCTATAATACAGCACGGCTGCCAATTTGTTTTCGAGATTCTTTGCCCCCAAGTGGTCAAAAAATATTATGCAGCTTTAAGAAACAAGCTGCAGGTAAAGCAGACATAAAAGATTACAGTATATCATAAAGACTGTTGTGATGTAGGTGCAATAAACAACTGTCTACTCTCTAATATCAATGTTGTAAATCTAATATTAGGAAATTTAAAAAAAAATATACAGAACTAATTAAAAGTTTGGACAGACTTTCCCGTTCACTTGAATGAGAAAGTGAGTCCAAACTGGTAAAGTTTGTCCAAAGAACTGGTCTAATGAAATAATCCCAAATATAGTCTAATATGAGCTCTTCACATCACTATATCCAGTGAGCGAGGCAGGTGGGATTCAATTTAAACACAGTTTTTTCTGAGGTAGAGGGAACCAATCAGGTACCAGTGTGGGTGTTCATAAAGTGATGAAAAAAAATGTTCTACATTTTGCCAACTTCTTAAAGGTCATGTAGAAGTTATGGTTGCATCGTGATGCTTAAAAAGATCTGTGGCTGTTTTTCAACTCCTACACAAAGTTTTTATCAATGTCAGACCTTGAAAAGATGAAAAAAAAAAGGCTTTTGTGAAAGTGGCACTGAGTCACTTTTCACACCGAGCTGTCTGTGTCGGTCCTTGACAACTATTGACTCAATCAGGCAGCCTGCTCTGGTTTTTGGAACACAGTTGTCCTTGGAGAGCGCTAACAACACTTTGGGTAAAAGAAGAGAAAGCCCTGTTCAGAGCAGAAAATTGCTTCTATATTTCTAAGAGAGGCAGTGCCGACCAGGGAATATTATTTTCTAACTGAATGGTGCCAAGTTCAATCTCCTAAAATGTGTCCTTGAGCAAGACAGCAAGCCCCTTTCCTTTTCATTCGTTGTGCGTCCATGCGGCTGAGGGGACTCGCCTTGAGTGGCTTAAATGTCTTTGTGTCTTTTAAAAACATCCTTGAGCAGAACACTGAACTGCTACCAAAATGATAACGTCAGTCATCCAAGAGGTTAAATGAAAAATAATAATACGAGACTAGAAAAGCAGTATGTCCAAGACAAATTAGATTTGTGACAGCGGAGATGTATTTATGGCTAAGAGTTAATAAGAGTGCCTTAAATTGCATCTGGATTTTATTCTGATACAAGAACTGACAAGTGAAAATGGCTATAGTGTAAGGGTTAAGTCAGCCGATCGAAATTTTTTGCCACACTTGCATCACATACTAACCATCACAAGTTCACATACAGGCCATGTTCCTGTTGAACTGCAACACTGAAAATAGTCAGAATACTCAGAAAAAAGGAAGATGCCCTCAAATGCAAAAAAAAGTGACAGAATTTAATATGCTCAATATGTGCATGAATACAGGCACTGTAAAAGGCTTGACTTCAAATAGTGACAGTTGTGAAACATGTTGTATTGTGACATTTGCACAGATCAGCCTTAATATTAAATACCACACTCTCTGCCTGGACTTATCACTGGAGGCTCCAACAGACCAATGGAGAGATGGTTGCATCAGAAAGTGAGGACCTTAGTAGCAGATGATGTGGAAATATAAGAAGCATGTCAGTCGGTGAAGGATTTGGCCAACCGGACAGAAACGCAGAACGTTTTTTCATGTGCTAGAAGTGAAATGGAGAGAGGGCACTCAAGAGGTGTGATGTATGTCTCCCCCACTACCCAACATACCTCAGTAAATCTCCAGGGTACATATGAAACAGAGGCAAGGGATAGATCATTCCTGCACTTTATCACCTGCTCGCAACCATTATCATTGGAAGACAGCCTCACAGAGTCTGGCCTCGGTGACGAGAGAGCAGGGACAGGCCGCATTTATCACCTCTGAGGTTGGCACCAAGGACGAGGCAGAGCATCCGTCCACACACGCATGCATGCACATGCACGCACACACATACACATGCACGCACACACACACACTGTATGCAGGTCACCACAGGAAGCATTTACTGGGAAATGTATTTATTTACCTTAGAAATAAGTGCAAACAAAGCACTTTCAACCAGATAAATAACACAATCAATCATAAAAATAAGATAAATGTACAACAACAAAAAAAATCATTTATGATTTATGACAAAAAATCTTCAGTCATTATTCTTTTAGTCATAAATCATATCCATCATATCCCCAAAATGCAATAATTTCTTCCCTTGTTAAATAAAATCTCACCAGGGTAATATCGCTTTCGTCATCCATCAAAGATTTCACATAAAAAACTAAGCCAAAAATACCCCCAAAAAATGTAATAATTTCCATCCTGGTGAAATAAAATCTCACCAGGGTAATATCACGTTTAACAGTCACTTTCATCATGATGCTCACTGGCTCATTATATGATAACTGGCTTTGTATGGAATGTAACTCTGATAGCTTCTTCTGGCTCTTCAGATAAGCACTATCTGTGTCGGAGCGTGCTCTAACAACCCACGACAGCTCGGGGTGGCACGTTTGGTCGCGTGCCAGAGATCATGGAGAGCAATCGCAGAACTTCATAAGCAATTACTCTGGAGTCACTGGAGTAACAAGTCACGGAGGTGACGCTGCAGCAGGCTAACCCTCCACCAGTGAAAAAAACTCCCACCGAAGAGTCACGGGGGAGGAAAACCGCAGGAAACAGAGATGAAAGTCCAGATGGCCACTTTGCCTCAAAACGGAGCAATTTAAATTGGATATGAGGTTTGCTGAATGAGAAAACAAACAAAACCTGCATTTCAGAAAAGTCAGTGTATGTGCTTAAACTAGCAAAAGTGCTAAAACTTTCAGGCGAGGTGTGCTCAATTGTTTAATTGTCTGGAGCAATAGAGTATAATAGCCTTAAAAGAAAGCAGAAGCATTTTAGTATGAATGTAATGTGGATTTTATTCCATGCTGACATTCGGCAACAGTGTGCCTTCTCCAGAGCTTAAAGAAAATAGCACAACAACAACATCTTTATAACTTCCATGGCAACCGGAGGTGAAGTAAATAAACTATTGTGTGAAAATAATCCATACAATATAGTCAGTAAGCTATATTACTATTGATTTCATTCCTATGTGCTGTAAATAGCATCATTTTCATGAATCTTACCACCACTCTTGTGTTTGTATTTATATTATTAATCATTGTTAGGGTACAAAACACATGTAATGATGTTAATCACATGACTTTTTTGACACTATGCTGTTCCAGTCTTCACTATTCACAGTTACTGACCTCATTTCTGCTCTAATAAGAGAGTGTCGCTTTACATTCTCTTATGCTATGGAAATGTCTTTTGCAAGTCATGTTGGAAAGATCAGAATTGCGAGGAGAATACGCATGAATTAACTAGTGCTATGATATGATTGAAATGTGCAACGTAGCCACTCCTATGCCTCTGTTAAAATCCTGATAAACCAAATGATGTCTTGTAGTCAAATATCTGATATTGCAGCTTAAAGAAAAGTAACCAGTAATGTTTAATGTTTATTACTTTGTTCCACTCATATGTTTAACACTGTAAAGGGGGGGGACTGTAGAAAATTTGGCCAATTGCAATGGCCCTAAATAATTGCAAATATATTCTATTTTTATTCATATAGAGTATATTATTTACATATTTCCTACTAATTTAAGTAGATTTTAAAAAGGAAAACTGCTCCATTGACTCTAATGGACTGTGTTGTTGTTTAAGTAATATAAATCGATCCAGGGTTAGGGGTAATCAATGAATAACCTTTAGACGTGGTTCACCAAAGTTGGTCAACATGCATGTGACATGTAATCATTTGTTAGTGTTATGCATACATTGCATTACTACACACATGAAACTGTGTAGCTTTTCTGAGATTACATTATTGATCCAACAGTTCAGCTTCCTTGATGCTGCTGCTGCTGAAGTGTCCTTGAGCAAATCACTCTGTAATAAAAAAAAACACAGCACAACACTGCAATATAAAACACAGATCTACTCAAGCTGACCCTGACCACCATGTTTCATAAGTGAGATTTTTTTTTTTCCCTACAAGATTCAATAAGGTATCAGACAGTGTTTTGAAGGCATAATCTTACACCGGGGCTTTTTTATGGGTATGTCTGTTTTTTTAATCCTCCTGTGTGCTTACATTAAAGGAAATATCTAAAAATAGCCTACCAGACAGCTCATTAAATGCATCTGCGCGAGACAAAGGTACTGATGCAGACTCTCTTACCATAATGAAGAGCTGTGCCGAGTCCTTGTACAATCAAGGATGAATGTTTGGGTTAAATATTCCCTAATAAACGAAATCTTTTTTTTGTAGGTTCATTTATCACATGCTGACAGAATTCAATTTCTTATATCTGGTTGGAATTTGAATATCTTTTAGTCTGCAGGATAGGATAAAATACTCCCAAACTGGTGGGAAGTATTTCCTTTCACCTGTCATTTCCCCTCACAGTTCAAATCATGTGTATCTGTCTTGACAGTTCAATGGACTGCATCAAGCTAGTGATCCCTGAATTGGAAGTAATCCACCTGACATCCGTCTGAGGAGACTCCTAAAGATACAGAGCATAAATGGTGCCTTCTGGGTATCTATTCTTGGTCAATTACAACCTTTTCAGCTTGTGTTTCATTTGTTACTTCAAGCATCTTCCTGAGAGTTTAGCACTAAAAGTAATATGCAAAGTTATTTCAAGAAGCATCCATCTTCACATTTTTGACTGACATTAGTGCTCACCAACGTCACTCCATGCTATTCCTTCAATGGTTTGTCAATTTGATACTTCCCTATACAGTATATAGTGAAATAGCATGTTTCATCTGCTCCATATGTAAACAATCATACCAGTGGAACCCCTGATAAACCCAAAAGGCAGCACAATGTGACGTCAAATCCAAAGCCCTATTCCCAAATCCAAATCATTTCTGAAAATGTGAAGCATATTCCTGGGTATTACGATCCCTGTTCTAAGGTAAATTAGTATATTCTATAGCATTTGCTATTAGAATTAAAATTCCTCATGATTTTAACAAATTTAAACAACAATTACCATGTTAGCATACAAAAAAATCAAGCTCCCATGATGTTTTACCACCACACATCATGTTTAATACATCAGTGGTTTCTCCCATATTCATAATATTGACCAGCACATTCATCTAATGTCTAATGTCATCTCTCCCTCTTTTAGCTGTAATCTCGTCTACATCACGTCTACCACACAGAATTTGCTGTCTCACTTTGGCTCTCTGTTGCGAAGATTAACTAGCAGGCTAACTAGCTTTGTCGAGATACTAATAAATAATTGAGGTAATCAATCAGCTAGGGAGCCAAACAGCCAAACCTATTTTTATACTCGTAGAACGTACAATCTACTCTCTCCCTTTAATCTCAAATTCAGTGCTCGGTGAGAAAGTTTTTAAACTACGGATATGTCTGTGAAGCTTTGTGACGGCCATGTATGCCAATCAATCCAATCGCTGAGGCCATGTTGGGTCATTTTTACACAAATTATTCAAGATCTAATTATAACTGGCTTGTTGTGCTGCTGCTGCTGCTGCTGTTTGCTTTACTCTGCCAGGTAGGAGACTTGAAAGCAATTATGTCTGCGTCAGATGTGACAAATATTTGTTTAACTCAGAGCATTCTTTGTGAAATTGAATAATTGCTTCTGATAGGATCAAAGCACAAGTGACACATAATATATATATATTGGACTGCATTTGTCCTTAAATAGCTTAAAAATGCATGAATTCCAAATGGTTTCCTGTTCTTAAGATTAAATATTTCAACAGTAACGACTACTTTAATGGTAGTAATCATGATGTTACTACACTTGTCATATTTTAAAAATGCCTTTTCTTTTTCACAGTTAATCTCAAGTTTAAGTGTGAACACCAGTTTGTTATACATCACTGTTTCTTTTGCTTGGTGTTAGAGTATTGCACCTTTGCCAGGAAATCTTCACTCCTATTTTCAATTGTGCTATTTATACAGTTCCAACATACCTGAGATGTGACTCCTAACACCTCTGGATCCTAACACACCACAGCCAATTAACAGATTAACTACAGTAATTAGCAGATTCCTTCATCTCCCCCTGTTACCTAGGTACTATATGCAAATGAACATAAAAATAAGCACCAAACATGTTTGAAACTAAACTTCTCCTCCACCTTATCCTAAATCACAGAGATATACAGTAAGTCCCTGCAGCTGTTGTGGAAAACTGACCAAAGGCAGTCAGGAACAGTGATGCTTGATTGTCACACAGATTACACAGATTAATCCAGGCGGGAAGATTAGAACTGCACATCTGTTTTTGCTGCTTATTACATGTATGTAAAGTAGCAAATTTCTATCACAAGCAAAAGTAATGTTCCATGTACAGTAAGCCATTACAAGTTGTCAGACAAGAGGTCTAAAGACTCCCTAAAGAGTAAGAGTTTACAGCCATGCTAGCAGCTCTGTAAGGCTATACTTAGGCAAAGGGATGCTTTGAGCTAAATGCTAACATCAGCATGCTAACATGCTCACAATGAAAATGATAACATGCTGATGTAAAGCAGGTATTATATTCACTGTGTTCACCATCTTAGTTTAGCATGTTACAATGCTAACCTTTGCTAATTACTAAGTATAGCTGAGGCTGATGGGATTACTTTTGCAGGTATTTGCTCATAAACCAAAGTATTGGAAAAAATATAATTTTGACCAGATGATGGCACTTGATGAAATCTCAGGGGTTTACCAAAGTGAGGACAATTCATCCTGAGGGGGACGTGAATGTCTGGATCCAATTTCATGGCAATTCCATCCAACAATGTTGAAGCATTACATTTAAAACCACATGCAGACGTCATGGTGGTGCTAGAGGAAAAGTCAAGGGATTACCAAAGTCATTAGGATTCATCCTCTGGGAGCCAGTGTTTTATACAGAGTCTATACAAAAATGTCATGATATTTGATATGAGATATTTCAGTCTGGACCAAAGTGGTGGTCCAACGAACCAACAAATAATCTGACCAATTGACCAACATTACCATCTCCAGAGCCATGCCGCTTTTACATGCATGAATAGAAAAGGGGGTTCGTTTAAACTGGCAACCAAGAGCTATTTAGGAGAATACATCAATCTGAGACTTGAATTTCCAGTAATAATATTTCCCACATGACTACAGATGCTAATGCAGCTCTCTCTCTCTTCAGAGTAAGACTCACCATATTATATGCAGCTTCTGACATGGCTTTCATTTTACACCATTTCCAGATATATCATTTAAAAATCAATGAGGCAGTCTTTGCCATGATGACATCCCCTCTGTTTGTGACAGAGTGCTGCATCTGAGGTTAAAATAGAACTACAAATATCTTGATGTTCATTTAAAATATACGTAAAACACCAGTAAAACCAAACAGTGAGAGGTTAAGAATCTAAGACTCCGATATTTCTGTCTTGCCGAGCCGAGGAAGGAAAATCATAATCTACAGAGCTTTATAGGCTGAACTATTCTGGTATTGCATACATAGAATACTTTAAGTGGGTCAATAACTTAGCTAAGTTGTTTACTTTATTAACAAGGAATTGGGACACAGCAAAATAGCCAATTCTCTGGTTGCATGGATTGAACAACTGACTTCAGAGGAGTTACAGATGTATAATATAAAATTCAATCTGAAATGTATTTACCAAGGTAAACAGAAAGTCTAAATTGGATCCCAAATTGCTGTATGACTTTGAGGAAAGTCATCTTTTCAAAGGCTGGAACTCCTTTGACAGCGCTGTGATGCTGCTGTCACCTTCCAAAATAGGCATTACCATAAAAAAAAAAAATTAAAAAAAAACCCATGGAGCTAAGCTAGCTGAGATCCTCCTCGGGTATGTATTCTCGGCATTATGCACGCATATTGATCCCTAAGACCCAAGGCTCTACTTCCCTCTCACCCCCCAGTTACGCTTTTAGCTCCAATTTCGCCTCCTGCCTCTATGCTAATATCAAGAACTATGATTCAATCCTCTGTGCCTCCTGATGGCTTTGGAGAGCCTCAGTCTGTGAATTAGCTCGACGAATCCATGGCTTCCTGCTACGCATAATCACCCTCGCCTCATCCTCCCCTGCCACTCTCTGAGTATACTCATCGATCACGTGGGGGAAATCTGATTTCAATGATAACTAACACCATTACTCAAACATGAGATCACGCCAACCTCCATGCCCTCACCCGTGGCTCGGATTTGTGTGGCTTTCGAGCTTTCTGAGCAAGTGAAATATGAAAATGCAATTCATGCCAATCCTTCTTTTAGCATGGGTAGTCATGCAGGAGCAAAGGCGAGTATGTACATACAGAGTGGGACTGTTGGTGCTCTGCATGGCTTAGATTAGGTTGCAATTTCTAAGTGTAAATATACAAGTGTGAAAAACACCTGGAATCCTGTTTCCTACAATCCGCATCTGTTAAATTAGGTTTTTCTGCACAGCCGTTAATCATGGTTAGATTTTCAAGGGGCTTCACAACCTGACATTCTAACAGTAAAATACCAAACATGGGACCATCAATGAGGACGAATCTGCTGATTAACTATAGCTGTCAGATACATTAATGTAGTAGATTAAGAGGTACTTTATTTACCTCTGAGATGTTGTGGAGTACAATCACAAAGTAGCATGACCTCAGTATCGGAAAGCAACTAGTCAGTGTGTTTACTCAAGTAATTTTGAGGCACTTGTGTTTATTTGACTATTTGTGCATTTAAACAGGTGGCTTCAACCAGATGCCTTGCAAATTAAGGTAGCAAAGTCCTATCCAGGACACTATTAGGTAAAGGATTTTGAGGTTAAAGGGTTTAACTTTGCTACTAGTTACTAGTTTAACTTAGCTAGTACTCTGAGTTGCAAAATGTTTACTTGTAATGGAGTATACAGTATTTACATTTAGGTATTGCTGCTTTTACTGAAATAAAAAATCTCAATACTTCTCTCAATGTTGTATAAAAAAGAAATAATTAAGTAAAATACGAATACCCAAAGATTTAACTTAGGTGTGAGGTATGAGGTATGAAGAACCAATCCCAGCTCATGCTATGAAACAGTACGACTTGAATGAATTTGTAAATTACTCAGATCTTCAGAATTTCCCTATTTAAAGTGACTTTAGCATCATAGTTTTAACTATAACCACTGATAATTAAATAACATCAGTTTTAGCTTGTTGTCAAAACAAATTTGCAGTGCTGACATGTGTCCTACAAAACGGGATGAAAATAAGGAGATTCTTTTTTTAAGATTCAAGAGCTAAACAGTGTCAGTAAAGCTTTCTTTACTTAATGTTAAATAGTCCCATTTCAAAGCCAAACCAGCCCCAATACACAACTCTGACTGGCATAAATGATGAATAGAGACTGAATGTGTGAGCATCAGAATACTTTTAAAGTCTTGTCAGGGAGCGGGTTACAAACTCTGATGTGAAGATCCACTTCTGTTTTATTCGCCATCATCCCATCTGGAAGCAACAATGACAGTTGGTAATAAAATACAGCTGAGTTGATTCATACTGTGAATCAGTGCCTGCTGAATAATTGCAGCTTCCCCTCTATGAAACCCTCCATTGTAATGATGTGATAGTGTGTAATAATACATTTCCTTTCTTTTCATAAAAGGTGGCCACATTTATTCGAGGTCTCAAGAACTTGCAGCATGCTGTTAGTGATACAGATTCTTATTCTTATTACTTTTGCATGTATGGCTACATTATCAGCCTCGGCTCTCGCTGCGCTCTGTGGCCTCTCTGCATTTAGTTTGTATCCTGCCTCTTTTTTTTTTTTGTCACCTCCACTAGAGAAGATGAACAATTTACCTCTCGATTGCTTCGGAAAAATGTGAATGCAAAATACACTTAAAGAATGCCTGAAAGCCCAAAGTATATTCACAGATTATCTTACAAAATGAGATTTTACCCATCATCATATCCATGCTATGTCAAGTACTGGTGATAAGAGTAAATGCCAAAACTGTGAACAGCATTTTATGATACTATGAGAAAGGATTTTACATTTGTGAAAAGTCATCATGAAGACAGTATGTTCTTCCTCACCCTGGATGATCGGATCATAAGGTTAAAAGTAGAATAAGACATTTCACGTTATACAAAGTAACCTAATCTATGAAAAATGTGTGCTCATATGCTTATACTGCGCTGCAGCCAAAGTTGAGCCAGGTTCAACTTTTTTGCAGGATGATCCTTGATCCTAGTGCAGCAGGCTCCTTGAAATGAATGAGGGGGTTTCAGCCTCTAAGAGCTAGTATCTATCTGCTGTTAATGGACACTATAGTCCCACAAAGCATTACACAAAAGAAATAGAAGAGCTACTCACAGCAGTAAAGAATTACAACAATTGTGAATAGTGGTGATGCATCAAGGTCTTGAGGAAAAGAAAACACCTAACTCTACCTCTATTGCCACACATCTCACAACAGTGAGAAGCTGATTTCTTACTAACTTCTTACTGTAGATACTCTGTGTTAGTGCGTAATATGGATTTGCGACAACAATTGTACAACAAACAAAAAGAGTTGAGACAATTACTATGGAATAAACAAAAAGTTCATTTTTATAGTGACAGTATGAGTTGTTATTTAGTCATTTTGACTCAAGACCATGATCACATGGTTTGGAGCACAAACCTACACTATAATAATAACACAACAATAGCATACAGCATGGCTAAAGTACAACAAATGTTATTTAAACAAAGGAAGGACGTTCTTCAACAAGACAACTAATTTGCAAATAACTTTTCGACTTATCTGATTGTAATAACGAAATGAATTCGAACCAAAACAAATTTTCAACCTGCTTGGCTCGCACCTTCGTCAAAAAAGACACAGCTCGTACTCGTCACCCTGTGTGAGTGGCAAGTAGGTGTAGTTGAGAGGAATCCAACTGCAAAAGAGCAGGAAGGTGAACTTTCCACACCAAACAGATTTGACTTTTCAGGCTGTGCTGCAGGAATAATAACTGGAGGAAGGCTGCAAGCTGCAAATATTAGCTCAGAAACTGTCGGTATATATTGGTACACCCCCCCCAAAGTGACCTTGTTTTCCCATAAAACTTGACCTCCAGTTTGAGTACTGTTGCTATGGTGCATCTAGTCATTTAGGTGTGAAAAGTGTGACTGACTGCAGAAGGAAAATCCCATCATGCCTTTCCCTTGCCCTTCAGTCACACCACATGTTCTGGCATACATTCAGGCGAAGTTGATGTTCGAGTATTTCTAGATGTCCTCAGATGTTCACCAGGTGACCAGACCCCTTCCTCCCCCCGCCCCCCTACAGCCTCTTTGAAGTTCTTCTCAAGCAAAAAAAAAAAAGAGTGTAAGAAAGTTTAAGAAGCAAACTGAGAATTGAGGTCAGTGTTGGATTCTCTGCAAGTTTTCCATGGCGGCGAGGCACTCCCTGATCTCCGCCTGCTGTCCTCTCTGTTTTGAATTTCAAGAAATATAATCCCCATGTAATGGAGGAGAGGGTGATAAGGGAAAGAGAGAGAGAGAGAGAGAGAGAGAAAGTGCAAGAATGTGAGAATCAGAAAGACACAGAAAGAGACTGAAGCAAGGAGAATGAAAGAAAAAGAGGGAAGAAAAGAAACTGGAAAAACAGTAGAGGGAAAAAGAGGCTGAGAGTTGATTGTCATCGAGGTACAAAAGGGAAGTAGAGTGTGATGGCGAGGTTTGTGATGCTGACTCATCCGTGCCAGTGACCTTGGCTGGCAGAGGAACATGAGCTGTACAGAATATCAATAGTTTCTCTGCCACAGAGCTGAGAGAGATGGGACCCACTTTACATGTTCTTAACTTTGTTTGACAAAATCTGACATCTGTTTTTTTGTTACAAAGCTATGTGGTTACACAACCATGGCTGGACATTTGCCATTTCCATATGTATGGTACAGTGACACAGTAAACATTTATAGCATTAGCCGAACTTTCTCATAAACAGATGTAGATTAAGTAGCATTAGTTTACCTAAACCAGCCATTAGCTAGCTAAAGGACCAGAAAGCTAATGACTAAGCAATAGTTTTTTGCTTTAAGAAAAACTCACTAGCTACTGCTAATGATATGATACAACCATCACATCACACTACAAATGATAGTTAAAGCTGCAGTACTTGACCATGTTGAAATGAGCACAATGATGATAATGATGTAGCATTTGGTGTTACATTCATAAAGCTGTTTTGCTTTGGTCTTGTAAGTGTGAATGTAAGTGAATATAATATTAAATGAATTGATGTGATTATTAGTTACATTACTACAGTTTTCTTCATTGTTTCAGGCAGTTAAACACATCTGAAAAATGTTCACAGACAATATTTTTTGTTGGCTATTCCTTTATGTACACATGGCAGCTAAAGCTAACATATGGTTAAAGTTAGTAAAGGTTAGTGAGGGTAAGGATAGGAAAAGACTGTGTTTATGTTTGATTGTGGACTGGTGGCATAGGACAGAATGCAAATATATGAACATGCACTGGTACTGAGTGTTGCCAATAAATGTGAATTGCTATGCTGTAGAGCAGTTTCATATGAACATGCATTGCAGGAAACAAAAAGGGGTTTAGCAGCACAGACATGCTGTAAGAATATACAAACAAGCATTACAGATTTCAGCTTGAACTGACATATACTGTGGCTAATGAGCTAACAAGCTGGCATTAAAGGCAGAATTAATCAAATATATGACTTGCAGGCCAGTAATAAACAACAGTGATATATTGAATTGAATTACCATAACAGTGTTTGTCGTTGCCTATCTTTTACTGTATTTATCTTTTGTTATTACTTACATTTTTATGGAGTGTATGGGGTGTAATGTGTCTACATTAAGAAATAGCCTCAGCAGCAAAATGCATTTTTTCTCTTTCCTAAAACAGCACAGACATTAACCTAGTTTGTTCCAGATTTTAAAAGACAGAAAAGTCCCAAGTTTAGTAAAGATGACCTGCTCACAGCTGTTGTTTTTAAGAGCTGAGTGCCTCTATTTAGGGAAGTTCATTACATAAGCTTTGCTTGGTGGAAAACAAGCTGGTGGTGCTAATGTTCATGTCTATCCTCATTGGTTACAATTTGGACCGACAAATATATTTGGTTCAGCTATTTGGGGAGTGGGTGGATGCAGCTTTTAAAAGAGACTACTTCAGGTCCATTATTCTGTACGTGTGAAGGCAGTTGTGTTGGTGAGGGTCCTTCCTGCTAAAAGCGTCCTTCAGCGAGACATCAAATCACCTCCAGCTGCTCTTTTCCTGATGTCTGACCTTAGAACGACTGAGGGGCACAAAACCAGAATTTAGTGAGATATATGTTTTATTATTCTATTGTCTTGTCTTCATTATGGCAGAAAAATTCAATCGGATTCAATAAATGCTGTACAACTGAGCCAAAACACAGTTCAAAGCCTCTTGACTATAAATGAATTGCTGATGTATCGCAGGAGGCTGTCAAGGTGAGGTCAGTGAGGACGCTGAGGTATTATTAGACAGAGAACGAAGATGGATGTTCTAATAATGTAACTCTATTCCTCTAAGGGGGACTCATTAATGCGAGTTTAACATGTCTTCATTATGAACCTTGATGAATTATTATGTAAAAGGGGAGATTTTACACGTAAAATGGTAGATTATGTGTCAGTGCTATTCAGTAAACCTGCATCATCCCAGTGGGAGAGCGCGTATAGAGAGCATATATAGAGTGTTTTTCTTTGCAGATATACATCCGCCCACATCTTAATTACATTTCTTAGTTTTTTATAAGCAATACAGCAGGAAAAAAACATTTAAAAAGATGGAACCTGCGTCACAGATAGAGTAGAGCTGAAAAGAATAATTCCTTTACAGCAACTGAGTGTTTTCACTTGTTCTGACTGTTGATCCTTTAACCAGCACAGAGGATTACCACTGCAACATAACGCTGCTTTGGAAGGATTTGTTTGTATTGTTTTACAATAGAACAATAGATATGACCTGTTCTGTATCAGTAAGTTTTAAATCTGTTATCCAAACACCTTTGTCTTGCTAATCGCTGATGATAAAAAAGCCTGAATGTCCCACTAAATTCTCCACGCAGGAAGAAATTCTTTGGCACAAACAAGCAGGAGGACAAAATACATATTACAAATCCTTTACTGCCTCTACGCATGTCTAACCATGTGAAAACAGTGGATTAGTTATGAATGCAAATTGCTGCTGAGTTTTTTCCCCTCTCACACAGCTGCAGAACATATGGTAAATGGCAAAGTCTAAAAGTCAAACCTTTGGCCTGTTTACTGATTGATCTGGATAACACTGCCAAATAAAACCAGGAACAAATCTATTTACATCAGTCTGTGTTCCAGATTTGGTCTCGTAGGAACAGAACAAACACACACACACTGACAAACATACACACACACGCTGTCACACACAAAACACCCACAACTCATAATCACACTTGCCGCTGTCTGGTTAGCTGTGGTCAATTTCTCTTTGCCCCCTGAGTCTGAGCCGGTCAGCGGCACCAGTCATAGTCGACGCTCACGCTCAGACCTTCTGACAGGCTCAATGTCTGTGAGTCAGCAGCCATGTCTGATTCATGGTGAGTGAGATACGTTGTGTACATACCAACACTGCCGCTACACTGTGTATGAATCAGTACATTAATGTATGTGACAGGATCAGCTCACTCAGAAAAATGAACCTTTATTCCTCGGGACTGAACGGGGAATGCCGGGCGGTGGCAGACTATGTTAACCCTGGGAGGAGATGCTTGTGTGTGCCAGGTTTTTGGAGGCTAATTGGACCTGGAGGGTGTCAGATGGGGAGGGAAATGATGTCACAGCAGCTTAGATCGCTCAGCTGGCTGATGATAAAAGCCTGGCTAGAAACTCTAACTTGGACCCCATACTGCGGAAATGAGACCACAACTGTTTATATCATACAGTCATGAGGCTGAAAGTCACTATTTATATCTACTACATATTCTGCTTCACAGTAGATCTGCGTTGTAGCACCTTTTAGCACCATTTTAAGTATTTAAAAGGACCAGTGTGTAAGATTTAGTGGCATTTAGTATGTAGGAGAACCAACAGTGGCTGCGAAACTCAGGAAAAATGCAAAAGGTCCTCTCTAGAGCCCATGTTTGGTTTGTCTGTTCTGGGCTACTGTAGAAACATGGCAGCCTCACATGTAGATATAAAGGGCTCATTCTCAGGGAACAAAAACACGATGATTCTTATTTTCAGGTGATTATACATTAATGAAAACATACTTATGAATATTATATTCCATTTCTGCCAAGTACGTTCCACTAGATGCCACTAAATCTTACACCCTGGTCCTTCAAATGAATGCTTCTTTTGGTGTTTTCTACTGATAATTAATGTACAGCGTGTTTGGCGCTAACACAGTAGATCCTAAACGAAACAATGACTCTGAGTTTAAAGTACTGCTGTTCAGCTTTAATTTGAGGGTGTGTTCATCCACATTCTGTGAACAATGTAGAATTGGAATCACAGTTTTTATACATACTACCCCAATTTTGGAACAATGTAGCAGGAGACAGGGCTATAACTCCTACGGTTTCATTTGATGCAGATGTAAAAACCCTCAAATTGATTCATAGTTCAGCTCCTTAACCACATAGTTATTGTTTCATTTAAGTACAGAGCGAGAGCAGCTGGCTTTTTTAAATTTGTCAATTAATATCGAGTTTATAAAATGCCGCAAAAAAGAAAAGTGAAAAAACGGCAACACAATCTCCCAAAGTTCCTAATTTCATGTCTTTAATTTGCATGTTCTGGCTGAAACCCACAGATATTAAATTAACAATGTTATAAAAACATACAAAGCTGAACCAAATCTGCACAATTGAGATGTTGATACGAGTGTTTGCCATTTTTGGCTGTTTATCAACTAATTGATCAAATAATCGGCTTTTATGGATTTTAAAATTTAAGAGCCTGGTAGCCCCAGTTTTAGATTTCTGATTTATTGTTTACAAGTTTGGTAATAACAACCACAGCTGATGTGATTAAGAAAATATCATTACATACAAAACCTCAAACATCATCTGGAAAAAGTCCTAAATCCTGCACACACAAATGATCGCCTGAAACATTAAAGAGATTGAGTAAAACTGCAAAGGATCTCATTATCCAATTTTTTTTTATCTCCATATTTCAAAGTTATATTTTTCTTAAAAAGGGGAGAAAAAATTGTTAGTTCAGTCAGAATATTTTGAACCGTTTTCAATTCGAATCACTTTCTTTCATGTATTTTTTTACAGTCAAGTTTAATTATATCTTGTATATTGTATTGGAAACATTGAAATATTATTGCTGATAGATAGTTAGATAGTTTCTCTATCAGTAAAAATGAGGAAAATAAAGTTTAAGGATGCAATTTTAGACAAAAGTTACTTCATGAAATAGTGAAAAAAACACAAAATAAGCCATTACACTGGTGTTTCAGCAAAAAACGATCAAAAAATACAGTTTTCCTCAGTGTGTGTGTTGTTTAAGAGGTTAAAACCATTAACTCAGTGGTACATTGACACTCAGTGTGACTCCAGTTGTTCCTAACAAAACAGAAACGCCCTGAACCTGTTGACTCAAAGTTAGCCTCTTTGATGTGATGCCACACTGCAGCTGCTGTTTCTGAAATGTTCCCAAGGGCTGAGAAAAAAATATGAAACTAATTAATCAACACTTCTCATGTCACATGACTCGATATCGTCTTTTTTTCACCCCAGCTGGAGTCATCAGTAATTAGCAGCTTTACCATTAGCATACCATCACCACTGCATTGTAAATTAGCCTCTTTCTCATTTGCAATTTCCTCATCACTTCTTCTCACACTCATTAGCTTTTTCAACTAATCCACGACTGAGCTTGTCTTGACAAGCACCTTCAACTGCAACCTTGTGTAATTATTTCTTTTTTTTTTTAGTGTAGTTTTCAGCTTTTATTCAGTTTATTTATTTATTCAAACACTGTTTTGGCAATAATACTTAAAAATGTCAAAAGCTGACAAAGAGGAAAGAAGAATGAGATTGTTTCAGACATTTAGTGGATGTCGTTTATCTTTCCACAGTAGACGTTTTCAGCCTAATGTGGGGTTGTTATGTCTGCATTAGCTAGTTAATGAATGGCCCCGATGAAACCTGGTGCTGTTTGTTCATTATAGCTGACTTGACTTTGAGGACACTCACCTCTAAGCAACAGTTAGTCATATTAAATATAGTCATATTTAAGGTTTATGGTTATGATGAAGGTCACACTGCTGCAAACTGATATTTAAAATTTATGCAGTTTTGAATCCACATGTTTTCATCTGTAACTTTGTGCAGTGAAGGGCAGTTTTGACCAGTTTGACATTAGGGTTAAATCTTGTATTTGAACTGAAACACACACAGTAAACTGCAAAAACATTTCAGTCAGCATCCATGCATTATTGTTAGTGCAATAATAGTAATGATATTAGATCAAAAAATACAAATAAAAACTAGTGAAAAGCCTTGTAAAAATATGATTTGCAACACAAACACTGTTGTTTGACTATAATTTTTAACTTGAGAGTGTATGATTAGCAGCTTATTTGCATTTTCAACCATTTTTTCTCTTTGCTAAAGTTGCAAAACAAGCTTGTTTATTGTAAACTGTCCTCTTGCAGGAGGAAAAGTCAAATTTCCGGGGTAATGAAGACACAACATTTGGGTGAAAACTGCTTTAAACCAATCTGCTGCTCTCACTCACCAACATTAAACAAGGAAGAGACCTTAATTATTGTTTACCCCGACATGATGCCTGTAAGCTAACACTCCTCATGATCTGCTTCATCTACAGTATACAATATAATACACCATGAATAGAAAAGGCTCTTTGTACTGACAATGTATTTTTTCAGAATTTGCTGGAGAATACATACTCTACTGTGAGGCTGCAGTCTGTTAAGAGCACGGCTGCTGTCGTCTCCATCAATAGTTTTTCATCTGCTCAGTCAAATATGGGCTTTTATTCATCCCTTTCAGCCTGCGGGACATGTCCCTTTGTAGCATTGTAGATATGGATTAAGCAGATATCTCCTCTCTATTGTCTTGGAGGACAAAAAACTGGCTTGATGTCTGAACTGTGCACCGCCCTGATAACAAAACTGCCAATTCGCTCTCATAATCACCCTGGCAATAGAGAGAGAGAGCAATTCTCTCTACAGCATGACCCTCAGGCTATTGATTCTATCGTTTTTACCTCCGGGAAGTCAGCGAGGTGACATGACTTCAGTAATGTAACACTAACTGTAAGTGTTATTGTATGTGAAGTGTTAGAGTCAGTGATTGTCTGAACGGCCTATGGAAGAACTGACCTTTACAGCACTTCTTCTTTTACAATCATTTGAAATCCATCCCTGTCCGCATGCGCTCGGACAGCCTGGCAGACTTCAGGTCGTATTGAGGTCGTATTAAATGTCTGACAGGAGGTCATCTTCATCGCCCTCGGTCCTGACCCTCTCACCATGAGGGAATAAATTACCAAACTGGCCCCTTTGAATCAGTGAAAGGCAGCCCCGCCCTGCACCATCTGCATCGAGATATGTCCCACTGTTCAGCACAACAAGCCGTTTCCAAGGACTGTAATGCTGCATAAACAGGCAAACAAGAGACAGCTCAATTCCGTACTGCACACTAACGGTGTACAGCATGTATTATATACTATTATACTAATTGTGATACTGGTTTTGCAGTTACTACACAAGAAATCACTTTGTTCTAATTCAGTATCTTACTGGCCCAAATATAAGACAACCCTTATTATTATAAGACAACATCTGTTTTTGGGCTGAAACAAAGACTTTTTGAAGATAAGAGACATAGAAGAAGAAACATAGAAGACATAAACATAGAAACACTGAATCACAAAACAATAAAACATGGTTTTCTATTTCTTGGACAGGAGCAGCAATTTCCTGAAGTCTCTGCTGGTTTTAACCTCAAACAAAAATGCCGGTAGTTCAGATTTCAAATACAAAGTAACAACAGTATGCACAGTAGTATGAAATCGGGAAAAAGAGTGTTAAATGTCAAGCTATCCTGTTTTTTCAAGCTGTATTTCTGTAATTTTGCTATTGATTGGATGTCCTGGGAGAAAGATCCCTCCTCTGTTGCTCTTCCTGAGGTTTCTTCCATTTTTTCCCCCATTAAAGTGTTTTTTGTTGGAGCTTTTTTTTTTTTGGACAACAGAGGATGTTGTATTGTTGTACAGATTTTAAAGCCCCGGAGGCCAATTTGTGATGTGTGTGATATCAGGCTATATAAATAAAATTGACTTTACTTGTCTAAACTCGAGATTCATCACCTACTCTGTAAAAACAACTTCCTTTCAACCCCTTCTGTTCCTTCCCTTTAATGTGCACACAACTCCTTTAATTCTCCAAAGCTCCGAGCGTCTCAGGAACAGGACGTTCTCCACACGCGTCGACACAATTCCTAATTCTAAAGTCTGTTTGATGTAGTGATTTGATTTTCCAGTGTTGTTTAAGGTGTTTTCCAGATGAGGTGGCTTATGTTAAACTCTCATCTTAATGTTAGCCAGCAATGTGGGATTCCAGTTAAGCAGACTAATTTCATGCCTCTCTCCTTCGCTGCCAGTGACACATTTTACTGTCCCCAAAAATCGAGGCACTTGCCATCCAGTTCACATCTGCAAACTAATTAGAGCTCCATTGTGTCAGTTGGCATCTTTTCCATGTTTAGTTTTTTTTTTCCCAGAGTTGCTCTCTTTTCAGTGGCTTGGCGCCTTACAGAAGATGTATTTCCTCAGTTCCATAAACTGGCCTTCAGTGATTGAGGCTTTTTGTTTGTAGCTGTATGCACAGCATGTGCACACTGTTTTATTGAGGAATTACTTTTACCCAAAGACCAAATCAAACTGTGGAGGCATACAACCCAGCTCACATATCAAAAGTATAAGCAGAGCGCCTTTATTTTGCAATTACTTTCTTTATGGATAAGAATAGCACAGCAGAAAGCCCCCTGTAGCACTGGAAAGAGATATGGAGTCAGAGTCAGTTAAAGAGAGAATCTAACCTGTGACCCCCAGTGCTAGTAATAATGGTTCAATGTGGTTTCTCAGATGCCCACTGCTGCTCTTTAGGTGGAGTGCTCCAGGAAGCTTCATAAAGCTTTTTAAGCAGTCAGCAGAAGTTCACACTCCCACCCACGGCAGCCCGGCAGCCTTTTCTCAACACCCACATCTCCCGAGAGCGTGTACCTTCACAAAGGTTCACAGTGAGCCGAGTAACCGACGCAGCTTTGAGACCTTCTGCTTTAGTTGTGCTGAAGTTCCTCTATTCATGGTTGACGGGGGAAGAAAAGCAGTCCGCAGTTCAAAGACATACAGAGAAAGGCCAAATAGCTATGATCTAGTACAAAGTTCCTTTCTAAATTGCTTGTTGGGCAAAAGCCTTTCTGCTGTCACATGATTCAGTCCTTTAAGTATTGATCTGCTGCACTTTACTGATTGGAGCACTTTCACAATAAAGAGCGCCAGCGACTTTACTTGCAGAATATTCTTTTATTTTATGTTTCTCTTTTTAGGGTTTCCTGAAAGAATCTGAATGCTTCTTTTATTCATGATTTTTTTCATTCCTAAATCATTATTTTTGGCATGTTTGATAAATATTGGATAATAACAATAGTACTTTGCAAAAATGATGACAGAAGCCACTCAGATTGGTCTTATTTTTGTTGTTTAGAGAGTTGTTTTAAAATCTGATACTATAGTGTCTGTAGTGTAGCATAGATGCAGCATAAGGAGGGATTGAAATAGCACACTTACAATTTAAAGTTATTTCTGCATTTTTTACATTGTTTTTGGTTCTTATTCTAACGGCTTATATTGCAAATCACTCTCTCTACAAAGCAGGGATAAATGCTGCAGGAAAACTTTGTGTGTGTTTGGTTGAGTGAGGGTATCTTGAAAGTGCCTGTGTGCTTCACCACACACCAGCGATGTATAAAAGCCTAGACTGGAGCCCGCTGTGGACAGCACATTCAGCCTTTGAAGGCTTAGAATCAGCCTCGGGATTGGTGAGTCAATTCCCCGGAGTCATCACCTGAGCTCAGGAGTTTGTCAGGAGACAGATGAATCGTGCCACGACTCAGCACTGAAGGGATATGCACTAATGTCTCAGGCTAGAATAATCCCAAAATAACAAGAAAATAGAATGTCTGGAGGGGAATCCACCCAAAAGTGCATCTCAACTCCTTCTGAAAGTGTTCAAACCTGTGAAAACTGTTCAGCAACTCAGATAACAGCCTGGCTGCTGCTTGACAAACTGATGCACATGTATCATCTGCAGGACTTCGCAATAGTGACCTATTTATGGTGTAAATGCACTGATACACCGCAATATGTGGTTTAACACAACCAGCCAAATAATTTTATATAGATGTTTATACCATGGCATCAGAAAATACTTGTTTCTGATTAGCTGGCAGGTCTACATTATTATTGTATAACGGGGAAAACTTCAAACACCTCAGTTCTGGTTCATGCTACACTAACAGTGAGCTCTCACTGGTGAAGAAATGGACCTAAATGTGGGTTAAAGCCTACATTTTCTTCTGTTTCTGTGCTCATCATGTATTAAATTTGACTCACTGACACGTATTTTCACGCCCTCTTCCAAATTGCTACTTACCGTATGTGATTTTTGGGTGGAAATCATATAATTTGAAGATATACAATTGCAGTATGAACTGACCTCAATGTTGGTACTTGCCTAGAGTAGCATTAATAAAGGACATCATATCTGTTTTTACACTTATGCATGTTGAAAATACAGTTTGGAGTCATGTCGCTGTACTGGTTAAGACACATGTACCACGTAACGACAATGTCTGTGGTTCAATTCCAGCTGCAGACCTTTGTTGCATGTGGTGCCCCTCTATCTACTAGGCAAGAAAAACCCCAAATCATCTAAATAGTCTATACTTTTTCTTTGGCATCATTATTATTTTCCTATGTACATGTCTACCAGGTGTGCATTAGACTGTGTTCAATTTGGTATTACAGTTATTAAATGTCCCTCAGACCGTGCGCTTTTATTGTGTTCTGCATATTCCATTTTGGGCTGTTACGATCAAGCTTTTCTGTAAGCCTATTCTATATTTTAAAAGTGCAACCACCTGCACCGCTGTCCCTTTACTTGAAGTAGAAAGATACGCCAGGGGGAAATTGGGAAATCAGAAAAGGGACACTTTTAGCTGTGGTTTGAATGTGGCCTCCTGCATGTGTTTACCTAGAGTGTTTATGTTCCTGGCACATGTCCTGCCATTACTTCCACCTCCCTGTGTGTACCTGTGTACCTTTGTGGTCATTTCATGTCCTGCTCCTGTTGCTCTGTGTATAACCATAACAGTGAATGAGGAATTTCCCTGAGACAGATGGTGGATGACGTAGCCCCAATCTTATCAGCAGTCAGAACAGTGTTGTGTGCTCTCTACACCCCACCTTGGCCACCCAACCGTTGTCCACATGTCCCTCTCACCTCCCTCTATCATAAGCTATTAATCCACAGAACCATACAATATCGCGAGTGCATACATTTTCAGCATGGCTTGGCCCAGTAGGTATCAAACCACAGAAATCCTGGCAGTGCTTATCCCAGAACTGTTCAGGACACTCGGCATATGAAAACCAGCATGACATGAAGATTGACTTGTATTAACCTGCAGATAGAGAGTGTTTATTGTCGAACCATATGGAGAATCATGTAGAACTATCTGGAATGTAGGATTATGACTTGGAAGAACATCAAATTCAGGAATAATATTATTTAATGATGTGGAAACTACCATTGGATGTTGACTTAAGACTAAAAGTGTACTGCTGAAGTTCCTGATCTCAGTCCTTGGGATCCAGAGTCCTGCTGGCTTTTTATCTTGCCAACTAATCAGGGACTGATTTACACCTGGGAAGCCAGGCGATTGCTGTTAACACCAATTAACTGGTAAACTGAAAACAGCAGTAGTCCTAATGTGGACTACAGACCAAAAATATATACAATAAAAGACAGAAATAGAGAATTAAAGGGGAAGTAAAGAAGTGTGGAGCTAAATGTTAATGTATTTTTTCCTCCATTCAGGGTAAACCATGTATCTTGAAATTTGATGACTTCATGACTCTTTTGACATGTTCATCTTCATCTTAATTGTTTGAGAACCTCTAAAGGTGCAGTCACTTAAGCAGCAGTCAAATTTTTGCATACTCACCCATTCTCTTCAACTGAAACAATAGACAAATTCAAGAACGTGTTACCTGCTTCAGTCAGACTTGTGCATCAGACTTCACTATTTGTTCACCTGTTATCCGTTGGCTGTTTGGCCCAAGCAGGCATGTCACTTGTTATGTAGCAGTAAGGACGGGGAGACCTATGTAAATGGAGTGCATGCTGCACATAAGGCAACAGGTATAATGTAGTGGAGATGTTGTGGTAAACTATAAGTTTATCTTCTCAGAGCTTTTAAGTGTTGATGGAGACAGTACTAGAACTTTTTTTGGCCACAAAAAGAGTTGTATGTGTTCATTATGTAGCCTGTATTGTTTGTTTACTTGGTGCATTAACCATTGAGTTAAGTGAGCATTGTGTGCTGAACTGAAATGGAGTGTAAACCATGCAGTCACTGATTGCTCTGCTCCGTATTTATTCATTTATTAACCACATTGAATCAGTGCTGAGTGCAAGCCACTTACATCTCAGGTATATTGTGACCTTACCTCTAGACTCTTAAAACTTTTCTGAAACCATATTTAAATAGGCGACACCACTAAGTTTACTGGACAATGACGATATGTTCCATCAATAGAGCTAATAATGCTGCGATAAGCGACATCATAGCAGCCTTGGTTTCAGTTTACAAATCCTCCAAACCTTTTCATGACGGTGAAGATAAGAGCACCAGCCTTGCTGTAACTTTGGATGCGACCTCAGTGGGTGTTCTGCTGCTGCTCGTCTTTGATCCACGAGGCTTTCAGTTGACCTCGTGCCGTATTTCAGCCTCCTACCTTCCTAAATAACAACTTTCCTAACCAACAACTCAACACGCCATAACAACCAGTCTTTTGGATGGATACACGTATGTAGGCTGAAGATACACACACCTGCAGAGAGAGTTTACAGCAGATAATAGAAGTGTTCTGATTAATGATCCAGCAGACCAAATGGAGCAACACAGTTTAATGGACCTACAGCAGCTCAGCCCGCAGTCGACATAATTGATGAGCCTGTTTGTTTGTTTTTCATGGAGAGAGTGTGCGTCTGTGTGTGTATCTGTGTCTGCATATGCTGTGTGTGTATATGTGGGCAGAGAGACCGTGCAACTTTAAGGGAAACACTCCTAATCTTCCCAGTGTTTGTTAATGGCCGCGTGACTCAATCCGAGGAAAGGACGGTCATTTTATTGCCAAGGTGACATATTGAAGGGGGCGGCCATTTTGGATGCTGGTCAAGAATGTGCAGTGAAGGTCAGCTGTTGCCTTTTTCCCTCGCCAGAGAATTACATATTGTTCCCATTGGGCAGAGCAGCACAGCATGTTGTATTAGGGAGCCAAGTGGAAAATTAGTGGTTATCTAAGAGGGGAATCACGAGGGTTATTTTAGGCAACAGTGGTTCCTTTATGTAATCACTGCACATTTTGAATTAAAGGGGCAACAGTTAAGGAAGTAAGGGTTTTTACTGTCCATGTAATCCATTAATTTAAAGTTTTTTATAGATTTTAGTGAGTTGAAAATAAGATTATAAAAGTATGTGGAGTGCAAACAATGTAGTTCAGCCATTAGTGGCTTTTGAACAGTTTTCAAGCACTTGGACATAAAAAATCTGGCAATCAGTTTGAATTTATCTACTCAAATCTCTCTGATCTACTAAATCTTTACCAGGTTGGTAGCTTCAAGTTCAAACTAATGAAACTAAGCTGTAGAGACAAAGGTAAACTAGAACTCAGAGGATCAATCACTGTGAGGATCCTAAATGAGAACATTAATTCATAAATATTGTCCTAGGTATTTTAGGTGTTATTACAGGAGTTATTTTAGGTGTCTGGAAGCAAAAGTCCAGTTCATTTTCTGCATAGACAATGTTAGGTGACTTTGACTTTCAGTTGGAGCACTTTGAGGTTGAAGGACATGGTTGAAGGGGCTTGGTTGAATTATGAGTACAAAAGAGGAACTAATGTGTGAAATTATTTGGTTCTTTGACTAAAAAGTCAAAGGAAAAGAAGGGAATTTTTGGAGAGATCACCAATCACAGAGCTTAAAAGGACTGCACTTTGTAGACACCTGATAAACAGGTTCATTTTGTTGCAGGAGAACTGGGCATACTTCTGTAACCAATAGCTTCTCTTACTTAGCAACTCTTTCACAGTTTGCTAATAAGCTAACTAGCATTTTCCATAAACGGCAGCTCTCTGGCTCCTCCCTAATCAATCAGATTATTTCCGCCTAAAGAGCAGAGTTTATATAACTAGAAACTCCAACTTGCTCATTTCCTGTAGCTCTGCGGAGAGTCTCCCTAACTTTCACACTTCAGTGGCTGAGTTGATTAACCACATTGGGTATACATTTTTTTTTTATTATTTTTTTTTATGTTTTTATTTGGCCCTGAAGTTATCATAAAACCGCCTCTGTATTTTATCCGTTCAACTCTCCTGACCCAAACTAAACGGTGCCGTTTGATGTTAAATCGCCATAAACGGACAGTGGAGGTTGGCTCGGCGATGTTGCATAATGTAGGTGCAAATATTCAGGCCAAACAGATGACTCATTTCCTCACAGCCCAGTGACTGCAGAGGTAGAGAGGGAGCCCATCTGTGGTGTGCATGTGTGCGAGTAATGTGCTGCTCTGCGTGTCTCTGTACACAGTTGTGGCTTTGAATGAATGTGTGCGTTCATGTGTTCGCATCTTTATGTAAGTTACGTGTATATGTGTGAATCTTTTCTCTTTTTTTTGCATTTGTCAACATGTGGTTGTTTATGTGTTTTCTTTGTGTTTCCGCATTTACCTGTGGTGTTTGTGTCTGTGTTTGTATGCATATATGTGTGAGGGGATTATGTCTCTCGGTCTTGTTTATGTACTTGCATATCAAGTACAGTACATCTTTCTCTATGTTTTTGTTTATATGTCGTTTTTGCGGACAGGCATATGTTAATGAGTGTATGTTTCATCATTATGAGCAGAGTTTTTGCGCCTGATTGCACAAACTGCCCCATCTGCAAGGGTTGTTGAGGTTGTAGCAACACCCCTGACTCAGTAGTTTCTTGGCCATGTGTTTAAAAACTCACTTTTCGAACTAACTGTAGCAAAAAATGAACTCTGCAATTTCCACAGCTCCTGCAGAGGTCATTGATAACTTGACGCCCCTTCATATGTGTGTATCAGCAGCAGGCGGCGTCTGTTTGCATCAGGATCCTTAGGGTGGCTCAGCAGGCCACAACACATCACTGATTTTATTTTGCCCTTAGATTAGACAGCCCTGCCACTGCCTGTGTGTGTGTGTGTGTGTGTGTGTGTTTGTTTGTGTGTGTATGTGCCAAGTGCACAGCTGCTGAGCCCTGCAGAAAGTTCTGGATGCTGCTGGGTTGACTGACCTGCTGTCCTGGCCAATTCTTCTGTCTGTCCTCCTGTGTTCTTGTGCAAAGTCAACTCTTTGTCCTAAATGCTAACAATATACCAATTCTACCTATTTTGAATATGTATTGCTATCCCAGTGAAAAAATGACATTGATAGAGAAATATATGGCTCTAAATGCTGCACTATGTTCACAAGCAAGTAACCTAGTCTTTGTGTGCACCATTTGGTACTGGGCAAGTAGTTTACAGTGGGGGTTTTCTACTGGAAACAGCTGGCTGCTGCATCTGGAAAACAAACCAATACCTTAAGGTTGTGGGTCTAAAACCAGAACAAGCTGAGCTGAAAGATGCTTTAACAGTATTATATTTCTCTGTGGGGTTTGTCACTTCAAGCAACAACTTTTACATTACACCATATGTCAAAATATTGTAATAGAGCATCAGATTTTTTTGTATTTCTTTTCAGTCATAGAAGAAAACTGATAAACCTTCAGTTTTTCAAGAACACCACAGGGCTGCTGAGCAGATACAACTGTTTTTGTTTTTTTTGTGAGTGTTTGTTGTGAAACCAAATAAATTAATGGGTAGAAAAATAAATGAAGAACTGCTACTCGCCCACTTAATCCCGCCCACCTCCCCCCAACTGGCTGAATGAAGCTGGAAGGATGCCAGCTGGTGTTGTTACTGATTCTTGGCATTGATCACATACACGTACAGGCTGTCAGTGTTCTGCCAACAAACATGTGAGATACAATTTACCGGCCAAGACATTTCAGTTTGAAAAGGCTACTTACTCACGCCGACGTTAAATAAAAATCATCATCTACACAACTGAGGATGGTCAAGATCACAAGTCAACTATACTCACAGATATAAGCCTGCTGTCAAAAATACAACTCGAGCTGTAACCTTTTCTATTATGCTAGAAAATGGTCAGGATCTAAACTTGGATCCTCAAATAATAATAACACCTGGGAGAGCACTGAGTCAACTGCGAATTGCGGTGCAAAAAGCCAATTGAGAGCAGCAGCATTCCTGCACAATGATGATGATATACCGAACACTGTATACATGCACAACCACACACACACACACAATCGAGAGGGTGCTCCATAACGTTAATGCGTGCTATCCAGTCATCCCTCTCAACATAGCGTATAGTTAAGTGTCATGCAGCCTCAGCGTACGCTATTAACCGCTTTCTAGGTCAAAGCGTGAATCAGTAATAAGCATCAGCGGCTCTCATGCGGCACGTTGTCTCTCGGCTCTGTGGCGATGCAGGTAGGATGTTTTGATTTTCCCTGAACACCCCACTGAGATCTGAAAAAAAAAAAAATCCATTTGGAGACGTAATTAGCACTGAGAAGCAAAAGAAGTGATGTGTTTGTGTGTTTAGGTTCAGAGAGGCTCATTTGTCTGCACGGATGACTGAGCAAGATCGCCATGCGGTTGTTGTGTGTCTATTAAGAGTGCACATGTGTGTTTATTTGTCATGCCGATGGCAGTCTAGTAAAGCCATTTGTTTTATTTAGTAAATAAAAATTTACTCACCACCTCAGTTAATTAACTAGCGACATGAAATCACTCACCAGTTCACACGAGGTGAAGGGTGTTACGGTTAAAACCGAGGTGTCAGGACAAAAAATTTAATTAAAAAGAAGCTCTATGTTGTTGAGAAATTAGCTCCGACCACAAAATACAATCACTGATAAAACTGTTTATAATAAAACTTTATCTTATCAGTGGTTCTCAACCTGCTTGCTTGACCACAATGTTGATAAATCTAAAAAAAAAACAACATTTTAGTGGAAAAATTACATTTGATGTCCTCTCTTTTACCATAAACTGCCTTGTTAGCATATTGGCTATTTAGTAATATTAATATGACATCAGTATAGTCAGCTAGCTCAAATACATCAAAGACAGTTTACACTTATTGTATTATATTGCCATTCTTTTCAATTACCCCTCATTCATGTTCTAGAAAATAACCAGAGATTACTCAAAACAATCAATATTTTCCTATTAACAATTAATTAAATGACTATATGTGCTGTGAGCGGCATCACTCGTAGCAACAAACCCACAGAGAATAATCAGCCACTCTCCAGTTCCCCTCAGCTTTATGGAGTGTTTTAGCTTTCGGCTCATTGTTTTGGTTTTACTGCCTGGAACTTTACTTAACTTTCAGTTTCACTGATCTCAGCTCTGATAAACCTCCTGCACACTACCTGCCCAGAAACCAAACTGCTGACGACAAAGTTAGCAACTAGCTGGTGAAGATAATTATGCATTAAGCTTCTTAAAGAGCCAGATATTTTATTGGTGGAGATCAAAACAAAACTAAAAGGAGAGTTAATATTAGACTTTTGTTCGTCAGACTCCAAAATAATGCTAATTATGTTCTGTATCCGCTTGAGTCATCCCGTATGTAGGCCACTGTTTACTAAAATGTTCACTACAACAAATAATATGTTAGTATTGTGGGATACCCTGTAATACCCTGGAAGCTTACAGGATGTCAGCCACGTATAGGTCACACCAACAGACACTGAGTGTTGGGAACATGTGTCCTGCATGTGTCGGTTATGAGACTATACCATAATCTAAATGAGTTTTGGTGCTCTGGCTTCACTACAGGTGCACATTTTGCTCTTTCCTCTCATGTACTGAATACTTCAGAGACTGTTCATGTTGAGAATGAAAAGCTTTGATTGACAGCCACGTCGGCCACATGGGGATTCCCTCTGCAGTTGCTGGATTATCCGCCCCCAACATGCTGTTGCAGGGGCAAAAAAAAATAAATAAAAAAATAAAACACCCACAGATTGGAGAATGGTAATCTATTGTCATTATTACATAAGGGAAAAATATAGTTCAGCACTGCACAAAGATTTTCTGGTTGGGTGTAGAAGTCAAGACCAGATGAGCTTAGGAAACATCCATTTCTTAAATATTAAAATTAGAGTGATGATCTGATTATAATGCATGTTGATAATGTTTTCATTGCTTCATCACATGCATCATTCTTCAGCGGAAGTACAATACGAGTGACACTAACAGGTATGACTCGCCACCTATGTGAACTGATATAACAGTATAACCTTGTGGCTGTGTGTAACTGTGAGCATGAATCACTCTGCTAAAGAGGATGTGCGCCCCAAACAGTCCCAGAACAAACCCAGGTTAGAAGAAAAGCTTTTTTCCTATTTAATTATTGAAAATGGTCCATCTGTTGGACATGACTGCTTCTTCTGAAGTCTGCAGTCTGTAACTTGATTTTTTAAGAAAATCCCCCCAAGGTTGGTCACTGTCAGTCCAGCATGATTATAGAACACACGACACACTCGGTGTGACACGAAGACCTTCGGGGTGAGTTGCAGGACCACGATGACAAGTAAATCATCAATGCATCAATCATCTTCAGAATGACACTTTTTTAAATTAGCCCCTTCAGTAGAGCCGGGAGGAGGACTACGGGCTCTTTTTTCCTTTTTGATGGTGTTTTTTTTTGAAAGTGTTAATAAAAAAAGCATAATTTTAGGAGCGAGGTGCCCCAAACACACTTTCAGAAGGAGTGGGTTGATTGAATTGGGAAAACAAGCATTCCATATAAATACATACTTTTTTTAAGAAATAATTTTTGGTCTAACATCAGTCAGAAAGGATACAGGAAGGGAAATAGATGAAAAAGCAAAAAGCTGCGTTTATTTATTCCTCTCAACCGAGGAGGCACAAGGAGATGTGTTTCCAGCTCTGAGTGACATCTCTCTCAAAAATAACAAGCACCCAAATAACAAGCACCCATATTCAAATGACAGTAATTAGAGGCCGATGAATATATTGGCAGGCCTATATTTTCTGCACATATAGGCTTATCACAGATTCAGTGTATTAATATGTTGGCAGATATGCAAAAAGAAATTGAACTTGAAAAGACTTGACTTGTTAAAATATTAAAAAATACTAAATCACAAATAAAACTGAACATTTCAGTCATTAAAATTCAAAGTCATCGCCTCATAGTCAAACATCTAAATGCAGCTGGAGCCAAGTTCTGGTTCACAAGAGGGTTTAAATCTGTGTTTTATTGTTGTTTTTTTTGTGGCTCTGCACCACCAGTGCTTAAAGACACTTTGCTGTGCAGTGTAGGTGTCTAAAGACGGCAGATATCATTACTGTATATCAATTTATCAGGATTACATTTCCTCCCTTCTTGGCTCATGTCTCTGAATTGGGTTAAAATGGGTTGATATTCACCATAAAACATTATGCTTATATGCCAAGTCAGCTGAAAGCCAGTTAAGTGTGAAGAAACTCATTTGAATTGCTCCCGGAGACTGCCCACCCATGCGCAAAGGTTTTATATGAAATCCAGCAGGAAGCGTGTGTTATAGAGAAATTACATGTCATGTTATCTAAGCTTGTGGTTAAACGGTCGACCCTTGTAAGGTACGCGACACACGCTGTATATGTTGGTGACTTGATAGAGATAAATAGTTCACAGGAAGTTTGAAAAACACATTTGATTCTGTCCTCAGACTCATAAAAGTCACATCACAGTCACAGCTCTGCTTTGTGATTCACTCTGATGTGACTGCAGTTGCTTAAAAACACCATTTACGCTTTATGAAGTCGTGTTTCCTTTGTTTAAATCAAAGCTTAATATGAAAAGAAAAGTGATTACATAGTTATGACGATCCAATCTCTACTGGCTCTGTGTATGAAATGTGTCCCACGGCTCTTTTGAAGAGAGGACTCAGGACGTACCTGTAGCTCGCAAAGACACGGTCCATTATCAGGCTCATTAGCAGAGAGTGGACAGAGCAAGACAGATAGAGGTTAGAGATGAGGAGAGAAAAAAGCAGGATGAAAAGGGGACATGCAGAAGATCAGGCGTGTAAAAGTAATTGATTTACAGATGTAGGTTTGTTTAAGTACAAGGGTAGGGAAGCCTCTTATTAGAATTCAGCATTAAGAAAAGTCAGAGAAAGATAAATAAATACAAAAGTCCCTTTTTACCTCTTTGAACAAGTAAACAAATAACAGCCAGTATACCAGAAGGGTCACTCAGGAGTTATATATCTTCATATAGCCATATATCCTCAAGAGTTCTTCACTTAATCCTAATTAATCCTTTAGGATAATTATGTTTTATCGCCTATGTGACTGCACAGCCAGAGCACTGGGAATTGCCTCATACAGTATACGGCATATTATCTTTTCATAGTATCACTTTCAGTATTAGTCATGACACTATAAATTAATGCATGTTCCCCCAATAATTGTGTCTATAATTATGACTACACCCACGTTACTTTACAATAATGTTCTGTATGTGTGTATTTGTGTCACTAAATGTGCAAACTGCCACTTGTGTGAGAAACGTGTTTGTATTTCCACCACGTCACCTTTTCAAGGACTAATAAAAAGGTCTTTTCATCATCTCGAACACCGCGTGACATTTATCTAATGAGTTTTGACGGTGTTTTCTAAGAGGAAGTGTCATATTCAGTATTTTCACAATAACTGTGACTGGAGTTTACAGAGAACAGTAATGTGTACAAGATATGTGTTTTTTGATACCACCATTAGTAGTACATAGAGAACTGTTGTCTACTGCACTACCTAGATCAATAAAGACATGGTCAACGACGTACTTACAGTCTTATCAGACGAGCTCCTTCATCGACACCATCTAACATGTTCAAAATGTGTTGAAGTGGAAATAAACAACTTTTTTTGCTTTAACATCATTATGAAGTAAATGTTGATTGCACAATGTAACGGCTATAGAATAATGACACCATCAGTGTTTAGAATGGTTCTCTATAAGCCTCGCTTTCACTGTGCAATTCTGTCTGACACTGGGTACGATCAACGGGAAAATGAAGGCTCGATTTACAGCACAAAGGAAGTGCGTCAACCGTTGTGTAAGCAAAAGAGGAAGACGACAGCGCTGGTAGTTATATCTCATAATAATTTGTTAGGTGGCCAACCTCTTTCTTTTGTCTTATTGTGTAATGATAAATGTGGAATACTGCAAATCTAATGACACACTACTTATATCTCTGTGCGCTACGTTCTAGTTGCATCGAGTAAACTACCTGAATAAACTTGTCTTTTGATTTCTAGAGGGCTTTCCTCCCGTTAGATATGGAAGCTAACAGGAAGAAAGCCCTCTAGAAATCAGTTAGCTAAGCTGCAGCCCTACAACCATAGAATACTGGATCAGTATCCAGTCAGGCTCATCTACTTGTTCATATCAAAATCAATGGACAGGAAATATGTTCACCATCTCTGTTGCGTAAACACAAACATACTAACAACCCAGTTCATGTTTCTTAACACATACTGAAGAATTTTTTCTGTTTTCATGTCTCCATTATAGACTAAATGAATGAACAAACTCAGGTTTTTTTCTTCTAACATTATTCCACCCCGACGCCAACCCCTGCTGTAGTTATTTGTTTGTGTGAAGCAAAAACGTTACTCAAACTGTTATTACTATGCAATGCACATCATTACAATGGCTTTTGCCTGTTCCCAAATCCAATGTAACATTATGACAATTTCAATTTACCTCTTCAGTGAATATGCTTCTTTCTTCTCTCTTATTTCCAAAGTGGTGTTGATCATTTCTTCATGAATATGATCTCAGGAAAACAGAAAGTGATCCGGTTGTCTTTGTGACAGCGGCGCAAACAATAATATCACTTGGAAATGGTGAGGGTGCTGTTCATTTCCTGTTTCCAACCTCATTGTTTGAAAACCGTAACTGTGATTGTCTAAATTTGAATTTAACTCTAATTTTTAACCTAATTTTCTCTAACCTTAACAAAGGGATCATTTCAACCCAAACCATGATTTTTCCCTAAACCTAACCAGACCTTAACCACAGCGTCATCACATCATAAAGCATTTTTAACAGTTATGTGTGACGGTTTTAGAAAGCACAGACAAATGTGTCGTTCTGGATGGAGTGAACGGTCACTCAACATATCTGGTTGTTTAATTCGGAGGACTTGTTGACAGTATAATGTGGATTATGATTATGCGTTCAGCTTAAATTTTAAGTAGGATTAAATCAATTAAATCTTTAATCACTTCATTTTCCATTTATTTGCCTACTATAATGGAACTAAAAGGAAAAGTAAGTCAAAGAGGGACCAAATCTACGATATGACCTCTCTATTGTTCAGTCTCTCTGTTGCCTGCCTCTGTGTGTCTGTATATGCACCCTGCACAAATACTCCGCAGTATATACAGTCTTATTATCCAGCGTTGTATTCTGTTGACACACAGACGTTTGTCCTCTTAGAGAATGTTTACATGTTTGTCCAGTAGATGTGTATAAGGCTCAGCTGCAGGCTGATCGGTCTGTACTGTTGTGGTACTTTTCCACCAGCGTTCCTCCAGCGTTCCCCTGCTGCGGTTTTCAACCGAGCAGGAGGTCTGTCGCATCCCCCTGATTATGACCCTGTGTGTGTGTGTGTGTGTGCTCGGGTTTATTCATTAGTGTGTCACTGGGTTTGAATTTGATATTTTTGTCCTGCTTGAGTACCTGTGTTCACGTACGTGTGTTGCCAATTTTGTGTGTTTCTATGTGTTTGTATCATATTGTTCTCCGTCTTACTCGGGCACCTACACACACACACACACACACATGAATGCACGAACACACACATGCTTTATCATCTAATGCCAGCTAAAGCTGACTACTAAGGTCTGAGGTCCACCCCATTATCTTGTTGCTGCTCTCTCTCTCTCTCTCTGTCTCTTTCTCACCACACAAAAGCAAACACTGAAACACACACCCGCACACACACCAGTCTCCCTGGTGGCTGCCTGATTAAGGTTTCCTTGCCTCATGCTTTAGATTTACTGTAATCGTCGAAAGAGGGAGGGAGGAAATGAAAGGAAGGAAAAGAAAACTGGAGTGATGGAGGAACAAAGAGGGGATAAAGAGAGTGATGGAGTAAGAGGAGAGAGGGGTTAGGGAGCTGTGCAGGGAGGGAGGGAGTGATGAGGAGGAGAGAGAGGTGGTGGAGGAGGGTGGAATGACAAGAAACAAGACTGTGACAGGGAGTAGATGAGGGAAGTATTAAGGGAGAATGGGATGATAGAGACAAGAGGGAGTAGAGGAAAGAATGAATAAATGAAGGAATGAATGAATGGAAAGGGGGGGGAGGGAGAAAGAGAGAGAGAGAGAGAGAGAGAAACTCTGAGGCCACCGAGGACAGAAAACATCTCCCATTAAAAGGAGAGCAGCTTCTGCAGCTTCTGCCGGTCCAGAGTGCAGCGCGACTTTACGACCTCTGCTGTGAGCCGCTGATGATATAACGCCCAGTTTTAAAGATCAATTTGTCACTTTTCATTTCCTCCTACACCTCATTCTCCTCCTCTTCCTCCGAGGCCGAAGACAGAGATGCCAGAGGAGGAGGAGGAGGAGGAGGAGGAGGAGGGAATCGGGCCGGAGTTGCAGCTTCATCGAGACAAAGAGGTGAGAAAACCGATTTCTATGTACGAGCACGTTTGATGATGTCATCTGCAGTAAATCCTCCCCTCTCCCCCTGCATGGCATCCCGTTCCTGCAGTGAGAGCCCAACACACACACAAAAACACACATGCATGCACTCACTCACACACACACACACACACACAAAAACACACATGCATGCACTCACACACACACACACACACACATTGCTCCTACTGCCCAGCAGATTGAATCAATTCCTCATTTGTCCTGACTTTTCTCCCCACATGTCACTGATAAGCTGTGGCCGATGGCTTTAAAACTGTGGTCCAGGGCCTCCAGCAGTCCTTGAAAAGGTTTCATGGGGGTCCAGATAAAAAAAAGAGGAAAAGCACTTTGATTTCATTCACTACAAGTTAAAGGACCAGAAAGGTGTTTTTCAATGCTTTATACCACAAGACTGATTCCCCACCTTCCATGCAGACATCAGTTCCTGTACAGCTTGTCAACGACTGATTAAATGACTGGTGATAATTAACTCTGACTGTCAGACTGTATTGTATCATGATATTATGATAATATTGTATTAGTGTTTGACAAAATTCTACTTTACAGAATAATGATTCCAAGCAAACTGTGATTAAAATTAAATGAGGTATTTAAGGTTTTGTGTATCACATTTGAAGATATTTGAAATGTTTTAATTGCACTGAATGCTAATTTGATTTTGATTTGATTTCATGTGTTACTGTATGTGACATTTGTCATATTGTAATATCTATAAAGGAAATGAATCTTCATTACCTTTATTTTTGTTTTACGTTTCCACTGCAGTTGCAAGCAAGGATCATTTGTCTTTGGACAACCTGATATCCAAACCAAACTTACCAACATTAGGAAAACTGATTGTATAAAAATGATATATATTTACCTGAAGAGGTTGTTGCTCAGCAGACGTTGTTTTCAAGACATCCTTGAACACACCAAGTTTTCAAAAAAAAATGTGCAACCACATTACTGCATGATGATAATTTTGTGTTTTTGATGAATTCGCTGCCCACTATTAGCACAATGAAACAGTGTTATACATGTGGCTTCCTGTTTTATATTTTGCATGCGGGGAAGACGTACGTACATTCCTGCCAATGGTTTCACATTATTCCTTTGACCTACGGGTGGCAGTGACACACCAAGAAACGCCAGCAAAATGCCAGGGACAAAGAAGAACGCTAGCAAGCAAACATGGATGTAAACAATGCAGATTTAAAACTTTTGAAAATTTGGTTTTGCAAATGTTTTACGAAGGAGGAAATGCATCAACACATTTGTTCGACACAATGTGTTTTGTTGAGTAACACTAGATGTAAACCCCACAGGGCACCTTCAAAGGTCCTGCCCATACACACAGACACGTTTCATTTATTCCCAGGTTGAAGTTTGTCCTCAGAATTATGTGAGTTCATCAAAATCCATGTACTATTAAAGTTTAATTCAATGTGTAACATTCACATGGATTTTATTTGCCCTTTCAAACAAATCCATTGATTTCCTCTAAAATGAATTTATTTCACTGTGACATTTCGCTGTTTTAAATGTCACCACCCTAAATCATAGCTAAATGTGGTCTGCTGTAACACAGTTAGCTGTGCTGCAAAGTGGAAAGAGTATGTTGCTAGTTACCACTAGTCAGTAAGACAAGCAAGATTTTTTTTTCCTGTGTGTAGTTACTCTATTGAATACATAACCAACATGGTACTTTCTAACACCCCAGTACAGACTGCAGAGATGTGCTTTCAAGTATTTTTGCTCTAAAGTTTGTCTTCTGGGGATCCTTGACATGACAAACTTTGAGAACTTCGGACCTATGGCTTGCATTTCAAAGACTGAGAGGGTCATGGGTGACAGAGACGAGCGCTTCCTTGGGGCCAAGCAAGACGACCTTTCCCTTCACTGTATATAACAGGCAGAATACAAATGTCAGCCTAGAAGGGAGCAGATGGAGTGTGAGTTTCTCCTCACAGCACAGAGAGAAAGAGAGTGAGATAATAGCCCACAGCTAATCCACTGCACACTGAAAACTCATTACTCCTAAGAAAGAAACAAAAAAAAATTTTGCTCCCCAAGATGGAAAGAAATACTCCGCTTAAGGTGAAGACCTTGGCACAGACTGCTTGGTTTTCCTCATGTGTGAAATTTCTTTTGTGCACAGTTCAGCGTATTTGACTCGTCTTTATTGACGGGGAGCTTTGTTAGAGCCTCTCGGTAGGCACCCGCCGCTCCCCAGGACACCCACTGACACACTCACCAGCAGCGAACCACACACGTCTACACACATGATAGACACGCACCTACTGACACATGCTAAACACAACACACTGAGACTATCAGCCTTAAACCAACATACCAATATGTTTGTATACTTTTCCAGGCAGCTTTTGGTTTTCATTCATTTCTATATAATATGAAAATGTATTCGCATTTTTATTGTGAGTTCTTTCACAATACACATCATGTCTGCCTTCATTTTGTCAAAAGCAGTTTGGGTGTAGATTGGCTTCAAAAGTCTGCAATACATTACCTCACAACAATGATGTAACCTTAACAATGCAGACTTGATGGCTTACACAAGAGTCTGCTAATTGATCTTCATCTCATTTTGGAGATTAATGGAAGCCAACAGCTGCCAATAGTCATGATGTCAAGTACAATTGATATTTTTTTGGTAAATGGGTTAATCTACTGGTATAGTCCTTTAAATCTCATTTCGGTTACAAGGAATTTCAATCCCATTTTGCAGGATATCCTGTCGTTCATGTGTTCCTCTGGTATCAGTGAAACTACTAATTGTAAATCATAGAGCTCTACAACTGTTATATGCAAATATAAAACCAAATTAATGAATGTATTAGTGTAATCTATGAATTACATTTTTTCTGCAAATGTAAAATATTAATTAGCAGCGTCTATACAAATGCATTTTAAGTATTCTTTCCAGAAGCTGCCACTGGACGAAAGAGGAAGAGCATCTTCAATCGTCTTCTGTGAATATTTAAACATTGAGAAAAAGGGAGCAGGTAACACACTGCAGCAGTGCTGTGATATCACGCAAACAATGGTGAGCTCTTTCCAAACACAAAAAGCTCCGTCAGCTTCATCCAAAATGATTACCATGTTATATGCCTTGCATTGTTTTCACCAGAGTTCCCACAGCGATTGTCACCAATAACATTTTACATCAATCATCTCAGATTTACAGAATTTAAATGAATGAGAATAAAATGGATTCTTGACCATAAAAAAACCCCACAAAGATGGAGCTTCACACTTCACCCAGCATCTGTTAAATGAAGTTGACCCTGTTCCACCTCACGCTTTAACATCTCCACCTGCTGCACTGTACAGATTCAGTGCGACATGACCTCAGATACACTATCACCTCCCGAGACTGACAAGGCACACAAGAAAGAGTCACGACTGCATGTGCATGCTACATTAAATCATGTAATGGAGAACAGGTGGTCAAACAATGTGTGTACGCAGCTGTAAAGCATGTGAAGAAATAACAACTCCCATTTCTCTCCTGCACCGCTGTGATTCCATCAATGAGGACTTTAATTAACTGACCCTTTAAAAGTCATCATCGATTACTAATCAATTATCAGATGTTCATTAGCGAAATTGTAGGTTTTTGGTGCTATGCAGAAAGCAGCAAAAGACCATCAGAGCTTTTTCCTATTCTAACTTAGAACATGTTATATTAAGACTATAGTTATAGCTATAATTTATTGTTTTAATAAATGGGCTGCACAATGACAATGAGTTGAGTCTAAACCTGAAATTTTACTGTTTTGTTACTTTTCATTTGTTTGGAATATACTGACCATACAGTTCAATGGAGGAGACGTTGCAGATGTGGTTTGAGAAGTTTCTTTAGGAACTTCAAAAGATGGAAAAAAGTGGAGGATTCCTTCATGTTACAGTACCTGAAACATCCCCTTCATGGTTTAAAGAAACTAACACTGACTGTTTATTGTAGACAAGTTACATCATCCCACGTTCCATTAAATACAACAGCTTTGTAGATTTCAACCAAACCGTTTCAGATAAGGATGACACAGTGTGAAATGTGAGTATTAAAGACTCTGAAAACCTATTTTCTTAATCGGCTTCTTACTGATCTCAGTGATGGGGTCCTACATAAACATACAATTTCCAGCCAATGTTTGATTCTCTCACCTGAGAGATTTTTGTCTGTGCTGTTCTCACAGGTTTGAAGTGGGCGGGGCTCAAATGGAAAAAAGCTGATGTCATATACTTCCATGCACCAATCAGGATTTAGCAACATTTTTATTCAACATGTGATTACAGATGTGAGGGTTGTTTGCTTATGTTACCTTGCTACCGTCCATCAAATCATATCAAACTACACCCACATTATCCTGATGAAGCAGATAAGCTGAATTTTGGAGTTTTAAACTTATACAATTATAACTTAGGATGCTTTTCCCCCCAATCTTTAACTTAAATTGTTACTTATTTAATCTTAAAACTCAGTCAACAAAGGAATTTCAGTGGAGATTCTACAGAGGCTGACAATCTCCCGACCACACCAACCAGCAGCTGACTATTGTTTGATTTCCACTCTGCTCTGTGGAAACACTCTCTGTAAGCCCGCAATGGACTAATCACAGAGAAGCGTCTTTCTCCGTGAAAACCACTTAGGTTCTTTCACCTTCCATCGCACTATCTACACATTCATACATGATAACAAGTTCATATTCCTTTAAAATTCATTACTCTGTTACTATAATCTCATGTCCGGGGAGCCATTGCAGCACAAGCAATTAGAAAAATCATTCACATGCATGCTGGAATGAAATTATTGAAGATTAGATTCTGCTTTGATTATCTTTTTTCCCCCTTCAGGTAGAAAATGTGTACTCAGCATGTTGAGATAAGAGGGGCTGCAGCATCCAGCCAAGAAGCACCAACACAGCCTGATTAATGGTAAGACTGAGCCATGGCAAAGACCTGTTTTAACACCTCTTGGTAAGCAGGCTGCACTCGCTGGGACATGAAATGCCCTTTTCGCCACAGCGGTTTGGTCTACGTTACAAATCACCAGCCTGTTACAGTAAGCTGTACACAGAGTGCCCCAGGGGCCAACTGCGCCATGTGTGCAGCGAGCCAGCAGCAGATGATAGGAAAAAAACGCAAATAGCGCCAAAGCGGGGAGGGGGGGGGGGGGGGTAATAAAAGATGAATTGACTTCTTCCTCTGCAGCTGTCTAAAATTGAAGTAGTAATGATGTGTGAATGTGTGCAGCAAGACATGAAATTATACTGAATATCAAAAAGTCAGAAAGACAGAAGTTTGGAGAGGAAAAAAAAACAAACTCCAGAAAAAGCAGAAACCACCATCGGACTCACATTTACACACACATATGCATTCACACACTGGGGTTCAACAATGAAAAAACATCAAACTTACCTCCCAACGCTTGCTTCATAACGAAATTCATGATGATGGCTTTTAATTCCCTGCCTTCCTTATCTGAGCGATGTTACATTCAATTGTGATGGAAAAGTAGAAGTCCTTTTTAGCCAGATCTGAAACAGAAAGTGACAAAAAAAAATCCCCTCATGAAAAAGGTCAAAAAGTCTATTATCAAATTTAGCAAGAAAATACAAAAAAACACAGCAAAATCAATATACAACACGGAGTGACCATGACATTCAATACTGTACCATTAAGTATAAGGTTACAAACATACTGTAGAAAACAAAAGACATGATTTGCATCCCTACACATGATTCTAATTACATACATATACATATATAGTATAGGAATATTCTACTTTTTTCTGAAAATATTCAATATTCATCTCTAGTTTAAGCTTGCAAGGAGCCAAACAGTCACATATAGGCTCATTGTATCTTTATTTGTGTGTTAGGCACGTTTCCTCAATGCGCCAACTGAAGGACACCGAGGTCAATGGTTCAAATACAACCTGCACACAACGGACAGCACAGAAAACCACCAAATATCTCAGATCTACGGACCGAATCAGCAGCTATGGCTCCTTATTTCCTTGCGAATGTGGCGCTTTTTAAAGAATTCCGGACAACTGAGTGTCTATAGTGTCAGGCAGTGACGGGAATATGTGTCACGACAGTCAGCAATAACCTCTTTGTGGCCCGAGCGTTGCCCGCAGCAGAGCGACTTTTGAGAAAGTGCACGGTGCAAGTGCTCAGCTGGTTCAGGACAGTCTGCTGACATGCATGTGCACGCCGGACGGAACCACTGATGTGTATTTTTCCTGATCATGTGGTAAAACTTTCCATCCTCCATTGGAGGGACACTGAAAACAGCCATCCCACTCCCAAAAGCTGCTCGTACAGTACGTTAATTAAGCAGCAACGCAGACTCGTGCGTGCGTGTTTATAGCCAAATATGCAATGAATGTAGAGTAAACATGTTCAAAATCGACGTGAACGTGCATTCGCGTGCAAAGAGAAGAGATACGGTGTAAGAGCAGAGACACACACATGCACTTCCTCGTTTGATCAGAGGCTGGTTTCAGCACCACCGCGAGTGGATAGCTCCCCAAGCCCGTTGAATTGCATTGAAGCAGCCGCATCAAACAGCAATTTACCTCCGTCCGGCTGACTGGCTGAAATCCTCCTCTCACTCACACCAAACAGGATCAGAGAGCAGAGCTTCAGCTGCAGCACGCTCCGGAACGAAGTTATCCTGCAGCAGGCAACAGCAGCACAGGCTAATCTAACTGCTCGTCCCTTGCATCTCCGGCTCCCGGGGCTGGAAAAAGGACGTCCTTGGTGCTTCCTCCTGCCTGCCGCTTCGTCTTCCTGCACACACACTCACTCTCTTTCTCTCTCTCTCTCACTCTCTCTCTCACTCTCTCTCTCTCTCTCTCTCTCACACACACACACACACACACAAACACACACGTAGAGAGAGAAGAGGAGGAGGAGGAGTAGAGAGAGGGGGGGGGGCGGGGTGGTGGTGGTGGTGGTTTGCGGAGGGTGAAGCAGCTGCCGTTCACACCGTGATGGGAAAGAGCGACTGAATCACATGGAGGGATGGAGGGAGAAACGTCCCACTAACGTCCCCCTGACCGGTAGAGAGAGATCAATTATTCAGCCCTGACGCTGGCTGGCCGCTCCGTCCTACAGCCCGCCCCCCCTTCTCTGCAACAGGGAGAGGGACTCGGCTTGCACTTAAAACGGTAGTGGAGAATATAACGGGAATATAATGGATGGATACGTTGTAGCTTGATGTCTCTCGGCTTGTGTCTGATGTGTTGCTTAATGTGACATAGATTCGGTTTACATTCATGTGGTGCGATGAGAAAAATCACAAAATGTTCCTACGGGAATTCCAGTGTGTCGGTGCTCAGTAGTTTATGATGATCTTATTGTTCTGTAGTATATTTACATTCTATGGTTAAATTAGACGTCAGGACATCATCAGTGGTGTGCACAGACTCTGTAAGGAGCATGGGGTGAAATGAAAAAGGGACACCTCTTCCAGGCTGGGTACATTTTAGCTGTAGGTCACATCAGTGGGGCACTTTTCTCATATGGCCTTTTGATGTGGCAAAAAAAAAACAAAAAAAACATTCATATGTCCTGCCACAACGTCATATTCAGCATTTCTTTCATCTGTCTTTGTAAGAAAACTCAAGCGTTCTCCTGATGTCCACCTTCCATATTTTAGGAGCTTTTAGAAGCAGAAACCTTCACAATTTTAATAAAGTTAAATAACAATTTATTTAGCGTACAAAAAAAACACAGCTTGGCAGTGCGGGTACTTAGATCATTGTTACATGGTTTCCTCTGTATCCATAGTATATATATATAGTCAATTTCCCTCTTCAGCTGTAATCTATACTGTTCAAAACCTTCTACACTGTTGTCCTTTCTGTCCTGCTGTTATTACAGCCACTTGTCTCTTTTGGTCTTGCCTTTTTTGTCAGTCTATTTAGTTTAACCCATGATGGTCTAATAAGGCTTATAGGAAAATGGGTTCGTAAGCAACACAACAAATTGTTGATAAAGGTTATGTTCCAAGGCTGGATTTGTAGTTATTTGCATTGTTTGTAGTTGTTTGCGTTGTTCAAAATTAGCTTTTTCTACTTCTGGAACTAAACTTAGAAGTTCTGGTTTAACTTCAGCTCTCATTAGCCCAAACATATCCTAGTTAAATAAAGGTTTCAGAAAAAGGGTATACTGACCAAAAATGAGCCCCCTCCGCATGCCACTAGGGCTAGCTCTACTGTACATGCTGCTACTGTACATCTTCGGCAGAAACACACCTCAAACCACAAGTCAAAACATTTAACAGTCAATGAATTACATTTGGACTGGATAGCTTGAAGTCCTATGATGTGCCTTAATGTACCAACAATACTCAATAGTGTTTTCTGTTGTTAATCGTATTAATTTAGCATGAACTTAACCCTCCGAAATAAATAAAATAATAATAATATAAAATAACAGGTGTGGCAGTGATTTTATTATTTGGTATAAAATGAAATGTATAGTAATCTTATAGTACAAGTATAGTAGTAGAGTTAATAAAGGAGAGGATATGGTGACAGTCACAATACAATAACACCCAAGTGTTTCTTACTGACCCAGGACACAGTTTCCTGCCCAGAGAATTGAACCAGAAACCTCATAATTAACAGGATTCCCCTCTAGTCTGCGGGAAACCATCTTCTCACCTTCATTACCACTCAAGATGTTTCAAAAGGTTGACCATGAGAGTCTCAACTGTGACTACAGACACTTTAATGTGCTGTCAGGTCTTCGCAGGTTTCATGATGATTAGGTGACAATGTGAGGAAGTGTGAAGCAGGAAGGATCAGTGATTTGAAGATTAAAGTGAGAGAAAGAAAAAGTCAATATTCTTTGAAATTTGTCACATTTTCTTACACAAACACTTCCTCAGTATTTGTAACAAATGCTCTCTGAGGGTTAGTTTTGTTATTTCTGGGGAACCAAAAAAACACACTGATGTGAAAATATTTGAACATCCTCGATGTCTAGTGGTGAAAATTGTAGCTCTCCAGACCCGGCGCTGTACTATTCCCAAAGTCCCCGCTTCATCTCAACAAATCAGTAAGTTGTTATTGTCGTAGCTGCTTTGAATTTGTAACTTGCATTCATGGTAGCATGGCTGACACTTCTTCTATGACCAATCGGGTGGTGCGTGATGGGCTTTATTTGAACCTATGAAGAGTTCTGTTGAGTGGATCATCCTTCAGTTTTGTTAATTAGCCAGCTTGGAAGGAAAATAATGAACTTTTACTAAACTTTGGAATATTTTTTGCTCACAGTAGCACCATAACTATCACAGACACTAAAGTTACATCTATATTTTATTTTTATTTTTCTCCCAAGTCCATTTCAAATATGAGTTTTTGTGGAGACAGATTCATACATACTATATGACACTGTCACACTCTTCTTCTCTTTTGAGAGTTAGAGGTTGTCTCACATTTCAAACCCAGCACACAATTGTTATGGCTGCTGCATTACAACAAATGGGGAAAAAAAACATTATTATAACATTTTACTGTGATTCGATATGACATATTTGGTATATTTGGAAAAGCTGTCATATTGACAAAAGTTTAAATGAAACTTTTTTGAGTTTTAAGTGTATTTTGTCAAAGAATAGTGGTACATCACTGAAGAAATACTGTTATAGTCTCACTCTAACCCATGAGCTTGAACCTTAGCAGACATAATATGATTTTTATTGAGCTTGTTTCAGTCCATAATGCCACTTGAGCCCTTTTTGTTCCCAGTTCATAATATTCCTTCCTATCTGGATCTTGCTTGCAGGGAGGTTTAACCTGTTAGGCTGATCTTTTCAGGGACACCTAACATAATACAGTATTAAACTTTATCCTGGTAGATGATGTGTTCTGCAAATTTATGCAAAGCTGTGGCACTAAAATTTCACATCTTACACTCGTTTGAGCTGTATCTAATTTAGCATCCCATTCAGCATTCAGAAATGCTCTTTGGTTTGCATGATTTATATGTAAAATCGTGCCAACTTGAATCCCGTCACTATTCAGTTGTATAGCAGGAACTTGACATGTTTCCTGGAATAAGGCTGCATGTAGAGAATTTTAATCCCCACTCTCATTTTTATCTCACCCGTCCACTTCATTTGAGGAATCTCTGTAACAAAAGGTTGAACAGCCTGCCAAACTCAGGTAATTAGGCTTCCTCAGTTTCCCCACAGATGTATTTTCTTCCAAATACTGTGGCTCAGACCGAGATAAAGTCAAGTAATTTTATGTGTCCATCCGCACATACATGAGGCTTGAGTTTGAGCGGTTAAGCTGAGTTCACAGCAAGTAGAAAATGATGTAATAAAAGAAACGGAGCTATTGTGTACCATGATTTTCTTCAGTTTTAAACAGCTTGTAAAGGCCAAGATAGAAATACAGACATCTTGTTCTGTATTGCAAAGTGGGGCTGCAGCACAGAAAGGACGAGGAAGATTTTTCAAAAAGATCTCCAAATTACACGACAAAATACATTGCCAGTCCATGCACCACAACATGTGTCTGCGCTAGAGATGTGCAGAGGACCCAGTATTTGTATTTGTATCTGTATTTGTTGAGGCAGAAAAATTATTTGTATTTGTATTTGTATTCAAATAAAAGTGGAAAAAGGCACTTTTAGAAAATTAAAGTGTTACAATAAGTGTACATGAATAAACTTTTTTACCAAGGAGGTCCCAACACCGGAAATGTGTTATGCAGCAGGTGGATGTGACTTCCCTCGTTGCGACCTGCTGATAGACATAACAGCGGAGCAGAGGAGAGACACTGAGATAATGATGTAACTGACCTGCACGCTGGCATTTGACTTTTTTTTTCATCCTGAAAACAAATAATTTTTAAAATATTTGTATGTGCTTTGCTGAATAATGTATTTGTATTCAGGCACACTCCTAGTCTGCGCCTTCCAAAACAGTATCACATCACTGTTGAAAAATACTGTACATGTTTTATGATATGATATTTTATGAATACTATTCTTAAAGTCTGGTTAGGTTTAGGAACCAAACAAAATGGGAAACATTGTAGCTGTAGTTAAAATGACTACTTCCTGAAGTTAGGAGACCTTCGTCGTCATGGTTACAATAATAATCACATGGTTAAAGTCATGTTGCCTCACAGTTGTAAACGGGAAACGAACAGCAATCTCCTATGTTAACAATCAATGTTTTGTTGACCCGTCCACACAAGCCTCCCCCATGTGGATTGTGTTGCTATATAATAACATCATTTTCACCTTTGTTCCCGTCACATTTGTTACGGCTGCTAGAGGGCGCTGTAACTTTAACATGCATGTATGTTGTTTGTGGACTGATCCTGGTGTATTTTTCTTGGGAGGACAGTCTCAGATGTTTTTCTCTTCCATGCTCAGGAGATGCAAATTATAAAATGTCTAAATATTGCCCTGTCTAGAGAAAAGCTGGCTTCACCAACATTAAATCTTGTCCTTCTTTCATCCCTTTGGTTTCTTTTGACATAAAGCTTCAAAGACTAGCTGGGTGGCTTAGCGTGAGCACAGTCTGCATGTCTAGCTGATGTCACCTTACAGGATTTCTGGAAGTCTCTAAACTTTAAAGTGACCTCGCCTTTTCATGTTGCACAAACTTGCTGAGTGCAGCTTTCATACAGAGGTCATTTAATGCACTGCCTTCTAATCTGGCTCGTACTTCTTTGTCAAGCAAACATGCATAATCGTTTAAGACCACAAGGATTTGCACATCAGAGCTGACTCTTGCATTCCTTATCACTGGTCACTTAAACTGCAATCTGATCTAGAGCTTCTTTTAACACAGCAGGAGTGAGTATGCAAAATGTTAATTACATTTTTATCTGATATAATTTCTCTTGATTTCCAGATGTTGATCTGTTGAGTTTGTACTCAGATTGAGTAGATGTTTAGAATCATGTCGTGATCTTGTACCTGCATGGTTCAGGTGCTGGATTTAACAGATTATAGCAGTAGAAAAGGAGGAAAAGGAAACACTGTGAACTAAATCCTGAATTAATTGTCTGTCCACTGTATACAAACAGTAGACGCTATATTGAGGATTATTTGACGATAATCTTTGGAAAATGGAGCGGTACACCACCTGAACAATGTCTGAATGAATGAATTATGACATGAATTATGTCCTAAAACTCATAATATCTGAGTCAAATTTGAGCATAATTCAAATAATCTTAATTCACTATTTATAGGTACAGATAGGTGTTAGTTATGTTGCAGTCTTGCCTGAAAATGTTACATACAGTCATAATATTGAGTTGACCCAACTTATTTATTTGACCATATGAAGTTATTTCATGCGTTTCAATTGTGATATTTGAGTCAGTGACTATCTACTGTAAATCTGCATTATTTCATGTATGAATGTTACATATCAGTCACCTAAAAGCACATAAAAAAGAAATGTTCTATACAATCAGTGCTCAGTTGAAGCTCATTTGTTTCTATTAGCTTCAAATGTCAAACTACAGTATTGTTGCTGCCACATGACTTTGCCTTCAAGGATGCCTATTGGCCAGAGCAGAGGTCATTTGTGTCCACCCACAAGCCTCCATACAGTATGTACCCTCATCAGCCTCTGAGATGACTATTGATCAGGGACGAAGATCAATGGTAACTCTCATTATATGCATTTTTAAGCCATTTCTGTCATTGCAGTATAGCACTATTTGTTTGATTTGCAGGTCTTGTAAGCCCTTAAGGACTGAGCACCAGGAGGGGTGCAGGACCCTCGAATAACAAATCAATCAAATGCATTATGTCCTTTGATCAATCTTATTGATATACACTTTTCTATAACAGTGCTGTAAATATGCATGCAGCATGTGGCAGTATGGCACTGGACGTTACCCTGCTGGCTGACTTAGGACTCCACAGCTTCATATCGTGGGGACACCATGAATTTTTAAACATCCTGAGCATACTGAACAGTGAAGCTGTGGATTCTGCTGCAGGTGAATATAAAGAAGTTTCCATGGATGCTTTTGATGTTTTCTTCTAGGAAAACTTTTTATGTTTGCAGACCACTGGTGGAAGTAATAAATGACCCAGGAATAAAAATACATCGAGGTCATTCAGTCATCTGACTTGCAGAAACCATCACAGTTAAAAATCAGATAATTATTTACTTATTACATTTACTTTCAGCTGTGGTCAGTCATCCTCCATGATGCACTGTAAATGAGATGGCTTAGATGAGCTAATCTGCCAGTCATACAACAGACATCTTGTTATTTATTCATTTTGTTGTTATTTATTTCTTATGAGATGCTCTACGACTGACACTCACACACTCAGGGTGCAAAATGTCTCAAATATACAAAAATTGGACCTGAAGTGGTTAAATTGCCTTTAATACATGATATTGTAATTTCAACAAAAGCATTTCATCTGGTTTATGTTTCAAATGCAAGAACAGAGTTCGAACACGTGTTCATACACATGATTTAAAATTAATCACTGGTGACAAATTGTCTTTTGTAAGTTTCAGAACATGTTTTCCGTTGATGAACAGACTGAATATCTGCAACATTTTTCCTTGCTAATTTTCTTCCTGATCCAGATGCTTAAATTTGTTGCTTTAATACTTAAGAATAATGTTTTTTTGTTCAAGTAGCAGGTTTGCTCCCAGAGAGGTTGTGGGTTTAAATCCTGTGTGAACCTGTAAGTATATAATTTGTTTCTTGAACAACGAGAAACAAGAAGCCTCCATATTGTCATGTGACTCTAGGCAGCATTTTTAACTACAAGACTATGTTCAGCACTCCATTTTAGTCCAGATTAATTCTATCTGTTTATTTATTTACATCTATTAGATCCATCATTATTTTCATCAGAGTTGTTAAATTATCTTATATGCATCACTACTCTGTAAATCAGAATTACAGCTCACATGTCCCTTTCTGTAAAACCGCTCAAGTGAGGATGTTATGTTAAGTGCCAAAGGGTTACATTATAGTCACAACTGAATGAAATCCAATTAATAACACTTCACTTTCATTGGTGAAGACTGTAATTGTAGTGGATTTAACATGTTCTCAGTAGTTCCCTCAAAAGTTTAAATTAAAATTCTGTTCTTCTCCATGAAGGAACGAAAATACAAACTTTTTATGGCCACATCACAAACCTGCAGTGTTTAGTACCCAGAAGATAAAGTTAAAGTGATACTCGACTCTGTTACTCCAAATCCAATTCTTATTCCTAACCTAACACTCCTCTCTTGAGGTCTTGTTAATTCAACTCGGGCCTAATCTAATGCACTATATTCTCCTTTCTCTCTGTAGTCGTCGGTCTTGTGCGGGACGAATAGTAATTTCTGCTCTTACTCGCCACCATCGGAGGATCCCCACTGACCTGCCAAATCTGATCTGTGATTTATAAGTGGCAATGTGGCCTTTAAATCAACAAGGGAAGCCAGCAACATGCCAATGACGTATTGCATTTATTCCCCTGTGTCACTGCTGATCTGTGCTCAGCCCTCAGATTTCCCCAGAGGAGCAGTTGTTTGACCTGCAGGTTGGAGGATGAGGGTATAATTCTGGGTTACTGTTTGTTTGGTAACTGTGTTTCTGTGTGCATGTGTGTGTGTGTCTTTGCCAGATGTCCTTCTAAGCACAGAAAGAAGGAAAAAATCCACCAGAGAAACTTCAAGTCTGAGTGAAATTATAAATTGCATGTTGTAAATTACAAGTTCTGTGCTCCCTTTTGAGTGGAAAAGAATACCCCAAAAGAAAAAATTGCAATTTAATATGTTTGGTTTCATGGCAGCTCCACTTGTCTGTCAGTCTGAATGCAGATGGTTCGCTGCAAAATACAAAAAATACCAGACTTTGAACCACAAACCAAACCACATTAGCTATCTAGATTATGTCTTCTTCTTATGTAGCCAATGTAAATGCAGATGTAAATTAGCTGTATGCTAACTCTGCTACAACACATAAAATGTAAACATTTATATTTACAGTAATATTGTAATTAATGAAATTAATAAAATATCTACTGTCCTGTGTCGCACCTTAGCTTGCTGAAAAAGTGACCACAAATATCCTGCACTGCTAATATCAGCTGTAGTACCCTGAACAGTTTAAAAACTTACTTGCAAATGTCAGCATTTGTCAGTCGACATGCTAAATGTTGTCCTTTTTCTTCAATACCAGTGTATGATGCCCGTTGTTTGCTTGTAAACTGGTTACCAGAGCAAGTTGCTACCGTGTGTCTTGGTGCCCCTGCCAGCTCAGCTGTCAATCAAACATGAACACTGGCAGCACGCTCAGAAGTTTGGAGGCTAAAGTAGCAGTTGTGGCGTATTCCCAATAGACCCTTCACGGCAGACGTTTTGACTCGTCAAAGCGGGAAAAACACAGGTGTAATTAATAACAATAACAATAACAATGGCTCCATTGCATTAAATGTCCCAGTATACCATGTCACTGAATGAGCATACACCAAAATGAATGGAGCCATATTAATTCCACCTGTGCTTTTCCTACCATGACAAGTCTAAATGTCAGCTGTGAAAAGGGTCTATTACCCTCTTTGCTTTATTTCAATTTTTTTTTTTCAATTAATAATACATTTGAAAAACATGTTGACATTACTTTTGACTGCCAAAAGGGACGGTCAGTTGGATTCGAAACGGCTGGACTTAGTGTTTGGGTTTATGAAAGAAAAGGTAAAAGCTGTTATATAAGTTTAAATGATAATTATTCTATAAGTTAAGGTTTGAGAGCGCACAAAGAAAGATTTGTAAGCACAAATTTAAGTTTAAAGGTTTGCAAAGACAATAAAGAGATGTAATGAGGAGAAGTGGAATGTTTTATAAAGCAGCAGGTTTTCTTACCTTGGAAGCTACTCGCTCCTGGTTCATAGAGAGCATAAGAAAATCAACTGGATTTTACCTAAATAAGGTTGAAAATGCTCCTTCTCACCTTTTCACTTGATCCTGTTGCCCAAAATGATCAGTTTGCAGTTTGAAATGATCAATTTCAGCCCAAGTGATTTGCAATTTAATCAGTTAATTTCAGCTTTAGGAACAACAGAACACAAGAACAATGACTGGATGTCTATATTACTGTATCTGTTCTCATTGTAGTGCTGTTGGACTGTCATGGAAGGGAAAGTAACAGCTGTCCTGGATAAAAATTTAATCAAAAGTTGGTGTGCTCATGCAATTTTACAACAAGATTATATTATATTTACAGAAGGTTGGTAATTACCTGGTCTTTGTTTGCTTTCCCTTGCTTTTCCCTCCGCTTTTGCGTATCTGTACAAATAAAACTGTAAAATAAATGTCAGTTTGTGTGTATTTGTGTCTTTGTGAGAGCTAATTCAAGTTTTAGATCTTGAGAGTGAGGACATCTCAGGAAAGTAAAAACATTTTGGCTTCACCATTCCTTTAGCTTTAGGATTGTGATGGTTAGATTTATTTTAAAAGCTAATGCAAGATGTCAGTGAGGGTCCTCATAAGTATAGAAGTACAGGTGTGTGTTAACATATGCAATGTAGGTTGGATAACATGAAATCATTCTTCCCCACTATTAACCCTAACCCTAAAATGTATGATTAACAGTTAGTCCCCACAATGTTAGTCCACAATGCAACTGTGGGAACATTGTGTCCCCGCAATGACATATTTACAAGTATACACACACACACATACACATACATACACACAGATTTCAGCAGAGGAAGTCTGTATCAATAGGAATCAATACAGAATCAAACTCATCATTTACATGAAGCTGCAAGTTACATAATCTGCCAACTAAGCCGATACTCAATACACAGAACATGACAACCAAAGATAATTACTGACAAATGATCCCTTATGTGTCATCACCCTCTGTGTTGTAGCTTTTTATTGTTTGTGGGCCTGAAGGAATTGAAGCTTTATTAATATGCACTCACAAAGACTGAGGTTGCACTATTAAATAACACACCTTTGAAGTATTGCTTTGGAACTGTGGACCTTTTTTTCATAATAAAACCAAATTATTCTACTGGGTCATCAAATGGCACCCAAAGGCATCGTTTGAGATACGGGCATCAAAACAATCCAGTCCTTGGTGGAATAATCCAGGCTGAGGAAAGCAATGCTAACCTTCACAGCAGCAGAATCAAAAGTCTCTGTGAGCTCTTACATTCATTGGTGAGGATGAAGTAGATAAAGGATGAAGCTGGGTTTATTAAAAAAAGAAATTTTGTCACAGATGTCAAGGCAGACACATGGGCATGCAGCTTTCTGAGTAGAGTATGTTTTTCATGTTCTGGAGGAGAAGGAGCCTGGCAACATCGAAATTATTGTGGCTTTTATCCGCATTAATCCGATTTCCTGAAGTACACAAGTTTTAGGTTACTCTCTCACAGGAGAGATGCAGCAGCTTAACCTCTTCCCAGGCTCCCCTATATTGGTGCACGAGCCTGAAAATAATGTACCCAAAATAAAAAAGGTTACTGTTCATAACTGTGGTCACATTTGAAAGGCAACTCTTTAAATTTTAAAACTAAAAAGTCAGAATGAGTATAAATGATCCAAAGTTACAGAGGCTAAAGTGTCCCATGGGTGGGGCAGCGTTATTTAACAGGTTAACCTTTTGGGTACTGAGCACAAAGGAGTCAATAATGTCAATTATAACTCCAGCAATTGGAAGGAGAGTTGTGATCGACTTTAGAAATGTAGCAGTTGTACTCCATCACCTCTTAAGTCTGACAGCTCCCTGTAGCCAAAGGGACAGAAAGACACAGAGATAAATGTGCTCACAGCTTCTTTGCAGCGAGTCGATTCATGCCCCTTCATTTCACTGGGATGAGATGATTTTGTCCACCGCTCATGACTGATCATTTTCAGCATGATTATGGTAGTGGGGCTCAAACTACATCATGAGTATAATATCCAACATTAAGGCATGATTCTATTACTTGGTTTCAAAACCATCAATCTAGAAAAAAATCTCAGTAGGAAGCAGTAATACTAAGGTTAAAGCATGCAGCAAAAACATAGATTTTGGCACATTCAGCAACAAAATCATGTGAGGTAGAACCCTTTCTGGATGGGGCAACTGCAGTCTGAGTCACAGGAGACGATTTTGACATTTTCACAGTTTAAATAATCAGTTTCTCCTCTTTCTTTACAGCTGACCACCAAAACAAACTCAAACTATGCTCTAGACTTGACGTTAAAGATGTTTGTCATCCAAATTGCTTTTTCAAGGCTCAGCACCCACACAGGTGTTTTCAGTTATTCTGGCTGATTAGATGTCTGCTTAGGTTCATGTCAGGAAAAGCTTTTACTGGAATTACATGAGGACACTTAAATCCATGTTTGGACCATAGACTGTATATGAAGACGGATGTAGCGAGGTATGACGTCATCCATTGCTTTGCATTGGAGCTGGTTTGAAGCCCAGAGTTGCTGCTTATGGTTGGCGCCATCTTTTCCGGACCTTCCAAATGAGGAGTGCGGGGAGTTGCCTTTCACGCTCTGGAAACACACCCCGCTACCTTGGAAACATTGAGCGGTGGACACTTGGGCTAATGTTAGCTGCTTTAGCTAAATTGTGCTAGTGCCAGGGATTTTGGAGCCAGTATCTAGTGGCTGTTTGTGGCACTGCTCTTTAAGGTACTTTCACATTGGCTTCAGCCTCAAGCCATGGTAGCTGTCCTTGGTACTGACTATATAAAATTCATTTTCTGAAAGTGTGGGGCATTGCTTGAAAATCCATGAGTGAAGGAGCAGCTGAGACATTAATGAAGAGCTCAGATTTTTTATGCATTAACAGCTAACAGTGAAACAACATTGCAACAGAGTGCTGATGTCTAATCCTCCAATCACAGTCAATCGTATCTGTGTCCAGGGACTGAAACATTCTCAGCCAGACTCAGAAAATACAAGTTGTATTGCTAAATCATTTTCACTATTAATGGCAGGCTGATGATGGCATAGTGTCAGAAAAAATGTAGGAAATGTAGGCAGAAAGTGCCACTGCCAAGTCTATGAGACATTTAGATAACTGTCCTGATGGTTAAAGCTCAAAGCACTTTCAGTTCTGATGTCAGGCGGGAAATACTCAGCATTTATCCTTACAGAGATGCCTCACATCCTTACAGATAAGGACATTGTAGATGACAAGGTTTCTTCTTTAGTGTGTTGCACATATCTAATTTCAAATCTATTGAAACTATTATTGATATGATATACATTCTTGTATATTATGAACATGCCATTTAAGTTTCAGGTGGCCTTATATTAAAAAATCCTGCAAATACTGCAAAATAATCCTCCCTGAAGAAAATCCTGATTCTGAACATTTTCTGAGGTTGTACTGGTCATCTTGAGCCAGAGAGCCCATTGAAAAACCTCACATTTCTGTTAACTACACATTTTCCCTCCCTGGTGTAAGCTTTTATGATTTCTGGGTCAAACAAGGGAGTGTTGCATGCTGGCAAAATGATCATTAATTTAACAAAAAGATTCTTCACACTCACATACAATACAGTATTGGACAATTTTCTATAGACAGTGTGGGATAATCTCAATCATATTTGCTCATTTTTTTGTCCCATTGTCATCTCATTTTTTATATTCAGCCATGCACCCACAGCTTGTAATGATGAGGAAATGGATCATAGGTAATAACGTTCTGTGGAAGGAAATGGGCTACTGAAATGAATCGTGGTTATGATGTCAAATGGGTTCAGCGTTGAGAGGGTGTCTGTTTCACATGTGAACAGACTGCAGATGTCACAATGCATCATAACAGACTGGAAAAGTGTCAGACAAAATCAGAGGATACAATATTAACAGCGACCAAAAGTGCGTTTGTATATGAGGGCTAACAGATGATTGTATTATTATATGTATGAAGAGGATGTAAATATCATGATGGAACCTGCTGTGCTCTTGTCAGCCTCTTGTATTTTGAACAGTGGTCATGGAAGATGAAGTATCATTTTCCACTAAAAGTCACTAATGACTCTGATAAACTACACTTTAATGATTTATAATTGTTTTTCAAACATTTTGATAAGTGGATGGAGAGCAGAAGTTAATTAAGTGCTCAAAAACATCTTCAATCCCAAAATGGGTGCGCTGGTGCGAGGTCATGAAATAGCAATGAGCGTGAGCATGAGAGAGGGCTGAATGAATCGAGGCGTGATGTTGAACAAGCTTGACCATCTACTCCCCGTAAACACCAAGCAAGAGTGTCATTTGAATTAAACTGAGAGGCATTTGGGCAGCAATGAAGTTAGTAGCCATTAGTGTATAGATATGTTTAAATAAATGTTTTTCTTTACATCTAGTTTTCCCATTTTGTTTCTTCTTTAGAACCTTTAAGGTTAGAAAGTATCGTATTTTCTCTTCTTGTTCCTGTTCTTTATTGAAGCTATAAGATGTTTACACTGATACAAATATTCAGATTAAAGACTCTGTGTTTTTATTGCTGCATCATTCCATCAAAAAGGAAATATTCTTGATGACTTCTGCGTCATTTTATACATAAATCAGCCTGACAGAAATGGTATCTTTGGAAACTTTGGGATGTCCTGTGCATCTTAAAAGAAAGTTATGTGGGTTTGAACAATGTTTGCATACACAGCATGAGTTTGTAATAACTAAACCCCACTGGCAGGTCAGTGTTTTTAACTACTTTCTGGTTCTTCTTTAGCCTCTAAAGTATTTCTCTCACTTCTGCTATAAAGAGCGTTTTATTTTGAGACATAAGGCTCCATTTCACAAACTTTCTTGAGACCAGGCTGCAACAAGAGAACAAGTACATGATAATACTGATATCTCTGGAGGCCACTGGGAGAAACCCGCTTTCCTCTAAGATGCTTCTATTCTATTTCACCCACAAACATCCACAGACTTGAGAGGCATTCGATAAACAACCAATTTTTTGCTCTTGGGTTTTGAGCGTGGGGTGTGTTGTGGGGGTGAGGTTTATTAGAAGTGCATGAGGAGTGTGTAATTGGCTCCTTGTCTTGAAGAGAAAGAGAGTTTGGTAAAATCTAATGCTCTTGTGGGAGTCTCTCAATAGGTCCTTTTGTTGGAGCGATGACGAGTCATCAGTTATTGTGGGATGCACAAGAAATCATCATTTCTGCAGGGAGCTTCCACAGCATGTACGCTAGCAGGCTGGAAAGGGGATGAACTGAACTGAAGTTTGTTGATAGAAGTTCTCAATGCAGTTATCCATCCATCCATCCTTCCATCCATCCATCCATCCACCCATCCATCTTCCATCCATCCATCCATTTTCCATCCATCCATCCATCCAGGTCTGCGTCATCGTGGCAGCATGCTAAGCAAGATAGCTAAGATGTCCTTCCCACCAACCAGCTCCTTCAGAGATTCAAAGGTGTTCCCAGACCAGTAGAGCTATAGCCCACATTTTTGTTCTTCAGGCTCTGTGCTTCAGCACATTTAGTTTGAAATAAAATAATGGATACTACATTAAAGTGCCAAATCTCAGCTTTAATTTGAGTGGGTCTACATCAATATAGAAACAACTGTGTGGGAGATATAGCCCTTGATTATCTGTATGTAAGTGAAAGGCCAGGCAGACAGCATTTTCAGGGTGAATTATCTTGATTGATAGATTATGAATCAGGGCCCCTCCTGAAGTCTGGGCATGTAGTGGTACCTGTTAGATCAGGGATTCCCAACCTTTTTTTGCACAGCAGGCCATTTATATATTGACAAAGTTGTTATACAGTCTGTACGACGGACCTCCCAGTCTAGTAGTAGTGTTCTCACTCAGACTTCATACTGCTGACTGCTAAATTTGGGTGATGACGTACAGGTTACCTTGTGTCCTTATGACCAGCAAGTTAAAAATCGGTATATTGCTGTTGGGGACCAGTGACTGAGTAAAAATGCAGCACAGATTTGGTAATTACAGAATGAAATAGTCTATGACAGCTATTTTTATATAATTTACTTGTGGCCCAGCAGCTAATGTTCCATTACACACACTACATACAAAGTCAATGCAAAGACATGAGTAGATGCAAATTGACACAAATATGTGTCGGTGCAAGTTGAAAATGTTTCAACTTGAGAGAAAAGTTGCTGCGTATCCTGGAGCTTTATGAATCTGCTTCATAAACATACAGATCGGAAAGGAAAAAGGAGAGAGAGTGGAGGGCAATAACAGAAAGAACTGGAGTTTCTGTTGAGTTCAGTCAGAGGCGGAGCTGAACGAAAACACACAGGAGGACTCCTACAGACACGGCTTGTGACTCTGTTGCTAGCTAGCTTACAGCTAATGGCACTGTTGGCTGTTTGGGGTGAATAAACACATCATCCAGCGGGCAAATACACGCAAATATGTTCTGTCTAAACACGCCATAACAGTTGCATAAATTTATAGAGTTACTAATATCAAGCCAAACACTTCTTACTACAGGCTCTCGGACTGTATTTGTACTGTATCATGACATTCAATGACACTTGCTGACAAAAAGAGGAAAATGCATCTAATTTAGTGGTTTTTAAACAATTATTGAGTCCTAGTGTCTGCTGTTATGAACTTTGAAGTGTGTTCCTTTAAGTGTGTGAGGAGACTAAAGGTTTTCCCACCCAGAAATCATCAAATACTTGAGGGAACTTTTTTTGGAGCCCTTTATGCACACTTCCCATTAAATATGCAAAAATATAGATTTTAAAGGAAATAACCACACAGTGTGTATTTGTTTCTCCTCTAATGGCATGATGGTAATTTCCAATCAGGTTTTCATCAGATGTGTTTGTTTAATGTCTGACATAGTTCACCAAAATGTGAGAGAGGAGGCAGATAGAGCTGCATAAAAAGGAAAAAGAGCTAGAAACAAGCAGAATAACAGTCTATGTGCTGATTAAAAAACAAAATGATGAACCTGAAGAGGCTACAGACCTGTAAAACTGCAGAGTTTAATAAATTCTTGTTATACTATACCCTGCAGAATTCCTTGTGTCTCAACCTTTATTTGATATTAAAAGACCATTATCAAACTTCAAAAACACAGGAAATGTGTATTGGAAAATAAATGGGTCTATAATGGAAAATACACATGACTGTTGAGACTTCCTAATGTCTTTGACTTGCAGTTAATAATGAAAAAATATCCCTTAATGCTTACTGTAGCTGTCTATGTTGTACGTTTCTCTTTCTTTGGTGCCATTTCCTGGTAGTGGTTTTTACATCTGTGGCACAAGAAAGCAATTAGCACAAATACCCAGCTGTGGTGGTTTGTATGTGGAAATTGTTTTGAATGCATCATATACTGTATATTAAATGAATATTTCATTTGAAATGATGAAAACAAAAACATGCATGTGAGAAGGCAAAGATAAGTGGCTGTTTACATAATAAATATTTAATAGGCTTTATCCAGACACACAAAGCATGGAAAACACTGGGGGGGGGAAGTATATTCTTATTTGTAATGGCTGACTCCAACATGCTCTTTGGATTTACTGTCTTTTATCTTCTACCTCTCTCCTTGACTCTAATTCTCTTGACCATTTATCTTGTCTTCTCCAACCATTCGCTCTAAAAATCAATGGTGGAAGTAGTGTGATGTTATTGTGCAGTCTTGTTCCCGACCTCTGAATACACCATCCACATCTCTGATTTGCCACAGGAGACATGTCCCCTGCACTTTTTCAGAAGGCAGTATTGGTCCCCTCCACTTTTTACACTTTTTTTTTTTTTTTACAATAAAACCAACGTTATATTCAAAAATGATTTAAAAAAAAAACAGGAGAAACAGCATGCACTAAGACCATGCAGAAACAGTGTCAACTCAAGCTCCCAAACTCCCCCTCCCCCCTCCTCTCTGTTGGTGTTAGGCTAACATTGACTGAGCTAACATCGATACATTCTTGCTAAGTAACGTTGTTAGTATTACTAATGCTGGCTGGTGAGTGAAATAGTCACCAGCCCGTCACATGTTTCCAAAGGGGGAAAAAGCAATATGACAAACAAAATATTTAAGGTGGCTGTAGAACAGCATGATTTTCCTATTAACGTATATAACTTGAAAACGAATCCACCTTGAACTGCAACAAGTATCCATCAATGTATGAAAAGCAGCAGTCTCCCTCACTGTCAGTTTACTTTGTTAGACTCATGCACTACAGGCTCGACTCTGCTTTCATATCAGAGACCAGATGAGGTGGAGGTGTCTATGGAAGAGAGGGAAGGTGAGGCAGGGAGAAGTAGCATTAAGCTGCAGGTGGGTTATATGTTACTGTAGTCCCTAAATATATGTAGAAATGCAGGATATGGGATTCAAATTGCAAAGTTACACCTTTGTTTCACTCACTAAAGATTTTTATCAGCTAATGCAGTATGAGCATAATGTCAGACTAAATGAATGAAATGAAAAGAAAGGCTATTCATCTGGTTATCAGGCTAGTTTTGTTTTAAACATGGCGACAACCTTTCCCATACCTGCCTAAGTAGTTTTAGTTGCCAAAACTTAACATTAGGGGATGCAGATCAGAAGCAATTATATGAATAATTTTTTAAAAAGTCGGAATTGTTTTGAAGTCTCTAACAAACAATGCGGTCCTGCCAATAAGGTGCCAGATCAAGAAAACCTCATTTGAGTCTTCTTGTAAAATAATGAGTCTATTTTGTCATCTAGGTCTGAGGACTTGGCGTCTCTTAAGTAATAATATACTCCACCACCTGGAGTGTATTATTACTTACTTGGAGGTAAGCCTGTTCTTTTACCAATCCGACAGCCGATCCCAGGAGTTTATGGCCACGTTTGGCCCTGGAGTCCCATAAACTAATTAAAAAACATACTTTTCATCACTTGGGGCACCTGGTTGTTGTGACATATGGCCACCTACCAAAGAAAAACATGGTACTGTCGGCTGCATGCAATTAAAAAAATCCATGTTGCAAAGTTCTTTCGTAATTATTAAATTAATGTTTTTTTCTCTACTTTTCTGTTATATGTACTGTCGCTACGGTTACCTAAAATTACCTTTCACACTAATTTAGAATTAGTTAAACTAACTGAACTATTTAAACTCTAGTATAGTTAAATTCACAAAGTCATACTAAGAATGATGATTTTTATTGTTTTGACCTCTCAACCGTCTTCTTCGACCTCCAAAATCCACTTGCTTTCTGCTTTTAGCTTTATTATAAGCTGGCTGTAAAATGTAAATTCAGTTCAGTTCAGTTAAGTTCAAATCTTTATGTACAATGCTGAAATTTTTATCCCGAGACTAAAATATCGTATGCTATGAATATACTACAATATTAATATTGCAGTGCTCGCAGGGTTCCCTCTCATATCTGAGATGCTGTTGAAGATTTCTTCCCACAGTAGGTTCACTTGAAGTTCACTGAGACACTGTTGCTGTGTCATGGTGGCTCAGACGTCTGAACTTCTACAGGCAAACACTTCAGGGACTGAGTTAAACTCAAACAGTCACATGAGAACAAAATGAGCAAAAATACACAGCTGTACAGAATAAAGCAGTGCAGCTTTACTTTTTCAGCCTCATCTGACAGTGATTTGTAGAAATGATATAAAAGTTTTACCAAGTTTTGAAAAAAGTTCTGCAGAAGCTACTCGTATTCTAAGATTAAAGTAAACTTTGTTTATAATGATGTACATTTGTACTTTTTTATGATGGCAAACTTTATTTAATCATCTACCAATTTACTTTCCCCCCAATGTTCTTCATTTTTTCCCCTGGCCAGAAAATATTCAGAGTCTGACCATCCAATCACTGACTTCCTCTTTACTTCAGTACAAACTGTGACTTTCAACCAGCAGGTCACAGAGGCTGCTGCTTTAAATCCACCTACTCAAGTACGAATCATAATTATGTTAGAATTAACAGAACAGACTTTATTTTACACGTCTGTAATTTCTTAATCATTTGATAAGTTGAACATTTTAAGTTTCCTGGAAAGAACTATGCAATTTAGTTCTAATGATAAAGAAAATAGAGATAATTGTCACACGCTGCCTGGACTTTGTGTGTTCTTTGGTCTTTTTATGTTCTTGTGTTCTTTGGGGTCTCCTGGTTTGCACTTCTGTTTAGTCCTTCTGGGTCTTGTTATATTTGGGTGGTGGGTTTGCACTGCCTTTTGTTGTTTAGCCTGGTGTGTTGTATACTTTAGTTTAGGTTCATGATGGTTCTTTGACAGGTTGGTGTGGGTTGTATTTAGAGTATTGTGTTTTCTGGGTTTTGGTTTTGTTACTGTGTTTCCCTTGTGTGTTCATGTACTCCTCCTCACCTGCCCTGCTTCACCCTCGTTAGCCCCGCTCTGCTTCCTGTGTTTCCCTCAGCCAATCACTCCCAGCCTGCCCTTGTGTCTCGTCTCCTGTTCCCCATTCGCTGATTAGTTTAGTCTGTATTTAAGGTCTGGTTTTGAGTTGAGTCTTTGTTGGATCATTCGTTTTGTTTCGTCTGCTAGTTCCGTTCAGCTCTGTTTGCTTGTTCTTGACCATCCACGATTAAAGGAGATTTTCATCAAATCTGCGTTCGGGTCCACTCCTTCTTCCCCAACCTGACAATAATGTTCAGCTCGAGCACTTCCAATTATTTCCAATTAATTGATAGCTTTAATCAGAAAGTCTTTCAGTCAGTTCACTGCAGGTCATGTCCACACGCAAAAATGTGACATTTGTCTACAAGCACACGTTTAAAATACTTACATAAGGAGAAAAAGCTAAAGCTCCCATTAATAACCAAATAATCAGTGTTTTTACTTGGGTTTAAAGGAAACTTTTTTCCAAAGACTTTTCAATTTTTCTTACATTTTGTACAAAATTACACCGCTCTTTCCAGGAAACTTCTTAGAAAATTGTTAGGAAATTATGGTAAAATTACACAGAAATAACCCAGAGAGGCTCATGATTGTGAGAAATCGAGTTATTCCACCATCAGCACGTAAACCTTCAACAAGTGATTTTCATGTACTGCTATGAAAGGAGATATTTCTACATAGTGAAATGTTACAGTAAAATGAATTAACTTCCTGAAAGTTTTGTGCTTTCAATAAAAAGTATTCACAGGTATTAATTTTCCCTGTATTTTATATCATATCTGCATTTCTCTGCCTACAGTAATTTGAGCTGGATATAGTGGGTTGCAATCAGCAGTTTGCTGTTTCACATGCAATTCAGAGTAATCATACGACCACATGTAGACTCCATTATATCCCCGATGCCTATGTGCCTTTTTTCAGCTTTTATTTGTCTGACAAGGTGAAGAAAATAAGTTCTCACCTGGTGTCGCTCCTAAAAGCAGACTGCAGATTCGAGCAGTTGAATCAGAATAGTAGAAGGCAATCAGACGCTGGATCAGAGCCCTGAGGAGGTTTCAGGTTTGTTTTTGTTGTTTTTTTTCTTGATTGTAGGAAACCTTCCTCCGCTCCTCATGCATACCAGTGTGAAACCGCAGAAGCTGTCACTGCTCTGCAGTCACACTCAGTAGGATACGGGGCCAAATGATGGTAAAAAATAAAACGTTTGATCAGTTCTGACTCTTTTAGGCTGATTCCCAGAAGAAGACAGAAATAGTCCTGGCATGCATGAAAAAAGGTCAAAACTAACAAACATTATAGCGGTTAAAGTGGGGGAAAAATGTGAATACAACTAAGTTAAAACACACTGAACTTTATATTGTATGATGTAAAACAAAAAAGCTGTAAAAGGAAAGCTTATGGAAAAGTATCTACACAGTAAACAGCCTTTCCTGTCTGCCTCTGCACTTACAAAAGGTATTTCTGCACGTACCACAGGCCTCGAGAGAGCCTTCACCGTTGATAATAAATAACCAGTTACCTCATGATGCATGGACGTGCCTTTGTCCCCAAGCCAGTTTAATTAAAATGATAAATCTGGAACACAGCGGAGGTTTGTCTTTGTTTGAGTGCTATGCTCTCCTATTGCATTAATTGAAATGATTAATATTTAATGACAGCTTGTGTGGCCTTTCTGGAAACTTGTGTGGGCCACAGGTGTGCCAGAGAAAGTTGACACTCGATATATCAAGTTTAAGGAAAATTTCCAAACTCAACATATAAGTTCAAGAAACAAAAAGTTCTTAAAGGTCACTATAAACTCTCTAAACCATGGATTTGTTTTCTGTTTTTAGACATTTATACTGCTTAATCCAGCATTTGATTAATAGAATAAAATGATCAATACAGTAATTTGCAGCCTTAAATTAGATCACTAGTCAAATGAGGAAAACTTTCAGTCCTTTAAAAAGCCATCAGTGGTCAGGATCAAAAATATGAAGAATACAACAGCAACACAGTAACATAATAGAGGTGGACAGTGCATTATGTTGCAAAGGTGTGTGAATACATTAACACCTGCAAGCTTGACATTTTGGAGTTCAGACATCTGATGAAGAGTGCAGCACTCACAGCACTGCCTTGAAGATGTTGATAATATCCTACACCGTGTGGCTTTGCTTTCTTCCTCACTGAAATTTGTCAGACGCATCTCACTGTGTAAAAACATCCAGTCTGAAACGGCTGCTCGACAAAATGAAAGACTTTACCAGAAACACTGTGTGCCCACGCTAAATGGAACATCATTTTAACCAAATTATGTCAAGGCTGAAAAGTAAGCAGGGGTGTGATCAAAAACATTGAAAAACCATGAAAAACAGCAGTCGTCTGTGAATACTTTTATGTCTAAAAGAAGCTTTAAAACCTGGAAATTAACATCTCTATCATGATGAAATAACATGGTTGTGGTTGGGTTTGAGCAGGGACGTGCACACATGGGGCGTTTTCAAACCTGCACTGTTTGGTCTGGTTCATTTCCCCCACCCGGTGCAATTTGTTTGACCTGATCACAGTAGTCACACTTGGGTGCAAACTGAAAAATAAGTACCGAGACCCTTTAGACGATGTGGTCTCGGTCTGCTCCCAAATGGACTGTGGAGTGGTTTGTTTGTAGAGGGAATGTGATCCAACCTCGATCTGACCCACCTGCTTGACCTACTCTGCAATTTTGAGCTGAACGGCTTCCAGGTGTGCGCTGCATGCTGGGACGTGGATGAGCAAAAAACCATCAGTTGCTAGCAGCTAGCCATCGAGTGAATCAAGGTCCGACGTGGACTAGCGCCACAAAGTATGTTGCATTTTTGATATTGTGCCCTTAGGCTGAAGAGCTCTTCAAATGAATAAACATTTATCATGATATTATTGTAATTATTAATTATAAAACAACTGTTGTTGCCGCAGCTGCAGAGAGTTGGAGAAATCACGTCACCTCATCTACATCTGTTAGGTTTTGTATTTGGCATTTTGTGTTTCTGCCTGTAAAGTCACATGATTTCCTGAAAACAAGAGCAACATATAAACTGAATGCTAAATCGGCTGAGGTGGCCAAGATTCATATCACTCCACACAGAATATTTCAAGAGGCAGGATTTCCACCGAGACCAGACAAGAAATGCCGGACACACAGGGAGACGGGGAAGGCAGGAATGCTGTCCTGTCACATTCATTAGGAGCCTTAAGGTCACTGACGCTATCATCACACAGCCTTTATTTGATTTGGGCAGAAGGGTGAAATCTTGTTATACCTCCTAATGAGCAGAAAATAGTGCCCAGGACCCACGGAGACAGTGAAGGCCTGTCTGGCACCTTGTGTCGCTGACATTTTTTGTCCCTGCTCAGGACAAGGAAGAGGTTGGGGACAGAGAAGTAGTAGAGTGTGTTGTATCACACCAGGTTTGTGAGCTTTCCAGTCTCCCATATATATATATATATATATATGTATATATATATAAATTTTTTTTTTTTTTTTTAATTTATTTACCCTGCTTGCAACCTTGAAGCATTTTTCATATTTTTTTAACAGATAAAAGGTAATACACTCTGAATGGTGCTGGGTATTCTGAGGAGAATGTTCTTTACAATATAAAAGAACTGAAAAGCTTTCTTTGTCTGCTGCGTCTCATGTGTTCCATTAGTGCTGCAGCGAGAAAGAGAAACCACATGAAAAAAAAAACATTAAACTGAAAACAGATGAACCCACAAAAAAGCAGAGAATTCTACAAATACTGCAGCTTTAAAGACTGAATGACCAATGGATGCGTCATTTCATTTTACAGTTTTTTTCCCCGTTAATTAAGTAGTTCAGCAATCAGCAATCTAAAATTACAAGATCCGGAGATATTGTAATTCAAATTTGGTTACTTTGCATTATTTCTATCCACACAACATATGTACATACTGCTGCTTATAACAACTCCACTCTCTCCTATCTAAAATCACCTCTCCATGTTTTCCATATTGTACAGCGTTTGTAATATTGTTAACGCATTTGAAAAGCTTTTCTGAATATTACAATTTATTCTGCCATTGTGGTTGTGCAAATAATGCGTCTCATCTGTATGCCCTTGAACTACCAGGTTATATCTCTTTTATTTTTATCTTTGTGAGGTTACGCCTTTGATAACTTGGTATTTGTTGAGATGAAATCTCTGTCTGTGTAGCCAAAGCCTGATACATTATATTATTACCCTGTTCCATAGAGGTCCATTGTTGACTAAAATGCACCATCCTGATGTTGAAAATACTCGCCAGAGAATGTGTATTAATCCACGGCTGAAAATAGTCCCCAACAAATGCACTATATACTTGTGTTTGAGTAATGTTTGCTAAAAACTAAATATTTATATCTTCAGTAAGAATGAAGCATCAATTGAAAATTATATTGGTTTGGTAAAGCAGCCTGCCTGCAATTTGAAAATTAATTTTTCAACTATATCAGGAAATGAAAATATCTCCTCAACTGCTTTCTCGTTAACCTGATCAAATGCAAAACAACATATCTTATCTTTCATAATATTTCATATCTTATCTTATAGTAAGGCTACATGTTAAGTGGACATGTAACTGCATGCAAAGTCTTAAAGTGCCTACTTCAGGGCTTAATGCAAGGACAGTTTCTGTGCCTGAATTGTGTTTGGGAGAAAGAACGGAGGAACATGATGACAATGAACACATCACCACAATTGATACAAATAACAAATTGTACAATAACAGATTGTATCAATCCTTTATTTAACTTGTCAGATAACTTATCAGATAAGAAGTGTCTGAATTGAGGGGCGATGCCATGGGTGTTAACACCGCCTGCTCAGGTATTGGAAACAGTCAGTCTCCTCTGACAGCTTTTTACACAAATCGACCAGTGTTTGGGCAGTTGTGAAGGAGAGGTCATGAAGTGCAATGAACGTGCACACACATATTTTCTGGTCGCACACATGGTCTGGCATCAACGATGAAGTGGTGGCTGTCGCTGTAGCTCCCAGTAATATGGTGGTTTATTGCAGTGCGCACACAGCAGCCCTGTGTGCAGGATCTGCATTGTGGCGATGGACTTTTTTACTGCTACTGACATACACAAGCTCGAGCTCACGGTACAGAAATAAGAACCGGGTGCTGCAAGTTTCTGGCACCAAGTGCCAGTCTGCTTTCAGTCTCCACCAGTTTCCTCTATCCAAGCCCATCTCCATTTATTTTTGACATATCTGTCAACTACGGTTGTGTTTTCACCAGGTTTAATTTCATTTCCATTCTTCACCAAAAGATATTAAACCTGAAATTAAGAATCACTGTGTTTCCGTTTCCTTGATGTCTATATACTGAGGGGTCTCGTTCCACAGAGTCTGCCATGTTGCACCGCCATGTTTCTACAGTATCCCAGAATGGACAAACCAAAACACTGGCTTTAGACAGAGCTTTCACGTTTTCATGTCAGCCACTGTAGTTCTCTTACACGCTACTTCACTGAGCCACAGTGTAAACAAAGGTTTGTATTAATAAAGAAGGTCTACTTTATTAATACAAAATATAGGGTCCCTTATGGTTTTATACATACATACATATACAACCATATTCTTGCTACGTGGCACATATAATTATCTATTTTTGAATCTAAAATGGCTCTGTGCTAGAGAACTTTAAGCCAGGCTACGTTGTTGTTTTGTTGTTTTGTAAATGTGGTAAATGTGCCAGTCTTAACACTCCACCATGCAGTTGACATATGTCTTGACTGCATCTAACAGGATGTTGGAGCTGTATGACTGAACGATTGTGGGACCCTTGAACCATGTTAGTTGGTACCTACGTTACCTTCTGTTAACAATACCCAAACATCTGTAACCTGCAGCCTCACTTTGTAAACTTTCGACCCAGTTGTAGTGTCTGTATGATACAGGTAGGTACAATAATGAGCTGCATCACTGTGTTGTTCCTGCCAGGTTTCCAGCCTGTTTGATCTTGGAGGCTGCAACGCGAGCTTGTTATTCTAAAATATCAAGTAGGTCTTTGGGGATCAGCTTGTAAACTGGTGACTTATTAATTGGGTATTTTTAAAGATAAAATAGATATATTATATCTCAAAGTCTGACAACATTAAGTCATGCTCCTGCAGAACGGAGTGGAAATCCAGCCGTGTAAAAAGTATTGATCTCACCACTGCTTTCCTTTCCACATATAAATGGCAGGTCACCCTTCAGCTTAAACAACAATCAAAACTTTGTACACACATCATCTGTGTTGATGTATTTGCGATCTTTCATTAAATACTTTGCATGGATTGAAAAGCATTTTCATGCATTTATAGAAAAGTTGAAAGAGAATAAATATAAGGAAGTCATAAATAAAAGAGAGCAAAATACAGCTGTGAAGAAGGATGTTTTTTCGTTATCCTCATCGCCTCTACTGTGATAAATACAGTTAATTCTCCTTAATACAGTGATTACTTATATCCTACTGTATATGTTGCTTTCTTTAGAGGCTTTGCAGTTGTGTTGTTTCTTAGCAACTATGCACGATACAGTGCATCATTTGCACACAATCAACTCTCAAATTTATCTCTTAAGTGACATTAAAAGTAATGTAATATATGTGAATTCATATACTGTGGAAAGAGATACCTAAAGAGGGTGTTGTGGGTGTTGATTTGATCGGTAACATTTTGAGTAAATGCTAACAGCTTGACAAGATCATTTCATTTTACGTTAGCATTTCAATAAATGTTGCCATGTCTTCGTTCACCTCACCTCAGCACATTATCAGTGATGTCAAATAGCCCTGGAGACCTGTACATCACTGCAGCAAGGTGACTGGAGTTTGTTGCAAAGGTTCTTGTTAAAATCAACCATGTAATGCATGCTGGGAAGTATGCGTGGCTTGAGTCTACGTTATTGTTTACTTACTCCATCGGTCCTCAGAGGGTCAGTCTTACAGAAATCCATATGAGTTTGCAGCGTATTGGAATGTCGCTAACTATGATGATGGAGATTCACCGCTACTGAAACACACCCTTCGTCACCCAGCACCTCATTACCGCATTTTCCCCTCGGTATGTATACCTTCCCGGTTTCTCCAGTCACCAGTTTGTCTTTGTTGCCTCATGCCAAGCAGCTCAGCCTTTTCAGCTGCATGTTCAACAGCCTGACTGCCTATTTTTTGTCCATGGCTTGTTCTTAGATCTCTGCCTCTCGCTCTCTTGGAATTAAAAAGACTAGTTGTCCCTGACTTTGCCAGCTTTTGTGTTCACCTCCTCAGCTAATGACAGCTATTTCCTCTCTGAACCTTTTCCTTTTAACTGTGCTTCACTGTAAGTTTCTCCAAAACACATTTAAATGGGTAAGTGATAGCTCCACCCTCTGGGGTTTAACTTAACTAATTAGGTTAGCGCAATTAGCGCAATTATTCCCTCCCTGCCATAAGTGATAGTTGCAAGTTTACAAGAATAGGAATACCATGTGTGTGAATATATGGATTTGTTATTATTTCAATATTTGCTCTCTTATATCTTCTTGATCTTCTTGATTGATCTTCTTGTGAGGTGGATTAAAATGTTCTCTATTCCATTTTCTAAATAACCACAAGCAGCATTTATGGGAACATAACTCACAATTTGCACACTATGTGGTAAACCCTGCACATTTAGTCCTCAGTGCAGGTCAACAAAAGCTAAGCATCATTATTATGCATATACTAATTCACCCTGCCTGTCTGAGGCACAAGCAGCAGTGGCGGCTCTCCCAGCACTCTCGGGCTAATGTAATATTAGAGAGACGTCTGCGGGCATCGTGGTTATATCTGAGCCCCCTAAAAGCCTCGAATGGACTCAATTATGCCTTCATCAGAATGAGTGAATCAGAATATATTTCCCTTATCTCCCCTTGCCCCGAGCTCCTTTCTCCCCCAAAGAAACAGACATTAAAGTCTCAAAATGCAGCCTCCAAAGAGATTAGATCTATACAGGCCAGCTGCAGTAATGTAGCCAGAGATGGGAAATTAATACCAGCCACCAGCAAAATGACTGAACAAGAGAACTTAATAGTGATTGGCTTCAGCTTCATGCTAATGCAAGGGTTTGACGAAAGGCGTAGCTTCATATTAATGTTATATGAAAGAAATTTGGCTGCAATGACAGAACATGACATGCTGTCCAAACTAGAGTGTAAACTCAGCAGCTTGGACAGCAGACAACACATTTCAACTTCACATCATTCATGGCTCTGATTCAGTCACTTCATCAAAGGAAAAAAAAAGTGAAGCCATGCAGATAATTAGGAAGAACGTATACTTTCTCACTCTCTCCACTATGCAGACTGAGTTTCTTCTCTCATTTGACTCCTCATCGTTTCCTTTAAGAGAAGAACTTGACTTTAATTTGAAGAAATAGAAACTGTCCCAGTTTACTTTGAACTCCTTTGAGCTTTCATTTTGAACTTCCATAAGTTTCAAGTCTTTTGAACTTGTATTTCATGTCGCATGGTCTGACTCATCTGTCCCAGAGTTGTACAACAATCTTTTGTTACTTTCTGAAAAAGACAAGTACAAGATTGGTCGGCTGCAGGTGTGAAAGTAACACAGGGTTTGAAGCTCTTCCACAAACTCTCTTTACTACTTTTGTCACTTTTCATTTGTATAATTAAACCACCATGAATGCATTACACCAATTTGCACTATTCTTTGCTTTGAGATTACAGAAATACACAGTCGTTGGAGAGAGATCAAGGAGGCAGTGGGGTGCATCCAGAACAACCTAATTCAATACTGAAGCCCTTAAAATGAGATTAAGATTTGCTCATGTTAAGAGCCAGATTACATTTTTTTTGTCAGAATTCTGTCATCCTGTTTTTACATACTGTCATTTTGCTATCTTGGTCTATTCTGTAAATACATCTATCGCATGTTGCTCTTCCTGAGTTTTCTTCCATTTTTTTCAAGTTAAAGTGTTTTTTGGGGAGTTTTTCCTTATTTGAACTGAGGGTCCGAGGATAGAAGATATTATATTGCTGTTGATTGTAAAGCCTCTTGAGGCAAATTTCTGATTTTGACTTGACTTAACTATTTTTAATCACATCCAAACGCCGTAGTCATTCTGACCCGGGGAAGTGACGCAGTTCAGGTGACGTCAATATGAGGTGACTTCCTTCTTTGGAGGAGGCGGGTCGGGCGGACGGCTTGATGGTTATGCTGCGTTCCAAATCTCTGTCATCTACTTTTTACTTTTAGTACGTACTGCAGCTGCCCTTACAAGCTATGTAACTGTTGCATACAGTATGCGTTAAATTGAGGCATACTACTTCATCTGTCATTGCGGCCTCTGTCATTGTACTATCAGTGCTCTTTAGTTGATCTGTTCTTTCTCGGCGGCTCAGTTAAAAGTGACCTCCGCTGTGCAGAGGATTGTGGGCCAGAATAACCAGAAAAGCATGCTGGCTTGTATACTTCAAAGTGCAACCTGATGTATTAGGACATTCTGGTACTTTTGGCATACTGCATTTAACACACTATGTATTAGGACATACTAAATCTTTTTTCTGGCATAATATGGTAGTATGGGTATCAGAACCAACCTTAGTTAGATGGCAAAAAGTGGTAAAAAGTAGACTTGGCTGCAGGAAACCACTGTTTGCTTCCCTTTTGTCATGTCATGTCAGGATAATTTTTTAAAAACTGTAACATAGTGTTTACTGTTGCCATGACGACAACTTTAAAGAAGTTATAACCATGTTTAACCCCTTAACATCCACCCTTTTTATAGAATTTTTGCCTATTTGGCACACCCAAATGTAAAAGCTTATAACAGAAGAACTGTAAGGCCACGATGCATGTATTAGGCTTCATTTGACAAGTAACATCATCTAGTTTCTGGATATGTGTTTGTTTAGCATGTGGCTAAAACACGAACAAAACTACATCAGTTCAAATAAGGCTCAAAAAAGTGTTTTTGGTCCTCGTCTATCATGAGTCATGTTTGAAAAACAATAATTATGACATGTTTAATGCCAGAACTATGCAGAACACCATAAACCTTCTACATCTTGTCAACCTGTATAAAATTCCAGACCTCTAGGTCTAACCTTATGGGAGTTCAGGAGTTTTTAGTTTGTGGTGTCACTGGTGTCCGCGAACCTCTCCAATCATCTCCAATTGGCCAAATTGTGCCAATTGCTTTTACTCATTACTGCATGATGCCAGCGACCTGGTGGATTTTAAGAGGTTAAGTGATCATTTTAACCCAAACCATGGTCTTTCCCAAACCCTAAGCAGGTGGTTTTTGTGCCTAAACCAAACCAGACCTTAACCACAGCAGTGTCACATCATAAAACATCATTAGTTTTTAATAGTGATTTGTAAAGCAGCATATTTTTGCTCCTATTTTGGAAAACCGCATATTACGCTCCTATGGGTTGCTCTGGAGTGCAGGTACAATTGACCTATGTGGTCTTTTCATTATGAGGATGTGTTGAAAATCCTGCTATGTTTGCACTACCCCCTGTGGTGCCAGTCACACTCAGATGAATACGTATTGTATTACCTCACACACGAAGATGAGAAAATCCATTAAAAAAGGTCATGTCAAGGGAAATGACAGAGGCTGCGGAGAGAGACAAAACGAGTAATCTCTCTCTCTCTCTCTCTCTCTCTCTCTCTCTCTCTCTCTCTCTCTTTCTCTCGTATGCTGTAATTTTCTGTGCACTGTGTGGTTTGCATAGAGTATGAGATGAAAAGCCAGCAGCTATGTGTATATTGATGGGTATTTCTTTCTCCAGTACCTCCTCGTTTTGTGCTGAGCAGAGCTACTTCATTTCAGAACAAATCGTTTCGAGGAGTATTACACCACCGCAATAAATCTCAGCAATAAAAAGTGTCATTACACCGGTATCGTACTGCAGGTTGAAAGTGGTGCCTTGTGCTGTGCTGTAATCTGTTAATTAATTTGTGAGAAACTGGTCTCTTGGTTTAATTATTTTAGAAGATTCATACTAAAATATTTGATAAAATGGTTCTCTGTTACGCTCCAGTCAGTCATCAAGACATTCTGGGAAAGAATATTTTCTGAAATTGAAAAAATGATGGTAATTTTTTGATTTCTGATGTAGAATTTGTATTACTGGGTAGAAGAGCCACTGAAATTTTATGTGAGAATGATATGTATTCTACGAATTTCTGGTTTTAAACTCATATCTAAATTATGGTTACAGAAATCATCACTGGGGATCCAAAACTGGAAATAAACAATATTTATATTAAGAGGGAATTTAGAATTACAGGAAAGAAAATGGAATAAGTGGTTTAATTATGGTAAAAAACAAAACAAAACAAACAAACAAAAAACAAACAAAACACATGTATCTAAACCAACCTGAGAAATAATGTGTATTGGCATCACTTATTTTGTTTTATTATTTTTAATATTGTATGTTGTGTTGTGTCTGTTTGAGTGTTTGTTTGTTTGTTTTCTTCAATGTTGTAACTGGTATATTGTTTTGTCTTTTGTTTTTGTTCTCATAAAAGGTCATTTTTGAACTTGTGTTTATTGCCAAAAAGATTTCATTTGTTTCTGTTCTTTCTCAGCATAATTCATATCATGCAGTTCCCGCCCTCTTCAAGCTTAGCAACCAATGAAAATTAAAAATGACAATCTGTGACTGTGACACATTCATCGGGTGAACTCTTCAAAGTTCAATCAAAAAGACACTGGTTGATTCCAAATGTGAGTGACGAGGGCCCAAATCCACAATTCATCGAGTCCAAAAGGGGCCTCAAGCTGACTTTCTGCTGACTTCCAGAAAGTCCGCTTGGGACTTGCAGAATTCACTCAGAAAATTACCCAAAATCCACAGCAATATGGAAGTGATGATGTAAAAAATAAAATAAAATGATTATGATAAATACCATCACTACTATAATATATATATAAATATATATGTTTTTCAGTTTATTGTTTTAGTGAGGTTTAATAATGTAGTGAAGTTTGATAATTCATCAGGATTTGTTTATTATAATCTGCTAAACTAGACGATCAAAGGTTGGTTTTTGTCCATCTACAATATGAAGCTCCTCCGTTGAGGATTCAATGTGAAGATAATGTTTGCAGAGTTTATCAGTTCACATAAAGGTAAAACATCACAGAGCACTCTGACCAGATGTGTTGTAGCTGCTGTGTAATATGCAATATCAATATCAAAACCACTAAGAACCATTTAGAAACACACTGCAAATTAAATGAGTCAGAAATTCTACTTTATCTCCATGGAAAATCTTGAGGTCTTAAGTACCTCAACACCGTTGCAGACTTGACGTGGTGGCGGTGAACACATCACGGTATGTACGACTGAAGTCCACAAGCTCTCAGTCCACAAGTCCCGTGGGTGGCCATTTGGACTCAGGCTCTCCCTCACTCGCCTTTGCAACTTGATCTGACCTCCATCTTCTACTGTTATGTAATAATAATCATGTCTCTCTGTCAGGGTAAGCTTCCGTCCTCACATGACATCTCCGCCTTGCAGATTTAAAGCCTAACTTGCGATGTCCTCACTGCAGTTTGTCGCCATTCAAACCTTCCTACTCCCCACTACAACTGGCGTATTGCCCTGTGTCTGGTGCAGTGGCTTTATCTCCAGAGTCCTACTGGTTTCTTGGCATCACCTCCCCTTGCTAGCACAGATCCAGGCAGCAGAGCCACCACCAAACTGCTTCCAATGCATGGTAAATAATTGCATGGTACTTGCCACAGATGGTCTCAAAAGTCTTTTCTGATCTAAATTTTGGAGCAAACCTAGATTACATGCATATGCAATTAGGTGAATGAGGCAGTGAATGTATTTACAGTTCTTTGAAAAACCTTTATCTTGGTTTTTAATCCAGTCATACCAGAAATTGATGATATTTTCTGTTAAACTAACAGCAATTTTGTATCTCCCAAGTGTCTTATGTTGTGAATGCAAAATAGGTAAATGGTAATTCATGTAATTTGTAGTTGATAGAGGGTTTTGAAATGTATCTTTGTTTATTTTTTTGTGACCTGCTTTGCTCTAACATCTAGCACGTAGAAAACCAGCATCCGTGTAATGTCAGCAGGCAGTGGTCACAAGTCACTTGCTGTGTGCTGTCAGTTCAAGGATTCAAGAGTCTCTTGAGTCGAGCGTCGGAAGGCAACCTGAACTCTCACTGCCACAGGCGGGTCCAACACTCCTCAAACACCCTGATCTCTCGCTCCGCTTTCAGACTTACATGACATCCCGTCACTAAAGTGAAAGAGATGTCAAGAAGAAAAGATTCAGTCACATCTCTTGTGAAGACACAGGCTCGATCACACAACTCAATTCCACTTTGACCTGTTAATTTATAATTCAATGCATGTTCTCAATGTTTAGCAAACCCTACTACATCATCTAACTGATCACATTTTATATAATAAACTTTAGGTCTTCCCGTTTGGAGCAGTTAACAGCAGACCCACTGAGTAATTTAACATTGATTACATTCATTTACTCAAACTTATAAATAGCCCAAATAACCATCTGCTCAGCAGGAGCTAAAGCATGGATACAATATTTAAAAACATTGCTCCATGGGGAGCATGTAATGAGTCAGCAGGTAGTTATTATGTGCTTTTTCTAATGGACAATTCTGCACTGGTATTACCCCACAGGCAGTGTTTTTAATGCACGAATAAAAGAGAAACAGCAGTGTACTGAAGCATGTTACAGCTGCAAACACAATTCAGGTAAACTCATCATCCATTATAAGAGTAACATGGATTGAATTGGTTACTTTAGGCAATAATGTCCATATTTAAAGATCTTATATTTAATGATAAATGTCCATTAGAATGTATTGAATTACATATCTGTAATACATTGCAGAATACCGCAATTACTGTAGGTTTGAATTATATACTGTCAGTTCTATATATTTATCAAACAGTGCATCTAATATCTTATATAAAAAAATCAGGTCATTACGCAGAGTTACCAGCTGATGTATGCACATCTGTCCAATCAAATGCAATACCATTCTGAAGCTCATGTCTCTGTCCTGTAAGACCAACATTCACTCTCCTTTTCACTCTGTTTTGGTCTCAATCAACTCCTCATGAATATATCTGACTCTTTAGCCGCTAGGTGTTCCACTTTCTTCACCAGCTAAATCGCATTGCCTCAGAGGGGAAGGAACATATCACCCAGTGCAACAGTGTGGACAACAACAGAGGTCTACGGCACAGAAAAATAAGATACACACACAATACTTGTAAATACAATCGGTTTCATTGTTAGTTTGTCTCTACACATGAGATTTGGCTACTGTAGCTTGTTTAGAAAGAACTCCAAAGACGAATAACGGCAATAATTGTAACCCCCAGGAGAGAAGTTCCTTGTTTAGACGCCACTGCGCATGTGTGGGAACGTGGTTCCCATTACAGAGCTTTGCTAGCTTGTTGCTAGCTTGTTTGCTAGCTTGTATCACAACCTCTTGACTTTGTACTGAATCTCTTTGAGAAATTTGTAACACAAAGTCAAGAGGTTGCGTTGTGTAGCACAACAAGCTAGCGAGGCTCTGCAAATGGAACGGAAACAGATTAACATACTTTGTCCGCCTCATTTACAAAGATGAAGGTTATTCGACTCTATCTGGTCATTTTGGAGGCTCTCTCTTCATATTCTCTGATACACTGTTAAGAAAAACTGAATAAGTTTCCTGAGGATTTCTTGTGAGGCTCTTACATTGGATTGCAACAGATGCACAGGAGGATCTAATACACTTGTAATTGGTGTTTTGTTTTTTTTACTATTTGTGCAACTTCTGCCTCACACAACATCATTTTGAAGTCAACAGACTCTTACCCAGTGAGAAAATGCTGTTGTTACTGTTAGGATCATATTTTCCTTCCTCTGTATTAGAAGTAATCTCTGTCAAACGGTGGATGGCAACAAAAACCTTTTTTTTCCCAGCAGATGTTTTTTAGGAACATTGTGTTAACCGGTTTATTCGTGGCAACACGGAGAGTCAACTGCAGGGTATCAAGGGTTCAAGCTAAGCCTGAATAGGACCATAACCAGAGCTCAGCCACTATTCATGCATGTAAACACAAACACTGGCTGTTGTGGGGTATAAATCTGTGACCTTAGAGTTAAAGGGCAAAAACTGTTAAAGGAAAACTGGGTGTAGGGAATTCAGTTAGTGATGGGTTTTTCTGAGGTCAGGTGAGAGGTTTTAAGTTGTTCTAATGACCACTATACATCAATAATACATTAAAATTCGATTATTATCAGAGCTGAAACCAAAAAAAGCATGTGATCAGTTATACAAGTGTCCACAGATTGTTACTGAGGACTGGGGACATAAAACAGCATTGAAAAAAAAAACTAAATACATTCATTGCCTTTACTGCATCCTTTAACTCCTCCTCTGAGATGGAAACTTGAATGATATTAAAGAGCATATAGGTGCTAAATGTGACTTTTATTTTGAAATAAAGCTCTTCAAAATTGTCCTCAAAGATTTGTTTCCCTCTTATAGCTCTACGTTTTCTTCTTGCAGCGCTCAACAGTGTTCTTGAACAGCATGTTAAAATCTTAATTACAGTTTAATGCGTTACTTATAACTAACAGTGTCCAACACCAGCGGTCACAGCTCTGTCATCATGACAAACTCTGATGTTGTAATGAGACAAAATGAGAGCTGATTAAATGCTTCACAGTGATTACAGCTCTGTACAGCTGTGAGGCAATAACAGGAAACCACGTTATTCAACTGAACGATTAGATTACTGGACATTTTATCACATTACAGTATAATTTTAACCAGTTCAAGAAATATTTGACTGATGCTCATTCCTGCAACATAATATTATAAAAACATAATAAAACTTAGTAGTATGAAATGGTTGCTGTAACTCGAGCATTATCCCATAAAGAGTGCAGCTGCATGCAAAATGTATACAATTTATGCTTCCCATTAATCATTAATCAGTATCAACATTAATGTTCTCATTTAGTCTTAAGTGACATTTTAACACCAAACCTCTATAATTTGCTACATTTTCTTTCCAAAATATTTCCAGGTCCAGATTGTTCAACATCAATATCCCTTTGACCTTCAGTCATCAGTAAACAGCACATAAACTCATGAAAACATGATGATTGATGGCGGTGGCTCCTGTTTGTGTCAGCCTACGCTTTAGTTTTTAAGGAAAATTGACTAAGAACACATTTTTATTCACAGCAGAGGCCTGTGCAGGGGCCACATGGGCATAGACTGAACTATGTTATCTCAGTCAGGTGCTAGAGCTCCAGCCTTGGTTAAAAAAAAAAAAAAAAAGTGTCCTCTTTCAGAGAACATGTTTCTGTGTAAAACTTCTATATTGTTAAGAAACTTTTACCTGAGTTTTATTTGAATTACAAGTAAAATATTCTCACTAGTTGCAGTCAGTGACAAATGGTTGAAATACACTCATATACCCAAAAATGCAAAGTCATTGAGTTTAAATTCATCAATAAATCAGAAAAATAATAAAGTAGATGGGTTCCACAATCAATATTTGGCAGAATAAACCCAATTCCATTACGGCTATGATAGTAATGATTTTCTTGGTTCGTTCGGTTGGATGAATGCCTTATTAGTTTGAATCAGGTGTTCTACTGGTGGAAAAGCTGCAGAGCACACTGTAAAATCTGATATTGGTAGATATTCAGGCTGTTTCTTTCAATTTTTTAAAGTTATTTGAAGACTCACTGATCCTAGAGCACTTCACATGCACTTAATAAATCTAATTTATGACAGCGTGCACCTTTAGAATGACATTTTTAGGGAGACTCTGTAACATCTGTCCAGGGACTACAGATGAAAAATTTACAGCAATGTTTATTAATGTGCACCGTCCCTGTTAAATAAACAAACAAATAAAAAATAAATAAATAAAAACATGGAATAACATAAAGGAAATGGTGTACAATGAGTCATATTATTAAATAACACTGATGTTAAGATTTTAAATATTAAAGCCAGCAAACTAATACCTTGGAGCTAAAGTCTAACTCTTCCTTCCTTCCTATCAGACAGCGTTTCATCATCCAGCCCACACTGTGCGTGATAAAGAAACACTTACTCCCGTTTGCATTCTAATCATGTTTTATTCCTCGTCAGCTCAACGACTGATTGGAGTTGTAATGATGGTAAAAGTGTATTCTTTGTCTGCAGGATGTGGTGACAGAACATTTTGCTGGCAGTACATCCTCTGATTTGCATTCTAATTAGTACTCTGACAAAACGGCAATAGTCTTAAAACTGTTGTTGCCAGTTCCGCCTGCACACTCAGCTCCCTCTTAATGGCAAAACACATTCTGGAAAGCAAACTCTCAGAGTCTGGAATTCGTGAAAAGCTTTTTTTGTTTTTTGTTTTTTTGCCCCCCGTATGATTTTAAGTTTATCTTTTACGCAAGAAGACGGCATTTCAGCAAACATAAACCAGTTCAATTATATTGGATATTGTTTTTAATGAATGCAGCTCACATTTAACACGCATTGACCTTGGAACTTTGAATGTCCAATTTCTGGGCAATTCTGCAGGAAAAAGCAGATTGGTTTTTTTTGACAGAACTGAACTGAACTGAATGCATCCTGTAAGGCATCAAACAATCAGAAATTATCTATATTTTCTTTATTTTTCTTCTGGGGCTCTACTGGAATACCTTATTCATCTTATCATCCTTTATGCAGCCCCTCAGTTCAGCCTCTGTCTGAAATAGGCTGTAATCCCTCTCAATCATCACTTATGACCCATTAGAAGTGTGTGGTGGTGTATGTATCTATAGAGATCCTGCCCTCTGCCTGTATTGTCTTATTCTCTTATTATTTTGCTCTGTTCGGATGCTTCTGGGCTGAAGCCTTTGGGCAGCAGGTGTATAGTCCCCAGCCTATAACTGCACGCAGGGTGTGAGTGTATAAAAACGTAGTGACCAGGTGCCAGATCACAAGCATGTATCCAAGAGGAAGCTAAAAAAATGGGGCACACGGCGTTGATGTTTATCAAAAAGTTGTTTGATAAATTGGTCGTACTGTCTCTGTGCCGGATTTTGTTGCACTTGCCGCAGCGAGCAGTCATAGTCGACTCAAGTAAAATCTGTTTTGTTCAGTCCGCTGTGGACTCTGCTCTGCAGCAGACTGCTGTCCACTCTGTGTGTGTGTGTGTGTGTGTGTGTGTGTGTGTGTGTGTGTGTGTGTGTGTGTGTGTGTGTAGCTCAGCCCCACCCTGGTGCACACAGGCACAGAGCATGGATGTATTATAAGAGCTGGATACTGGACTAAAAATTGTGCCCATTCAGTCCAATAAGAATTGCTCGGCTGGTGCATACGACAAAAAAAGTTTGTAGCTTCCGTGTTGTGTGGCCCACTGAATATGCGCAGTTGTGTTTCCCCCGCTGGCCCCGCCCACGAGTTCCCACTCGGCCCATAGACTTTACATTGTTATGACATAACAGATTTTTAAATCACTTTTCTTGGCTCAATGAAAGTTTTACAAATATAAAACCTCCAAAACTTCATTAAAGAAAAAGTCATAATTGACCTTGTTTGCAGTTCCGAGTGTCCTGTCAACTGTTTTACAGACGTCTCTTTTAGAATGGTAGTCTGTGGGGAAAATGCTTTTTGGGCCACAGGGGGATTTTTTGCTGCAATACCTCATGTGACCACTGGGAAAAATTGGCTGCAAGACTAAACAGTGGTGCCCTATCCAGCTCTTATAATACATCCATGGCACAGAGAGCAGAGGAGAGAGAAGTTGAGCCGGGGAGGAGGAGCCAACTTTGAATGTTCTGTTTACAAACAGTAACCGACAAATCCTGCATAGTATACCTTTAAGGCCCCCCTCCCAATGAGCCCATTCTGTTCTGATTGGACACCAGATTTCCGTAGGCTATGTAAACAAAAACAGTAGTAGTAGGATTTTACTTCCTTTTCCTCCAGAAACTTCTCAAATATATCTGTACACATTCAAGCCCAAATCTGATCCGAAATATGCAAGTGGGCAGCGTGAACAACCTGTGGAAACAACCTTAGCAACAAAGACTACTGGACTGACAGCTGTTAGCAAATGAAGCTCTCAGCACAGGCTGAAGCACTGACTTTTGAGTTGAAGGTGGCATTTTATATACGTTTGCCTCAAGTTTTGAAACTTTGACCAACTTTAACAAAGACATTTGACATCATAATGGTCTAAAAACAACAGAAAATCACAATAAGAATGTTAAGCAACACACAGAGCTCATATCTGTCTGCACATTGCAGCCTGTTTAAAAAAACAAAACAAAACAACAAAAAGCAACACCTCAGTGCCTGAAACAATAATTACATGCAGATTACACACAATTAATCATTATGTTAATTGCTGATTCGTCTGCTGTTTCATAATGACTGAGCATAATTAATGAATACCAAGAGAAAAAGGCATTGCCCATTTTTTAATTTTGGGTATTTACTGGTCACCACATCATGCTACCACAGAAAAGTATTAGTTTCTGATTCGGTGACAGTTACATTTGCATTGGAGTTGCATTACAGGACACTGTGTGAAAGGTATATTAAATGGCAGGTAACCATAGCAACAAAACTTCTGCCTGATGTTGCATTACCAGATAATAACTCTCACTCAGACTAAGTTAAAGGATAGGTTCAGGTTTATTCAAGTCGGGATCCCACCAGGCGCGTATACGCTGCGTTTCGGCTCTGACACGGTTTTGCGCCGTCCTCTGCACGCCATCCTATCCCTACGGGAGCATTTCAGAAAGCATTTCATCCATCGTTTAAATTCAGTTGCACTCCTACTATAGTAATCACGGCAGCCTAGTCAAAGCTGAAAAAGCATCTTTAGGCTACTGTAATTACTGTGGTAGCAGGGCAACTAATGTGCCCAATTTTGTTAACTTGCTCAGATTTTGTTGTATTTGGTCATTTTCCTCGATTTTTGTGCTTCTACTATGGTTAAATAGGCTACATAGTTAAATGGTTTCTTTATTTTTCTGTTTTAATTGTGTTTATTGTTTATATACGATTGGGAGTCTGCATGGGGTGTTTTAAAACACACACTGCATTAATGCTCCAGCTATTAAATCTGCAGAGAAAAAAAAAATCACCTCATCGTTTACAGACTTACACACCACTACCAGAGTGTTTATTTCTCCATCACAGATCCAACTTCAGTCCATGGACTGAACAAAAAGAGGTAATTTCGTACTGATCAGACTGCAGCTTTGGAATATATCAACTCTATTTATCTAAATGAGTCTCCTGAAGCATCATATTAGTGTCAGTCAAACTATGGGATGCATTTTTTTAAACCCCTCATCATAATTTAATGGTCAGTATGCAAAGTAGGAATTTTTACAGCAACCAAGACCCATTTCCAAAAGCATATTGGCTCATCAGTATTGTATTAAGACGGACTTGAAAAAACATTGCAGTATTTACATTAAATTGGTCAAAAAAAGACCTGAATTTAGTTTCTCTTCCAAAATATCAGAGTCTGTGTTCAAACCATTTTATATTCTGTAATTCTCCTTCGCAGGCTGAGGGCCTCCAGCGTTATTTTACTCCAATGCATCTTAAATTTGGCTTCTTCCTTCAGAAAGAGTCAACAAGCCATAAATCTCAGCAGCTGATGAGGCCAGCCTGGAAACACGGAGCCGCTTTTAAGTCAATCTCACTCGATGCAACCTCATACCAGCCTTCTCTAGACTGTCCCCTTCCTCTCCAGCAGACACCACTTAAGCAACCGCTGCACTTCAGGTTTCACATTTCATTGCAGAATAAATCATCCAATCATCCCCAGGATGGATTAGAAGTCAACTCAGGACATAGAAAGCTTTCTATATTTTTATCACAGTCTGTAAAAGTGGTCCAATTTGTACAAAATGGCCTCATGAAACTTTAAGTATGGTGTAAATCGTCTAATGTTTCTTAACTTTTTTTTGGCAAGTTCAAAAGTTAACTTCATGAAGGACTGATGGTCTGCTTCCTGTAAGTTCTATTGGGATTTCTTAACAATGGCAAACAAATCTTTTCATTCAGGTTTGGAGAGTTAATGGAAGAGCTGCTGGCAGAATAACAATAAGGTCAGTGCAGCTTTTGACACAAGCTACAATATGTGATTAGGGACAACTCCACATAATTCGTATTGAATTGCCTGCTTGTTTCTCTGCACAATCATTGTCACATTTTTTTTTTTCACACTTATAGACCCACAAATCCCCTGCTGTTCAGGGCTGCCATTTCTTCCCCATTAGGTCGACAGAAATGAGTCGACGTATTGACGAATCATTCATCATAATCCCTAATGTGTTTTAAAGATTGAAAGAAGCTCAGACCTTTGTCTCGGCAACGCTCACCGTGTAAACCCTTTTTCCAGCCATGATTTGCATGAATATATTGTCCTTATTTGCAGATTTCCTTGTTGTGTGCTCTTTATTGAACGTAGGTGAAGCGATAACAGAGAAGAAATGAGTCCTTTTGGGCTTGTTAAAGTAAACCACCATCTTTATTTCAAAAAACTAAAGGAGAAATGCCAAAACAGGTATTGTCAAGTTTTTATTTACACAATCTTTGAATGTACTTTCACAGAGACAGTAGAGCAGCTTGTTACAACAGCAGCTGGTAGATGTGACTACAGGTACATGACTTTATACTCTTTTTGCTATGTTTGAACAAATTGGTGGCTCTGTAGCAGACAGCCTACCTGCAAATATTTACATTTGGTGACATTTGCATTTAAGGACCAGTGTGTAAGATTTAGGGGGCTCAATTGGCAGAAATGCAATACAATATTAATAATTTTTGTTACCTCAGAATGAACATTTTATATCTACATAGGGAGGGGTCCTCTTCCACAGAGCCCACCATGTTGCACCACCATGTTTCTACAGTAGCCCAGAACAGACAAACCAAACACTGGCTCTAGCGAGGGTATTTTGTATTTTTCGCAAGTTTTGCAGCCACTGTAGGCTCTTCTACATGCTTGGAAGGGGAGGGGGTTGGGAGGGGTATTCAGTTTGTTGCAGTCGGCAACCTCACTGCCAGATGCCACTAGATTCCTACACACTGGTCCTTTAAGAGTTGAGAAAAATGACCAAATTATGCTACGATTTCCCTCAGCTACTGTGGGCAGCAGGCTGTGGTCAGGTAACAGAAGTAATGCAGAAGTTAACAATAAGATAAAGAATTCAATAAATTAATTAATATCTCTGTAAAACACAGTGGAGATTTGAAATTTAAATTTGATCCTATAAAACTCCATACTTTACAAAAAGATGACTGCATCAATATTTCTGGTGTTATATTTTCACCATATTCTCTATATATCTATTCTAAAAGTTACACTGAAAAATGTTGAGCTTGTGGGACATGTTGAAAGTGATCCACAGACCTGACATATCACTCTATACAGTTGTCATGCTGACGAGTTAGCAAACAGTTACCTACATAAAGTCTGTTCCCTCCTCAGATACTGTTTCCCTCCAGTTAGAATCGTGTTTCCTGTAGCACAAACTCTGTGGTTGGTGTCAGGTCTTGGGTTATGGTTATAATTAGGTGTAAGATAATATAAAATAAGAAGAAAAAAGCCAACAGCAACAACAAAAAACACAATAAGACCAATGAAATCAATAAAACCACTACAACTTATAAAAACTTTTCACATTCCTGAAACAACTATTTCACTCACTTTTAATGTGAACAGCCATGTACAACACTATAAATGCCTTACAGGAGAGACTGTCTAAAAACATGCTCTGTTATCTCCCCATATTTATCCGTTGGAGTCATGAGCCTTGTTGATGAAGTCGGCTGCAGACGGGGAAGAAACTGTTCTTGTGGCGTGAGCTTTTGGTCTTGATAGATCTCAGCCTCTTGCCAGAGGGGAGCGATAGCATGTCTTCTCCGTCTTTAAGACAGCCAGCTTCTCACTCAGCCTTTGAGTGTAGCTGTTTGAAACAACTGTAAACACTTTTGATTTCCAATGTGATCAGACAACCAATCAGTTCTGATCGACCACAAACCCCAACCCTTACACATCCATCAGACACAGAGCAACATTGACATTCATTTAGAGTTGCACTTATGTTCATCTGTTGCATGAAAGTTCAATATTTGCTCTCCTTTTAGCTGTGACTTGGTCTTCACAAACACCTGAGAAAAACTCTATAGATCATCCACTTTCCTCACCAGCTAGTTGCTAAATTTGTCTGTCTGCTGTTTAGTGTTAGGCAAGTAAAACAGCTGCCTGCTGCTGCTGGAAACAAGTTAGCAGAGCTTTGCACTATTCCTCATTTAGCTGCAACCCTTTGAAGGCACCTTATAGACCTTCAGGTGTCCTTTGGCCCCACATGGAGAGCCACTGCTCCAACCTTAGTGCTGTGGAAATAGATTGGTCGCACTGCGTCATTTGGTTTCACTTCTCCTTCACAAAAAAAAAAAAAAGAGAAACACTATCCCCAGACACAGCAGGGGAGTGATGCGACACCATTCAGAGGGAATAGTTAAAAGCTCTGCAAGGAAACAGAGGCATTCTGGGGGGTTTGAAGCCCCAGCGCTGCAGAATTGGGCAGAAAGTTGATGGTGTCTTTTGCTCGCCGTGTATATCTGCAATGCGTCTACATCAGTAGAATATGGTTGTTTGTGTTTGTATGTGTGCTCCTCCGACCTCCTCTGTTTCCTTCTCTTAGTTTATGTGATGTAATGTGATTTACAGACATGAATATAACACAGTTTTACAATTGTAATCCCTCAATCTAGTGCCAGTGACATAGAGTGTACTTGTAAGGACTGAGCATGCTGTCTGTGTATAAGTACAGTGCATGTGCATGTGTGATCTGTATTATAATGTTCACTATGTTCACTATAAGCAGAGATGGGGATTCAAAAGATTTCTGCGTGGGAGTTTGAAGCTCTCTAGGGTGTTTGGGTTGTGCGGGGAACAAAGGTGGCGCATGGTGTTCGTGTCTCCCATGATCCCCGGCATCAGATCTTCTGGAAATTGGGGCAATGAAGCAGGTTTCTGATGAAGAGGCAGGAATGGGGCTGTATATAGTCTTACATGCCTGAGGGTGAGGGGCGGCGTGGTGGAGGAAGCAGGAGAGAGGGAGTCTGTTAGATGTATTCAAAGGGAAGTAAAGCAAGTAGGGTTTGGGGATTTTTAATGTAAGATGGTGGTATTTAAAGTAATTGAAAAAAGCAACATTAAAGATAATCATTTACATTCAAAAGTTGAGCTTTAGAAAAAATATTTATATAATGCAACATGATTCATCTTCATATTGTGTGTTAACTTATGCGTAATAAGTGACTCAGAGACGTCCCGTGCTCACAGGTTCCCTCGCCGTCGATGCCCAACCATGTGTCGAGTCACGCTGTCTCTGAGTAACGAACTGGACTGCCAACTACCTCAGTCGTTCAGCTGTAAATGGATTAGGACCTCAATATTACAGCTAGAGACAGGCCTTGTTAAAAACACTTGTGGTGCGGCGGTTTTCATTCTGCAATGATCTTAGTGAAAAAAAACTGTCTTATAAAGCAGATTTGTTTCCAAACGTAGGCTGTCTCACACTAAACTGTCATATCTTCATCCCCAGTCTCTGCCTCAAAGCACTCTGAGCTGGAGCTGGAAAAAGAGTCATGCAAGAGTTTTTTCAAGTCGGGTCTGCTAGATAATAATATGCCACTATCAGACAAAAAACTGAATAAATGAGATAAAAAACAATAATAATTGTCTTCATTTGTAACTGTTTAAGCTAATTTTGTTGAAATGGCCTGAAGTTATGGCTAATTGTTGTGGATTTGTTTTCAAATCGAGGTCACTTTGACATGATTAAGTCTTTAGTTTTAATTTATAAACTATTATACGAAAATCAGACTGATGATGAAATATTCATTTCCACACAAAACAGCCCAGAATTAACCTTCTAACCTCTAACCATGACCAAACAATAAGCAGTTTTATGGTCAGTTTATTTTCTAAGAATTAATATATATGCTAATACACACTAATATGGAGGATATGAATTATGTTTCCTTATGAACCTGTGCAGCAAAACACGTCCACCGCAACAAGTTGAACACATTTTAGGCTCCGTCTTCTTCAGGAGCCACATGTCCGTTATAGTTCAGAGTTGGTTTCATGACATTTGTATTTGAATAGACATTTGCATCTAAATTAGAACTACTGTATATATTTATGTATTTGTATATATTCACAAGCAAATTTCACATTTCAGAGCCACGACCATGATCTTGCCCTAGCCTTAACCACGTGGGTTATTATTGTAACCATGACAACGAAAGTGCTGTAACCTTAACAAAGTAGTAATTTCAAACTGAACTATGAGTACTTTTCCTACATTTCTCTGAGTGGTTTTCCCAACCTAACCTTAACCATAGTGGGGTCACATTATAAAACAGGTTTCTTCTATGTGTCGTTCAGTGCTGCATGGACCAATGACATATTTTGTTATTTAATTTGAAGGACTTGTTGCAAACTCCTCCGGTCCAAATGGAGTCCCGAAACAATGATCAATATCCACTGCGGTATTGTGTAACTCATATGTATTGCTCTGTCCTGAGTGAGTTTATAAGGCATACAGGTTTATAAAAATGGATGTAGTTGAAAATCTGCACGCTCACTGCTCCTTGCAGACATGGTCCAAACAGCCCTGATGAAGTATTGATTTTTTGGCCGGGTCTGGGTAATGAAGATAACTTTAAGCACTGACAGAATGTAAACGATCCTTTGGACACTGCATGACTGCTTCTCCTGCTGTCTCACAGCTTGTCTCCTTCTAAATTTTAATGGTTCCTGGTAAATATAAATGTGAATGTAAACAAGGCAAATTGCCCAAAGTGAGATTAGGGAGCAGTGAGCTGAACCAAATCAATTTTGACCACACAATGCTTTGAAAACACGAAAAACAAGTGTGGATAGGGTGTTTTGTAAAAAGTATTTGTTATGCTATGTAGCTTCTCACACTGTGTCTAGTTTATCTACTGTCTTCATTTCTATATCTTTTACTTTGGGTTTGTCCTCTGTTACAAACATTCACAGAGAAACTTTAACTGTGATCAAAGGGCTTCACGTCTGGTAAATTCAACAGCTGATTAAATCTGTAATTTTTTCTTTCAATCTAGTTGCTAAAGCTGGATTGCAAACTCTGTTGTCACACAGCCAAAATTAGCTACTCCCAGTGGTTTAAGTCACAAAAAAACGGTAAAGACAATATAGCAGAAGCTAGTGGAGTTCATAAATATTGACCCTACCATCCTACCAACATATTTAGCATACGAGGACTACCGACGGGTTCCTGGAGACCCCAAGAATAAACTACTGTAAGAAACAACCATCATAGCAAAATGTTAACTTGTTTCTTCTTAAAACATTATTAGTTATGTAATCAATGTCATCTGAAAGAAAACAGATCATTATTATTTTAGGAAAGTTACAGTTAATTTGCATGTTATGTAAAACAAAAATTTAGGGTTAAGGACAGAGCACATGAGGAAATCTGTGCTGCATCTGCATCTGTCTCCTTCAAAATGACTGACAGAGTGCCGATAACCCCCCTGATACTTTAAATTAGGACTCATGGCAAACATAAACTCAATAGATAGTTCCATCTATTGAGTGCTTTCGACTGGGGTCCCTCAGGACGTCAATACATTGTTCTTTTTAAAAAGCACCAATTAAAACAGAAAACAATGATATGAAGTCAGTAGGAACAAACTGATCGACATAGTCATGAAAGATTTGAATGATAGAATAAAGCACCTGTGATATATAACAAAAAGTAAACCTCTGGGGTCTGCGGATACCTCAGTCAGCAGGTTCAGGGTTAAACTTAAGAGGATGGAAACTTTCTGGCATTTTTAGCACCACATGTTGTAGAAATATCAAAAACTGGTTTGTTAATACTTCTATCCCTCTTGCGGCAAGAGGAAAATATCCTAGCTGTCAGAAATGTCCTATTCCTTCTACTTTTTATCTCAGGTTGGAAGCTGATGTGATCTGTTTCTTTCCCGCTTGGCTCCTCTTATATAATATGTAATGAATAGTGCTGTTGATGTGTTAAGGTGGGCGTATGGATGTCTGAGTTTCTGTGGGTGGTGTTCCTTTGGTGGCTATCCCTGCTCATGCTGACTACTCAGGTCTTATCGTTAATGTTTATTTCAAACAATCACCAAAGGACCAGTGGTTGCTATTAGAGGAGTTTATATTATTAAAGAACAATCTCAAAGATCTATGCTTCGTTCCCTTTGGTGGCACTTACGACCAGCAAAGCAGAGACTGGAAAAAACAGTACACCGCTTCACACACAACTGAGTGGAGGAGCGAGTCTGTTGCAGCTCTGCATACCCTCTCTGGTGGACCAACCACTGTTGGGTGATGGAAATGCATCACTAAATGTGCACCGCTTGTGATTTTTCCTGGTAAGGTCGCCATTGACACCCAGTTCATAATATTCATAATATGCAAATGCAATGACTTTAATTAGGGGGCCAAAGGCTCAATCACCATTGTGTTTCCTCATTTATTTACATGAAAATCTTCAAGACTATTACTTTAATGTTGATTGAAAAATTATACAGATTTAAGTTATTATTTCTGTAGGTCGATTTTCAATTAATTTTACGATTGTCCAGATTTTAGTGGTAATTTTTCTGTGTCCATTTTTCTGGCTCTAGCACAGGATTATGGTGTTGCCATTCTTAATCAACCAAGGGAAACAGTCATCAATGAGCACAGCATCAAACCTATTTAAATCAATAAAAATCGGATATGTGGACAGCAATTCAGTGGTCTGGAACCAGACCAGTGTTGCAAGACACATATCTCTGCAATTGAATTGGAAGCAGTATGTTTCCATCCAGTGTTTCTCAGATATAATCATAAGTACTGAGACGTGGCTTCTGGATATGGATATAGATATGATCATTATGTATTCATCTCAGACATAATCACAGAAACAAAGAATCTGCAGTATCTTAAAAGAGTGTTCTGATCAAAATGTCAGTAGTTCAAATCCTCCCTTCAGAAAGAAACAACATGTAAATTGTACAGTATATCAGTTGGGGAATGATGTGAATTTGAAGAGGGATGAAAACATTTCAGTATTTTTGTTATGTATTATTTTGTTATGTAAGTATTTTCTGTATGTTCCACCTCCTTAGGTTTCACCACAGTGTAGCTGTAAAGGGCTTATAAGTGATTTAGAAGATAACTTTTTTCCTCTGAGATGAGGACACAGAATAAGATATTTGAGAAAAATGTCCCTTGTTTCTGATGCCTCAGGGTACAGCAATGGATACAGGAATAACACATCTGCCACCATATACCCTTTGAAATGTGTAAAGACAGTGTTGTACAAGTGTCTCCTCACTGCTTTTCTGTTCAAAAGACCCAACATGAAAAGACGTCTTTCCACCGTTGCAAGCATTCCTTGTACATACAAATTCGACATTCTTTCATAAGGCTTAGTGTTCAGAACTGACGCAAGGACAACAGAACAGCAAGTACATCTCAGCTTTATCCATAACATCAAAGGAGATTAGAGAGTGCAACAAAGTCTCTGCGTTTCTGTTTTTTGAGAATAATCTGGTGTCAGAAAGATATACAGAGTGTATGAGATGTGTGTATTTGGGTTTTTATATGTGGGTATGTATATATGGAGCTTGTTCAATTGCCAGTGCCTGTACGCATGTGTAAACAACAACAGAGAAAACAAAGAAAACAGCACAATAACACAAAGATGCAATCATTAAGGATAGAAAAACAGACTTAAAAAAAAACTCTGTTGGCGAGCAGATGTACAAGTTCCCTTAAAAAAAGTGTATGTTGTAATTTGTTTGGGATAAAAAACCGTTTGTACCAGCTATTATTCTCTTTGATCTGCTGTATACTGAACACTGGCTCATATACAGAGGAAGATGCAGCAAACTCAGAGTGTAGAGGCTGATTCTGTAAGGACAGCATAAACAATGCTAGAGCAATGCAGACTAGGCGATGAAACACAACATGCGATACCGACAATGTCTCTTAAAAAGTCACACATAAAAACAACCAACATAAGTAAACACCCACCTCACACCAGTGGTAGCCTTATTATAGGCTAGGTAACTACGCCAGGATTTTAGCAGCTTTCTACACACAAATACTGCATTGAGACAAACTGATATTATTCTCTGTTGCCAAATTTTTACAAAAATGACCTGAAATGCCAGAGTTATTGACATTTATCAAAGTCTTATGGTGAAGACCCACTGAAGCGAACAGATCACGCAACATTGCCTCCGCCAGCTATGTTTTTAGCCTGTTAGCATTTCTTAGCAAGCATTAAGTATATATAACTCAATTCTTTCTCTGACAATTTGCACTTCCTTGTGCCACATTTCTTTTATTCTTGTTTTGATGCTAATAAACTTGAGTCTGACTCCACTACTTGAAAGTTTAGTCAAAGAAAAGTGAGAGAAAACTGAAAGTTTACAGTTGAGCTAAGTGTCACCCCTAAATCCTGCTAAAAGTAGCTCTGACGCCTGCTAATCAGCATAATAAGAGGGTGTCATGAATATGCGTGTGAGTGTCTATATGTATGTGTACATGCTCGGATGTGTTTATGTGTGTGTCTGAGACCTGAAGTTCATATAGTGTATCCGGGAGACTGGCAGTCGGTAATTAAAGTGCCCATTTAGCTGCGGTGCTTCCTATATCTGCCTTAAAGGTGTCAGCTGTAGAAAGCAGTCCTCTTTATGTGTGATCGGATACTGTAATTACAGCAGACAGGAAGAGCTGGCAACTAAAATTGGCTGAGATAAAGAGTAGTTTTCCCACATTATGTTTCCTTTTATCAGGATTCACATCTATCAGCCAACAGTTGCAAAGCACTTGAAACTTTTTCTTTAAACTATATATTGATAGGTTTTGTTTGTTTATTTGTTTGTTTGTGACATCTCCACTTTTGAGACTCAAGTCCCAACGAGCTTGAGAAAACTTTGTAACTCCTCCACCGTGGGTCCTGTGACAAATGCCTTCTGGGTGCAACTTTGCAGATGCCACAGATGTATAGCCTGCCCTAGAATCTGTCATTTTAATTTAACTACATCAAAGGATAAATCTAGGACCTCTGAATAATGCATTGCACCATGGGAAGCAGGATACAATTCCTGACAGCTGCATTTTGGGGAACCTGCAGAGAGAGAGAAGAAGAGATTGGGGAGTGGGGGGAAGAGACAAATGATACAGACACCAAAAGAGACAGAGAGCTAAAGAATGACAGAAGAAGCGAGTTGGGGATTCCTCGGCTTAATTGCATTGTATTTGGAATCCCCCGGTTCTTCAGTAAGTGAAGCGTATCTCAAATTAATAATGAGGAAAAACTTTTTTTTTTTCTGCCTGCGTGACTGAAATCGGATTGTTTTCTGCTGACAGAAAATGTTTTTTTTCCTGCAGGTGAGTGGAGGATTGTTGTTTAGCATCTCAACTAATGGTGACAAACGGTTCCAGAGGATTTGCTCAGTTTCTGGGTGAAATGCTGCACATCTATCAAAACACAGCGGGGGATGCATCTATGTGTTGTGCTATTTTTGGTGAGCTTAACTGGCTGAACTGGATAAACACTGTTTATTTTCTTTTATTAAGAATATAGTATTATTAAAAAAAGTGCTTTAGGTTTCCATTTATCTTAGAGCTTTATGATTGCTGCATTTTAGAGAGTTGCAGGATGAAAATTTCATTGTAGCAGCTACAATGACAATAAAATGATCTTATGTCTTATGTCCTGGATGTCAGAGCAGGTAAGTTCCTGGAGTTATTTGGGTTTAGTCAGAAGTTCAGCAGCTCCTAGGTCTGTTGTCAAACTGATTACAACAAGAGCTGTACTCATGTACATAATGTCATAGCTACATATAGGTTTACAATTACAAATAGTTGTAATAAAAAGGTACAACAGCCACTGGCCCTGCTGGCTTACAGAACAACATAAAGGGAAAAACACAGGTGACGTACAACACACGTCAAACACCTGCACTTATTCTTATAAGTAGACTCATCAATCTGCAGTGATGTGGGTGTGTTACTATCATATTTACTATCACCCCCAAGAATAAAAAGTTTTATCACACTACCTTTGTTGGATTGATTTCAATGTACAGTGGCCAAGAGGGCATCTTACTTTAGCTGTATTTTATCTTTTTAGTTTTAAAGTCCAACTGAAATCACATTTAATCATCCCTCTTTGCAGTCAAAAATAATGTTGACATGTTTTTTTAAATGCATTGTTAATAGTTTTGTATAATTCAAATGAAGAAAAGAGGTATTTGGAGAAATATCAGAGGTGTGCTCCTTTTCCTCTCAGTCGGCTGAGGTGGGGTTGGAGGGTGGTGTCGGCATCTGTGTTGATTGACATTAGCTGGCAAGCTCATTTCAGTTGGACTTTAATATTGTAACTGCATGATGTCAATATTGTTTTTCTCAATATTGGAACTGCATGATGTAGCCTATTCTAGCCTCTTAAAAAACTGTAGAAATACACACAATTAAGGACTTGGCGTTACACATGCAAGAACTAAAATGTCTGGCTGTGTTTTCTCTTTAGTGTCGACTGGAAACTTCACTTTGTTTTGTAACTAACTGTGTTCTGTTCAACTTAAAGTGTTTATGACTTTGCTTGTTTTTGCGTATGTATGACCCTTTTTGATATGCTGCGTGTTTTTTTCTCAACTTGGCTTGTGTTTTATTCACTCACAGTGTCCATAAATGCTGCATTTTGTCAAATACATGAAGATGTGCTCTTCTGTTGCTTGTGTTTTGTCTGTTTTGCATGTGATTCTGAAGCTGCAGTGAACTGAGCTCTCTTAATCACCATTCCCATGACTGTTATGTCATTTTATGCTTTGCAACACAGCAAGTGTGTTTTTTTTGTTCAGATGGTTATTAAATCCAAAAATTTCAAATTGATACTTGAACCTTGTCAAGAACAATCATCTTGTCTTTTAATATCTAAACTTTTTTTCAGTGCTTTGTTGCGTGTTTTACATACAGTACAGACCAAAAGTTTGGACACACCTTCTCATTCAAAGAGTTTTCTTTATTTTCATGACTATGAAAATTGTAGATTCAGACTGAAGGCATCAAAACTATGAATTAACACATGTGGAATTATATACTTAACAAAAAAGTGTGAAACAACTGAAAATATGTCTTATATTCTAGTTTCTTCAAAGTAGCCACCTTTTGCTTTGATTACTGCTTCGCACACTCTTGGCATTCTCTTGATGAGCTTCAAGAGGTAGTCACCTGAAATGGTCTTCCAACAGTCTTGAAGGAGTTCCCAGAGATGCTTAGCACTTGTTGGCCCTTTTGCCTTCACTCTGCGGTCCAGCTCACCCCAAACCATCTCGATTGGGTTCAGGTCCGGTGACTGTGGAGGCCAGGTCATCTGGCGCAGCACCCCATCACTCTCCTTCTTGGTCAAATAGCCCTTACACAGCCAGCCTGGAGGTGTGTTTGGGGTCATTGTCCTGTTGAAAAATAAATGATGGTCCAACTAAACGCAAACCGGATGGAATAGCATGCCGCTGCAAGATGCTGTGGTAGCCATGCTGGTTCAGTATGCCTTCAATTTGGAATAAATCCCCAACAGTGTCACCAGCAAAGCACCCCCACACCATCACACCTCCTCCTCCATGCTTCACGGTGGGAACCAGGCATGTAGAGTCCATCCGTTCACCTTTTCTGCGTCGCACAAAGACACGGTGGTTGGAACCAAAGATCTCAAATTTGGACTCATCAGACCAAAGCACAGATTTCCACTGGTTTAATGTCCATTCCTTGTGTTCTTTAGCCCAAACAAGTCTCTTCTGCTTGTTGCCTGTCCTTAGCAGTGGTTTCCTAGCAGCTATTACTACCATGAAGGCCTGATTCACACAGTCTCCTCTTAACAGTTGTTCTAGAGATGTGTCTGCTGTTAGAACTCTGTGTGGCATTGACCTGGTCTCTAATCTGAGCTGCTGTTAACCTGCGATGTCTGAGGCTGGTGACTCGGATGAACTTATCCTCCGCAGCAGAGGTGACTCTTGGTCTTCCTTTCCTGGGGCGGTCCTCATGTGAGCCAGTTTCTTTGTAGCGCTTGATGGTTTTTGCGACTGCACTTGGGGACACTTTCAAAGTTTTCCCAATTTTTCGGACTGACTGACCTTCAGTTCTTAAAGTAATGATGGCCACTCGTTTTTCTTTACTTAGCTGCTTTTTTCTTGCCATAATACAAATTCTAACAGTCTATTCAGTAGGACTATCAGCTGTGTATCCACCTGACTTCTGCACAACACAACTGATGGTCCCAACCCCATTTATAAGGCAAGAAATCCCACTTATTAAACCTGACAGGGCACACCTGTGAAGTGAAAACCATTTCAGGTGACTACCTCTTGAAGCTCATCAAGAGAATGCAGAGTGTGTGCAAAGCAGTAATCAGAGCAGAAGGTGGCTACTTTGAAGAAACTAGAATATAAGGCGTATTTTCAGTTGTTTTACACTTTTTTGTTAAGTACATATTTCCACATGTGTTAATTCATAGTTTTGATGCCTTCAGTGTGAATCTACAATGTCAATAGTCATGAAAAGAAAGGAAACTCATTGAATGAGAAGGTGTGTCCAAACTTTTGGTCTGTACTGTAAGTGAAAAACATCCTTAAAGTTTTAGATGGACAGTTTTGCATCATAATAGATCATTAATAGAACCAATCTTATGTTGGTTGTGAATTTAAGCAAAACGTGGATTTGTCTCTCTTGAGGACTACGTCGTCGTGTCTGGTTGGTAAATAAACTTCTGAGATATTCTTGGTGTTTTATCCTGTTTCAGGGTCACAGAGGATCCAGACGTGATCATCCAAAATTATGCAAGAATGCACACTGAGAAGGGCCTTGATTTATATTTTTTAATTAACAGAGGTGAAGTTCAACCAAGCAGCAATGATGCAGAAGTACCTTGATATGCTGTTCAAGTACTCACTAGATGAGATTCAGTTTTATTAAAATTTGTTTTACAGATTATGTTTCTGGCATTTTGCATAGACAGAGACGAATAACAGGAAACATGAGACAGATATAAGACACCATGGTATGCACCTTAGTCCACTGACCCACCAGGATACCCCCATGACCATGAATTTCACAACTAGTACTTCAATGTTATTCTTCTTGTGTGCACTGAGCCTCAGTATATTTATATTTATCTTCCTATATCTGTTTCTCAGTGTGTGTTGGAGCCTATAGAGAAACCCGAGACTGCTGGAGAACCAAAAATGATTATTTAGCTTGTATTTACTATGACTTCTTCCTGAAAGAAAAGAGTAATAAAACGAGTGTTTGGATTGAAGTCTCCCTGATGACCATCTGTCTGTGTGTCTGTAAACCTACAGAAGCATTACAGCTTGTTTGTCCAATATAAGCAGAGCAAATGTAAATTTTCCCTCTAACCGAAGCTTCACAGAGAGAAACACGAGTGTGTTTGGTGTTCTTCACCATGCTGTTTGGACTGTGAGATGAGCGGTGTGTCCTGAAACCAATGCAGTGCTGGAACAGTTAAGTAGGCTCATCTCTGACAGCCTGATGACATGTTTAAAAGCATGAAGGCTTTGAAAGCACCACTGCTTCAGTATGTAAATAAGTAGTAACATCCATCTTCAAACAGTTTGTCCATGCTTGCTTGGCTGATGTGACAACAGACATAAAAATGAAGAATTAGACCAAACTAATCAAGAACAAAGTGAAAGATGCAGGAAAAACATTATAGCTTACTTAACCTCGTTAAGGTTGAGCATACAAGACAAAACATTTAAGAAAAACAGGAACTGCATACCTTTCCTATAATTGCACATTTCACATTGTAGCCAGTGAGAAAGGTCATTGTCTTCACTGAATATGCACCACAGCTATACATTCTGCAAGATAACCATCTTTGGATCTGATTTCATTAAATTATTCATTAAATAATGTGTTGAATTAACATCTATTGAGAATAGCGAGGCTGGGAAGTCAGAATCACAGTGCTATTTAAACTGCACAATAAAAAGAGGGAGGAAGGTTTTCCCAAAGCAAAATGAACAAATATTGAGAAAATAAGCACATTTTCAAATCTTCTTTCTGTTTAATAGCTTAAAATGTTTGACAATATTGTTTGAAACACCGATCCATCGACTCAGCCCTCGCCGCTCCGTCCCTGAGGTTGATTTCCTGGCTTACTTGGGCTTTGCTGAACAGCTCCACAGGAAGCATGTGACTAATGTGCAGCTTAATCAAGGCAATTGTTTGAAAGGTCATCTAATGAGCGGGAGTGAAGATCATATGTTAGCCTTTATCCCTCTCTGTGGGATGTCATGGTGTGCAGAGAACACCTGCCGCCGCCTGTCAAAACATTAGCTCACGTTAATTATCTAAAGTGAAGCCCTTGTTTTACTGGTTCAACTGTGAACCAGGAGAACAAGGAGTAAAGATCTCAGAAGGAGCATGCTCTTATACTAAAGCAGACTCATTTCAGTTGTGAGGAAAAATAAAAGTAGAGCAATTCTTCTTTTATTAGTACTGTGCACATAATTGCATCACAGGTGTTCTTTGCTAGAAACCCATATTGTCATGAATATGCATTTCAGTCGTTGGATATAACCATAACCAGTCAAAAACTGTGTGTCTAGATAAAGGTTGATCAATTATTTTGCTTTCATCTGCCTCCGGTGAACCGAAGAAAGGTCGGAGTCATTGTTGTGATTTCAATCATAAGAAAAGATATCACATAATTTTGTTCTTTTTTGTTTTCAGCATAGGATCTACTGTATATGTGCCAGTTTTGAGTACTGAGACAGTGCTTTTCACTGTTCCATGTCATTGTTTACCTATGCTCAAAACAAAAAACTCAACTCCCCCACACTGAGTCGATTGTTTGTTCTGAACTATTGCTTTATCTCCCACGCACCTGTCTGTTTACCGCTCTTTTTGCATATTGTTTGAAATGCTAACACTGGTTGAGCCACACTGTAAAAGCACTAACACTGTCTTTACATAACATAGAATAAACATTTTCAGCTACACTGTGAATGCAACATAATGATCAGTTTGCAAACTTTCCTCTTTAGCGAGGAGACCTGTGACTATAAAAAGGTATTTACATGTTCAGTCACATGATATGTCTTATAAGATGTAAGACCTTTATCCAGACAGATTCACTAATCCATCATCCATTAGCTCTAAAACACACCAGTAAGTCCTTCAACTTCAAAGACTTTGGGAATTGAAGCGTACATCCTCTCATGAAATCCATCAAGGGAGAAGATCCGGCTTTCATCTGTCTTTAAGTCAATAGGAGAAAGGCGTTAACCCTGTATTTGTTGGTTTCCATTTGTCTTAAAGGGGAAGTATCATGCACATTTACAGGTCTATGTTTGTATTCTGGGGCTCTATTTAAATATCTTTGATTTACAGTGAAGCACGAACGATCTGCCCTTTACAGAATTAGCACAGTTTATACTTTAGGTAGAGCACCTCAGCATAAATTATTAACCTAACGGAAACTCTAAACCATGCGTACGAACATTTTGGAGGCGGGGGAAATTGGCGACACAGATGGTGAGGTGGTGAATTGAAGCCAGACTGTATAATAATTCCTCTCACACCTTTAATTTCACTTAGTATCAAATATTAATTATAGATCGACTTTAAATTAAACATCAAGCCAGCAGTGTTACTTGTACTCATACTTATAGCGAGCCATAACTATTCTATAAGCACCTTTAAGCCAAATTACTGTGATTTACAATACACACAGAGGAGAGGGTTGGACTGTATGGTACTCGCACTCGTGGTCAGTTGTGGAGCCATTTCCGGCTTTTGTGCTCACTTACACTTTTATTATGGATCCTACACACTGTTTTATAAATGGTACAAGCAGGTACTAAGATGAAACATTACCGCACTGTTCCCCTTACAGTAAGCATATTGAATTAATCCCCAAATTTATTATACATTGTTTGCATCAAGGTCTTATTTTGTACTTGTTTTCTGTGATGAAGACCTCTAATGTGACTTTGTGAGTTTGTGGTTTGCATTATTTGACTCTGAGAGGATGGAGAGGAACCACATAGGTGGCACAGTATGGATCCACTTATATAACTCTTGCATAAACAGTTAATTTGCAAGAAATGTGCTTCTCCTCATTTTATGTTTACCTCACTCGTGAACTACTTCTTAATTTGGTGCAGGACCCTCTGGAAAACCTTCAAGGGTTGCTGGGTCCCTCAGAACCAGTTTGGTTTAAACAGGAGCATACAGTCTAATAAATATTTAGATATTTTATTCTAATCTTCATTTATTTGTTTGTTTATGTACATTGCCTTTCTTTCACTTTAATAAAAACATCCACCAGACACATTATTGGCACTAGCGAGCAGTAACTTGATTACTATTACAACCCTTCCTTGTTTCTGACTCCTAAGTGGACCTGCATTGCAGCAGATTGCATTTTATGTCACCATGAATTATGATCTCAGTTGGCTGCAGTCGCTTTCATCAGCCAAGCTACAGTCCTCTCTCAGTGCTGTGATACACTGCCAGTATTTAAAAGGCAAGGCTTTTCAAAATGAGATATCTCCTGTTGGAACAAGAGACAAAAAAACCCTGCACACAATGTAATGTAATACTACAGGATGCTCACTTGAGGGTAAAAAGTCAAAGATCACCTTAAGGCCAGATGACTGGATTTAATTAGCCACCAGCATAATGAGTTGGCCGGGCCAGGCTGTGTTTACGTCGGGGTTTCTCATCATTCATTTCCCTGAATCAAATTTCCATTAATTAATTTTCAATTATTATTTTCTGAAGGTATTTACTGTATGATTTACAGCCAGAGGACAGACGTCTGTCCCTCAAATGACTCATTTCCCCTCTTAGTCATCAAATACTTTACCAAATTATTTTCTCTCAAGGTTTTTTTCCTCTTTGCCTCTCCATCCCCTCCTTTCCTCCACTTTTCCTCCTCTCTCTGCTCTTTTTCTCTCCGTTCTCTACTTTCCTCCACTCGTTTCTTGTCTTCTCTCCTCATCTTGTGTAATTTCATCTCCTCTCTGCCTTTTCTCTCCCATCCCTCCTCCACTCTTTCCTCCTCCACTCTCTTCAATTCTTTTATCCTCTCCTGTCCTCTCCTCCTCACTGCAGACTCGAGGACTCCTGTGGATACCGAAAGGTCAGTCAATGTGGGACCATTAAATGCGCACACACACGCACCATTCTCCAAAACACCATAACATTACATACAGCGCGGACACACATACATCTACACACATTTTGAAACACACACACACACACACACACACACACAAACTCATCGTCAGTCCAGCAGCAGTTCAGCACTGACACTAACTAGAAATCAGCATGTGAAGGCTGATGTGTTTTTGAAAGGATAAAATCACAATAGGTGTCCTGTGACGGTGCATTAACACACACACACACAAACACACACACACCCACACACACATATACACACATATACATACAGCTTGATCCACAGACTGACATTTAATTCACATCCTACACAGTTTGTGGCACAACACGGAGATAAATTCGAAGTAATTAGTGGGAATTTGAGGAAAATGCTGACATTTAGCAGAGGTGACAGGCTTACAGTATGTTAAGTGTCACCTTAAGTCACATGCAAGTAAAAGCAAGTATCTCCACTTTGAGATGTATTCAGTGGGGTTTCTGTATAAAAACATACAAAGTCTGCAATTCATTTGCTTGTTTTATCATGGAGAGTGGGCATTATGGCTAACATAGTAGCATAATGTTTAGCATAATGTATATTCCCACGTCACTTACACAGACTCATTCTAACAGTTTTTAGAACTCATATATATATATATATATATATATATATATATATATATATATATAAAATATATATATATATATATATATATTTTTTTTTTTTTTATATATATATATATATAAAACTCATCACCTCTGGGAGGATCCAATCATAACGTGGTTCACCTCCTGCCTGTGTACAAACCTCTCGTACACAGGAAGCCAGCTGTCTGTCGCACAGTGAAAAGATGGTTCAAGGCTGATGAGGCTTTGAAGGACTGTTTTGATACAGCTGAGTGGGAAGTACTTTGTGATGCTCATGGGGAGGACATTGACTGTCTCACACACTGTATAAAGGACTGTATCAACTTCTGTGTGGAGTATGTGGTATCCACCTGGACTGTACGGTGTTTTACCAACAACAAACCCTGGATTACTCCTGACATAAAGGCTCAAGGAAAAAAAAGAGGGCCTTTAGGTCAGCAAATAAGGAGGAGCTAAAGAATGTGCAGAGGGAGCTGAAGAGGAGGATCAGGGAGGGCAAAACAGCTACAGGAGGAAGATGGAGGATCAGTTGCAACAGAACAACATCAGTGGAGTCTGGAGGGGTCTTAAAAGGAACCCAACTCCTGGCCTGTGGTGGACCAAAAGTGAAAGCTGCAACTCTCACTGTCTGCACCCCCCGTATACTGCCCCACCTTCCACCTCCTTCCCACTTCCCACCCTGTCCAAATCCACTGTATTTCCTGTCCAATGCCCCACTCTCCCATTCACAACTTCCAGTGCAGCCCACCTGCCCCAACCTCTTCCTCACAACAAACCAGGTGAGGAAAGAAGTCAGGAGGATTATGGCGAGAGAAGCTGTGGGTCCGGGTGGCATCAGCTCAAGGCTTCTCGAGTCCTGTGCAGATCAGCTGTGCAGGATAGTTGAGCATATTTTAACCTGAGCCTGAAGCTGGGGAGAGTGCCACAGCTGTGGAAAACATCCTGCGTTGTACCAGTGCCAAAAATCCTGCACCCCAAAGGACCTCAACAGCTACAGGCTGGTGGCACTGACATCACACCTGATGGAGACCCTGGAGAGGCTGGTCCTTGTCCATCTCTGCTCCTTGGTGAGTCCATCAGTGGACCCCCTACAGTTTACCTATCAACGCTGTCATCTACCTCCTACATATATTCCTCTCTCACCTGGAAAAGTCTGGGAACATTGTGAGAATCATGTTTTTTCATTTCTCCAGTGCCTTCAGTACCATACAGTCCACACTTCTGGACATGTTGGAGCGCACAGGAGTGGACCACCACCTCACAGCACAGATCCTTGACTACCTCACCAACCAACCACAGTATGTAAGGATACGGGACTGTGAGTCCAACATGGTTGTCTGCAGCATGAAGGCCTCACAAGGAACAGTTCTGGCTTTGATAATACAAATGCACCATATAAGAAAGGACAGGGTAGACTCTATCTACTGAGGAGACTCAGGTCTTTTGGAGAGCAGGGGTACTTGACTCTGTGGAAGCATCAGCCATCTTCTATGGAGTGGTCTGCTGAGGCAGCAGCATCTCCACTGCGGAAAGGAAGAGGCTTAATACACTGGTTAAGTAGGCCAACTGTACCCTGGGATGCCTCCTCGACCCAGTGCAGGTGGTGGGAGAAAGGAAGATGATGGCTAAGCTATCATCCCTGACGGAGACCATGTCCCAACCCACGCGGGATACTCTGACAGCACTGGGCAGCTCCTTCAGTGACAGGCTGTTTCACCCACGGTGTGCGAAGGAGTGATACTGTAGGTCCTTCCTTCCTGCTGCTGTCAGACTTTACAATCAACACTGCTCCCAGTAGACCACACACACGCCAAAACTGATAAATTCACTCATGTGCAATATCAATGTATAGTTAACTGTGCAATATCAATATTTCAACCATTGAGTCTGCTTACTTATTTATAATATCTTGCTTTTTTTTACTGATGCTTCTTGCTATTGTGCTATGCTGTGACACTGAAAATTCTCTGCTGTGGGATTAATAAAGGATTATCCTATCTTTACTTGCATCTAACCCCAGAAGCTTCTATAGTAGTTCTTTCATTCATTAAGACACTTACAATTAAACTCAACACTGCCTACAAATGTTTCAAACTAAAAAACCTCCATTCAACATACACAGAGCAAGGTGCAGACCAGTGTGAACTTCGATGTAAAGTCCATCTTCTCTTGTACACCAAATGTTTACAGTTATCTTTCCCTTATAAGGGTCATCAGGTAGGTCTCCAGCTCTTTAGACACCACACTGGAGAAGAGATGTGTGATATGTTTCAGTGTTGATAGACTTACATTAAAATAATACCATGAAAACCAAAGATTATGCCATTTGAGCTGCTAAAAGGTTTTTAATGTAACATATTGGTGCAGGAAGTGTTGGGTTTCATTGAGCAGCAGCAGCAGACACCAAAACAGCAAAGTCGAAACAACTGGACTGTTAGTGGAAATGTGCATTATTTTGAATATATCGAAAGAACAAATAAATATAGAAGAAGAGTTTTCGTTAACAGCATAATCAACAGAAAATTAAGACAGGAGAAGATGAAACAAAGGATGACATTTTAAAAATATGATAAAATATACATATGAAACAGGAATATTATGAATAAAAGCCTGCCTCTAATATAAGCATATTTCAAATAAAGGACTCATTCTCTCTGCAGCTGAGGTAATAAAAATAAATTGAGGTATATTAAATAGTTTTAGATGAAGCGTTAGGCCTAAATAAAATTATAATGCAACATAATGAGTAATAACTGGTTAATTAAGGAAATACCTGGAAATTGAAGTGGAGCATGCCGAACATACCAAAAGGTCTCTCAGCTTCACAGACCGTCTGTTCAACACAAAGCAAAGATTTTCTTCAATTCACCCTTGTCAAGTTTTCTGACAGCTGCTCACTGGAACATGTTGTGCGGCATATGGTAGAGGTTGCATATGTTGTACTGGATGCTGCAAGAGAAAGATTGCTTTATGAGGTTTTTGAGTTATTTATGAACCTCATAACTCAAGTTGTGGTGGTGTCCATGTTTATACAACTAAAGGATCAGAGTCATAAATGTACTCCACTGGGATGAAAGTAAGCTTACATAAAAAAAAGAACAATTAAGAGTGTCTTTATCAAACATCTGCTTTTGTTGGCTCTTAGGAAGCCGTTATTTTGGAGATGATAATGGCCTTAGGGGGAGCGCTTCCTATAGGCAGCCGCGTAGGGCGCCACCCTGAAAGGGGCGCAAAAATTGCACCCAGAAAAAAAAAAAAAGTGCTCATCAGTGAGTGATCATCACATCATCACAGTCAGAACATGCTAGAGCATCGACGAGTATGGTGGAGAAAACAAAAAGAAGAAAAAAGAAGAAGACGACAAACACACCAAGGAGAAAGGTATGCAGATTGTTAACTTTGCATTTTGTCAATTTTAGCAGATAGAACAATCATGCTAGAATCATGTAATCTTACTAGTTAGCTAACATAAGTTAGCCAGTGCTGGGGTCGGGGGTGTGTGACGTTAGCTAACAACGTAAACGTTTCCCATTCAGTCGAAACTGTCATCAGGCTATTTGGAGCAAAACATGTAAAGCACAAGTTCAGCTATATTTAGTAATTTGTGTCATTTTTGTTGTGTCATGAAATTTAAATTTGAGTAAACAACGTTACACTAGTTTTGATAGTGTAGCAAGCTTATAACCAGTGTGTGTGGTAATAAGGTTAGGAGCACCAGGGGAAGCTTGCCCAGGGCACTGAATGTGCTAGATCCGGCTTCTGTTACTGGCTTCTTGAAATGTGCATTGTGCCACAGTAAGGTAATATAAGTCCTGCATGTTTTCTATTTAACTACATGCCGCAGCAGAAATATACTTATTTAGAAATTATTTAATTGTGCATATTTCACCATCGCTGTGTGTACCCCTCTTCTTAACTCTATGCTCGGAGTCAGTCTGCTCGGTTAAATAAGGGTTAAATCTATTATACCCAGTGTGTGTGAGGTGTGGATGCTCTGTTATCTCAGCGGTCTGAGTGGTTTTGTTTTCTTTCCGCCCACTTCCCATTAAACATCCCTCTGCACAGAGTCTGTTGTCTCTGCTGCTCTCTGACGTAAAACTCTCATCCTCCTGAGAATCCAACATCTGTGCTCCAGTCTGGCATGAAGTCCTGTCACATCCTGGACCTCAAACTCATTTAGCATCTTTCTGTTAGAGTTATAGCTAAAAAAAAATCTATTTAAATGTTCTACTTTAAAATGAGCAGGCCCATGCTTCATTAGATAGCTGATATTGTAAATAAAAGTAAACACATTAGATTTTTTTTTATATTTAGCTATAATGACTCTTAACTATGCCTGCACTCAGTGTTTTTAATTTAGTTTTACAATGGCAGGGGTTCATAAAGATGGTTTAACATCCAAATCTTCAGACCCGTGTAATTGTAACAGCTTGTCGAAATGTCATATCCATGTGGAATTAAAGACTATTTGGGAACAATTTAGCAGTGTGAGCTTTGTACAAAAAGATCTATAAAAATGACAAATCACAGACAGATTAAAGGAATGAGATATAATGTTAATTTTCTGAGCTTTAGGGGTTTTTGGTATGTTAATTTTGTTACATTTGGATAGAGCCCTGCTAGCTGTTTCCCTTCTTTGTGCTAAGCAAGCTGTTCACTAGCAGTGCTTTCATAATTACTGGACAGAAATGATGAGTGGTATCAATCTTCTCATCTAACTCTTGGCAAGAAAGCGAGCATATTTCCTCAAAACTTTCCTTTAAGGTGTGACAGACTCTGTTCCCACAACATCTATACCTCATACCGCACTCATAATGGAGCCCTTTCACAGCAGACATTTTGACCTCAAAGCAGGGAAAGCACAGGTGTAAATATTAACACTAACGATGGCTCCGTTCCATTAATTGTCTCAGTTAACCATGCCAGTGAGCGAGCATGCACAAGACCATAGAACTGGAAGTGGCTCATCTAAATGCAACGCAGCCCTCGTTAATGTTATTAATTCCACCTGTGCTTTTCCTGCTTTGACAAGTTAAAAGGTTCATCCACCCGCGTTATCATGGGGCCAGGAATAAGTCAAGTCAAGTCAAATTTATTCATAGAGCGCATTAATAAATAAATAAATCCAAATCTACAAGAATGAGCAAACAAGATGATGTCAAACTGTCTTTAAGAGCCTTTGCCTGAAACTCCATTTGAAATCACAGGTAGCCTAATAATATTTATCAAAAAAATTAGATGACAATGTTGAACACTTTCTGTGATTTAACCACAATATCTCAGTAAATGTGTAATCATAATAATGTGGTCATGGTTTATGAAGGTAAACCATGTTGTAACAGAGGCTTTGTGATATCCCTCTCTGTGAGCTCTATATCCACAAGACTTCACAGCTTTATGCACTGTTTTTTTTTTTCTGTGTATATGATATATGTGAGAGTTTGCTGGAAAAACTATTTTTGAAGACAGCTCTACTGTCACAGTAGCCCAGCAGCCTTGAGGCACCGTAAACCCAGTGGACGCTCTGGTTTCAAACAAACTGCAGCCACACAGCGTGTTCTTCTTCTTCTTCTTCTTCTTCGCTTTTCTGAGCAACATACTGTACGGTCCTGTCGGAGAAGCTGTCTTTGAAGGAAGCAAAGGCACAACAGCCTGCAGGCCTCCGTGCCTCAGTGGACGCCGCATTTTGCTGTAGTCCGTTGCTCCCTGTGTGTGACAGACACTCTGCTGTTGTCAGTAGCAAATAGTGATGATAGGAAAACCCGAGTTTTTGGCAGCTGCTGACAGGCATCCACTCTCAAGGCAAACACCCAGTCATGTTTAATTCAAAGCCCTTCCACAGAAAGTTGGCTCAAAGTCGGAGGGCTCTAACAAGCTTTAAAAACGTATCCAGAAAGCTTTCATGTTAGCGCTCATCATCACAGCCACGTACGCTATTCGCCCGCTAATGAGACTTTAGCCTCCCCAAACCGCTTTCCTGGCCTTTCGCTTTAGTCGTCGGGTGACGTGGTAGACGGTGAGATGCGGAAGATGCCCTTTGGACAAAGTGCTTATAAAAGCAACATTTGGTATTGTCACAGCTGATGTGATCACCCACCGCCTCCTCAGTCACACACACACACACACACACACACACACACACACACACAAACACAGTGTGAGTTTATTTTCCCATGTGTGTTTTGTATTTGTGTATCAGAGACAACAAAAGGCAAAAAGAGAACAAGACTTGGTGTGTTTGTGTGTTTTCTTACATTTCTGTCTGTGTGAGGACACATTTTAGATATTGAGAGTAAGAATGTTTTATTTTTCAAAGGGCTAACAATTGATTCAAAGATTAGGTTCAGGTTTAGGTTAAGATTAGGGTAATTTGGGGGTGAGCATGTAGTTTTAATAGTTAATGTTAGTGAAAGCGTTGCATCATGAGGATCCTCACCAAAAATAAATGTGTGACTACAGGGACGGTGTGAGTGTGGCAGAAAAAGACCAAAAGATATAGAAAGAAAGGGTCTGTTTCATCATATATAAGTATGCATGCTACTTGCTTACCAGTGTTGGGCAGTGCTGCATTATTTAATGTAATGTAATTACTTTTTTCGGTAACGGACAGTGTAAGGGATTACAAATTCTGTAATTACATTACAGTTACTAATCCCAGTAATGCTCCGTTACTTTTGTCTTCCAAACTGTTTCCTGCCTGCTTGTTAAATCACAGACGTCTCATTTTCTATTTCTACATGTGTTAAATACAAAAGATGCAACATGTTGATGTGCAGGATTCTGAATTGTTAAAAGGCAACTTAACAAAACTAAAGTAAAGTAACAAGTAATGCTGATGAACACTGTTGCTTTCATCTTTGTATGCATGTGTGTGTTCCTGTGCTTGTCTGCCTGCTTGTATATTTGTACTTGGATATATGCTTGCCGACATTTTAACCACATCTACAAATTACACTCATATAAAACTAAATTGCACTGGTTATGGAAACTGAGGGAAAAGTAACATCTTCTGGAAACTTTGTTAACGACAAAGCATAAAGAACAAATTGTTCCCAGTGCAGAAAATCTGGGCAGAATTACATTTCCTCCCCAAATGTATTAATTTATGCAGATTAATTTTGTATAAATGTAACTTGTAGGAAAGAGGGCGGAAACCTCCTGGAACACGTTTGTTAATGATTAAACATTTATATTGAACCTTATCTGCAAAATGTTCAATGTGAAAGTTTGTCCCTACAATAAGCGTTCCAGGCTACTAGAGAATAATTAATGTGTTTATGGTTCTGTTTAAATAATTAAATACTATGTTAATTGAAATAATAATACAGAAAAGGTTAACACTGACTTGAAAAGTGACACAAAACAGCCTCTGATGTTGAAAATAATGTGTTTTGTATGTCCGCTCATCCTTCAGCTTCTCCTTATGTTGATGCATCTCTTGCACTGGAGCAAATTGTTCCCAGTGCACAAAATCTGGGCAGAATTACATTTCCTCCCCAAATGTATTAATTTATGCAGATTAATTTTGTATGAATGTAATTTGTAGGAGAGAGAATGTATTCATTGGCTTTATGCTTGTATGTGTTGTTGCAATGTGTTTGTTTATATGTGTGTGTACTTGTATGAAGACTAAAGATTATGAATACACAAGAAATTAAAGATAAGTAAATACAATGTTCTCTCAAATGACAAAGATTATATGTGTTTGTTTGACTGCAACTTCCAGCTTTATTTCAGTCTGCCCTTTATTTCTCTCTTGTTGTAAAGGAGCCATGAATTCACTTTTATTGGCCAATATTGTTGCACAAAATGTCCATAATATATCTGTCAGGAGTTGATTGGATTGTTGGTCAATACTGTACCAACAATTACTGGCTAGCTGCTGAGATTTCCATCCTTTAAAGCTCATCCACTGCTACATTTCATCGATGGGGTGCAGACTGTCATCGATTGGAGGCAGACTTTCTGCAAGCAACTGACATCACAAGATTCAAGAGACCAAAAAACAAATTAATTACAACATTTTAATTATTTCAGTAGCCACCGTGATGACATTTTTAGCTCTTAACCAAACATTTCTGATTATTCCCTGCTCTCATTAGCTAGCTTTACTTGTCAGTATTGTAATAATTTGTTGGTTATGTCAGTTGCAGGTCACACCGAGTCTTTACTCTTTTAAACTCTGCAGTAAAAGTAGCCTAAAATCCAAAAGCTCTACCTTCTTGCTGCAAACAGCACACCACAGTAAATCTGCTCTAATACAGCTGACATTAAGCTCCTTTATGTTAATAGGTTCACACACAGGGTCTTAAGGCGAAACTAAATTAATTACTGACCGACCCAAAGAGGATATTGGCTTCCACCTCTGAGGTTTTATTTCTTCATTATCGAACAATGTTGCTTCATTGCACTGGCTGAAATATTGTGCCGGAAGAGCAGATGTGGGATTTTTCTCAGTCTCTGATGAAACATGATGTCAGAAAGAAGCAATTAGATACTGAATCACAAAAAGCTTTTATTGAAAGTGTTAAATAGTCTCGATAATGTACTTATTCACTTCACCCATTAATTTATTTATGCAGTCATGCATCATCATCACTAGGACATTAACACCGTGAGCTTATTTACCATTTAAAGGAAAATTCCCTGTTTCCATATTTATCTCAACCTAATGTTGAAATCCCAAAGCAGTTAGCTATAATTGCTGCTACAGGCGGATAGTTTCTGTGTTAACTTTCGTTCAGACTCAGGGACAAGCATTTGAAATGATTCATGTAGGAATCCTGTTTATTTGGAAAGCTGCAGTAGGCTCGCACAGCTTGCATGTATTACGCATGTTCTCGTTTCCCTGAATCTCTATAATGGAGCTGCTGAGTGCAAAATTAGACACATAGGGTCACAATGGCCACATTTATGGGAAATACATCAGGCTGAAATTAACCAGAAGAAGAAGAAGGAAAAGCTGGAGCAATTTTCAGTAACTTAAATTCAGTCAGGCTTATTTTGGATCAAGTATTCTTTAGCCATTGGATTGTTTGCATTAACTTCAACATTCAACCAAAGTGGTTTCTTCTTGGTTTTTTGAGATAAGATAAAATATATATTTAGGTAAATATGGTCATGTTTCAGCATTATGTTAGAGATCAGATATATTTATGGATGGCGAGTATGAAGAGTATCCGCACACTGGATTAAAACTCCCAAAACTGACACGACCAGGTCTTCAAATCACAAGGTATGCTGTATGTACAGTCGGCATAAAACCGATTACATCCTGCTGATCCATACTGTCACAAATGATCAATCAAAAATATATACAACACTTACAATACTACCCACCAAATACATTATTAAAAGTTGCAACAGCTGCAAAAAAAATCACAAAAAAATTATACAGATAAAACACTTGATATGCAGATATTTTAGGGGAGTACAGTATAACATGACAGCACTGGTGTGGATTGGATCAGAGAAGGAAAATGGAGTTATCCTGTAAAGTTGGATTAACGCCATTAACTGGACATCCTTTCAATCATTTAGTGATTTTATAATGTCTTTGTTTTTTTTTCTTCTCCTTCTGACAGAAAATAAAATCTAGTTTGACTTATTTTAATATAATATGTTGTGGCCATCTTGTCCCAAACTAACAGAACCAGGACTGTTAATATTGATCGGTACAGCTGAATGCACTCTCCCAACTCTCCCAAAGTCGACAAAGCAAAAACAAAAGAAAACAGAAATAATTTGATTTGGAAGCAAAAAAAAAAAAAACAAAAACACCAGAGGCTGCTTCGTGGACAGAATGCCATCTTGGATCGTCTGCGCGCTTTGATGAACCGCGGTCACAGCAGTAACAGCTGACTGCATCACTCTCATCTCTCCAAGACATCTAATTAGAGATGAGATGTGCGACCGCTCGCTGAGATGAATGACATGTTTCTACTCAGGCCTGAAAGCCAATTTAGCCAACGAAGCCGACTATAACATGAATAGAGAACATACAGGAGGTCTGCTGGCGGCCATACTGCACACGCGGCAGATTGTGTCTGTGAAAATGTAAAAGCAAAGGGAGATGGCGTGACTGGAAACACACCGTGTCTATAGTAGTAGTAGTTGTAGTAAATTATTCAAGGCCTTTACCTCGGTGTTGACATTTTCGCTAATGGCAGCAGAGAGTGATCCCGACTCAGGCTACTGACTGACTCCCATTACAAACACATACAAACACATACACACATTCTCTCTATAAATAGGCCAATCGCAGGTCCTGCCCGTTCTCTCAACCCCAGCTTGCTATGAGGGAGAAATCACAGGCTGTTGTGCCAATAACGGGAATGAGCCATTTATGACATGCTGTGTCATTCATTTCATGTCAATTCTCATCATTAGCGAGGTCTTTCTACGGCAGGCGATCGCTGAGTCATTATCAGCAGCAGAGGGAAACACTCATGTCGGAGTTAAATTTGTAAAAAAAGCAGTAATGGTGACTTGTAAATAAGAGAGTTTCAAGTCTGGAGTAGAGATCTGACTTAAAAATAGAGGATATTTAGATAAGAAGAGAACCCGTGTTCAATCACGCTCTCATGTCTCAGTCTGCTCTCAGAAAACACCAGGAAATAAGCGTGATGTATAGAAAAAAAACTGCAACAAAGGTGTGACAGATGTCGGGTTGCATGGATGTGACAAAGTTGTAAATGTGAAACAGCTCGACACTGAAATTTCTCTGTGAAAAGTTAAGTCAACTCTGATTCATGTGAACAATTTTCTATCGTCAGTGAAGTCTGTTCAAAGTTTTCTTGAACCAAACCTGGATCTTCTATTTAAAGCCACTATGTGTAGAATTGTTATGTGATTATAACACCTTCCCAAAAATTGGTGCAGTTTAAAGCTGCTATAATCCATATTTTTTATATTAACAATAGATCATATTAATGTGTGGAAGAGGGTGCTGTTGATGAGCCCACAGAGAATAGAGAGCTGAAATGAAACCAGAACCTCTGGATTCTGTCCCAGAAGTAAGAAAACTTCATTCAAAATCCCACTGACATGTAATTATGAGAATAACTAAAAATCCAGTCTTGAACAGAGATTTTCTCAACAGTATGTAATGTAGCTCAGCTAGTGATGGTAGTTTTTTGAAAAACTGTTGAAAAACTATGTTTTTAGGTGGCCTTTAACAAACAACATTTCCCATAACTTTGTTAAAACCATGAATGTTTCAATATCTGTCACAGTTGTCTTTGAATATGGATACTAGGAATGTGCAGAGAGCCCAGTATTTGTATTTGTGTTTGTATCTGTATAGCCTGGAACAAAAAACGGTTTTGGTCTCTGTAGCTAATTTCCCCTTTCATGATAACTGTACGGGGGATGGATTTTTTTATAACTCACCCGTTTAAATTTTATTAAGCCGTAAAGTTATGCATAATGAAGGACATGACTGCTTTGAGTGACAGGTCTGCCAGCCACTAGGTGGCTTGTTTCAGCCATTCGGCCCGCCTCTTTGCCCATTTTTGATTGGCTGGGAGTTAGGCAGAGTTATGCACTGCCAAGATGGCGATGGCCGGAGCGGCTCACTTTGAGCTTCAAAACCGCTCCTCAGAAACCAACGAGTGACGTCACGGTAACTACGTCCATATTTTTATACAGTCTATGGTCGAATCATCTGAGAGGGAGAGATACACACCCCTAACATGACCACATAAACATCACGTGCTCCCATATACGATGTTGTGACACTGTTAATCAGAGTATCTTGCATAGTTAGGTACATAATAAAAGTGTCCAGCTGGGAGGAACTGAATAGGAATATCTGGAGGAGGAAAATAAATCAGAAACACTCCCCAGATACTGTCAGAGTGCTGTTCAGAAATCCACAAACCTCCAGTTTTCTGCAGAAGTTGTGTTTTGAACTCAGCAGCTCCTGGGTGTGAATGTGAAGCCACATGTTACTGGAGATGAATCACCTTTTCCTGACTAAATAAAGGTTATAAAAACCTGACATTTGTTCCACCCACTTGACGCCATGGTAGCTGGCATGTGGTGACACTGAGAAATGCCACGGCGGGCAGCGACAGTGTGTGAGCTCTTTGACACGAGATGCGAGCTCACACTGCAGTTGTGCGTGACTTTCTTTTTTTTTTTTCTTTTTTTTTTTTTCATAGCGCCTCATGTTGTAGTGCTGGAACATGACAGCACATACGTTGGCTGTTTGCAAATTCTCTACGGAGAAAACAAGCGCAAAAAAACTGCCTGGAAAAAAAAAACTGATGAAAGAGGATAAATTCTCAAACAGCAAGAGAGATGATGTCAGTGTGTCTCTGCTCTGACATGGAGGCAGGTCTCTGAACGCTGAGTGCATTCAGGACGGCAGGAAGAAACTGGGTTTCTGTCCTGGTCGTCCATCACAACAGGGAGACTAGGCAGAGCTGTGGTGACAGACTGACAGTGTGTGTGTGTGTGTGTGTGTGTGTCTGTGTGTGTGTGTGGGTTTGGGGTCAACAGTGACTTATCTGACAGTATAATATAACCACGCAACTGCAGTGACATTGATTTATATCCAGGCCTTATCTGCCTCCTCTTCTTTTTATTTTAATATCAAATGTGTATAATATTATCATACAATTCAGAGGGACAGTATTGCAATTTTCACATTTATTTGCACATGAAAAGCATAAAAAACTGTGGGTGAGACAAACCCTCCAAGAGCTTACAAACAATGTCTCACAGAAGAATAAATCTTTTTTATCTGTGACCTAATTTCAAGCTGTTTTTTGTTTGATTGACAACCTCAAAACAGGTGAAAAGTACACCAGAAAAATGCAAAAAATTAGATTTTTCTTTTGTTTTAGGGAAAATTAGACTCGACACCAGACTATGACATGGAAAATAAGCAGAAAAAATGGAGATAGAGATCGAATAACATCAATTCTTAACACAATAGTATATAAAACTGGTAAAAAAAAAAAAAAAAGGTCTCAGTTCATATGGCACAGAGCAAATCCCAATCCTCTCAAGTGGCTTTGGGGCTAAATAATTGTTCAGCAGTCTCATGGTCAGGACTGGAAATTACACAGTAATGGTAGCTGACTGCCTCCCCAGATCGTTGATGGAGGGAGATTGGACTGACAACACTGATAACGTTGATCGCTCCATCTTCCCCGCGCTCTCATTCGTCATTCCGCGCCACCTTGATATAAAGGTTACACATCTATCTGTCTCGCTGGAGCTGCGGCTGTCGTTCCAGACGATGAACTGAGGTCTTTGTCACGGGGGGGGGGCGAGAAACTAACCTTTTCATCCACCGACCGCAGCGGCTGATGGGCTCCGAATTATAAAGTTGTTTCCATGGTCTCAGCAGCTGGAGAGGTTTTTTTGTCTTAAAGTGATGCCTCTGAATGATTTTTGATTTGGTTTATTGACGGTGTTCTGATATAAAATACAGCAAGACCATTGTGTTATTGTCATTGTGTCCCTGGTGTTTAGTCCATGGAGATGGAGACAGGTAATCCATATCTGAACTAAGAAATATTGGAAACTAACAACTAATTAAATCATAAAATTGGTCACACTTTATTTTGCAGTACACTAATAAGAAGCCTTACTTGTATCAAATTAGACAAAAGCTAGAAATATGTTCTTTATTCGACAGTAAACAAACACCCTAATTATAATTATAACCTAATTAGACACCATATACGTAATTATGCTGTAATTAGAAACCGCAAATAGTGCCGTATTAGACCCAAAATATACTATACTTAGACACTATTATACCAAATTTATGCTCTAATTAGAAACCAAATAGGAGTTCCTAATACACTATTAGACACCATACAAGCTCATAGTCTAATTAAAAATAAAATACAGTGCCATATCAGGTCCAAAATATGTATATACCCTTACTACCAAATTATGCTGTAATTAGACACCACGTTTAATGCTGCCAACATGGGCCTATCATAGCTTAATTAGACAACACGGGCTGTAATTAGAGAACTTTAATGCCATATTATATCGGGCACAGTATTTATAATAGTCAGACAAAACACTTAGAGCCCAGAGGACAACACATTTATTTAACATGGTTTCACTTTCTTACAGGGTCATTTGTTGCTCATTAGAAGAAAACTGTCTCGTAAACTGAAGTCAAACCATATCGGGTCACATCTGGTCACTACTTCACACCTCCCTTGTAGCCTGGATGGAGTTTGTAGGTAGTAATACAGAGACTAACACATGCTTCTTCGATGCTCTTCTCCCATACCAGTTAAGACATCAGACCATTTAATGCCATATCACTGTCCGACCCCAGTAACATTAGGCTATGGACGCTGCCAGGTCCCACGGTTAGACCTTTATTAAACTTTCTTAAAGGATTATTTGCGACACTTTTCAAAAGAACTGTACTGTAAACTAAAGTGAAATCACATATCTGCTATGTGAGATATATCTACACCTTCTTCAGCTGGTCCCGTACAATTAGCAGAGTAGCCAAGACAGATGTATTATAGCCTACTTCTTTGATCAAATCACAATGATCACATTTTTTAAATTGCACTCTACAGGGTTACAATCTGCCTATAGTGATACAATAAGTCTGTATAGGTCTACATAAGTCTGTATGTATGTATATAATTCTATAGAATATAACTTTCTCTCAAAATAACAAGGAAAACGTGTGTTAGGCTACACTGAGGGAGTCTGACTGGGTTGCCAATGAGTATGAAGCTAGAACATGCTGTTTATTAGTGAGAAATCAATATTATGTGGTATTAAAACATTTATTTCTGCCAATTTAATACACAGTGGGAGTAGGAACAGTATCCAGCTTACTTTTCATTATGATATTCTGGCCTTCTCAGTGACCATCATTTGGATATTGATATTTTTGTAAAGAAGAACATTATAATTGTTTATTATAATGGTATAATTATGTGGTTTCTCTTAAATACAACTATCTCAAGGACTCTATTGACTCAAGACAAAACATCAAGTTAAACAGTGATGATGGAAGACTCTAATGAATCTGCTACACAAGGGGCTTCACAACCCCCTTTGAAGCAAGCAAGGGAAGAGGCGGGGCTCGTCGTATCACAGCAAAGTGTGAACAGACTGATATTCAGCTTTGTGGTTGATGACATAAGATGCTTTTCATTGGCGGAGCAGCCGTCATTCCGAAAACTGATCAAGGGAATCAGTGGAGGGAGGTAAGTCATGTGTAGGAAAACTCTGATGCAGCACGTTGATAGAGAGTTTGCTGCAACGACAGAATCTATAATCTCCAAGCTCGTTAAAGTGGACAGTGTCTGCACAAGGTTTTCTTTGGAATGACATGTCACTGGATCGAAGAGGACACTATAGAGAGAAAGTCTGCAGCGTTGGCATGTGCACACCTCGAAGGTCGACATACCTTTGATGCAATGGAAGCAAAAGAAAATGAAATCCATGCTGAATACAAGATACAACAAACAAACAGAGATCCACAGTGACAGACAGCAGGTGTAATTTTGTAAAGGTGTTCCGTGAGTTTGGTGCTAGTGAGCATGAGTCGGATGGAGTGAGATTTTTTGAATGTCAGTGGACTTCTTCAGGAAGATGAAGAGCAGGTTTTTTCTCCCACCACATCAACAGTTTTCTGCTCATACATTAAATCTGATTGCCACCAATGACAATTGACAAAGCAGCATCAAATGGGCCATCACGTACCCCGCTGTACAGAAGTGCCGTGGCTAAATTCTCATCTATCTGGAACAAAGCACACAGATCTTCATTAGCCACAGAAATCATTCAGGAGATCCCATCAGTCACAAGATGGAGCTCTGAATTCAGAGCTATCACAAAACTTGTAGGTCTCCCAGAAGACAAGCTGAGCGAGATCTGTGACAAGCTTGAAGTTGCAAAGGCTTCACCCACAAGAGTTGGCTTTCCTGCAAGAGTACGCTGACGTTCTGCGGCCTCTAGCTGTTGCCATTGACCTTCTCCAGGGTGAGAAGTGTTACCGAGGATTTCTAATCCCTACCTTGCTGAGCTTCACCACAAAGCTCTCTGAGAAGCTACCTCATTTGGTACACTGCACACATCATCACCGCTACCTTTGAGGCCATAGGCAAGTGCCTTGGATCAGTGTTAGTCAACCATGAAGCAAAAATGGCAACCACAACCCTGCCAAAGTTCTGCTCATGCTGGTTTAGCCCTGAGGAGAGGAACGTGAGGAGAACCTTCCTGCAAGAAGCTGTTGCACTGGAACAACACAGTCCAGCTGAGATGAAAGATGACAATTCATCTATGAAGTCTCTTTTTTTTTGGTATTTGATAATACCAACATTAGATCAACTGACAGCACAACTCATGAAGAAGTAAGGAAGTAAGTAACACCACTCACACAAACACAGAGAACACACTGATCCAACAAGCAGATTCTTCAGTAATTGTTGTGTTTGATAGTTTGGGCTGGGTATCAATTCTTTATTTTTGTGGTATCAACTGATTTATTTCAATAGTATTGACTGCTGAAAAACATAAGGAGTAAATGTTTCATTTTCTTTTTGTTAAAAACAGTATTTTAGAAGCTATGCAATGATTTTTGTTTGTTTTAAATCTGTCTGACCTCAGAATTTTCTTCAAATAAAAAAGAGTCATTCAGGAACCAGCGTCCTATTGATGGTCCCATCACCACTCAGCATGGAGTCGACCTGAATGTGGACTTGGTTTGAGGTTAAAGTTACATTTTTCCTTTACTGCAGTCAGAGTTTGTTGTTTGTGATCTATATACTTGTGATTTGTTTTGGTGGTTGTGCTTTAAAACCAAAACCAATCTTAATCTTAATAAAGTTATATTGAATAACTTTAAATAAAAGCTTGAAAGTTTAATCAGTAGTGAGTATTGTTGTGAGGTTTTCACTGCCTTGTTTAAATATATGGTGTAAGGACTTTTCAGCTTTGTTGCCCAGTTTAAAACATTTGTAAGAAAAGTAATCAGATGTAATTAGTTACATTACTTTGATGCAATTAAAACAACCACCTAATAATCTACAATCTATTACATTTCAAAAGTAACCTTCCCAGCACTGCACATTCATGCTAGTAAAACTAATGTTTCATGTCAGCCTCCTTCCAGAACGGCTAACATCACATTTACCAGCGTTTACTGCTGCCATATTCTATAACTAAACTTGTTTTAACATGGCGGCAGCTGAGCACAACTCAAACAGTGCCAAACCTTAGCACTGTTTGATCTGGTGGTTTGTGTTAAAACAGTGCTCCTTATGATGTGGATTACTGCAAGCCAGGTGCTAATCAATTTGATCACATGGTCAGACTGAAAACCAGTAGGGCTCTGTTTCCTGAGGACTGGGATTTAAGACCACTGTGTTAAAGCAAAGCACATCTTACTTATATTCATTTTTTAAAAGCTTTCACTTTTGATGTCCTAAACACTCTGGACTAATGAGTGTCCTGTGCTCTAATCACTGTCCTCTCACTGATATTTATCATTAACACCTGTGTGCTTAGCGTAAATGCACCTGTTTGAGAGGATGCAGGAGCTCAAAATGGTAATATGAGTAGCGGGACTTTCCATATTAACAGGAGCAGAAGTGTTGTTGTGGCCAGTAAAGTGAGGCTCATATTTCATATTTGATTTATTTCTGAGCACTTGGAAGTCATTTGTAAGCAAAATAGCAACATTGTTCTATCAAATAAGTTGAAAACACACATATACACTGTGTCCAGGCTTTTACACCCTTCAAGCAAAGTCAGCAAGGTTGCACACCTACATGCGTATACCTGTAAATGGCTCAAAAAGTGTATGTGAGAGAAAGCCCTCAGGCACCTGCTGGTTTCAGACCACGACAGCCCCGGGTCTTCGCAGTGCCTTGTCAGCAACACATGTCAAAGTGTGTGAGTCACTGAGGGGGGAGGATACTGCGATTAGACCGAGTCCTCCTTAGGACAATTATTCAGCATTTGTCAAGACTAAACAGAAGGGTGTCCACCCACATGAGTGACAGGAGAGCGATATCTATATACAGCTAGAAAATAGAAACCCCTGCCCTGCAATAAAATCTTTATGAAAATCCTTTTGGAATAGTTGGTAAGTCTATTTTAAAGAGGGAATGAGGCTGTATTTTGTGGCATTGTTGTATTATATTGCATTATATTGTAACTAATATTTTTGCATTTTCACACATGTAAATGACTTTTCCAATACAAGAACATCACAAAGTACAGTCACAAATTTACAGAGTCAAGTATCTGGACAGCTGTATTGTATTACTGCATCATACAGGTGTTCCTGTGTTTATGACCGGATGGTTCAAATATTAATTATTCAGAAACCGGAAGCGCAGGGATTTTTTCCTACAGTAGTTTTCTTTATAATTATTATGCATGGCTAAAAGTTTAGGTCACAGGATGTAATGTAACTTGCAGAAAAAGTCAAAAGTAGTGCCACCTACAGAAATTCAAATGTTTTTGACAGAAAATCCAAGGACTGTTTGACTAACAGGTGAGCTCTGGGAAGAGCAGCTGCAAAAAAAAACAAGAATCATGACAATATGAGTTTAATTTCCCTCCCTGATTGCATAAAAAATATTCTTTAAACATTATCAAAGCGTCACAATATACAGAAACCCCTTCGCAGTAGTAGTAGTATGAGTCTGTGATAACGCTCTAAATGACAGAGAGAAGTCTGCCTCTCTGCGGACCGCTAACTAAAGAGAGACATTCATGTTTAATTCATCGGTAGCCCAGTTAATTTGGGACAAGTGACTTGATTTCTTACTACTGCACATGGTCGTCTGCCCTCAGCGGGGAACTTGACAGTTGCTTAGAGACACAGACCTTCTCCGCAACACTTCAGTGGTTTGAACATGAAAGTGCACTCATAGGCTTTTGGAGAGTGGACAGGGGCATCTTGACACCTCGTCCCTCACTGGACGTTCGTGGAAAGTGCTGCTGCTGCCTCGTAGCGAGATGGTCCCGTGTTTTATCAAAGCAGCGACACCCACAATCTGAACTCCTGCTGTTACTAAAAGGAGGATATGAATATTTCATTGCAAATGTGGGTCTAAGTTAAGCATGCAAAGACGGAATCAGGAAATACCTTAAAAATATGATTATTACTTATTACAAAAGTTTCAAACAGAGCACATTCGTTCTTAGTTGTGAAATTTTTGCTTAAATATAACCTGCACCTTAACCGTAACCCTTGTAAACAAAGTTCAGTTTACATCCATTACATCATTATAAATGCATTTCCTTCCTCATAATACATTTGCAAAGCTGATATTTCCACCTGTTGATCGTTGGAGTTGTGTGAAACCATTGGCAGGAATGTGTGTCGTTTCATCCTAATGCTTGTGCATGTGCATGAGACACAAACAACACAAGGACTCACACATAAAAACATTGCTCCATGGCACTGTTAGTAGTCAAAAACTCAGTTTAACAGGCTGACCTCACATGAGTGACTTTCAAATGTGTTGCAGTAACCATACTAACAGTGATATCAGGATGTACCTTCCAAACTTTGACTGCATTTCAGCAAAGTAAGGACTCAACTTTTAATTTCAGTAAAAAACAAGATGTTCAGCTGATGTTAAGTGACTCTGTAAAGGGAAAATTAAGCGATCTATGATCTGTTGCCTCCTACAAGCAAGTAGTCAGAGCTCTAAATAGGTAAATGGAAACTTTGGCAGTTAAGACTAGTGCCAGCACTAACTGCTTAAAATGAACAAACAAATCCAAAGTACCGGTTCGATTCCTATTGGGTCTGTATTTGTACTAACTGCCTCTGGGAAGTAGCCATATACTCACTGTAAAGTCCAAACTAACAAAAACCCTTGCTGTCTTCGGCATACTTACTGCTTTATATGTCACCAGATAACTTCACACTCGTTCAACTGATCGCTCATTCCTAGTAATATCGGTTGGTTGGAGAAACGGTCAACCAATCAGGGCTTTATAGGTGGGATTAAGAATTGGGACGTCATCTCTCTACATAGCTATCTAATTATCTACATCCATGTTAACTATCAAGAGACAAATGTCCACAAAAATTGCAACAAGTTTGGATGAGATCAAACACAACTGTACAGGTTGCTGTTCACTCAAATAACAACTGTAAAATAGGCTTCGTAACTGCTCCTTGTAAAATGAAAACACGTTGCTACTCATTGGTTAGCTGAACCAAACACAAATCAGCTAATATGACTTTTTTTTTTTTTTAGTTTTTAGGCTTAATAAAGGTTTATTGAATCAGATATCGATACATCGAGTCAGAATGAATAACGACACTGTCAACTGCCTGCAGATTAAAGGCAGTGCAGGTTTTAATATTGATCCTTTAAAGACTGTTGTAGAACATTTTTGTGATTTTGAAGCCAAAAGCACAAAGCTTGCATGTTATCTCTACAGATACCCTTTGTTGTGATTTTCATTATCATGTTTTTGTTTTAGAAACTAGAAGAAAATGCAATGAAACATAACAATAAGTACAATAACTTTGAGGCTAATGGAGTCTGAATAGACCCAACATTTCACTGTGAAGGCCTTGTATCACTGAAATCAGACATTGTGACACTTTTAATCCTCCGTGGGTGAATCAATAAATAAAAGTTTCCCCGACATGACAGCTGTGAACACATGACATCTTTCAAACTCATTTTTCACTGTGAAATTGCTCTATCATAGCATAGCTTTAAATTCCCATGGAAGCAAAATTCATCATATCTCAGTGAAAGCCAAGTGAATTTCATGGCGTGACTCTTCACCCCGCTACGAGATAAAGCTGCACTTGAACAGCGAGCACAATCTGCATCCCGGCGACTATTTTGAGAGGAACACGTTCACTTATGTGCGGCGGCCACCGGAGACCAGCCATGTGTGCAACATCCCAGGGCAACCTGTGATTACGCTATCAACTAGCTATTCAACAGCCATTATTTTATTGTCATACAGAAGGAGAGGACACAGGACGAGGGGAAGCCGGAGGAAGCGGAGACTGACTGGCGATCCTCGGGGGGAAGGACCCACCGCAGAGAGGAAGCTGACGGCTGAAGACGCATAACAACACCTCTGTCTCTGACGAGGGTTGTTTACCTGAACCAGGAGGAGAGAGAGGATTTTATGCAGTCACACACACACACACACACACACACACAGAGTGGTAAAGTGGAATCTAATGGGTTTACCAGAAAACCTCTCACGCTAGGAGTGTCTGAAGATGGATTGATGCTCTCTGATTTCTTTGCCTGTCAATGTGTCATGGACGTCTACCTGGGGGCCAAAATGACAAATGGGATTTAAAAATGTAAGAGTTTTATGTTTTTGAACTGTTGTTGGTCAGTCAGCAGCATATCCCGAAAACTAATGAAAAAAATTCAGCCAAATACACTAAATAAGTTTAGTCTTACTCTAAGGAAACATAATTCATAAAAAGGTCTTGACAGTGGTCTATATCTGCCCTCACAGAACAAACTTTTTGGCATGTTGTGAAAAGTACAAGGCCAATAATAGTGAGCTAGGATTTGTGGGTAGAAAGAGGATCTTGAGTCAAACAGCATGACTTTATTGCCAGCAACAGACTCTTACAATCAACAACATAAAAACCCTTTCTGTAAACTCACAGTAGGAAGTCACATCGTGCACACAACATTAAACTAACTGATGAAATTCTCATCATCCTCAGCTGTACCTTCTGTTTAATGCTAACTAGCAAATGTTATCATGCTAATACAATAAAGTGAACATTATATATACTTTATCTGATAAAAATCAGCAATATAGCATTGTCATTGTAAGCTTGTTAGCATGCAGATGTTTGTTTATTTGCTCACTATCGAAATAGAAGATAAAATCTACATCTAAACAGGTTAAAACTCAAGGAAATATTCATACAATCACAAGAGATGTACAAGCAAATCATTTCATCATCACAATAACATATTTCAGGAGCAAAATATCTAGAATCAACATTTATGTGCTCATCTGTGAAACCCCGAATCTACAAAATAGAAACGTACTAAAAGTTAACAATGAGGTGTTTCTTAACTTTTTTTTTAGAAACATCTGGGGATAAGTTTACAAAGTTACTGGCTTCTCCTCTCGTTGAGGTCGATGGGACTTTTTCTCTTGTTGCCTGCTGTCTGTTGTTATTGTTTGCCCTTTTTTTCAATGCATAACAGATGTAGCTTATTAATGCGATATGATGATATCTATCGTTTGTCTCTCCTCTGCTGCGCTGCACACACACACACAGCGCACAGCCCTGCCCATGTTGAGAAAGAGCAAAGATAGAAGCAGCGAGACGGCAACCATAAACGACAATGTAGTAGAGACCGCCTTTATTTATGTTATTTACCAAATTTATTTGCATTCGTTTAATTTCAGCTTGAGTGTGAGAGTCTCTACTGCGTTTCACTGACATTTATGGTCACGCTACTCTCCTCTGCTCTCTATGGTTCACCACAGGCGGGGTTGAGCCCTGTATGTGTGCTGCACACACAGGAGAGACAGTAAACCAGGTAAAGTGCTTGAGTTGATGACGGCTACGCTTGTTATGTTACTGAAAGTGCAATAAAAGCTTCAGGAGTAAAAAGCCAAGAAGAGTAATTTAATCTGTGCAGAAGATGGACAGTAACTGAATTCACTGTAACTATTTATTTAGTGAATTAAAATGTGCTATATCAGGATAAGTATCATTATCGAGATATTAAATTTTAGTCTAATGGCCCAGTCCTAGTTTTGTGGCTTTTTTTAAACAGTCGTTGAGTGTTTGTTCTGTGCTGCCATTTTATTGCTCGGCTTAAACCAGAAGCCCCCAGTGTTGTGCTCTCAATGTCTCGTTTATTAGTTTAGTTTGACAGTCAAATTACTGCACTTGTTTAAGCTCTTGATGTAACGGTTCAGTTTATGTGCTAAACTCATAAACTTGGATCAAATCAGAGTTATATTTTAAGCTCTAAAAGCTAACCTCGTGTTAGAGTGCACATATACGGTGCACTGAATCTTCTTGCTCGACTACCAAGATGATCACTATCAAATGTACCATAATTTACCACATACTAAAAGCACAGCCTTCAAAATACCATCGATTTCTGTCCGAGGGACTACTGTGAGTCTCATTGACTCCTCGGTATAAATTGCACAGTCAAATGCATGCTTTCATCGTTCGCTGCCTTTCAACAAGATGGATATTAGGAGTCTATCATCAAGTGTAATGGAGTGGAGGAAGTGAACTTAGAGCCAGGACAGATTGCGCTGGAGCTCGGAGAGGGATTTCCTCTAACAATGCTTAGTGTTTGGTTGTAAACTAATTTCTGTTTCACTACGGGGGAACGAGAGAGGTGATACGCTATTACCCTAACATTTTCCAAGGGAGCTGAAAAGCAATTCACACATCCGACCATTATATTCACTAACTATTGATTAAACTGTACACGTGAGAGTGTATAAGAAAGAGAGAGCTTGCAGGAAAGCAGGATAAAAAAAAAAAAAAGATTTATTACCGTGCAAGAGTATAAAAGACAAGGCAGTGAGTTAATCAGAGCAAAAGTGAGATGACCTTTAATATCATGCCGAATCTGCCCTGAAATTCCTTAGAGTCGCTCTGATTGTGTTTGTCATGTTTTTGCAGCCCGGCGGCAGAGAGGCCGACTTTGGGAAAATGAGTTTGATAGTCTATAAAAGAAGCAAGAAGATGAGATCTCGTCCTCTTCAGATAAGATCTGCTAAAGCTAAAGGAGGCAATTTGTCACCCCCTGTCTCTTGCTTTTGTTTATACCTTTTCTGGTTCCAAAGTGTCATCCAATAGACTGGTTTATTTTTCTCATGAATATTATATTTCACCCTCAGCAGGCTCCGAGTGTCTAGTAAAGCCGTGTCCACCAGGAATTCTCATGAATCCTTTCATTCAGGCTACGTTCAGAGTTTTGATATAAATCATATTATACAAGAAAAAATCAAATACCGGGAAAAAAAGGATTTTATGCAAGCATACATATATATTTCAGTAAAGTGAAATAATTAATAACAGGTTGCTATGTTGAATATACAGCGAGGGACTGAAAGATGTGAATCCAGTTATTGCCGGTGTTTGGGCAGTTTCAAAACATATGTGCTAATGAGGCTGTCGTAAGTCCTCAGGAGTCGAACACCAGCTCTGCTAATGAGAACATCTCAGAAAGTTTTTAATTTGGAGAGATGTGGTTTTTCCGCACTAATCCAGTTTTCAACGGTTTTTAAAGGAACAGTTAGACATTCTGGGAAATAGGCGATTCACTTTCTTTCTTTCTTTCTTTCTTTCTTTCTTTCTTTCTTAGATGAGATGAGAAGATTGATACTATTTTAGTTTGCATGCATTATGTATGGAGCTGGAATTTGTAGGCAATTAGCCTAGTTTAGCATACAGATTAGAAGCACAGGGGGAGAGAGAGCTAGCCTGTTCCCTCCCACAGCTTTAAATATCCATTTTCTTAAATAATCAAGGAATAACCTTGCTGTGTTTTGCCGCATAGATCACAGATTGATCTAGTAAATAAAGGATTGGACATGGGTGTCATTAAAATCCTGAGCTTAACCTGTGTATTTTATCAATATAGAACCGTCTGTCAAAGACGTCCACGTCCAAGCTACGCATCTTTTTCTCTGCTTTTTGGCCTTCTGTCCAAACTAAAATGGAGTTTTTCTCCTCTAAAAACAGAGCGTGACTTTGATGCTTTGGAGGCTTTGACGGCCTCCCGAGTAGGAAAACGGAGAGGAAGAAGAAGCACAATGACATCAGTAACAATGGTGGATGGCTTAATGCAAGTGTTGTTCTCTTTATTGTCTATTTAAATAGCTTGTTTAGAGTTAAACACAGCTGTCTGTCTGCTTTCTATCAGTGAAATTGTTGTAAACTGCTTGCAATAAACAATGTGTTAAAATGCACTGAAATAGAAGTAATATACTGTTTCTTCTTCGCTGGTTTTCTGTGACTGGCTTGCTCGTCTGTCCTCTATGTATGTTCAGTAGGAGGATTTTAATGTGGACTTATTTGTTTCACAAATTAAACTGCCAGTAAACTGTTTGCATTGATTTCACAGATTAACTATGCTTCAACTATAACAGCTTAAACTAAAATGATATTTAGACTGTTCTACAATTAAAACAGATACTAAAATATAAAAAAACTACTATAATTAAAATGAAAATGAATGAAAAACAGGCTCATCTGACTTTAGGTCCACATTCTGCTACATCCTTCGTCGAGGACCATCTTAATTTATCTGAATCTGGCCCTGCACACAAATCTCATCTCCACTTATAAATTATTGATACAGCCTGAGCCATGAAAGAGCAGCTGACCCCAAAAAGTCTAAATGTCGTCAGTGTTAATGAGAAATACACTTTTGAGTGCCTGGAGAAATGTCATACCGTGGAGGTCAGATCGAAGCCAAGTAGAGAGCATCGAGGGTTTGATCTCATTTACACTGATAAAGACAGAAAGTTTAGGTTTTGAAAGTGCATGAGTGTGACGTGTATGTACTGTTTGTGCCGTTATGTGGTCCAATTTAACTGGAAGACAAAACAGAGAAAAAATACTGTACATAGACCAACTAGATCAACTGTATATACTGTGCTTCATTTTTCTGATTTTGAGCCCATTCAGAAATGTGATGAAATCCCTTACAGTCTGTAGTGAATGGAGCTTGGCACAGCATTCCCAGCTGGAAAAACAAATGGGGTAAATCATGGATAAATGCCTTTTTAAATAATTTAAAGGCCAGACAAAATGTGCATTTCCTCTATCTGATACTGGTTTGAGTAGAGGAGATTGTGTTGTCAAGAAGGTTGGGGAAAAATGTCTCCCTCTGGCTAATAATACTGTATAACTGGAACCTCTTATATATATATATATATGAGTGCAGAAATAATTTATCGCTAGGCGGACCAGGCTGGTTTTTTTCTGAATGTTTTTCTTACAGACTGTCTCCCAGGGTTTCAGGGCTCAGACAGCGATTAACACAGCAAGACAGAACTGCGCTGGGAGGACCCCGACCAAGTTTAAAATCCATATTGGTTCACAAATTATTAACACTGAGAGGATTTCAAGAGTTGGACTCTGGAATTCTGTGGGACTGTTTGGAGGAAAATGAAAAGTAACAGTATATGAAGACCGTCATTCAGTTTCTCTACAACTTACAGCTTAATAAAGAGAGAAAATGCACCAGAGAAACACTGTAAAGAGCATCGTAACAGTGGTCTAACGTCTCGCCTTCCTGGAGTGATGTAATAGGGTACTCCAGGGTCGGGTCTGTACAGTGTGACATCACTGGTCGGTGTGGTTACAGGTGCCACAGAAACCTTTAACTCATGCCAAACAAAGTTGTTTGTGCATTCTTCTAGATGTGAATAACTGAGGCTTTAGCAGCTTCTAATAATCAAGTAATAATAATAATCACATGGTTGATGGTTCAATCCCCAGCTCCTCCTGTCGTCAAGTGTCCTTGAGCAAGACTCTGAACCCCAGTTGGTGCCGATAGTCAGGTCAGGGTCTTACATAGTAGCTTTCTGAAAAATTGTAACCAAATGGTGAAGTGCAGAGGATAAAGTGCTGCTTAAATGCAGACAATTTAACTGTATAAATGCAGATGATGTGGTACACTTGAGCATTTCTAGAAACTACAAAAGAGTTTGATGTGTGTAAAGTTAGATTTATACTTGTTCATTAGGGGGTTACTGTGTAACTACAAAGTCTGCATGTAGCAACTGTAGCTACAGTACATGTAGCTAACATACATCTCTTCAAAAGTACATCAGTATTACATGGCAGCTAAATAAAGATTACAAATGGAGACTGTAAAACTATAGTTAGTCAGCTTTGGGTGTTTCTGTTTTCTCCTAAAACTTTTTATTACCAGTAGTTGTTTTTTGGGGGGGGGGCACTTAGGGGCAGCAGAAACTAGTCGTGGACACAACACTGACATATCATCATCTTTTAAGTCAATATGTTGAACTTTTTAGCAAACAGTTGCTTATTTCCACATCCAACAGTTACGGAGCAACATTATCATTCATTTATAGTCGTGTTTCTGTTGACCTGGTGAATGTAAGTTCAATATTCACTCTCCTTTAGCTCTGTTGTTTCTCTCTACCGACTCCTGAGGGAAATATCTGGCTCTTTAGCTGCTAAATGCTCCACTGTGTTCACCAGCTAGTCTACAGCTAACTGTGTCTGTTTGCTGTTTGGTGCTGAGCAGGTGGGTTTTTAGAGCTTTTTTTTTTTTTTTCGGAAAACAGCTGCCTGCTGTGGCTGAAAACAACACTATGAGAGCAGTGAGAGTGAACCAAAACAGTAAAGTTGCAGCCAGACAGATAAACGATGAGCTGAAACTCACTATAATAAAGCTCCGTAAAGCTGAAAGACACTGGAGAGTCGTTGATGTTTCTCTGTAGGTTCATCACTACACCTCTCACAATACACATTTCCATTTGATACATTGTTATTATGAAAAATATCAATTAGAGCTGCTTTAAGGGAAAGCAATCCCTTGGGTTTTATTTTCATAGCTCTGGCCATCTGTTCTATTGGATACAATACTGTAGCTACTCATAAAAGTAATTCCTGAGATTTAATTTGTTTATGTCATAGAATCAGTTTTTCTTTAACTGAAACTCAAGAAAACTTTCTTAAATGTCTTTGTTCTGGAGTAGTTTCCTCCAGGTCCTCCTGTGGGAGGCTCAGTGTGGGGTCTCCTCCTAGTTAATTGAACCCAGAGCACCTCTAAAGGAAGTGATCACTTAACATCTTCACTAGAACCCACTGACACTGTGATGGAGCAGCAGCCATCCTGCTGAATCACTGACATTTTCATCACATAGAGACCAGAGAGAGAAAACATCACCTCACTTATAAACAATGGAGGTGAAATTGAATCAGAAATTTAAAAAATAAGAACTTATGTGAGACACACTAACCTTCCTCAGGAATTGTACTGTCAGAGTCCTCTTGAGCCAGGCAGAGAAACCACAAACTGTTCAGTCAGTGATCGTTACAGAGTAGCATCCTGGTGTAACTGTGACTCAGTATGATCACATTAATGATAAAGAGAAGGCATCCTCAGTCAACTTTCCCTGGAAAAACAAGATAAAATAAAGCAAACTTTATTGAAAATAATAGAGATATCACTTTATGAAAAAAAAAGATCTAAAGATACTAAGAAATAAGAATAAAAAGGCAATGAAGGGTGTAAATAATGAATGCAATAAAATGGGGAATATATTAAAGATCTTTCTGATGTTTAATAACTACTGTTGAATAACTAAATGCTGTGATATGATGTCATGTTGCACTGACTGTGAATACAAACAGTGTGAGTTTGGATGAAGAGAGACTGTAACTCCACACTAGCAGGACTTTTCTGACACTAGTCAACAGGAGACATCATTTAGCCCTGAGGCACTGACTTCTGCTGATATTCCTGTGGCCAGCAGTGCCCTGGGAAGAGGATTTTATATCAGGCAAAAGAAATCTGCAGTCCATAACTACTTCAAGGCGCACTGTTTAATTATAAACTACAAGGGAGCGACTTCTACCATCTGACTTTGAATGAGGTGGAGTTCAGAGAGAATTAATAATGTTTTTATCACAGCAAAAAAATGTCTCTTAAAAGTCACAGAGAAGAAGGACTGCAATTGTCCTTCTCCTGTAGTTTGACACATACAGTGTGCTCAGTTGAAGTAAGGGATCATCATGGGAAGGAAAGTATCAAAAGTGGAAAATATTGTAAAAATGTGCCATGAAACTGAAGATAAACACAAAAGTCTGTTCTTAAAAACATGCATCAAATGAAAAATTAAATAATAAATTGGAAATATTGGGGTCCTTGTGGTGAAAATTTTCATATATGTCGCATTTTCATGATTTAACCATCTAAATTGTCCCTGACCTGTTTTTGGGGATTATTGTAATCTATGCAAAGTGAGCTAGAGTGAAGGAACGCAGCATCCAAACCTTTCCCTCAAAACTGACATTTTAAGGACAACATCATTTTTCAATGCATTAATAAGAAGTTGGAATAAAGTTGGAATAAAGTGTTCCCCAAATAGTATGTAGTGCAGCAGGAAACGGGTATTCTGGGATGCTAGAACATATCTTTCATACTTATTTTCTGCTTCAATCTGTTGTTCTTTAATGTTTGCTTGTACCAGACTATTTTAGAAATAGTCTTGTGCTCACAGTTCGGTGCTGGAAGAGCTGCGCTGATGTTGACACACTTAAACACTTGATGAAGCATATCTAAAGTTTAAGGAAAAATGCTAACTAATTTATTGTCATCCATGTCAAACGTACAGATTCTCTTCCGTCCATATTATCGGAAAACAACTTGAGAATGTAAAGCAAAGTCAACACAGCATGTTATTACATCTGCAACTGGAAAATACAGATGTTATACTGTTACAGATGGATAAACTGGCACAAAGAGTAGATGGAGCTAGTTGCAATGGAGCATGCAGCTTATACTCTAAAACAAAATTATTCTGGACTGAATACATTTTGGGCAATATGAATATAAAAACATACAGTATACTGCTGTAAGGGACACATAGAATATGATTTAATACTGGAAGAGGAATAATGACCATAATACCCCCCTCCTTCCCTATATGTGTCATGCATCTATGTCTATACTTTATGTTTTGTTGCTTATCGTCTGCAAGATATTGAAAACAATAAATAAAAAATAAAGGAAAGCATAATGCTAAAAAGATACCAGATTGTCGTATTTACGCAATCTGTAATCAATTTAAAATTTAAAATGCAGATATAAAAAAAATGTAATTCTACTCTCATTAGCTTTGATGTTTGAAAACAGTTTATTTGCTTGATTTCAAAGGAGGCAGTGGCATTTCTGATTTTTTCATTCAATCTCTGCAGTGTGCTTTTTTCATGATCTGTTATTTCAAAACAAACCACACTGGTGTAATCCTGATGCTAATTTCACAAAATTAGTTAAGTTAGTTAGTTAGTTTAATTAATTAGTTTATCAACTGACAGTTTTAGGGCTTCCATCAATACTCAAACATTGTCACTGAGATCCAGAAATCTGAATCAGCAACCTAAAAGTCACCAACTTTCTTGTCATGTCTTATTAATTCTGTACACACTGGGGTTTTTTTTTTTCTCTCTTTGCAGGGAGAAACCAACACTAGCACCCTACTGTACAGGATTTGTTTAGAGTCTTATCAGCTCTCCAGTGTTGGGCTGCGTGGGTTTTAATGTTGTATAAGCTTTTTACTCCACTGAATGGAGGTTTAGAAACACCTCTGCTCTCTGACATCATTCATTCCTTCCATTCTCCGCGGCCACAAAAGACATTTAGTGTTACATAATCTCTCCCTTTCACAGACGAAGCCCGAGGATATTTTTTTTTTCTTACGCCTCTTCTCAGAAGTAAATCAGCAAAATAGGATTGATAATGATTTTCAGAATAAATATTGACTGAAAGGAATATAACAACACCTTGTTCAGTGCTCTTCATTTCTAACGCCAGCCTAAAGTGATTCTGAGTAACTCGGTGAGCGGAGCAAAAACCGCAGAGGTTAAGGGTTGATTCCTTACGTGTCAACATTTTCATATCAACAAATGTCTGTTACATACAGTAGTGATTCAACCAATTTATGAACATTTATATTTGCATGAATGTTTTCATATTTGCCGTGCTAACATTCAGCGTCTTGTAGCTCTTTCTCGTTGCACAGGTAGTGATGTGTTTCTCATTTCCAGTTTGTGTTGAAATAAACCGAAGAACAAGAAGAACATCATCAACAAAAACACCTAAGAAAAATACAGCCTGCACTTTCTGTTGATCTCTGGGAAGTGCAGAGCAAAAGCATTGTAGCAATTAGTGAAGTAAAGAATAGTAATGGATAGAATATCAATTTTAAAGATGTATTGACATCATAAAGAAAATTTTGGAGACAGCAAGATTGGATTGACAGGATGGAGGCAAAAATAGACGCTAGTTGCTCCAGGCAGCAAAAACTGACAAGAAGCTTGAAGAAGCAAGAAGACATGTCCACTCAGTGTTTCAGTTTGACAAGAAAAATCCCTGTTTACCTCAAAGCTGAATGAATGTACAGACAGCAGAAGCAAAATAAATGAAAAGCTGTCTCATACACACACACGCACACACACACACATGCACAGACAGGCACATGGAGTTGGTGTGTGTGTTGTTAGCTATTTATATTAGCTAATAAACACACACTGAGAAAACATTCCAGCTGTTGAGTTCACACAAATAATTTCAGATGTATGTTTTGTGCTCAGTCTGAAAAGGCCACACTACAAATGGCAGAATGAAATTTCTTCATGTGTTATATAAAAGCCATGTAGGTAGCCTAAAGCTACCTACATTACTAGCTTACCAGCTACCACGAAACAAGCTAGCTCAGCAGCAAACATTTTTCAGAACACAGTTGCACTATTATTTACTCACTATACTATTACGACAAACATCAAAACATCCCACAGGACGCTGCAATTGGAATTTTTATTTGTCTTGAAGATGTGTTTGAAACTAGAAAAGCTAACACTGTGGATCTGTCATGGTGGCCATTTCTGAGAGATCAAAAAGATAGTTTGCTGTTGCTTCACCTGTGCTCACCGAAGCTGAACTAAACCCTTAATGTTAACTTTGATTATGTGACCAAATCAATTCAAATTAAATGAATTAGCAGTAATTTTCCATATAAAACATGTTACAAAATATAAAATACATACAAAAACATCCTGTTGGACTAAATTAGAGTCCATTTCTCTGCATGTCCCCTAGCTTTAAATAAAGGCTGATTATGAACTGGTATGAATTGAACCGTAAGGCACATCCAATAAAAAAGCATAAATGACTTTGTGTTACAAAACATTAATTTCAACTTTCCGATATTTTCTGACGCTTCGGGCCGATTCTGTCTCTCAATCAGTAATTAACATTCATGCTGCAAAAGCTTGAAACAACAGAGCACAGTCTGTTCTACCCGTTCAATTAGCTGCGAGCCAAATGTTTATGCATCAGAAACTTTTTAAAATGATGCTCATGCTGCTCACAGCTTGGCCTCTGTTTCACCTCTCGCAGATCACACAGAACAAAGTGAACGCACCATCCACCTGTGAGTTTCATTCAATAAAACAGCATATCCTCTATCTTTCAGTATTTGCTCTCAGGGGGGGGATTAAATATGAATCGCTTTAATGCATATTAATAAACACATAGAGCATACATGGCAGCACAATCGCCGAACTGAATCCTATACATTGCAGAGTCAAAAATGGTTGTTTCCAGTCAGACAGGAAGACCGCTATTAGGTTTATTGTGATTTGATGGTATCGAATGAGATCACATCGAACCAATCAATGTCTGCGGCTTCCCCCAGCTGCATCAAACAACTGTGGAAGACATGACGCCACAGTCAGAGCGTTCTCTTTCTCCTCACGTCCTGCTGATCGGGCTCCCCTTTGAAGCTGGATGATGAGGAGGGGAAAGGTTGACGGATGCTCACAGTCTCCTCCTCCGTGTGCTTCACACTCCAGTCCACCAGGGTATGTATGTGTATATGTGTATGTGTTTGTGTGTTTGTGTCTGAGTGTATGTGTGTGTGTGTTTTGTGGTGGAGAAACATTTGCATGTGCTTGCAGTTGTCCATGTTTTTGTTCGCAGGTGTTTTCTCTGCATCGGTGAGCATTCAAGAAGAACGTCTCCTTCAGTCTGCAGCCGACTTCTGTGTTTCTGGTTTTTTGCCTGAAATGAAGTCATTGACTGTTGTTAAGCATGCAACATGTAAGATGCATTCACTGCCCTCACTCACATACCGTTAAAAAAAAAAAAAAAAATTAAAAAAAACTTTGTGTGCATAGGTATATAATTTATATGTATACAGAGTGTGTCCAAACTTTTGACTGGTACTGTACATGTCAGTGTATATTCCTTGTAAATATAATATACTGAAGTTTTTTAATTCTATTTTATTGCCAATTTTATGGTTTTATTCTATTGTAATTTAAAATATTTTAATATTTGTTAACATATTTTCTGTGTGTGTAGCCTGGAGGGGGCTACAACATTGTGCAATCCTGTGTTGTATAATGATAATAAAACTGAACTTTGAACTTCGATCTTTGTCTTATCCCACAACAACAATTATCAGGATGATACTGTGGAATATCAAAATAGTGAGTGATAAAAAGTGCACCCTTTTTTTTCGTAGGCAATACGTTCATTTTAAATCAATCCACTCTTTTTACTAGTCAAAGAAATGTGGGTTGTTTGATATCATCATTAATATTATAGAAGATTTTATTTTATAGTGTATAGAATTTATATTATATTGTATAATACCTCTTAAAGCAATTGTTTTACATTTTGGTTCAATGTTGTATCTTGTTTTTTACAAAAATGGAAATGCAACCTCACTGTCACAAGACTTCAGGACCAGATACAATGTGTTTATCAGTGAGTTTTAAAGGTGCAGGTCGGCTGATTTATTTTTAATTTAATTTTTTTTAACCTTTGGACAGAGCCAGGCTAGCAGTTCCCCCTGTTTCCAATCTTTATGCTAAGCTAACCTAATCAGCTGCTGGCTGTAGTCTTATATTTACTGGCCAGATAAGAGAGGTATCGATCCTCTCATCTAAGTAAGAATGCATATAAGCATATCTCCCAAAACATATAACTATTGGCTGCACCACAAGGGTAACACATTACCATAGAAAGAGCAACAACACCCTCTGGGCCCTCTGTATGTGCTTGCTGCATTTTCCATGGGAATTATGGTAGTTTGGTGTGTATATGTGTGTGCAGCTTCTCCCGCAGTGAGGTATGCAGGTCACCTCTTTAAAGTCTGTGTATCTGTTTTTGATTGTACTCTTAGGTGTATTCTTTGGTATATGATAAAGAAAGGAACTGCCATTTCACTGTGATTGTACCTTACATGATTACATGTGACAAATAAACTTGATTTGATTGTTTTTTATTTATTCCTATGGGGGGATAGATAAGAAGACAAAATTAAATTAGTATTTTGCATTATTTATATGGTATTCATGGAGATGCGCATGAATACAGAGAGCAAAATCCATCATTATGATAATGGTGATAAATCTTACATACTATAAATAGGTGACAGGAACATTATTGATTCAGACAGCTTTGTCTGACCTTTTCTTTTCATACTGGAATGCAAATGAGCAAACACAGAATACAAGAACTTGATAACAAAACTCAAATTTGACATCATGTGTCAGTGACAATGTCCATATTTTTTAAAAATGGTGTGGTCACAGTAGTACAATTGATTGAAGGTCCTGAAAGGTACTTTCCATCCAAAAAACATATGAAAATTGTATCTTTAGAAGAAGAAAGTATAGCTATCAGGTGCTGAAAATAAGACTTCAAGTCATTTTACCTTGACAGACAGTATCTGATCATTTCATGCATCATTTAAAATGCAGATATGAAAAAAGGCCATCCGGCTCTCATAATCAGACTGTGACCTTTGCAAATGGGTTATTCCCTTACTTTCATTCAATTCTGACAGCGAGGTCTATTCCTATAGAGACAAAATGCCATTGAAAAAGTAATATAACACAGAGTGGTGCCATAGGACAGATGAGGAAAGGCAGTGACATTTAAGATTTCTTGTTCCATTTCTTCAGTCGTCCCCCCTGAAGAACCCTAGTGATTTTCAGCCCGATCCAATATTTGAAAAGGAACCAAGCACGCCAGTCATGTCTCTATAGATGACAACTGCCATGGGGCGCGGTGACAGTCCACCGCCCATTATTTCAGTGTGAAACCGCCTGCATGCTGGGATATGCTCCTGTGGAAGAATGAAATGTCGAGGACTTCTTTTCAAAACCAACAGGGTCTCAGAGGCCAAGTGGACAGTTGACATGTATGCTACAAAATAACTCAGTATATACAGCATTTCAGGGAAGGGGGCCTAGGGGTTTTTAGACTGACTTTGTGCTGGAAAATATAGGTTGGATAGTTCAGTATGTTCACTTTTTCATGGCTTATGTATGTTTAAGAGGGTCAGGATGCAGAATGATCTCCCCTATGTACATTAGCTTGGGTGTATCTGTCTCTCACAAAGTGCACTTATGTTTCTTACTTTGTTTGAGTGTTTATATCCCATCAACTAGCTTTGTTCCACTCCAACAGCACACCTTAATTAACCCACCATGGATGAATTTATTCTATTATTGGATTCTCTGTACCGGTGAGTATCCCACATGTGTCTGAGTCCCCTTGTGCTTCATGCGTTCATGCGGCTCAGTTCGGCATGTTGGGATTGTACAGGAGAGAACAATGCAATGCTAATCCTTAACAAAAGACAGAAACGTTGGACCTGAATATGTTGCCCTCTTCCCCTCAGGACCGCGTTTCCTTCAGCGAGGACTGACAGAAGATGGATTTACTTATTATCGTGCCTGTGCATGCCAATGAGCGAGACACAGGGAATCAATAACTCCCCGAGAAGAGTGCGAGGGCCATACAAATGCATGGTCAAGCCAGGTTGCAAACGAGGGAATCACTCCAGTAAAAGTAAGCAAAGACGCCTAAGTATCCGCATCCCTTCTGCTGTATAAATTATTACAGTTACTAAGAAAATTACCACGTTAATTAACTGCAAATAGCCTCCTTTTGTCTTCAGTGTTTTGCATAATAACCTCATTTCAACCTGCTGGATCTGTGAGCTCTGTTGAATGGGTTTCTGAACACAATTAGGTTTTAATTGTGAGCCTCAATAGAATGATGAGAGGCTTTGTGTGGCTCTGCACCTTGGAGGATTTTACTATATCATACCGGGAATGTGCTCCTCTAAAGGTCAGAGAAGGTTGTCAATTTGATTCTTGAGACTGGTTTAGAAGATGAGAGCAGAAAAGAAACATGTCACTCTAATAGACAGACCCCAATTTCGAACGTCTATTCTTCCCTAAATCTTGATTTAATCACAGTCATTACAGACACATAAGCCTGCAAATATGGTGCAGTTTCATGTGCGATAAGAAACCCTTACCTTCCTTACCTTCATTCCAAAAGCACAAGTATGTGTGGTTTTCTGTGCAACCTAAAAAGCAGCTAACCAGGTAGTTTCTGATACAGGATAAGAGGACTTTTACATTCAGTGTGGAAGATCCAAACTTGAGAGGTTAAAACTTTGACTATACAGTCCTAAGATGCAAATATTTAGCATCTAAAGGCCTAAGTATGCTTCAAACAAAGTGGTTGTCAGATTATCAAACAGTGTCTGAAACCCTCCAGATGGCAGATCGGGGAAGGGCAATATCTGACAATTCTTGTAAGTTCACTCACATTTACGCCTACTTTGCATGGCAATAGACCAGCTGTGCAAAGATGTGAAAGTTGGCAGGATGTGAAATTGTCTCTCAAGATCTCTGTGTGTACAATCAAGTGCAACAAGGAGAGACCGTCCAAGAGTGTGCACTATTATCGCTATTATCCCCATTTCTATGATACACCACGTCTGGACCACAAAGACATGCCAAGGACACAGAGTTCAGATCAGGGAGACAGTTGGATTTAACCAGAAGAGGCTGTGGTGGCCATTCAGGACAGGTATAAACACTTCTGCCTTGAGAAGTGACCAAATGACAGGTTGTACAAACTAGTTTGCTTAAAGCATACTACAGCCTTAAGATTAATGAAAGTGTGATAATGATTACTTTATTTCAAAGCTTCCAATAAATCAGCGTCACAAGAGTCACAAATCTTTGGAGCTATTGCTGTTTTTCAAGCTTTAAGTTAGGAAATTACTCTTTCCTTGGTCATGCAATCTTCTATCGCACCTTTATCAAGTAAACATTGTCTGATTTTTAAGGTTTTTAAAGCTCCATGTAGCCATTGTGACCCCTGTTGAAAACGTTCCTCAAATGTCCATAAAGCCCGCCAATGTATTCTCAAACAATTTGACAGAGAAGACGCCCCAAGTTGTAGATGTCAGAGTTACATGACGGTAACAAGCAGAGATAGACCAGTAAGTGAAAAGAGAGAGCTTACCCTACTCTAAACCTTCCACTTGTGTCAGCACTTTGTTGGTGGGAGCTCTGGGAGCTTTTCAGCTGACAAGAGGCAGCGGCATTCACCCGGTAAGTGGATCGTCTCTATTTACGTTGTCATGGGTAGAAAAGTCTCCCTTATCCAGACTGCTGAGAGACTAACATATATCAGTCCACATGTGTGCTGACTAGAACACCTGCTTACAGGCACAATCCCATTTCCAGCTCAGTGCTTTATCACCTTGATGACCTGTAATTTTTCAGACACCAATGCAAGCTGCTACACCATGAATGAACCCCATTCTGCGTGTTTGTATGGGTTTGTGCACTTCCTCTTCAGAAAACTGAATACAGTTCTGCAGCACTGTTGCTCCTTATTCCTGTTTTTGTGTCAAGAAGATTGAGAATATCAATAAAGGTTTCTCAACGAGTCCCTTTTGGCTTTCTAATGCGTCCATTGAGAATAATGGACATGCCAATAAGACTGACGCTCACACCCAAGCAGCAAACAGCCAACGGGAGAAATCCATCAGGATTAACCCCTCCCCCAACAGGGGAGATCCATCAAGATTTATCCCCCCCGCTCCACCTCCATCGCCAATACCTCTCACATACACGCACACCTTCCACCCACTACCACTCATCCACTCATGACTAGAGGGCAAACTGACTGGCAGAGAAATCAGCCATTAGCAAGGAGCTGTGAGTAGCTTCTCAACAGCGAATTAATGGACCCTTGTTCATTGTGTTCGGCTGCTGGGTACACTCAAGGGCAAAGCTCTTAAAGAGACATAAACAAAACCAAACAAAGCAATGAGGCTTAGTCGCTTGATTTAGCTATTTTTACTGTATTCAGAGTTTTAGCTCGTAATATTCCCTGCCTTTGTCCGTTACCGGAAATGTTGTGAAATGAAGCTAGCATATGAAAATTAAAATAACCTTTTTTAATTTTCAGTGCAACAAAGGCAAGATAAATGGGAAAAGTTCACATAAAAGAGAATAGTTGCAATAGTATGATGGATGAGTGGATGTGTCCAACAATCTGATTTCAGTTTCAGTTGCAAGCATGATTTGTAAGATGAAATAATGGCTCAATTAATTGTAAATACATTCTTTATTAATGCATTATAGATCATTAAGTAGCCATTATTAGCCATTTATAACGTCAAAGCTTTGGTTTCAAAAATCTCTTGGGTGTATTATCTCCACCAGCTTTTATCAAGCTATGAGACTGTCCTCACCAAAAAAAATTAAAAATGGCAGCATTAAAGTTCTTCAAGTGACGTAGATTTACAGTTTCCTTACAAGTAACCTCTTCCAGTCATGTGAATAATGACTGTCCTCCCTAAGTAGCAAATACAGAAGTAGCATTATGTTGGTTAACCTCTGCATAAAGTCTTAAGCATGAGGCTGTGGCAGAGGCTTTCATTTCATTTATTTATTCTATAAATGTGTCAGTGTTTTCAACTGTAGTCCTGTAGCGAGATGTTCTGAAACCTGAAAATGAAGCGATGGTTAAAAATTACAGCCAGAAGACAACAAGATGCCAAAATAAGCATCCTCAACAGTGCACAAGCCATGCAGAGCAACAGGAAACAGCAAAACATTAGTACAATAATATAGCAACAATATCCACTATTTGGGACATGTGGTCATACAAGCAAGACAAGGCAACAAAACTCAACCAAATTATACTGATTATAACCAATTTTTGATGCATGCAGACATGCAGAGCAACAATAACAAAATATGACATAAATAAGATATGATAATCATAATGTAAATCTTGATAAAAAAAAAAATTAAAAGATGCAGTTACAGGATAGTAAAAAGGTAATATCATGCACCTAACAAATAAGCCATGCAGAGCTGTAATACATAAATTGAAAAATCAAAATGTGTGATTTTGTCACATGAGACTGTGTTTCATGGCCAGTATTCTACCGACAATGGTTTATTTAACCATGAAGGCAACGTTTCCAAAACCTAGACCAAGCAGTTTATGTTGCTTTAACTTAACCAGATCGTAGCTATACAGGGGGCAGATCAAAAAATGAGCAAGACATTGGGGGATTTTGGCACTGAGTATTTTATCATTGAGGACTTGTGTCTGGCTCTTCAATCATATCAATCATACCACAGATCATGATCCTTCTGATAAAGCTGCAGAGTGTCTGGACCGAAATCCAGGTCAATTTATAACCCCATTTAAAATAAGCACTATGAATTGGTATCAAGTTTTCTATTGCAGATACACGTCTTTGTTTACAGATTGAGTAAATCTTGCTACATCATGAATGATAGTTTGCCTAAACCTTATCTAAAAGTTTCATGTTGGTAAAATGAAACCGGAACATGTGGCTCATATTTTATTCACATAATCCCGTCATGGTAAAACACTGTAAACATCAGATCGTTCATGCTTATGTTAGTGAATCAGGCTGCAGATTTGAAGCTTGCTGCAAGAAAAAAGTCTCTCCCTTCTGTCATCAGTGCTGCACTTGAACAAGGCACATAACGCTTCACTTAAGCTGTTCACAGCAGGGAACACTGAATGCGAAAGTGCTCTAGTTCCAGGTTTTTTCCTCCCTTACATGTGTCATACATTTGATCTGATACGGTCTAGTCATTGTGACCTGGAAAAGGCTGCTCGGAATCATATTTTTTTATGATTCATACTCTAATCTGGATTGTGAATCAGCAGTACAACATCTTATCCTGAGTCAAACCCCTGGCATAAAGTTTTTGGTATTTGAATCTCTGCAACCGCAGAGCTTAGCTGACTGTGTGTGCAAAGCATCTTTGCTGTTCAGATCTCAGAAAAGCCAGTGCATCCTACTCCAACAACACACCTATAATCCCCTCTTTAGCTGACAAGACAATGCAAAGATTTGGTATTATTTGTAATTTATTCTTATCTGTCTTAATCCTCATTAAAGAGTAATGCAACTGAATCTCAGCAGCAGGCCTTCTTACATCCTATGTGAGTTTGTCTGCAGTTTTTCTTGCAAAAAACACAAATCATATGAATATTTTTTTGTAAATGACACCTGTACACTGTTGTGATCAATAAAAAAAACACTTTTAAATATAATTGTATCACTCCACACAAATACAGTGACACAACACTTTGCACATTTCAGCCAACATTTAGGTATGTTCGTCACCTTCACCTCCCCTCTGCTTCACTCTGCAGTGTTGTCATCTGTTGATTCATTCATCTATTCATCTCTTAAATAAGTTGCTCTTGGCTCCATGCTTTGATTTGTTATTATTGTCAGCGGTCAAGTGTCAGTTCAGCATTTTAAATGACTGCGCTTTGTTTCCATGAGAACACAGAAGACTGGATTTGTGAAGATCGTGCCAAAAAAGCAGAGTTGTGTGAAGTGTTTTTTCCTTTTGATATAGAAGCAGTGAATTGCAGATAAGTGCTTATGTTTTGCAGATAGTTAGAGTTAGGGTTTATGTAATGTTCAGAGTTAGAGGAAATGGTTCACAGTTTTCAAGTCCATATTAAAACAACAGTCAGGTTCATACTGGCTGCTAAAAGATCCCTTTAAATGTGCTTTCAATGTAAGTGATGGAGGCCAAAATCCACAGTGTGTCCACACAGTCATTTTGTGCAAAAATGCATTTAAAAGTTGATGTGAAGCTTATATGAGGCTTCAGCAGTCTGAGTTAGTCATATCAAGTGGATATCTGACACATTTACAGTCTTTTCTGCAGGACAGTGTTTCCCTGTTGAGCTGCAGGTGGAAGTATAGTAACAAAAAGAGGGACTTTGGCACTAAAAAGACTGTAACGTTGAGAGATATCTACTTGATTTGACTCATTTGGACGCTGAAGCTTCATATTAGCTTCAGATAAACTTTTAAATACATGTTTATCACAAAGAAGGAAGGAGGACTGTGGATTTTGTCCCCCATCACTTACATTGTAAGTGCATCATGAAGGGATCTTCTAATGGTCAGTATGAACAGGAGGAATGATTACAGCAAGAAAAACATGTTTCAGTGTTCATGTGGGAACATGACTGTTGTTTTAAGACAGACTTGAAATATTGTTAATCTGTCCTCTAAAGTACCCAACATGCACTATAAAATGACAATATTTTGCTTTTCCTGCCTGAAAATGAGGTCTTTTGGGAATCATGTGATGCCAGACATGCATACATAGCAATGACTTTCATCACTCACCAGGTAGGAGCACTATCTGTTTTCACAAAATGTTTGCTTCCTTCTTTACATACCAAAGAAAGGCTGCATTTCTTTGTGGTGGTAATGTGTCCTAATCATGATGGAAAACTGGCTAAATTTACCGCTCACCAAGAACGGCACCTCACATAAATTTAGAATTTTCTTTGTTTTTTTTCCCCAGAAAGGATGAGGTGATTACATTACAGCCTTTTATGTTCCTGTCACTCTTCCGGCGTGGCGGCGTCTCCCTCATTGGTAAGCATTCCCCAAACAGCCTCTGCTTTGTCATGCCAGGAAGATGGAGAAATTATATTGTCGTCTCTCCTCTGCTCTTAGGTTAATATATTCAGAATGACTGCGGTGTTATAGTATTGCCACTCCTCCCCTTCCTGTCCTTTCTGCTTCTCCTCACCGCTTCCCAATATATTTCTCCATCTGCAAAAGCAAATGAAACCAAGTCTGCTGTGTTCTTGGTGCCAAATTCATTTTCCAATGTGGATGGGGCTCACAGTTGGATTATGTCATGATTGCCCAAAACAATCAAACCCAGGCATGGGACTGCAGACTGAAGCTGAACATCATCATAACCTTGAAAGACCTTCACTGGCAGAGAGAAGAGAGTCAAGAGGGCCGCTGGGCCATAGCTGTGCAGATAGCGCCCCCTGTTGCTTACCCTAATAAAAAACAAGCAACTGCAGTGAAGTGGAATGTGAGAGTAGACACTCTTTTTTTTATGTCAAACACACCAGATATACTTTAAACATTAAAATATAAGTAACAATTACACCATAAAAACAACAAATGTTGACCAAAGTGCTTTAATCTAAAAAAAAAAATCACGGACATAATTATGAGGATCAAATGAAAATGAATAAAATGTAAAATAGAATAAATCAAATTTGTGCATTATGCAGAGAACAAATAAATAATAAAAGCAGGTTGTGACCAGTCATGTCTCATAATGACTTTTAATAGGCTTAAGAAAAGAGATGGGTCTTAAGACAGGTTTTAAAAAATATCAATGGATGGACAAACTATTCCATAATTTAGGGCCAACAATGGAAAATGCCCAATCATACCTGGATTTTAGATAGAAGCGTGGAATGACAAGCAGTGATTGGTCAGCACATCTGGGAGAATGAAGTTCAGAAAGATAAGTTGGTGCCAGTCCATGCAGTGCTTTCAATACAAATTATCCTAAAATCAATTCTGTATTTCACTGGTAACCAGTGAAGAGAGGCAAGTACAGGCATGATGAGGTCCCTCCTCTTGGTACCAGTGAGGAGTCTGGTTGCTGCAGCTGCAGGCGAGATAAAGCTGATTGACTAAATCCTATATAGAGAGCATTGCAATAGTCGATGCAGGAAGAATAAGGGCATGTACTATGTTCTCCAAATCCTTAACAGACAGAAATTATTTTGGTGTTGTGAGTGATCTGTTGTTACATGAGTTACATTTAACAGAATGAAACATTCTTAAGTTACAATCTGCTTCATTTAAAAACAATATCACATCCTAGACTGGAATTAATGATTCTCTGACAGTCTTAACTACATTGCATGATGCTTTTAATTTGTCCTATCCGTGCCCATGATATGTTTTTTGTCTAGGCTTTACGGTCATATTGTCTAAAATTCCCTTCAAAGTGTAGGGAAACTTCTGGAGCCTTTTTGTAGGATTAGTATATTGCTCCTATTTCATTATCTATTTTGTAACGACCCCCACATGTATAAGGTGGTGAATCACAGTCTGAACCAGGAGGACAAAATAAAATCCACTCTTCAGTCCAGTGAGAGTTTTATTTTGAAGGTTCCTGACTCCTTCCTGTACTTCCGACTGTACTTCCGGCTGTCCTGCGTGCGTCCTGTTGCAGACTCGATAGCATCTTGTGACTGTTGTTTTGAGATAAATAACCATGTCTCTGGAGGTCGAATCCGCAGAGTAAGTGACCGAATTAATAAATTCCAATTTCAAGTCGACCATACAACAAATCGCCCGCTTATTACTCCGCATTTGATGCTATTTTCTATGAGTGAGGCCTGCGTTATCCTCTGCTGCAGTGCACTAGTGTTAGCGCGCTAAGCTAAGCTAAGTAGCTAAAGTTAACCCCATATATTGTTGCTATTTCTTAGCGTGGCAAAGAAAGCATAATTGCATTGTTGTTCATGTTAAATGAAGTATAAAACTCCACATGTTGGGTCTTTTTAGTCGCACCGTTTTGGATAAAGAGGATTGAAAGCTAACGTTAGTAGAGTTAGGATAAGTTAGCATAAGCTAACGTCATATTGCCAGTTAAACGAAATCATTCAAACGTCTCGCACCGAAAAAAGCATAAAAGTTGCATTATTTTATTGATATACTCAGTATCTGTCACTTTGTGTCATTATTTAACACGCTAGTGTCAACTAAGTTTCTGTAATGCTTGATTGTGTTACATTAAAGCAGCTGTTACTTACCGAATAACTTTAGATCCCATTTAATTTATTTAAACAAAGTCTCCAACTGAAATTTCTCGGTTTCATGCCTCATGTTGTCAAACTTTGTCCCTGCTGAAGTGTCTGATATTTTAAAGAAGTAAAAAGTCAGATATCAAGGTGTATTGTCTGGTATTTATGTTTGTAGTGTAGAGATTCCTTGCACACCTACTTTCTATGTACATGTAGAAAGAAAGAAGTCTGAAGAGGTCAAAACTCCAGCAACATTTAGTATATTATTAGTAGAGCTGCAACAATCAGTTGATTAATCGATTAATTACCAACCATTAAATTATTCTCCAATTATTCTGATAATTGACTAATTGTGTTGAAACAATGCTAGTATATTTTCATTTCTGTGCCATAATTTCTCATCACTTAGGCTGACATACACCTACTTAACACTTTATTAGATGAGAACTCTACTTATGTTTACTATTGAGGTCGTTTTTTCAATCCCATTAACATACATGTATGTTGCAATGCTAATATATCTGTGATAAGCTCATATTTGGCGATAATATTTATCCATGAGTTACTGAGAAAGAGGCAACAGCAGTTACCTTCTTTTGTTTGTTTTTTTCAGTTTCTATTGCTAAATGACCCACTGAAACCTCACTGTGCCCACTTGTAATCAAAGTCTTTTAACTGCGTTTCCAGTTGACTCACGTCATTTTTTGTTTTCCACAGCGTGATCCGTCTGATAATGCAGTACCTCAAAGAAAACAATCTGCACAGGACTCTGGTCACCCTGCAAGAGGAGACCACAGTGTCTCTGAACACAGTGGACAGTATAGAGAGCTTTGTTGCAGACATAAACAGCGGCCACTGGGATACTGTCCTGCAAGCCATCCAGTCCCTCAAGCTGCCAGATAAGACCCTGATTGACCTTTATGAACAGGTAAGGTGTGGCGATACTGTGGTATGAAGCTGAAGTATCCTGTTATGTGTCCTCAGCATGTTTATTGCTGTCCATGTTGAAGTCATGTTTCAGTTCATGAACCGGAGCGTTTGTGTTGTTGCTTCCAACCAGGTGGTGCTGGAGCTGATCGAGCTGAGAGAGCTTGGTGCAGCCCGTTCGCTCCTCAGGCAGACCGACCCCATGATCATGCTGAAACAAACCCAGCCGGAGAGATACATTCACCTGGAGAACCTGCTGGCTCGCTCCTACTTCGATCCCAGAGAGGTGAGTCCAAACCAAACACACACACACAAAAAAAAATCCAATCTTTGTTCATCCATCCATATAAAGATCAAGTGGTGTGGCAGATCACCTGCTTCAAGCTCTTCAATAATAAAAACCCTTTCGATTGTCTGTCAGGGAAGACACATGTTGTGTGGCTAAGCTTTAGGGAAATCCATAATGCATTATTGTAGAGGGACTGGTACATAAACAGCAGGTCTTTTGGGTTTTCTCTTTATTTTCTATCACTTGAACAACATTCAGAACTGTCCTCGTCACATGTTGACCTCATTTACTGCCACAGAAATGACTACATTTTGGATGTATGGTGACATAAAATGTTTTTGAATTAATCTGCTTTTACAAAATCCATTTATCTTACAGCATCAATTAGAAAAAGACATTGCAGACAAGCCTTTCTAATGGGCTAAATACTGTTAAACAGGCTTCTATCTCAAGAATAACAGATAAAATATAGGACAGTAAAGTTATTATTGAAGGCATCTGTATCCACCTTTAAAACTCACACTGGTTAGATTCATTCTGTTGTACAAGCAGAAATACATGGCCGGTTGAAGTTGTGTGGAGTGTGATTGTTGATGTTTGCCCTCCAGGCGTACCCGGACGGCAGCAGTAAGGAGAAGCGCCGTGCAGCCATCGCTCAGGCGCTGGCTGGGGAGGTCAGCGTGGTGCCGCCCTCTCGTCTCATGGCTCTGCTCGGACAGGTAAGAGATCTGGAAGCCTGCGAGTGCAATGAGAGAGTTTGGTTATTATGATTCCCTAGAAAGTTACACTATCATCTAAACAAAGTGCTGATTTTGGTGTCGTCCGCTGTCTCCATTCCTCTCCTTCAGTCTCTGAAGTGGCAGCAGCATCAAGGTCTTCTGCCTCCTGGAATGACCATCGATTTGTTCAGGGGTAAAGCTGCCGTCAAAGATGTGGAAGAAGAGCGTTTCCCCACGCAGCTCAGCAGACACATCAAGGTACCTACCTGTCCCAAAGTGTGAATGCTGAGAGACAACGTTGATGTATTGCTTCCCTGCTCTGATTAATGCAGTCTGTTCAGCCAAAAAGCTCTCAGCCTAACTCAGTATAAACCTGGTGATACTTTTTTAATCATATAAATGTTTAAAATGTTGTGATGTGGCCTCTTTTCTCTCATCCTCCCTCCACAGTTTGGACAGAAATCCCATGTAGAGTGTTCCCGGTTCTCCCCTGATGGTCAGTACCTGGTCACCGGCTCTGTGGACGGCTTCATCGAGGTTTGGAACTTCACAACAGGCAAAATCAGAAAGGTAAGTGATGCACAAGAAAGACACAGAAACCAGACTGTCCAACATCATTAATGACCACATTCACACTCAATATTTCAAAGTGATTTCTGTTTATTTTTGAAATGAAAAAGTCAAGTGAAGTGTTGCATTTGCATGTTTGCAGCAGAGTACAGAAGCACGTTAACAACACCAGTTAAAATGAACTGATTGAAGTCATTTGTGATTCATGTAAAACACAAATTAACTGAGTGTTTTGGCGAAGAGGTTATGAAATATAATGGCTAATGCACTTTGCACTCTGTGCATCAGAGTTTTAAGATGAATTGCAGTTGTTGGTTTGCATTCATTTGAAATATGGCCTGTGTGGCTGTAAAAGATGTTTTATGTCACTGATATGAAAGCACCAGTCAAATCCATGTTTGATTTGATCTGATGTTGTATTCATTGTGTCCTTCAGGATCTTAAGTACCAGGCTCAGGATAACTTCATGATGATGGACGACGCAGTGTTGTGTATGGGCTTCAGTCGGGACACAGAGATGTTGGCCACCGGCGCCCAGGATGGAAAGATCAAGGTAGACGAGGAAAATTAAGCCTCTTCCTCTTAATACTCCTCTTAATCCTTTATTACCAGTATAACCAGAGAATATGTCCTCCATCAACCAGAAGTTAAAACAACAGAACATCAACTAACATATTATGTTTGTTTATATGTGTGTGTGTAGGTGTGGAAGATCCAGAGCGGTCAGTGTCTGAGGAGGTTTGAACGCGCCCACAGTAAAGGAGTAACATGTATCAGTTTCTGTAAAGACAGCAGTCAGCTCCTCAGTGCCTCCTTCGACCAGACAATCAGGTAAACTCATATCTGACACTCAAACCTCTTTTTAAAGTCACCTGTAGTCCCGACAGTGTAGTTAGTTTCTTGTGTTTTTCCTCTGCATCAGAATCCACGGACTGAAGTCGGGTAAAACTCTGAAGGAGTTCCGCGGTCACTCCTCATTCGTCAACGAGGCCACCTTCACTCCAGACGGTCACCACATCATCAGCGCTTCCTCTGACGGTACAGTGAAGGTAAGAGAAGCATCACTTATTCTGTGCTGTAAGCATACAGTAAATATCTTGTATCAACATGCCTGTACACATCTTGTCGATCATTAGCTGTGTGTGTCTCCTTCCGCCTCAGATGTGGAACGTGAAGACCACCGAGTGCAGCAGCACCTTCAAACCTCTGGGCACGTCGGCCGGCACGGACATCACCGTCAACAACGTCATCCTGCTGCCCAAGAACCCCGAGCACTTTGTAGTGTGTAATCGCTCCAACACGGTGGTCATCATGAACATGCAGGGACAGGTTAGTGTACAGCTCATTATCCAGCAGGAGAGCCCAGATCTGCGTTAACTAAAAACGGCTCTTTGAGGAGCTTCAATAGGTCGCTGAACTCGGCTCGTGTGCCGCTACACTCGTTTGAAAACAACAAATGTCTGAAGAATTGTGGGATTATTTAGTAGATGATCTCCTGTGATAAACAGAATCAGATACAGCTCATTAGTTTCTCTCAAGTCGCACCTTTTTCTAACATTTTAACTTTTAAAGTCTTAAACTTTTCTTTGTTCTCTCCAAATTTTTGCATGTAATTTATCATATTTAGCGCTTTATTGGTCCCAAGATGGAACACCAGCTTATAGGCGGTGTTTCTAGTAAGATAAATTGGTTATTATTCATTTTTAATAGTAGTTTTAATGCAGCCGTGATAGCTCACAGCAACAACAACACACTGAATCTCAGGAAATAAGTGAGACAAAGCAATGCGGTGCAATACCCGCAGTATCAGCAGAAAATAAAACAAACAACATATTTTTCAAAAGAATATCTCCACATCCCTCCTTATCTACAAGTGATGAAGTTAAGTGCTGTATAGATAACTCATTTGAGACACTATAACCTGTGAAATATCAAATTTAAAAGCTTTTTTTATCTCATTAGTTTCTATTTTTTCATGAATACTGGGCAAAAGGATTTTTATTTGCAAAGAAAAGTTACTTCATCAGTAATATTTTCAAACATGCTGTATTATGTAACAGTGACGCATGCGTCTACCTGCCTGCCTTCTCATGTTTCTTCTCTGTGTGTGTTTGATTTCATCTGCGGCTGCCGCGGTGCAGATCGTGAGGAGTTTCAGCTCCGGTAAAAGGGAAGGAGGTGACTTTGTGTGCTGCACTCTGTCACCCCGCGGCGAGTGGATCTACTGCGTGGGTGAAGACTTTGTGCTTTACTGCTTCAGCACCGTCACCGGCAAGCTGGAGAGAACGCTGACGGTACGTTACAGCGCTCAGGAGCGCAGATCAAAGTGTCCAAAAATAATACAAAGCGCATTTTTCCTCCTCTGCTTCTGCAACAAAAAAAATATCTGACAATCAAAGTGTTGAAGATGTGGGCGAAACTCTGTGATCTTTGTGCGTTTTGCAAGTTTTTAGAAGAAGACCGAGGTCTGCAAAAGTCATGAAACCTTTTGTATCTACTGTGTTTTTGTACATTTGTAAATATACTGTACTGTTTAATGCACCAGTATCATCACTCACTTATTTATGCACAGTTTCCTCTAATAATTCAAATGTTATTACTAAAGTTAATACTATGCTATAAGGTCACTTTAAGGGTGTTACCAGATTACTAAGCAAACACTATAAATTGACACTGTTTAGAGTTATTACTGAAATTCTACATTTAGCTTGTATAAAAGCGTTTTTTATACATCTCATTTGACTCAAGAGGAAAAAAATAACACTGCTTGGTGGTCTTAATTTTATTGATGACATTTTACTTTTATGAGCAAAATGAATTACCACAAGTCAAATGTTAGGTTCGCCTGTTAATTTTGTTTTGATTCTCTGCACTTATTTCAGCATAATTTAACTAACTTCTGATGGACTGTTGAAGGTATTCTGGGGTATTTTGTTAAAATTACTCAAATAAATCATGTGATTTACTGGTGACACCTTGTCCCAGTGACACCTTTCTTTGTGGTTTCTGCAGTTTTATAACTAGCTTAAAGCTTAATGTTAAATCAAATAATTTCAACCTTTCAATAACTTTTAAAGTCGCAATAATCAATGTATCAAATGACAGTGTGTAATGAGGCTTTTCTTGTAGTGATGAACCTGCAGAGAATTATCAGCAACTCTGCAGCTCTGCTCGGATTCACGGAGCTTTATATTGAGTTTCAGCTCATTGTTTAGCTGTGCAGCTGCAACTTTACTGTTTTGGTTCACTCTCAGTGCTCTCAGGCAGCTCTCAAAACCCACTGTACACTATCTGTTCAGCACCAAACAGCAAACAGACATAGTCTTGAATGGTAGAGAGCAAAAACAGAGCTAAAAGAGAGTGAATACTGGACTTAGATTCACCAGGTGGACAGAAACATGACTCCAAATGCATGATAATGTTCAACATATCAGTTTAAAAGGTGATGATGTGTCAGTTTTGTGTTCACAATCTGTTTCCTTACCAAAAAAATCAGTGAATGCAGGTTTAAGTAGCTTTGTAATGAAATGAATTTTTAATGATAGGATCTTTTCTCACATCTCCTCCACCTTCAGGTCCATGAGAAAGACGTGATCGGCATCGCCCACCACCCCCACCAGAACCTCATCTCCACCTACAGCGAGGACGGTCTGCTGAAGCTCTGGAAGCCTTGAGGTGTTGAACTCAACACAGAGACCGGACGTTCTCACTCTGCAGCTGCTCTCACTCTGGACACTGCTCTGCCTGTTTTTGTTTTTTGTTTTGTATTGTCTTTTATACTTTTTACAGCTCTGGGTGAATCACTCCCAGGTCTACATGGACTGAAAGTTTTGGATGTTGATGACCTCAGTGACACAAATCACTTTTACACATTCAGATGCATGTTTCCATTGGAAAATGAACACGGGTGATTTAAGGTTTTTTGTGCGTATTTTTATCTTTTAAGTCACACAGCTGAATATCAGCAGTTTGGGGGATTTCAAGTGTTTGCACAGTAAAGCCTTATTTTTCCTGAACTTGTGAGTCTGAGAAACTATTTATAGTTTGTCCAACAAATAAATAATTGAACATGTGTCTTACAAAACAACAATTTGCTTTTATTTTAATGCTATTCATGAATTTGTAAGAGTCGATCAAGAGGTGGATGTGATTTAGGAAAAACCTCAAATTCAAAATGTGAACTACACATAAAATTATTACAAACACTCATCAAACCATTCTATCTTTTCAGTTGCCGTTAAAATAAATAAGGCTCTGCTGTTATGAGCTTTACATTCAATAACTTTTTTTTTTTTTCTGAGGCTTCTGCTCAGAGTTGTCAGATGTTCGGGGCAGCGAGTGTAGATGCTAGACTCGACTCTTATTTTGAAAATTCCATTCTTTTGTAAATATATTTTTTATTAGCATTTTTGATTTTTTTTCAATGAAGACCTGGTTAAATAGTGTTTGTTTTTGTGTTTATTGATGTCTCTTATTTTTCTAGTCATGGCAAGAAGTGAAGGTCACCATCCCAAAAAGTTCCATATAAACGTGTATATATATATATATATGTACAGTTTGTTTCCTGAAATTATTCAGTTCTAACGAGGATCGTCTTGTTGTCAAAAACAGCTACTTTGTCAGCAGAAGGTCTCAAGGTGACCTGTAACTTCAGGAGTATCAAATTATACATTCAGTTTAATAAGTCATTTTATTGTCAGGCATTTTTTTCCCCACATTGAGTACATGTATGCATCTGAAATGAGACTTAATGTTTCAAGGATTGAAAAGTTGCTGGATGTACAAATTTCCCATAAATCTCTCATCTGTGCCATTAAAGTTATTTAACCAGAGCTGTTGTCTTTAATTTATGTTTCCTGTGTTAGTGGAGAAATGGAATATAGGAAAAATTGGATAATACTTAAAAAATGTGATTTTTAGAAGGCTTGAAGAAACAAGGACACCAGATGTCACTATATAGTCGTTACTAAAAGTCTTTGTATGGGGACTTAAGACTCATAAAAAAAACCTTGAATACACAATTTTCAGCCATGCATGCAGCGTCTGTGTGATAGAAAGAGGTTTGCAAACTTTGCTCCTCAGATGAAGAGGAGAGTTGACTGAGTTAAATCTCTGAATAAACTCTGGTGGGACGGTTGTTGGTACAGCGGCTCTGCGGAGACGAGCGTCAAACCAGCCGCCAGCAAAACGCCAGTTATTCAACAAGGGCTTCAAAATAAAACCGTAAATCAAAATTTGTCATAAATTTTCCAAAAATTAATCAAAAGAAATGACAATGATGGACTATCTCATATCATGTCAGTGTTTCAAACATTAGACATGGATCAGTGGAGGGAAATAGAAGCTGTTGGTATCATTTGTTTTATCGACATTTAAGTTTTTTTGGCAATTTTTGCTTGATTTTTACTGCTCATAATGACACTATGTATTTTTATCTTATTTACCTAATGTAAGCTATCACAGATTCTCCATCTCGTCATATCCACTTATAGTTTTATAATGAGCTCAATGTTTTAAACTCTGACTTGTTATGATAGCTGACATGCCTTATATGCTGTAGCCTATAGGTTATGACTTTCTGTATGCAAGTAATGATTATGTTCATCATCAGTTAAACTACAGATTATTTTCTCAAGTAATTATCATATAAAATATCAGAAAATAGTAAAAAAAAAAAAAAAATGGCCGTCATAATTTCCCAGAGCCCAAGATGGCATCTTCATATTCTTTGTTTTATCCGTCCAAAACCAAAATATAACAGTTTGTTATTATATATGACAAAGACTAGCAGCAAATTTTCACATTTGAGTAGGGCTGCAACAAATTATTATTTCCATTATTAATTTATCTGCAGATTATTGTCTTATTCATCAATACATTGTTTTATCCATAAAATATCAGAAAATAGTGAAAAATGCTCTATATGTTGTAATTTCTTAGAGCCCATGTTGATGTCCTCAAATGTCTGATCAACAGTCCAATATTATATTATAATAATTATAATAATATACAGTCTGATATTCAGTTTACTGTCAGGTAAACCGGTTCTGTCCAAAAGTTAAAGGGGACGTTCGTGCATATTTCAAGGTCTATATTTATATTCTGGGAGGTCTGTATTTATATTCTGGGGCTCTACTGGAATATTTTCACATGATTTACAGTTCATAAAACTCCTCATTTATCTTATACTGACACTTTATTGCAGCCCCTCAGTTCAGCCTCAGTTCAGGACACAGAAAAGCTTCAGATCCTCACATCTGAGAAGCTGCAACCTGCAAATGTTTGGTATTTCTGCCTAAAAAATGACTGAAACAATTAGTCAATTGTCAAAATAGTTGCTGATCTTTGTTTATGTGTTTGTTTGTTTATTAGGATTCCTATTATCTGTACCTTAAAGCACAGCTAGTCTTCCTGGGGTCCATGATCAATTTTCTGTTCATTGACTAATCGTTGCTGCTCTACTTTTGAAAGACTGGAATCAGAATTTGGAATTTTGGAATTTGGAATTTGGGGTATTTTTGCTGGAAAAAAAACTGCAGTTATAAATCAATAATCAAACTACTATCTACTTTTCTGTTCATCAACAAATTGTTTCAACTCTCTTTTCTACAGAATCTTAATTAAACACTCTTTTTTTCTACCTACTATTATCTGCACAAAAGCATGTCTTTTATTTTTAAACTCTGTGACCGGAAGTTGCTTTTGCGTTGCAGGTGTCTTGACGGCGTTGCAGATCGGCAGGTCAGGGAGGTTGAATGAGTGTTTAGTGTTAGAGGGTCTCTGCAGGGAAGAGTTACTATGGCAAGAGTTCTGCACCTCACTTTGCTTTTATTTGTACATTATGGATCAATTGTTCTGATTTCCACCAGACCTGCTGATGACAACTCTGCAGTGAGACCCACTGTGGATTCAGATGCAACTTTTACTACAACTGTGAGCAGTTTTTCTACAGGAAACAGCACTAATGTTCCCACCACAGGACTTTATAGTAAGTCAACAACTAAACCCCCCACGACCACAGCAACAACTGAACGTCAGACTGAAGGTAGTGATAAAAAAGTAGCTCCCAGAAAAGAAGCTGAAGAAGAAGAAGAAGAAGAAGGTCCTTTGGAATTTGGTGAGTGCATATCAAAATTGTATTTTTGTAAGTTTAAATGTCTTTAATTGATCTCCAATGATGGAAATAATAACTTTACAGTGAACAAATTGAACACTAAAACCTTTGTTCAATATGCCTTTAAGGATTTATGGCTTTTATTGTGAGCTTTGTTGTATGATTACTACTCCATGGAAATATTTCCATGAGGCCAGTTAAGTTAATCAGCCTAAATGTACTTTTTACAACTTTGTCAACTGCTCATTGGTTTCATGCGTCTCATTACTTTCCTCATAAAACGAAACAGCCGTGATGTAACACTCAGAGTAAAGATGTGCTCTCTTGACTCTCTTCTCTGTGAACAAAGAAACCAAAACTCTAATATGAGGAATATGTGTTTTTTTTGTTTATATCTTTTAAAAACAGATCCAAACTCACAGCTGTCAGGGTTCTGGGAATAATCCTCCTCTGTGGGTTTCTTACTAGACCGAACTCAAATATGTAAAAGATCTCTTAAACAAAACCTCAAGGCTCATGACTCATTGATATGCAGTTGAATATTGAAGCCTCAAGGTTTCAACTTCAAGCCAAAGAATCCTTCAAGGTTCCTCAAAGCTTCTTAGATTCGCAGGGTAAAAAAGCTCTCTGTTGGTCTACATATCTGCGGTCAGAGAGTCAGTGTCCGAGGGTTGGGGGAGGATGTTCCACATTCTACGCTGTGTGCTGTGAGACATTTTAGCCTTGTGTTTTCTACTGATGAAAACCAGATGCTTGGTGTGATGCCTCAGGCAGAAAAAAAAAAAAAAAAACAAGAAAGAGACCCCTCAAACTCTGTAAGACCGATCATGTGTAATGTTTGTCACGCAGGCAGACTGTATATTCATCTACACACTGAGCTGAATGTAAATAGATGCAAACATCTGCAGCCAAAAACTCCCCCCACAGCAGCATTTACATTAATTAATTCAGTCTCAGGTTTGAAAGCATGTTTGTGCTGCTTGATGTGCTCTACAGCATCCTCTGGAGGTGGAAGTGACAGATTTTTTTTTTCCAACCAATGTTAAAGGAATAATTTGACATTTTGGGACATATGATTATTATATTTCTTTTATCTCTTAGTTTATTTTGTTGTTGTTGTTTATCAGTTTTGCTGTAAGCTGTAACATATATTCCCTTTGTGGGATCACTAATAAAGTCTTATTGTATCTTACGTTATTTGTTTCTTTCCAAAAGTTAGACCAGAAAATCAATACAACTCTTATCTTTGTCCTTTAAATATGAAGCTACAGATGGTTAGCATAGCATAGACTGGCAATAGGGGGAAACAGCTAGCCTGGTTCTGTCCATATTCTATAATGATGTATCTGTACAAAATCAAAGTATAAAAACAGACTATTAGTGAGCTTCAGAGCTGCTGGTTGTCAGATTTTTTTGAAGGGGACATTTTATGCTTTTTCTGACTTTCTGTCATTTATATACTGTAATGATGTCTATGTTAAACAAAGTCAAAGTTCCAAAACTTGAGGTGGACATAAAACCTAAAAATGCCCCCTGTAAGTCAAAAGCCAGGGTTTCAGCCTGCTCTGATCGCGTCGTTTGCAATGTTAACGCTACTTCCTTCTCGTGATGACATCATATTGTTTACACATGCCGTCCATTTGGTAGCCTTTGTTGCTAAGGTTGTTCCATGAGCTGTTTACTCGCATATTTCAAATTCGAGCTCAAACATATTTGAGAAGTTTCCATTTCGAGTAAAGAACGAGAAAAAGAAGTAAAAATCTTACTACTATAGTTTGTTGACTTAGTCTCTGGAGCTGGCGGAAGTCTGCCGAGGGGCAGCTTCAGGAAACTAACCAATCAGAACAGAGCGGGCTCATCAGGAGGGAGGCCTTAAAGAGACAGGAGCTAAAACGGCCTGTTTCAGACAGAGGCTGAACTGAAGAGCTACATAAAGGGCCAGTACAAGATAAATAAGGAGTTTTATGAACTGTAAATCATGCAAGAATATTCCAGTAGAGCCCCAGAATATAAATACAGACCTTGAAATATGCACGATTTGTCCCTCTTAACCAGGCTAGTGGTTTCCCCCTGTTTCCAGTCTTTATGCTAAGCTAAGATAACCAGCTTCATATTTAATGGAAAGAGATAAAAGCAGTATCATCTCATTTAACTGCAAGTTAGAAAATAAGAATACTTTCCAAAATGTCAAACTGTTTTATTTGAAAGTTAAGTTTAAGTTGCAAAACAGTTTTTCTTGGTATATAATACTGTATATATAAACAAATGTATAAAGTCTAATACTATAAGGTATGCATGTGTCTTGCTGTGCATAACACAGTTCGCGTTTTTGTAGAAAAGAGGTCCATCAGGAGCATTAAGGTAACAAAGAAGCCCAAAACGGTCCCGAAGAAACCCAAAGTCATCACCAAGAAGCCAAAGGTTGTTAAGAAAGACAAACCCCAGGTCAAAAAAAGTGTGAGCCAATCAGTGACCAAGGAGACAGTCGAACGTATGTATGAGGATGAGCCTCAATATATACAGTATGTCAACCAGTCAATCAGATATTGGTAGCAAATAGTTTTCAGTGCTTCCATCTGCTTTAAACATGTGGGGTTTACTGTCAGAACAATTCAAGTGGTCTTAGTTGAGAACATTTTTGATCCAGATGTTTGTTCAAAATCAACTTAAAAAGACTTTCCTCGAAATACTGAAACTTGCTGAGATACTGAATTATTCTCTCAGGTAAACCCCGTCCACAGTAGCATCAAACAAACCTTAAAACTATTTGCTAAATTAACACTATTAAGTGTTAATTTTTCTGATGTGACTGGTGTTTCCCCTACCACACCACAGTGCTGATGGGAGACATACTGTATATCTAAACCTTTATAGGAATTAACTTCACCTCTGTCTGCACCAACACTGTAAATATTGAGTCAAAAGAGTATCATAGGTGATGTAGTTTCTCTTATCTGTTGCCAGCATTGCTCTATGAAATTAGTTTATTCATATCTTACATTTATATATACAGTACTGTGCAAAAGTTTTAGGCACTTTAGATTCATATCCATTATGCAACACCATCAGGGAGGCGTCTGATCGGTCCCAAATTTATTGTGCAGAGAATGACCCTAAAACTACAGCCAGAGTCATAAAGAACAATCTTCAGTGACAAGAAGAACAAGGAGTCCTGCAACAGATGGTTTGGCCCCCACCGAGCCCTGATCTCAACATCATGGAGTCAATCTGGGATTAACATGAAGTGTTAACTTAACGCTGAAATCCACAGAAGAACTGTGGCGACTTCTCCGAGATGCAGGAACAAGCGACCTGCCGAGTACCTGAAAAACAGCAGGTGTACTGAGGAGAACAGCTTGGCCACACCAAATAATGATTTCATTTAGGTTTCTTCTGTTTACTCAACTTTATATGAAGTTAATAGATGAATAAAAATTATTCATGGCATTCTTGAAAGCATCTTCACTTTACTTTTAATTCCTAACTCTTTTGCACAGTACTGTATATTAGTTCCAAACCATTTTACTATCAAGGGCTCCTTCGGATTCACAAAAAAAAAAAGTTTTTTGATGGCATTACCATCTGTAAGCACACTGTAATGTATGTGTGACAAAATAATCTCAACTCACAGGCCTTATCATGTGACCTAAGTAACATATATATAACAGTAGTATTTAAATACAAAAAGAGGTCAAAGTGACTGAAAAGGTCTAATGTCAAAATCATCTTTCAATCCATGAGGAGATACATTATTCAGGGTATATATCCAATACATCTCCCTTTGGAGATTTCATTGGATTCATTTAGAGATTTTATATTTGGTTGTCATTCAAAAGTACTGTATTCAGTAAGGTTTTACTTCTTTACTGCTGAAAACTAATCACACAGGTAGAGCAGCTGCCAGTCTTCCTGATACACAATAGAAAAGATCATCAGAGAGCTTGCTGGCCACAAAATGTCCCGTATCTCTATTCACTGTCCTCTGCAGACATGTTTCCTGCACAGTGCCTGTAGTCAAACAAGCTCCTCGTCTTCCTTCCTTTAACTTCATATTTGTCCACTTTTCTCTTCCTATCACTCACTTTCTGTCTCTCTCACACAAACTTAAGCTACTTTCTAAGGACATTCATTATGATTCATTCATGATTAACATTGTGGTAATATAAACAACATGCACACACACACGCCATGATGTGGAGGTTTGGTGTCATAGTGTAGTTTATCCTGTACAGTCTGTTTGGTTTGCATGTCTCAGTTTCATCTTCCAGAGAGCTGAAATTGGTTTTCCAGCTCTTTGTGTATCGGTTCTTGTAAATGTGTGCGTATGTATATATACATAGCTCATGTCTTACAAATACTTGTGTGTGTGTGTATACATACAGTACGTGTGTGTGTGTCTGTGATGTGACGTAGATCAGTAATCCAGCCTTTTAGAACACATTAACTGCACGGAAGTTCCCGGATTCAACAAAACCAGAGACTTGTAAGCATAGTGGAGTATGGATGAGTCACAAACAAACATTGTACCTGAAGATACACAAGAGATAATCCTAGAGAATGAAAACACAATGAACCAGCAACTACAGAGTCTGCTGATACATCTGCTTCTTCAGGTTGTCAGGTTGTGTCTATAACCGAAGCAGAAAGTTAGAACCAGGTCTGGTTGTTCTCCAGAATCTGAACCAGGAGGAGTGGGTCACACACACAAAGAGAAAAATGGTGAACCAGACTTTGGAGGGGCTCGCTGTAGCTGAAGGCTTCTGCTCAGACATGAAGAGAACAAAGAAAGTCTGCAAGGTCATGCTGAAAGACCCGACCAAGAGGTTTAGAGGAAGGTTTCTGCTGGAGTCCGTCATATTAATGCAGGATCCAGTTGTGGACGCGGCCGTCGTCCAGTCAGTGCAGACTCACATCAAAGAGCTCTCTGCTCGACTTGCAAAGAAAGCAACCTCCTGCAGTTTATGGAAAGACGTGCTGCATTGTCTGATGATACTCATCCTCTAAAGCAGCGTATCAGCAGCTGCAGGAGGCTTGCAGCACTGTAGAAAGCAAATATATAAATACTGAGAAAATGTTATATTCGTTACTTATTTGTTGCCTATTGATCTATTTATTTGTTCTTTTTGGAGAACTTTAGACTTATCATGCTCAATTACTGACATATTTATTCCTTGTGTCACTTTTAATAATCCTTTACTACTTGTGGGCAAAGAAACAAACATTTTATTAATCATTTGAATTTTTCATATTTGAATTGTTCAACTGTAACTGTTCTATTAGTATTTTCTGTAGACTTTATTATCCAACACGGAGGTCTAAAAGCTGCTTTAAAGTCTGCCATAAATATAATTTTGGTGAAAGACTCTGGTGGTTTTTGGATCAGCAGCTTGAGACTCAGAAGGGAACTATTTCCTCCAGATAACTGAGCCAAACAGGACGCTGTTATGATGCAGAATGAAGGAGAGACTTTGTAGGCTTGTGAAAAGATGAAATGCTCTTTGTGTAACAGTGAGCGGAGCAGGTGGAGACAGCAGGCGAAGAATTTATCTTTATTTAAGACTCGGGAGTGCAGGCAAAGCAGGGCGGGGCTGACGAGGCTGATGCAGGGCAGGTTTGGAGGCAAAAACACCATGACCGTGATAAGAAAAATAAAGTCTTGATAAAGAGACAGGATTGTTATTCAAAAGGCCCAAATCACCTTTACGAGCCCTGGAGAACGTGTAACTATTTGATCTCAAAAGGGAGGCAGAAATAAAATATAAACTCTGCTATAAATCTCTGCTTTCCTATAAAAAGCCTGACTACTCTCCCTTCTTGTATATATGGATAGTCAGTTTTCAATATGTGTATTATTAAGGTCGTAGTGGGTGGTGGTGATGTACTGGAGTGCATTATATTGAAAAGTGTTCCTAATATTTTGTCACCCTCATGTAAGTTAATGAGATTTACAAAATATTAAGAACAATTTTCAAATTAATGAGTGTGACAGTTTGCAAGAAATTCACTTTTGATGAACAGCTCTGATTTGATTTATGTTCCAGTAACAACTTGAGTTTCAACCACCAGAAAGAGATGTTTACTCCTCCGTCATTTGTTTTTGTAGAGGCCATTTTTGGCAGAATTGTTTTTTATAACTAGATTTTCAAGTTTAATACCAATCTATCAGTAAAGGCCACCAATTTTCAGCACATATCCTGTAATCACTCAATAAACACACAAAGAGAGCATTGTCAGGTTATGAAATAATGTAATCAAATAATACAATCAGAAGTATAATGCATCATAGTTCCACCTAGCTATCTTTTCTTTGTCTGGAAAGTTGGCTCTTAACCAGTCCCTTAAATACTACTTGTGCAGAATTTAAAACATCTGTTCACTAACCTTACAGGTCAGCCAAACAACCCTCAGATAGAAACACAAGTCAAAAGTTCAACTAACCCACGACCATATATAACAGCACTCAAACATGCACCAAGTAACATCACTAAATAACATTAGTCCCGTATTAAATTAAGGACAAACCACACTATCCTCTAAAAGCTCATCATATTAACACATAAACATCTACAGAACTATAGTTTATCTTATCACTGGCTCAGGTAAAAGTACAACAGAATAAACTAACTGTTGAACACACAACTGCTTCATCTTACACAGCAAAGAACTAAGTTTAGAGTAGACACAGCACAGAGGGATTTAGAACAGGTGTGAAACACAAACTATCTGTAACATGTATGATATATTCAAGAAACACATCAAATGATAACCTACTATTCAGTTTTCCTTCATAATCCCAAAGCTCACACTCATTTCCTTGGAACTGGTCTGAGTAAACTGCCTTAACGTTTGACTTGGCTACTCGTGAGTTTGAATCACTTGACATGTTGCACAATTATTACAGCATTTTTAAAGGGCGGATTTATTATTTTTGGGGGTTTTTTTAAGTTTTTACATCATTCTGTAATTTCCCAGTAGTGTTCCATATATTTGAAAATTCATATTGTGCTCGAAGTACCTCCCGAACCCTTCTAAAAACTTTTTCCCACGTAACCTGATGTAGGTTTCTGCATGACGTTGCTACATATAAACCAATATAAAGAGCCCGCCTTGCCAGTAGCCACAGAGACAGACTGAGCTCTCACTGCTGCTGCTGCTCAAAGATTGAAAAATAAACCCTGAGTTCTGCTCCCGCTGGCAAACTGCTCCGGATCAGAGCAGAATTCGGTGTGAACTCATGCTCTAACATACGGCGAGGGAGTATGTTAGGAAGACACTACCAGCAAACTGGGCGTGTGTGTCGGGTGGGAGGGAGGACTAACAGATAAGGAGGCGTTTCTATTTGACCAACATGGAAAAAAAAACGCAGATGGAGTCACCCTTTAAAGAGAGGAGAGAGATGTGATAAGTGAGATCAACAGGAGAGATGGGGCTGCTGAGACGTACTTAAATACTAGATTTAAGTTCCTTATCTTACCTTCTCTTTGAGAGAACATTAAAGACACATAATAATGACCTTCTTCCTATAAAAAAAACTTTATATTTCAGTTCTAACAAGTGCTCAGAAGATTTGCCCCCAAAAGAAACAAAGAGTTTCTCTCCTTGTAGAATTTATTTACCCAGATAAGCTGAGTTATGAGCTGCTTCACTGTACAATCACTTGAATGGTATTATCTTCTGGGCATCATTGTATGTTTGCCAAGTTTCTCTGGCTCAACATCAGTAGTTTCAACAGAAATCTGTGGTTTGGCAGGGATCCAGCGGTCAACTGCAACAAAGAGACATTACTTTTTTTAGAAGCTGAGCAACATTTCGAGTCACAACCAGCTCAGCAGAGATCCTGCAGGACTACAAGGCAAAAAGGGGGGAAGGGTCTTTAAATACTAAACACCACCTACATTTAGAATTAATTTATACTGCTTCTATATTTTGGCTGGAGACTCTTTAGCAGCCAGTAAAGCTTCCTGGCAGGAGGAGGCAGTTTGAACCAAGCTGAACCCTTCAGACAACGAGAGTCTGTCAGTGGCTTTAGAGGACGCTGGACAGGTTTAAAGAAATTTCAACATTTCTCTTTCCTGCCCTCCTTTTCACTTTTATTTTAAACTTGCTTCTTTGGCTTGATATTTAGAAACATCAGTGTCGGAAGAGTAAAAGTTTCAACACCTCAGTATAAAAAATACTCGAATACAAGTAAAAATATTCAAGTAAAGACATAAATTATATGTTTTGAATGATGGTGGTGGAGAGCGCTGTCTGACACATATTTTAAAAAATCTCACTCAACATACAGTAACCTTGTAATCTGCAATTTTGTTATATATATCTTCATTTATTCATGTTTTTTTTCTCATCTGTCATTTGTTACATTGATAAAATGTGACAAATCTCCTTTATTGCTACATAATGCCTGCACATTATACACCATTTAACCTACATAGAAACACAAATCTTTTTCTCCTCCCATAAGGTCAAGTTTGCGTACATATGTCCAATATTATATATGTACATGTGAGTGTGTTTGTGTAATTGCAGTGCATTTAGTGTGCAAACCTGCATACACAGTGATATTATACAGAGCAGTGAAGTATGTGGAGATGCTGATTCCAGAAGTTTTCTTTGCACTAGTTGAAGTTTGGATTTGAAATTTGACTTTTTTTTTACTCTCCCCCACCAGTTTTGTTTGTCTAATGGCATTAAACGCTACAGCAGCCATGACTTTCATCTGTTATGGCTGTTATCAGCACTATTAGTTGTGGAACTGATCCAAGATTGATCAAAAATCCAGAACAAGTTCAAGAAAGCTTAAACACCACCATTAAAGCGGTGCAGAGGTTTGATGCCACAATGCTCTATGGGTATTGTAGTTGGCTTCTTTCCTAAAAAAGTCTTGCAATCTCTTTCTTTTCAAAACAGTCTTTCATTGTTTGTGCAGATGCTTGAACAGATGTTTAATAAACATCTAAATGCCAACGCTCTACTAGTCTGACTTTTACCTCTGGAAACGTGGCTTTCTCTTACTTTGCTACTCTGCTGTTTACTGACATGATATGATGATGTTCATATGGTAAATAAACATCTGTTGACTGTGTCAGAATGTCCTCCGCTGGGTCTGGAGTCACTGAGGGTCAAAGACACTCAGCTGAGAGCGTCGTCCTACAAGCGCCGTGGTCTGGGCCCCCACCGCGGCAGACTCAACATCCAGGTAACCACACAGACTGACGGCAAACCAAAAGTTTAACATACTATGAGCGATCTACAGAGTAACATGATGTGTTTCCTGTGTGTGTTGCAGTCAGGGATAGAGGACGGAGATATCTATGATGGAGCCTGGTGCGCTCAGTACAGAGACAAGAACCAGTGGTTCGAGGTCGACGCTCTGCGGCCGACTCGCTTCACTGGGGTCATCCTGCAGGGTCGCAACTCCATCTGGAGGTCAGTACTGGAAGTCACCAAGCACCATTTACTGACTGAACACTAGGAAATGTATTTTCATAGAGCAGAATGAAAATGTGTCTCTAAAGTGACATTCCCCCCAAAGGCTATCATTCAAGTTTCAAACATTTACCCACGTAGATTTGAAAGGTGGTAATAAAATAGAAATGAACGACTGCAGAAAAGGCCTGAGAGAGTCTGTCTGCTGATGTCTGTAACTTGAAAACTTAACATATTCACTCACTGCAAATAATATGCAGATTCTAAATATAAAGACATTGTTTAAATTAATTTATGCCCCTTAAAAGTGGGAAACTATATAAAGTAATGTGTATTTTGGGTAGAGTATCACACATATACCAGGCTTGTCTTCCTGGATATATGTATGTGCAGTTTTTTCTCTCAAATGGTGGATGCCTTATTTTGGACCCGAGCTCCTCTGCACGGTTTTGTGTGTGTGTGTGTGTGCATCACATGTGATACTAAAGAACTACATACGTCTTGTTCACACAGTTGGAACATGGTTCATTCCTACAAGGTGCAGTTCAGTAACGACTCTGTGGTCTGGAAGCCGTGTATGAACGGGACCGAAGAGGCTGTAAGTTTGTTTTTTTTTAATCATTAGATTTACTCTTATTCTCTTTCATTTATTTTTACCCACTTCCACATTTCACTTTCCAAGTGCTGCTGCTTCCAATTGAGGTCACCTCCATGTATTAACAAGAATGATAAAGTTATAATTTTCCCTACAATAAAACTAGCTGGAGAGTGAAGATGTAAATCAAATGCAACCTGTGCAATCTGTAATCATTCCTCCTGTTCATACTGGCTATTAAAAGATCCTCTTTTATATGTGCTTTCGATGTAAATGATGGAGGCCAAAATCCACAGTGTGTCCACACAGTCATTTTATGCAAAAATGCATTTAAAAGTTGATGTGAAGCTTATATGAGGCTTCAGCAGTCTGAGTTAGTCATATCAAATGGATATCGGCCACATTTACAGTCTTTTTAGCATCGAATTTGTGTTTCCTCGGACAGTGTTTCCCTGTTGACCTGCGGTGGAAGAATAGTAACAAAAAGAGGGACTTTGGCACTAAAAAGACTGAAAGATATCTACTTGATTTGACTCATTTGAACGCCTGAAGCTTCATGTTAGCTTCAGATAAACTCTTAAGTAATTTTTTTTGCACAGAAGAAGGACTGTGGATTTGGTCCTCCATCAGTAATGGTCAGTATGAACAGGAGGAATGATTACAGCAAGAAAAACATGTTCATTTTGGCTCCTGTCTGTTGTTTTAAAGCTGACTGAAAGATTGAAAGATTATGGTTTGGGTTAACATAACTAGCCTGTTGGAGTTAGAGAAATATTGTGGTTTGAGTCAAAATACGTATTGGAGCTTCGTCGCCATGGTTACAATAATAAACTTATCGATCGTGGTCATTCTTTAAAAAAAACAAAAAAACAAACACAGTTAATTATCGGGTTGAAACAAACAGAAGTGTCCTATTTTAAAGTCCAATGTTTAGCTAGTTAATCCAAACACCCACCGGGACCACCTCCCCACATTAACTCTGTGGCTCGCGGGTGTCCACGCGACGATGGAGGGCGGCGGTGAGACACAGACACGTGTGGACCGGAGCACCGGCACGCGCTCGCTGCTTTTACCGGCATCCCGCAGTGAGCGACGGGCAGCGGCGACTACATTTCTGGCAGAGATGGTGCTGAGCGACGAGGTATTTAATATTATATCATTCAAACAGGGTTTTGTATGTTTAACTTTAGTTCTGTAAACTTTTACATTTATGTTTGTAACCGTTTTATAAACTTACAAAACTAAGGTTACAGATATAAAACCATGTTTTCAAGTACACCTTTTTGAATGATATAATATTCCATAAGGAGGAGGGGGAGGAAGAGGAGCTACTCTGCTCCGACATCCTTTCATCCTTCATCAACAGCCTGCAGGACCAACAGTGGGAAAGAATCCGGGAGAGGATGAGAGAACCAGTAAGTTACTACAACACACCTGATATGTCTGAGTATTTTTACAGAAAGTCTGGTTTCTGTTAAAGTCTAAAGTCATACCAAGTAAATGAAGTAGATAGTTTAACACTTAAGATGAACTTACACTTACAGATGAATCCATTCAGCAGCGCTGCTGAACAGCTTAAAATAAAGTGATTCAACAGTATTAAGAGTTTAGTTTGTGTTTGATAAAACTTGGATCAGTTACAAAAGGTTTATAAGATGTTAAAGAAATGACAACATTAAAAAATTGGGGAACTACTGAATATATGAAAAAGGTTGCAATTATTATTACTACTTATTATTATTACTCAACACTTCAGCTCATAAGCGTTATTTCAATTCAAATATTAAGCAAAACAACAAAACAAAACTAATACTTTTTTGGCTGTACAGCATATTTTGGGTGGAGTTTCACTTTATGACACAAATACCAGACTTGTCTTCCTAGATATATTGTATGTGCAGGTTTTTGTCTCAGATGGTGGATGTCTTATTTTGAAATTGAATTTAAAGCAATTGAAATAATTCAATATCTTATTTCTGGTTTTGGAAATGTTTTAAGACAGAAGCTGCAGTTAAATCTGTCCAGCGCAGTCAATATCAAACAGCTTCCTCTGTGCGTTTTCCTTCCAGCTGACTCAGGCTCACATGGCCAGGGTGTCCAGGAGGATCATCAGGGTGGTGTCCGAGCTGGTGTTCCAGCTGCTGGTCCCGGCCCTGATGGTCCGTCTGCAGACTGATGATGTTTCAGAGGCTTCGGCCAGCAAATCAAGCGAGCAGCACCATCACAGCGAGGGGGAGCCTCGGAGCAAAGACAGCAGGTTGGAAAGTCCACCCAGATACACCTCATACCTAAACTATCCTTATATGTGTAAGACCAGGAGAGAGTGTAGTCAGGGTCAGTCCAAGCCCTTTGGGTCCTAGACAGGCATCCAAATCCCAAATTATCCTTCAGTTTGTCTGTTAACAAATAATTATCACTTAATTTAATGATAATAAAAGAATATGAAATAGATTTGAAAGCAAGATATTCCTTTTAAACTGTCATTTTAAAATGTTTAATAATAAACTCAGACAATTAATTTGGTGAACAAATAATAAAATCATTAACAGTACAGCAGTGGATTTAAGCAAAATACAAACAGAGGAACCAGCAGGACATTTTAGCACATGAGTCTTCCTGTAGAGTTGTTTTCCTGATTAAGAGAGAATAGTGCTGAAATAATTAGTTGATTGATTGATTAGTCAATGGGAAGAAAATCCATTAATTGTTCTTTTATTAAGCAAAAATGCTCCCGTGTGAAAATTAGCTGATCTCTGGTATATTTTGTATGTATCTTTGTTGGTCCGGCATTTTAAGATGTCATCTGGGGCTCAGAGGAATTTCAAACAACATTTTTCACTGTTTCCTGTTTAATTTCATAGACTTAACAATTAATCAAATAATGTAAAAATTAATCAGTAATGAAAATGGTTTCAGCGCTAAAAGAAAATGCTGTTGCATGTTTTGGTTTTGATTGAGACTGTGACTCTTTTTTTACTCAAATATGCAGGTGAAATGATGAAATGTTCTGGAGCCTTAGGTCTGTAAAAAAGCACTTATTAGCAAATATCAGTAAGGCAATTGCTGATTGTGTGATTTAACTAATCAGTGATTGTTCGTTTGTTTGCAGATCTTCCCCTGTGATGGTGAGAAACCTCGCTGAAGATCCTCTCAAGAAGTATTTTAGAGTCAGTGAGGAGAATCTGGCCCAGGCGTTAGGCAGCTCCGCCTCCCAGTCGTCTGCCAGAAGCATGCTGGTGGAGGTTGTGCAGCAGGTGAACCAGGGTCTGTCTGTACTCGCTGCCTACACTCCGCCTCATGAGAGCCCCGCTGAAACGAGAGCAGAACCGGCCCAGGAACAGGTGGCTGAGGTCATGTCTGCCACCATGAAGTCCTTGGGCTTAGCGGGCGAGGCCCTCGCTGAGGTGGCGTCATGGCAGGATGTCGATCAGTTTTTGGAGGCGGCACCAGGGGAGGTGATCTCGGCCTTGGCTGACAGCTTGGCCATCTGTCAAGAGAAGAGAGAGGCAGGTGTGAAGACAGAAAGTGCTGCAGGGAGAATCCTGAGACACCTGGCCGTCAAAATGAGATGCCCAAAACGTACCGAGGAAGAGACAGAAGACCAGTGTTTGGACAAGTTTGATCAGGACAGTTTGGGGGACTTCGGATCGGGCTACTGTTGCTGCTGCTGGTACCTTGACAAGAAATTTCAGCGCTCTACCGGCAAAGTAAGAGACGCCTTTGAGAAAAGCCGGGAGGATGAAACACAAGAGGAGGCAAACCTTGAGAACAGAGATGGGTCACATCTACAGGACATAGGGTATCCAACGAGTGTGTCTCCTGCAGAGGTCGTCAAAGACCTTTCATGCAGGAGGTTTCGCTGTACCAGCCTGACGGTATTGAAGGGATTCCTCATGAGGTTACTGGTCATGTTTTCCCCACAGAGCCTCAGGGCACTGTCCACCTCATGTGAACCTGTCCTGGCCTCAGTGGACTCTGCAGCCTCAGAGATGCTGGACGCTGTAGTGAACAGTGTAAATCAGCTGTGTCAGCCACAGCCAAGAAGGTTTACCTTCCCATGGCAGCAGACTGAAAACACTACAGTGTCAGAGGACCAAGTAGCCTCCACGGCACTGGTGCTGAAACTCAGCTTGCAGGAGAAACTGCAAAACTTTTTCAACTTCCACAAAAAGGTTTCAGATAAACTGGAGTGCAAAACGGAAACGTCTACCTCTCTAAGGGACATGACAGACGAGAACACCCAGGAAGACACTGCTGTGCACAGCATCCACAGCACGGAAACTGGTTCACGAAAATCCAGGGTCAGTGGCATGGCAGATGTGGTGAGCTCCTTCATGAGCGAAACAGAGCTGTCACTGAAACAAGATGGCAGCATCGGCCAGAGTGTTGATGCACCGCTGACCAGGCTGGAAGAGCTGATCAGCCATGACAAGCTGGTCACGTTCTCTAAGCTGCTGGCGGACAAGGTCAGCAGTATGTTTCACAAGCAGGCGCAAAGTCTGGCTGAGTCTCAGGATCCAAACAGAAACGCTCGGTCCGATTCAGACCTCAGCCAGCCGACGACAGGTGCCGTCGGTGTCATCACTCCTAGCGAGGAGGTGTACTTATTCGTTGAGGAAGCTGTGAAACGCCTGCTGACGTCGCTCCTCTTCCCTCCACCATCCTGGGGAATGGGTCACATGATCCAAGTTCAAAGCGGCGCTACATCTGCTGCCGACTGGGCAGAGTCGGTTAAGAAGTATGACAACGTCATCAGCCGCTTCAGTCAGATGTTGGCCAACCAGGTGATGGCAGGCCTCAGGAAGGTGTCTGCTGCCGCCAGGCTCCAGCAAAACATACAGGACCCTCTGAAGGCCCAGGGAAAGGACATCCAGGATGAGGGATGTTCTGCGGATGAAGTTCTTGATGGAGACACCAAGCTGGAAAAGAACCATTTCTTGCAGGAACTACCAGGCAGGATCAGGAGGAAATGGAGGACACTGGCTAACAAGGAAGTCTAAACCTTTCCCTATCCCTAACCCCAGCAACCCCTACCTTCCCCTATACCCTCCTATTCCCCATTCCACCCTAACCCTAACCCCCTAACCCTAACCCCATCCTTCCCCTACACCCTCCTGTTCCCCATTCCACCCTAACCCTAACCCCAGAAGCCACTACCTTCCCCCCACACCCTACTACCCATCCATTTCACCCTTCCTCATTCCCCACGTCCTCCGTCAGCTCAGGAGTTAAATGTTAAAATGACTTGCCAACTACGCTCCACTCATTCCCAGCTGGTCCTAATTCATCTATGAAAAAAACCTTTAATTTTATGTAGATATAAATAAATAATTTCAATGTTGCCTGTTTTTTCGTTTAAATATGTGTCATTATATGCGTTCAGGTGTGTTTTCAATCATGTGGTTCTGTGGTTCTGTCTGAAGCTGACAGAGGTTCTAGGGTTACTCAGAAGATTACTGGTTTTCACACTAAAGAAGGCAAAGTGTTGATTTGTAGAGTTGAAAATAAAAAGATTGAATTGGAATTTCTTGGCTACAAAAAAGCTGCTATGAGTCAAGCAGACTTGTGGGTAAACATCAACGTATTTGCAGAGATGAAACTATCCTTTAGTTGTATATAAATAATCAGTTAATAATTTAAAACTCTTGTCAAGTAAAAATGCACATTTTTGGCTTCAGATTCTCAAATGTGAGGATTTGCTGCTTTTTTCTGTTTCATATCATTGTAAACTGTATATTTTTGAGTGTTGGTGAGACAAAACAAGACATCTGTAAATACTGTCTAACATGTTCTTGACTAAAATATGAATCAATTCATAGGAAAACTAATAGATTAACTGACAATGAAAATGATTGTTGTAGCCCTAAATTTGAAAGCATAGAGAGTGGTAGTTGGTTTAGCAAGAAAGTTGAATAATTATGAAGAATTGACAAGTTATTAATTACTCATTTACCTACACTCTTTTCTGTTTTCCATCTAACTACTACTTAATTTCCTAATTATGTCTTTAAATGTTAAATATGAGTGTATGTACCAACTATACCAACTGAACTAAACTAAACTGTTGTATGAAATTACATAATTATTTTCTAGGTATTCTAAAAAATTTCTAAAAATTAACATCTACTGTACATACCAGCAAGTTATTAGGAACATTTCTTGGAAGTTTGTATATAAAAAAACCACAACTAGAGATCCATAAAATAAAGGATTACCAAGAGATTATAAACTCTCTACCTTAAGTGAACATATGATGTAACCATCTTGTAGTTGCTAAGTTGGTACTTATATGTATGAAGTAATATATCATTATACTCACCCCATTGCAGAAGTAGAATCTCATGGTGCTCTTCATACAGTATGTTTTACTGGTTTTGGTCAAATTTAATTGGAGTCTTAATTGTAATTTGATTACATTTTAACCGTAATGCTTCATGTTGAAACTCATGCAGCAGATGCTGAATGCCAGTATATGGAAGAAAATAAGAAAGGGAAAGTCATTTAAGTGTAATTTATCCACAAGCTGTTCCCATCATTCCAACAAAGGCCTGTAAAGGAAAACTTAAATGGGAGACAGGCTGCCATGATGGAGAACTGATGGAAGGAAAGACTCTGTACTTTTGTACAAAATAATGTTTTCTTTTACAGCCTTATGTATACATCCTGCAGGGAACAAACACTTGTAAGTTCCTCCTTTTTGTTAGGAGGGAAGGTTAAATTTATGAAACTCCTCTTCCCTTTGGTTATTCAGGATGCCAATGCAGGTTTGGAAACATTTCAGACTTGGTTAGGTTTGTTTATTTTACTGGTCTTTCTGGCATGTCTGCCACAGCCACAGCTGACTGTGAAGTGTCAATCATGCAAAGATTTTTTCCAAAGGCGTCAGACCGGTAGCCTGCAACATTATATAACTGTATCCATTTACTGGATGTTTTTCAAAAAGGTTTTAATGTTTTATAGGAACAATTGAGTAAAAATAGACATCTTCCCACAAGGCACTTTATAGGTCTTTTTGTATTTTGTTGAGCATAACACAAGTATTCAAAAGTGTTCAGAGAGAAAAACAAAGCACCCCGAAGCAAAAGAGAGTAGAAGATGGTGAACATGCACAAACGGAAGCTAAAAATCAAGATCATCTTCAACCACTTGTCCACAAGACTCTTAAATTCTCCATATTTCACCATGTCTTCTTGTGTTTCAGGTGTTTGAAGGGAACCAGAACACAGAGATAGCTGTACTCGCCCTTTTCAACACCTCCACAGTAGCGCGTTACATCCGCATCAACCCACAGACCTGGTACCAGAACGGGACTCAGGGTGATATCTGCCTGAGAGCAGAGGTGTTGGGCTGCACAGTCCCAGGTACAAGAGGCAAAGTGCTGGAAACAGTTTTTTATCATTTATTTACACTATGTTGGGCCACTGTAACACACACACACTTTTCTCATTTTATAGATCCTAATAACATCTACGCTTGGCAGACGGAGCCGATGGAGTCCAGAGACAAACTGGATTTCAGGCACCACAACTACAAGGAGATGAGAAAGGTGGGCATGTATGACTTAAAGCTTCGCCATCAAGAAATATTCTTTATTAATAAAACTCTGTCCCATGTTGACAAACCAGCTAGTTTTTGTTTTTTGCAGTGAGTCCAGAGAGCTCTCAAAGTGTGTGGTCTGGTTTCAGTGTGTGACCATAGAACAAATATTATGGGAGGTTTCACTCCTTCGAGGCAGCGTCCTCACTGTGCTGCTACTACCAGCGGTCTGTTTGGAGATGCCGCCCGGCATCTGAGGGTCAGGAAACAGTCCACAGAGGCAAACACTGATCCACATTCCACATGTGGAAACTCATTTAGCGTTTTAACACAACTCAGGCAGCTAGGGGTCATTTAATGAAATAATAATTGCATATTAATCATTTGTTTAGTTTAATCAACTGGCCACTGCAATCTCACCGGACAGATACTCTCTGCTGAGACCTCCAGTCATTACTTTGTGAAGGTGAATTCATGATATTTACACACTTAACCACACTGCATAAATTAATCCTCGATGACAGAAGGACACAAATAGGTATATTCAATGTCAGTGGCATTGATACGAGGAGAGTCAGGTCAATTCCGGTCTTCTTTGTTATTAAGCTTTTGTTTCAAGATGTTTTTGTGGCTTTTATGTTTCATTTTCATGTGTAAGAAACAATATTTTAGACCCTCTGCTGGGATTCAATCCCATGCCGCCATGTTCATGTGCAGCGTGCTTCCTCACTACAATATATTCATCACTGATGTGCATTTAATTGATTAAATTAATAATCAATGACAAAATGTGTTTTTTTACAGCTCACAAACTCCGCTCTGAATACACTTGAGCAGTTTCTGGTTGACGACAGTCATAATCTCACTTGCTCCTCTGAACAGCTTTTTTTATTGTTTTTCTTTTCCCAGTTGATGAAATCGGTGAACGAGGCGTGTCCTGACATCACCCGCATCTACAGCATCGGGAAGAGCTACGCGGGTCTGAAGCTCTACGTCATGGAGATCTCTGATAACCCAGGAAAGCACGAACTGGGTGAGACACACTGAGGAGACAAGACGTGAGAGAAAACTTTCCAAATGTACCTACATCTGCTTCACCGTGGTTTGTCTCTAAAGTGTGGAAGATCCACATTTTCATTAACCAAAAGCTAAAAATCTTTGTCCTGACCTTTATAATGTGCCATTATTTATTGTCAGCAGCAAAATCAATACTCAAAAAGCAGCATTAAAGCCAGTTCAACTTCTTTATCTAAAACTACCACGTGTTGCGCTGCAGTGGGAGGAATCATTTCATCTAATGAAGGCCAGATCCTGCTTTAGGGGTCAGAGGGTCACATAGGACTTCTACAATGGCTGCCACTGTATTCCAGTCCTCCAAAACTACTCCAGCACTGTGTGAAACATAGACCCGTACAGAGCTGAGTTCCTCTTCGTTTATTCTGAGGCATACAAATGTTTTCTTTGGCCTCCTCTGCTAAGCCCACATGGCAGCAGAGTGGAGAGGTTTCCGCGCCAAAACACATGGCAGTGAAGGCAGCATGGAGGAGAGGAGGGAGAGTGGAAGATAGATTGATCAGTCGTGTAAATGTGTTGTTATGTAATCCTAATTGTGATTATGAAAGGTAACAATTGTTTAAACAATCATTGAGTCTTAAGTGTTTTTTAATGGCTCTGCGGATTGTTTGCAGACTTTTGTTTTCATCTGTTTTTCCCTCCATTCTTCTGATTCACATAATTGTTTTGTCCACTTCAAAGTCTTTTTCCAGAGATCAATGTTGGTTTGGTACTTTCTTGGTTCCAATGACTGAGGTTTCAGTTTTTTCATGGCCATTCTGCCATCTCAGTCATTACAGTAGAAACACACAAATTGGATTCAGAGTAGTCATATTTCCCATCTGGCCCCTTCCTTCCCTCTCCACAGTTGAACTATGAATGTCTTTCTCTCTTTATTTCTACACTGTTGCTCTCTAAATATAGAAGCCCATTTACAAACCCGACCTTTTCAAACTAAAAACTTCTAAATAAATAAGGATTATTTACTAGCTGCATTACAAAACATGTCCTAACATGATGCTTGCTGATGATTATATGCTTTTATTTTCTTAGAATCTAGACAAACCCAAATCAGCCAAAGCTCAGAACAACTACATGAGAAACTCATCTCAGTGTACAGTGTTTTGTTAGCAGAAGAGTGAACTGAGACTCTTCCTCGTAAACAGTTTTGAGGAGGATGTGTGAGATTTAGGAGCTGCCTGCCAGCGCAATGTATGTGGACCGAACAGGAAGCAGCTCCAGGTCTTTCATGACTTTCATGCAGCTGTATTTTGAAAACACAGAAAGTTTCAAGGACACTCTTCATCCTTTTTGCATGTGATATTTACTGCACATGTGCATATATGCATATATGTTGGAGTGATTATGTAACAGGCTAATGTGATAACAACACATTGTAATTATCAGCTGTTGGAGCATTCTTAAAAACATTTGCCTTGTGCAGTATTTCTTGCTCTGTCTTGATTTAAAAGTTTTAGATAGACCTTATTCTATCTGTATTAACTCATTTGGCCATTTTTGGACATTGCACATCAGCAACAGCATTAGTAAAAGCATTGAAATATCAGATTGTCCAGTATATCAGACCCTGTCCCTGTGTGTCGGCGTCCCCTGCAGGAGAACCAGAGTTCCGTTATGTCGCAGGGATGCACGGGAACGAGGTGGTGGGCCGGGAGATTCTTCTCAATCTGATGGAGTACATGTGCCACGAGTACAAACAAGGCAACCAGCGCATCGTCCACCTGATCAAAGAGACTCGTATCCACCTCCTGCCCTCCATGAACCCCGACGGATATGAGATAGCCTTTAAAGAGGTGCCTGGAGCTGCATTTAGTCCGAGATTGTGTTTTGTAGATGAATAAGGTGACCAGACATAAACATGAGTAACTTCACACGCTCCATCCTTCTTTGTTTATTCAGGGCTCGGAGATGGCAGGTTGGGCCACTGGACGTTACAGCTACGAAGGTATTGACATGAACCACAATTTTGCTGACCTCAATTCTGGGATGTGGACCGCCATCGAGCTGGAGACGGACCACTCTAAACTCATCAACCACTACTTTCCCATCCCTGAGAGATACACCTCAGAGGAGGCCTTTGTAAGTTTTAAATACAAAATACCACATTTTGGAAAGTAGAGTGTTGAAAATCAGCTCCAAATATCTGTCATCCTCTTCTCCTTGCAATATTTTTTTATTTCTAAAAATAAAAACTCTCGTTCTTGCCTCTTTAGCTCTTTATCCCATTAGTTTTCTCTCATATTTGATGAGAACGTTGTAAAGGCAGCATAGCTTTAAATTATTTTTTTCCATGTTTATCTGTTTCAGTTTGTCATAAACATTATCATGCAACAGGAACAGGGTTTGTAGGAAAATCAGTCTCAAGTTAAAGTTGAGAAACACTAGCTTTATTTATACTATTTATATAGAAACAACAGCACTAAACCTATTGATGATTGTCTCATTTTGTTTAGTGATTAACTGAATTGATAAATGGGTGACTCTTGACTTTAAGTCCACCTATTTAGCATTAATGGTTGGTTTATAACACACTAAAATATAATTATAAGCGAATATAAGGACATTTTTATATTATTACAACTGTGATTCACTATATTGATATTCTCCCCCTCCCTCCTCCCTCTTTCTTTCTCTCTCAACCCAACCAGTCAAAGCAGATGGCCGCCCACCAAGAGCCGGGTTCTGCTTGATGTTTCTTCCCGTTAAAGGGGAGTTTTTCCTTACTGCTGTTGCCAAGTGCTTGCTCATGGAGGAATTGTTGGATCTCTGTAAATTAAAGTGTACAGTTTAGAATAGCTTATAAATGCCTAATAGAGCGACTTAAAGTAAACTGTAGAATTTTAAAATTGCAACTCTGGCGCCCTCCAGTGGCCATATATAAAAGGACACAGGTATAGACAATATGTTTCTTTCAACACAGGGTCACTAGCTGTGTTTCCATCAACATATTTTTATGCGCATTTTGAAGTATGGCATTAGAAAAGGTTGATGGATCGAAAAGATGTCCTCAGTTTCACAAAGAAGTTGCTTAATGTGGTTTTAGCATTTCTCAAAAAAGAGTTAATACCCTAAATGGGAGATGGAAACACCTTTGGTGAACATTTAACTCACATGACTTATCAGCTGTGTCCGCTGTCATCGTCTTCCCGGATATTCCCATAAAACTGGAAGACATGGCTGTTAGTAGCAACAACAGCATGAACATGAAAGAACAATTACAATTTGCCCAATTTAAACAAATTCCTAAAGACCCCTCTCCATTTTTCTCTCATAAATGGCCAAGGCGATGGTTTTTGCTTCTGGTTCGCAACCTCTACTTCTTTTATTTTTTGCAACATTTCAAAAGTTTGCTTAAAATTCACTTGAAAATGAGATGGAAACATGGCTACTGTCTGCCACAACCTCTCATGGTATTGTCTTATAAAGCCCATGTAGCTTTGAATATGGACATAAAACTTCGGGAACATGGTTCACCTTTTTAGAATGATGATGATGATGATGATGAAAGAAACCCTCTATTAGAAAGTTGTTAAGTCTGTCTTCTTCTACTGTGTTTCTTTGTCTAAATCTCCGTCATTAGGTGGCATCAGAAACTCGAGCTGTCATCAACTGGATGCAGAACATCCCATTTGTTCTAAGTGCCAACCTCCATGGTGGAGAGGTGGTGGTCACCTACCCGTATGACATGACCAAGGACTGGGCGCCTCGCGCGCACACACCCACTCCTGACGAGAGCTTCTTCCGCTGGTTGGCCACGGCGTACGCCAGCACCAATCAGGTTGATATTCCTTGTCCTGTCACTCTCTGCTCTCATTTTTCAAACACTGATCTTCAGGAGAGAGACCGAATTAGGGATTGGATGGCACCACTATCTACTTAACATGTTCTTTTAATGTCATATAACCAGATGATGTCCAACCCAGACCGGCGGCCGTGCCACAACAGGGACTTCCTCAGATACAACAACATCATCAACGGAGCCGACTGGCACAACGTACCAGGAAGTAAGAATGTGTTAACTTAACTGGATCTCATTTGATTTAAAGCTCAAATCTGTACAGTTTTAAAATTAATATACCGTTATTATATCTATTGATGGTGGTGAGGTTTGCTTTGTGTCAGCGTCACCCTTTCAGTGAGGCTTACACATGAACTAATTGGTGTATCTTACTGTCAATCAACATATGAAGAATCCTGTTTTTGGTGTGCTATCATACTAGTTATTGGTGCATACATACATACATACATACATATTAGTTATCAGTTATGATGTTTTTCATAAATAATTCAGTGTAGTTGTTCATTCTTGACCTCTAATAAGACAGAGAGGTTAGAGAAATGATTTGACAGCTTTAATAATGCATAACACCTGTGTTATTTATTGATTTTAAGATGCTGTTGTAAATAGTTATTGTCAGTCACATCAAAAACCTTTCAGATTTTGCATATTAGTTGGATCAGTGCTCCGTAATGAGCTTTCATATTTGACACCTTCGTTTTAATAAATGTATTATGTAAGTTAATATTTCAAGGCAGACCTACAGTATAAATGTATAAACCATCATAAATATTGACTTCATTTTTAAACAACTGTAAAAACATCAACGTGCAAAACATTCACATTTGAAGCTAATAAGAGACTTTGAGCGGCAGGTAGATGAATGGAAGTATTACAAAAAGACTGTTTTGAAAGGGTTGAATACTACATTCATATTCACATTACCTGGCTGACTGATGACACTTTCACTGCAGTCCAACGGCAATGTGATGAAACAAAACTTCACAAAGTGGCATTGGATGTCCTGTGTTAACATGTGGAAACGGACAGATTCAATGTCTGTATTTGTTCTGTCGTCGCAGGTATGAATGATTTCAGTTACCTGCATACCAACTGTTTTGAGGTGACGGTGGAGTTGTCCTGCGATAAATTTCCTCACGCCAGCGAGCTTCCTACTGAGTGGGAGAACAACAGAGAGTCTCTGCTGGTTTACATGGAGCAGGTCTGGATGCTACTGTGTAGATCTACAAAGATGTTGATCATTTAATAATCTTTTATTGTTTTTCATCTTTAGTTCCTCTTCTTTAAACTTGTCTTTTCTCTTTTTCTTTTTAATCCTTTTATATTAAAACACTCTGTTCTCTATCGTGTCTAGACGATCCCTCCACCCTACATATTCCACATGTACGGGGGCAGCTGAGGTGGATTAATCTTCAAGACACATCACCTGTGGTGGCCTCGCTCTGATTAGCAACCTGTGGTTATATAAGCACCACTCATGTGTGGCCTCTCTGATTTCTTGATTTCCATGGTCAAGCAGTCAGATGTGTGTGTATCTTGAGAGCATTTGAGTTGTGCATGTTTTAGCATGTGTGTGTTAAGAGAGCTGGTTTACTGGCTCCTCTCTGGATCGATGCACAGGCTGGTGGAAGCGTGGCAGGTTGCGGCTTGGGCTTTGCTGGTCTGCTTGCAAAGCCAATGTCTCACATGAAATTCAACCTCGGCGGAGGAAGTGGCTGGTGTGCTTCCCAGCTGATCGCTACACCAACATGGCCAAGTGTGGCTTGAGTGTATCAGCGGCAGGCGATAGACATACTTTCCTCTCAGTTCACAAGCATTCACATTTTTTTGTGTGTGTGTGTTTGTTGTGCTGAGAATGGAGGATGGTCATCATCAGCGTGTGCATTGAGAGACTATCTCTCCAGCTAAGAGCCGCTCCGAAACGCATTCCAATCAAGGTTAACTGGAGAGGCCACGCACGGTGCTTATATAACCACAGGTTGCTAATCAGTGCATGGCAACCACAGGTCATGTGTCTTAAAGAGTAATCCACATTAGCTGCTTCAGTCCCCATACATATGGAATATGTAGGGTGGAGAGTCTCTCCAATCAGAGAACCTGGGTTACACTGTAACCGTCCGTCAGGCAAACATCCCTCCCTGAACAAACAGGGTGATGTCACATCTCAGAGCAAAATGAAAATGTTTACAACATCTCTTATTTGTGACTTATTCACCAGCAAATTTCTATTTTATATCTACAGCACCAATAAAACAGTAATAGCTCATTGTTTTTCTTTAATGTTTTTTTTTAGGTCCACAGAGGAATTAAAGGTGTGGTTCGGGATAAAGACACAGAAGCCGGTATCGCAGACGCCATCATCAAGGTTGAAGATATTGATCATCACATCAGATCAGGTATTGTCTTACATCTCACATGAGATATGAATTAAATAAAGTTTTTAGTTGGAAAACATAAAGAAAACATTCTGTACATATGTAACAAATGTACAAGTTGCTGTTAAAAGTAGTTTTATATTTACTCCTCTTTATCAATTTTCATCCAAAATAAACAATTTAAAGTTATCTTTAAAGCTAATTTGATTTATGCACTTTCTTACACACTTCTATATGAAAAAGAAGAAATGTGTTGTAGTAATAAGTTGAATTAAGTGTTTTAACAGTACAAAAGCCAATGGATTTGACAGATATATTTCCACCTTGCCATATAACGTAATGGTATTTGATTTAAATTGTTTGTTTTCATCATATCCTGATTATTACTTCAGGTCACTGCTCACTATTGTCATCCTCTGCCATCTCCTCTTCCAGTGGCTGATGGTGACTACTGGCGACTGCTGAACCCTGGTGAGTACCGGGTGACAGCCAGCGCAGAGGGCTACTTCCCCTCCTCCCGCACCTGCCAGGTCATGTACGACTTCTACCCCACCATCTGTGACTTCCGCCTCACCAAGATGCCCAAGCAGAGGCTAAAGGAGATTTTGGCGAAGGGGGGAAAACTCCCCAAGGACCTGCAGCTCCGGCTGCGCCAGCTACGTCTCCGTAAACTCCGCGTCACCACCAAAGCCATCAACCGGAGGCGTGCTGCTGCTGCCAAAAGGGCGAAGAAGGTGTGATGATGATGATGACGATGATGATAATGGAGGATAATCTGAGAACAAAGCAGGACTTAGTTCAGTTCACTCTGGGTTCAAAAACAACCTATCTTCACTGGAGTCATGTCAGTTTTTTATTTTTTTTTTAAGTTGTTATTTATCCAGGACAAGACAGCTGGGCACCATGCTTCAGCAAAACACAATGTTTTTACACATGTAAACAGTTATGAACAGTTTCATCCTCTGCTGTGGAGCAGCAGAGCAACTGAGGAAACAGTTTATGGTTGATGTTAAAGGACATGACTGGCAATTTTCTATATTTTTCTTCAACAAATCTCATGTGCAGAGCCAAACCAACAATGAATTTATCCTACTTATAAGTATTGTGCGTGTATCCAAAGCCTGATATCTTATTCCTCTGTGCAGCAGACCTCTGTTGTTGTCCAAAAACTATTAAAAACACCTCAGTGAGCCACCATGTTGCACTGGGTGACATGTTCCAGTGTTAATACTGAAGTTCTGGCATCTGTCTTATAGGAAATACTCTCTGGAGAATGAAAACATGGTCGCTGTTATTACTCTTTGGAGCAGTTTCTTAACAAACTACTGTAAGCACGCCTTTCGGAGGGCGAAGGAACATGTCAGCCAGTGCAACACTGTGGCTCAGTGAGGTGTTTTTGATAGTTTTTGGACAACAACAGAGGTCGACAGCACAGAGGAATAAGATATCAGGCTTTGGATACACACACAATACTTATAAGTAGGATGAGTTCATTGCTGATTTGCACATGAGTTTTTTGATAATAAGAAAAATATAGAAGTTCGCCAGCCGTATAATTTAAATTTAGTCACATTACATGTCTTTTCCATGTTTCAGATTGAATTGTTTTATCAAGAAGGTTACATGTTCAGTTCTTCAGGCTCTGTACACCAGCACATTTGAGATGAGGCGACTATGTGGATAAAGTGCTGATTTTCCTGCTGTTTGAAGATGTTCACACCCAATGAAGGAATTTTAACAGTCCCTTAATGTTTGGACAGCACAGCAGAGACCATGCACAGACATATTTTCCCAAAAGGAAACAGTGTCGAGACATTCAAAAAAAAAACATAAAACACACAAAGCTACACCAGAAGGCCAAGAAGAGAAAGACAAACACTACTCCCTTTTCATACATAAAGTCAAAACACATGCAATAGCAATGAACTCGTATCATCATAGTAGGGTCATACAAAATCTACAATCCCAAAGTATTACGTAATGTTTGGTGCTTGCTGCTACACCCAGCAGGTTCACAGATGGCCTGAAATAAATCCACTGTATCATCTCACAATCTCCCCAAAAACAACTGATTTACTTCCAGGATTCTTTGAGTATCACCTACAATGATTCATCTTCATTCATTCATGCGGCCATCTGTCTTGACAACTGGTCAGGGCAGATGGCCGCCCGGTTCCGCTTGAGGTTTCTTCCCGTTAAAGGGGAGTTTTTCCTTGCCGCTGTCGCCAAGTGCTCGCTCATGTGGGAATTGTTGGGTCTCTGTAAATGAAAGAGTACAGTCTTGACCTGCTCTGTGTGAAAAGTGCCCTGAGATAACTTTTGTTATGATTTGGTGCTATATAAATAAAATTGGAATGAAAATTGAATTGAATTTTAAAGCTTTTCTTTTACTTGTACAGTGAAATGTTTTTTTAAAACAATCATCTACTTGGAGAAAATCTTTGGTGAAGATTTTAAACACAAGAATGGTTGAGTCTGGAAAAAAAAGAACTTATGATCTGGTTTTTTGTTGTGACGGTATGAAATGTATGAAAACAAGAATAGGTACATTATTCAAAGTAAGTGAGGTTTTACACTTTCACATCCAGAGTCCAGTAGTTTTATAATCCTAACTATAACAACATAAAAGTTTTCATTTCTTACAAATTAATAAAGCAGTCTCCGTCAACCTGGAGATGTGAAACCAACAATAAAGTGGAAAAAGTGCAGGTGACATAATAAAATCAACAAACAAACATCAAAAACACAGGATGGAGTGACAAACGCTCATAAACGGAGGTCATGGGGTTTTATTCTCTGTCATAAATCATGTGGATCATCAGGTCTCGAGTTTGCTGAATGAATGAGCTCAGCTCCGTTGTCTTCATGTCAGTGCTTAAGAGGAACAGCATACGGTCTCCGGCCTCAGACAAGGACAGAGCGTCACGGAGCTCAGCGATGCTGCAGGCTCCTGGTAGATCCTGGAAACATGAGTCAAACATGAGGAGACATCTGAATGAATGAAAAAAAGTCTCAATTATTCCCCAAATGTATCCAACTAAAAATATGAGGTTACAGACTTCAGAGAAAGTGAAATTACCTTGAATGTATTTTCAGATTATGTAAATAGAATATAATCTTTTTTTTTCTGTCAACCCTCAAGACCTGGTCTCCAAAGACATCCATGCATGAACTTGTACTTTTTTTTAAAATTGTTCACACACTCTGAAATCCAAAGAGACGATAATCTTTTGTTGAATTAAAAAGCTGAATAACTAAAATGTTGAATGTAATTAAAGTTCAAAACACTTTAGTTCAGCCCTTATTATTAGATCAGGGGACCATTTATTTGTGTAGAAATATGACAGAAGTTTTCAATCAAAATCATTGATTTTTTTGGCACTTTATACATTTCCTATGTACACGATATTAAAAAAGTGTACAAGTAAAGATGGCAAAACAGCATTTTATTTTTTTCTAAAAGCTGTGCGGTGCAGATTTTGTTTACAGTTGGATCAGAGGTTGAGCAGAGGCTAAATTAAACGTATCCAAATATGAACTTTGCAAGGTTTTTTGAGGACAAGAAGCCCGCCGGTTTATGTTGAAGACAGTCTGGAGTGTTTCCTGTCATGCTCACCTGTTTGTTGGCCAGAACCATTAAAGGCAGGTAGGGGTCAGAGGCCAGCAGCTCATGTAAATGCTTCTTAACGACGGGGAGGAGATGCGGTTTGGAGGAGTCAACCACAAACACCAGCAGATTAGCTGTGCACAAGTACCTGTGCCAGTACTGCCGCAGCTCCTCTTTACCTCCAACTGACAGACAGACAACAGACAGACTGGATTTAAAGATTTTGGTGCTAAAAAGTTCAAAGCAACAAATATCCAAAAACATCAAATAGCACAATGATACTTTGAGAGGTCAGACTTACTCTCTAGGAACTCGATGTGCATGTCTTCTCTGTAGACGGAGATACCGTTGAAGCCATGTGTCGGCTTAGTGTCCTCCTCCAGGCAGCCGCCGGTGGCCAAACAGTGCAGCAGGCTGGACTTACCGGCTCCATCCAGGCCCAGAAACAGCACCCGTGCCCCACCTGACACCACAGGCCTGGGCTGCAGCACACAGACACCAGTAAACATACACATCAGATATGGTGCAAGAGAGCAAACTGCAAACTGGATATCTCAACTTTTGGATAACTGATCTCTTCATAGTATATTTTAATGACTGTATCTGTATAAACTGCTGCTTCAACTGAGCCCTGCCGCATACTTTTTTAACTTTCAATAATTATGAATTAACTTAATGGTGCAGGTCAGCCTGAACTTAAATTGCTTTATTCTTCCTACACTGCAAAGGAAAGACATACAGATGAGAGCTGTGTAGCTCTTCAATTAACTGCTGACTGTATCTTATATGTCTGCATGGACAGCAATAAACTAATAGTCTGTATATATTAACTTGAAGATGAAGACCTTTAATTATATTGGCTGTACAGACTGAAGAGAAAATACAGTACTGAGATACACTGCCATGTTGCACCACCATGTTTCTACAGTAGCCCAGAATGGACAAACCAAACACTGGCTCTAAAGAGGGTCTTTTGCGTTTTTCGCGAGTTTTGCGGCCACCGTAGGTTCTCCTACATGCTTGGAAGGGGAGGGGTTAGCATTTGGTTGCAGTCTACAACTTCACCATTAGATGCCACTAAATCCTACACACTGGACCTTTAAAACATGTAAAAATACAAAAATGTTTGTCTGATATGATTTTTCCACAAAAACAAACAACAACATACAATTACCACTTTAAAATCCTTAAATGACATCTCCTCTTTCTTCCTCATTAAAATTTTCAGAATCTATGGATATGCAAATCTCAGAATGAGAAGATGTCTCCTACTTCAATGTAAAGTTCATGTTAAGTGTATGTGCAATGGAGGCTTCAAGTTTCCACATCACACTTGTGTAAGTTGAATATTTAATTGGCTTCCAAACTAGTTGTGATGTTAAAAATCATGCTTGTAGACCTGCCCCTTAAACTCAGATTTAAGGTGAGCACAGAGAAACTTTACAATTTTAGCAGCTGAGTGTGAACAGTGTGCACAGTGAAGTTCATCCAAATGAAGGAACAAGAAGAAAAACATAATTTTAAACTTGATTTAACTTCAATAAATGAAAAAGAAAAGAACCTGTTTTAACTTGTAGATCTCAGTCGAAGCTGGGATTATCAGGGCTTTTGAAAGTATTATGGCTTTTATACCCAAAAAACAAGGAAAAATTTGTGATGACGATCATGTGATATGACTGAAAGCTAAGACTAAATAGACCATGAGGTGAGATTGTTGTGTCAACAATTATTTTCAAGGTCAAGCTGAACTTCCCATCTAACTATTTAGTTTGGTTAATGAATATAAATATAAATAAATGAATAAGTGAATAAATATAAATCCACTGAGCATGGAGCATCGGTGCTGTTGCTATGGTTACCAGCAGTGATCTAACGCTAGCTCGTGCGGCAGTTACAGCAGTGAATGAAGAACTTTAACGGTCAAAATGGCGAATTACAGTTACCGAGTTAACGTTTTACCCGTGGCGCGTTTTGCGTTTCACCAGCAATAACGAAAGTTCTTCCAACCGGAGGTCTGTCCTCTTCATCTCCGGAATTTTGACCGTCTGGTCCCAGCCGCCACTCCATCTCACAGTCTTCCTCCCGGGAGGAGGACACAGAGTCCCAGATAAGATAGGCGAGTCCGCCCGCAAGAGCGACGGAGGCGCCGAGGACCCCGGCTCTGCTCCAACCAGACATTTAGTCTTTTAGCCTGCTGTGTTTCCCTAAAAAACTGTTTTAGTGGATGTTTAACGTTGTATCAACATCCTACTATTAATTCACGATGACACGTGCGTCTCATTGACAACCTTATTCAAATAAAAACACTAATTTGCACTTTGTAAGATGTACCTGAATACACAGACTACTGAAAGATCCCCTCCAGACATGTTTTAAGACGTAGCCTATGTATAATACTCTACTATGAATAATCATTTGTGTCTGATATAATTTTTCCACAAAAAAGTTCAGCTGTCTTGTTAAAATCCTTTAAATGTCATATTTTTCTCCCTCATTAAAAGTTCCAGGTTTCAAGTTTCCACATCACACCAGTTGAATATCAGACCAGAACTGGCTCCTAACTTATGAAGGGTGGAAGTAACAAATGACATGACTAATTAATGAATTACAACAATGGAGGTGATGAAAATGCATGTGAATTAAAAACAAGAAGATGGGTAAAAATGGATGTGAAATTGGAAATAGAAGTGGTAAATTATCAAGTGATTTGATTCATTTAAAGCCAATTTGATTAAAACTGTTGGGAGATAATGAAAAACAGAGCTGTGTTTCAACATTTCTCCTGTCTTATATTCATCATTCACAACACAAAATGTATCATTTAAGAAATTAAAAAAATAGAAGTAATGAAAATGCTTACAAAATTTTGAGTGGAGGGAAAACTTCAAACCTTCATGTGACAGATTTAAAGAGGTTTTTGTAAGATAGAATATAAAAGGCTTGCTCAAAAAAAATAATAAAATGTTAACTATTCTGGAGCTCTAGAGAAAAGCAGTGATGTTTTAGCTTGATGACATGACACACTTATGAACCGAAAAGGGGTCTAGAAAATTATCTCAATTTAGAAGCGATTCATAAAATGATCTGAAAGCACAAAACTCCAAAAACAGCCTACCAATTATCATATTTTTTATATACTCCTGTGATATTAACAGTAGTATTCTTATTATAACTATTCCTGGTGAGACATAATCCTGTAGGGAATCACTGTGTGTTGTTTATTGTATCCTCGTCTACTTCCTGCTCCTGTAAGTGTAGAAATTTCCTGTGAATTTCACTGTAAATGATTTCGATGCTGGTGCAACATGGCGGCTTTAGGAAGACTTCACTCATTGATTATTGACTGATACCTGAGACTGTATTGATCGTTTTAGATCACTGAAAGACACATTTTCTGCCTTGATGCTGGAAATACCTTCATGTAACATCATGTTGTTTTGTTTCTAAACTCCAGAGAATTAAAAAATAAAATGTCCAGAGAAGACGTGTGACTGGATCTTTATTAATACATAATTACCATTTTACTTTACAGTTTAAAAAAAACATTAAAACAAAACTAATTTACTTAAGAACAGTGAGCTTCCACTTCACACCGTTTCTCATCTTTGGTGCCGTCGGGACCTCAGCATCTAGGAAGAAACAAATGATGAGACGATAGTGGAAAAAGAAAAAACTCCTGAAAATGAATCTCCTACTGACTGTTACATGTGTTTGCTCACATGTGGCAAAGATCAGATATGCATTGATTCAAATAGTAAGCAAACAGGTCAACATAATGAAATATAAACATATTTTAACACCACACAGCCTGCTAACCTTGTTGTGGAGCTACAGGTTTCTGCTGCTGCTGCTGCTGCTGCTGCTGGAAAGAAGCCATGATGCTGTTTGCAGTTGAATTTGGCCCAGTGAGCTGAAGAGGAACCAGACGACGGTTAGATAGTTAGTTAGATAAAAACATGTGAAATAGCAGATTACTGAGTATATTATTAAATATGACATCATAGTTACCGGGGTTTGGTTGTTTTGCAGGCCTTCCGGCCAAACCTCAGGAACAGCTGCCTCCATCATCTGCAGAGCCTCTTCATACGCCAGCTGAAGCTTCTCAGCCTGTCTGTCAAACTGGAAGAGCACGAGGGCCTTCAGCAGGTTGTGAACTTCCTCTGTAAGAGAGAGGTCGAGAAATAAAGCGAGGCATCATCGCTGTGAGCTGCAGAAAACTGCTCTGAGAAGGAAATAAAAATAGTTCAGTATAGTTCAGATTGTGTGAATGCCATTTCTCCAAAATAAGACCACATTTCCCATCATCCCTGGCTGCTTCCTGTCTTTTTACTGCAGTCTCCATAGTGAACATTACTTTGATGAACTGTGTACGTACCTCTCATCTTGTCCACAGTGGTGATGATCTCACTCAGAGCGTACATCAGAGCTCTGTCCTCCATCGGACTTCCTTCCTTCAGACTCAGCTTCTTCCTCTCGGCCTTCCGCCGGTTCTTCGATGATCTCCTACAGACCAAATCAAACCAGTATGAAATTAAATCAGGATCAATTATGTTATTTGCAACATGGGATAGAGACTGATTGGCCAGTTAGCATTATTATTATTCCATATTTGTGCTGAAACTGCAGCCCTGGCAGCAAAAATATAAAAACAATTTATGTGTTTATGTTGTGAGTGTGTTTGTCTTACGAGGAGATGCGGGAGTTACTCTGGGAGTATTTGGAGCCGGTCATCACACTGCTGGCTTCAGAGTAAAGCTCAGCGTCAGGACAGTCTGGACCGTCCTCATCTGATGGAAAAGACAGATTTACAGTAAATGCAGGTTGTCATGGTGATTTTAAGTAAAGAATATAAACATAATCTTTATACTCTTCAGCAGGTATAAAGCTGTAAACACTGGTCTCTCAAAACAAAATGCAGGTTACAAGTGGATTGTAATATGCCGTATTTTGGAGAAAATGTGATTTGATACTAAAATTAAATAATAAAGATAATAAAATAACAATAAAGCTCTTCTACTCGGTGCTGTGAAAGCACCTTTACTGCTCAGGGCTGTAGAGCCCTACAGAGACTGATCTGAATGATTTGTCAGCTGAGTGAACTTCCCTCTCTGCAGGACTGAACCAGCAGGTGCAGATCCAGATCTAGTAGGATTACGATGCTCATCGCCTCGGCAACAGACTATTGTAGCTTCTGCACTCTGACAAATGTCTCTGTAGCCACGAGTCCAACACAGAGAGACAAAGAAACAGCTTCTCTCCTCTTGTCTATCACATCACCCTCTGTACATATCTTCTGGTATAGTTTGCTTTAAAATTGTGACATGTACATTTCTACATATATATATTTTTATTCTAGACTTTCTCCTTCTCTACACTTTTCGTACAGCCTTAATTGACTATGCCACACTAAATTTCACCACCCATATTGCTTGTGGGTGTGACAAATAAAACATTTGAATCCTTGAATCCTAAAAAGATCAAGATTTGACATTCAATCAAACATCCTGGATCAGTTGCTACATGTCCTGTTAATTCTGACTTCTTCTCACCCAGCATGTTCAGTCTGGCCTTCTCTTTCTGCTCTCGGACCACAGCCAGACGGGTTCTGTGTCGTGTGAACGTTGCGACCTGAGTCTCCAGGAAGACAGTCTGAGCGCTGACGGCTGATGAAAGACGACATCACAAGACGTTATCACAAGGCAAAAGTTTCTGTTTGTTTGAATCCTCGTTTCATCTCTAGTGTGTTTAAGAATAAACAGCTGAAGAAGAACTGGGTAGTGAACATGAGAAGCATTAGTGACGTGAGTGTGAACTATCCTCACCGTCCAACAAAGCAGGTTTCAGGTTGGTTTCAGTGATGTCTTGTCTGTTGTGCATGTAAATCTGAAGCAGACAAAGAAAATATCTCATATAAGCTTCATGTAAATCATAAAGAAGACCATAGAAGAAGACAGTGCTCTAGTTTAAGTATTTTTTGTTACATGTTTTGAAATGTGCTTAATTTTTATGTTAAACGCTTTTCACATTTTACAAATTGGTAACAGCACCAAAATAATGGTTGTTGGTTATTTCATTTACTGACCAATCGGAGCGCCTCCTCCCAGACTGCACCAGTGATCAGAGCCAAGATGGCCTCCTCACAGTCCTGTTGAAGATAGAAACATTCAGACCTTCAGCTTCGACAGGCTGCTGCAGATGTTTTATTATACAAAGAAATGTGTGCATCAATAAATTCAATACAGTTAATGCACAGAATTTTTGTGGATGATTTGTAGCAGATTTGAACTGAAATCAAACCCTCAAAATGTCTGTTTTGACATCATCTGTTTGGTTTTGCTCTGGTGACAAACAGTGAGAACTTACTTTGGCGTACTGATCCAACAGCAGAGCAGCTTCTGAGAACCGCCGCTGTTCAGTCAGCTTCTCTACAAGAGAGGGAAACAGTCAATTATAGGTTTTAAAGGGAAAGTAATCCCGTGTCTAACAGGCTCACCGCTATCTGTCTGTCTGACCTGTGTCTGTCTGTCTGACTACCTGTTGTCATGGTTACCTGCCAGGTCTCTGGCCAGCAGAGCTAACTGGTCTGGCGGCAGCGGCATTTGCTGAGCGACACAGATGGCGTTTCTCCAACTGGAGCTGCTGGCGAACGCCTGCAGGGCGCTGGCTGGCTCGCCGCATCGCCATAGCAACAGGCCGGCCTGCTCTGCCTGTTGCTGCTCCACCAGGTGCTCGGCGTAGGCGCAGCTCAGAGCCTAGAGGTCGAAGGGGGGAAAGTATAGGAGGTCAAAGTCAGGTGAGTGAATCAGGGGTTGATGTTCTTCGGGTTGAGCGGACGCAGCTGTGTTTGTGTCTGTACCTTGTAGTGAGTTTTGTCTGCCGCGTACAGTCGTAGAGCTTCACTGTAGAGTTTCTGCTCCTTCACCAGCTGCACAGCCTCGGGGAAATGTTCCTGTCCTGGATATAAAAACACAAGAGATCAGGTTGTGTTTTGAAGACTCTGAAAAGCACAATAATCTCATTTACTACTTATTTTGTCTTCACTTCACATCTGTTTTGTGAAAGGATCGAGAGAAAGATCAGATTTTTGACCCAAAGCTGTATGAGGAATGATTATTATTTATGGAAAATAGCTGAGTCCTGCAACTGGAAGATCTTCCAGACAAACAGTGTCGAGCTGACAGAGATATGTAGACTGACCACACTTGCTGAGGTGGAGCAGGGCCTTCCTGTAGCGTTTCAGGTGTTTGTCGATGGTGTAGCGTTGGTAGTTCGGCTCCAGGCTCTTCAGCATGTTTAAAAAGGGAAGGTACTCTTTGGGGTCCTGTAGAGATCGTGGACAATAATTAACAGACATAAAGAGATAACATGCTGTCTAATTCATCCACAAATCACTGCTTAATCATCAGAGTGATTAAAAGAAGACGTTGGTGTTTTTGAATATTTGGCTTCCTGGAGTGTTTTAGAAATCCTTGTAAAAAAGTATGATTTGCTGTTAATTTGAAGAAATTACATGTTAGTGCTTATTAATTTGATATCATCTCAGTGTACTTTAATGGCTTGTTTGTGTTTCCCATCAACACAGAACAAAATCCCCCAATAAGATCAGTAAAGATGCAAATGTGAACATTAACATATTAATAAGGAAATTTTTGATATATTTGGTGGCTTAAATTCATCTTGTTTCATTTTGGCTCCATCTCTGGTGCTTTGGTGTTTAAGTCTGAATATTAACGAGGACAAAATGTTTTGCCATTAAAGCCTCTAGTCGGATATGGAGGTTATAAATATTACAGGTGGTTTGTGAAGAGAAATAACTGGATGTCAAAATGTGTCCATTTTAAACCATCAACTGGGTTCAGTAACGACCTCATTAGGATAACTGATCATGAGGATTTCCCTTTTTATTTGCCCTTTAAAGCACTTTGTAATGACGTTGCGTGAGGTGAAGATGTTTCCTCCTCTTCCTCCGCTGTCTCGTACCTTCTGGGATTTCTCAGCCACCATGAGCACGAGGTCGAAGTCGTACGTTCCCAGAGAGTGTTCGTACAGGTCGTTGACGTTGACGAGAAAGAGGAGGTACTTCAGCGCCTCTTCGGCACTCACAGCGTTGGGAACTTCAGGAGGGTTCTCTGGATAAATACAAACACACAGTATAATATACACAGAGAAAGCTCACTTCTACTCACAATATCTGCTGCTGTGTGTGTTGTCATAGCTGAGTGAATGGCTGCAGGTCTGCAGGTCATCAGCGTGTTTCAGATGTGCTCACCTCGAAGTTCGTGGACTTTCTGCAGAGCGATCTCAAGTTCAGGAACCGTCTTCTTCACATGAGTCGTCAGTATAGACAGACAGAACCTGGACAGACAATATGGTGATGCTTTTATATCATATTACTGCACTATCTACTGTTATATTAATATTCATGTATATAGTTAATGTTAATTCATCTGTTTTTAAGCCAAAAATAACATGTCAGAATATGTTTAAAGAATAAAACACAGTATCACTGACTTGTTTGGATCCATGGATTCCATGGCACTCCGTAAAGCATCACACACCACGTCCACCTTCTTCTGCCCAGTGGCAGGCTGGGGCTGGACCGGGCTGCTCTCAGGACGAGGGTACATGGTGCTGGTCGTATCCTCCTCTCTGAGTACCAAAGCAAAAACATTTATAGTCTTAACAAGTAAAATACCAGTTAAACAAGAGTTGTTTTTGGTTTTATTGTGTGATAAACAACTACGACTCTTACTTGAGCTCAGTGAGGAAGAGGTTGATGTGGTTGATGGAGTTGAGTTGTGTGATGAAGGTCACTATGTTCTCCAGGAAAATCTGCAGGAGGAGACAGATCCCAAACAGCACATGATATGGTTTGGTTTTACTTTTTATTTATATATGCACTGGTAAAGATCACAGACAGCAGCTTGACAGAAATCCAGTCTGCAAAATGATGATTACCATAATTATTACTTCTGACAAGAAAATAAGATACTTGCGCTACATGTTAAACCTTGTTCGTACCTTTGGGTTGTGGTCATAAATAAGGTTCAGGTTGATCCTCAGCTTCCTCATGCAGTCAAAAGCTTCTTTGAATCTCAAACTGAAAAAAAACAAACAACAAGTAAAGTTTAATTTACTCCAAAGAGTATGGTGCATTCTCCCCACTTTTGCTCTCTCTCAGCTTCCAGTCTCGATGTTACAAAGATTATGCTTCAGTACATCAGTTTGATGTAGATAAGGTCAGTGTTGGCCTGTAGGACTGTTTGTCACCAAGATTTTGGCTACATTTGATAATTATGTGACTCTCAACATATGTTGTTAAAAATAAGCAGGTGATATGATGGAAAAATATCAAACTCACCAATCCAACCACTTCCTGAGCTGAGCCAGCACCAGTGCTCGATGATGTACGGTCTCCAAGTTCCCACGCGGCATCTGGACACACACACACCAAAATAAATCTTGGTCTATTCATTTTATGTACACACAGTCATAGACAATCACATTTGTTGTGCTGTCGTGGTTTTTATATTGAAAGTGTGTTAAGCTGACCTGCAGAATCACTCTGGTGTCTTGCGGCACCACAGTGACGATCCTGGATCCTCTCTCCACCCGCCGCAGCGTCTCGTCGTTCTCACCTCCGTCTGAGGCCAAAGCTGCCTGCAGCGCTGCGGGGTCAAAGGTCATACAACTCAGCTGCGACACCATCCTCACTACTCATTGCATGCATCTATTTTGTGACAGGGGCTGATTCCCACTCTGGGGTTTGTTAATGTACGTGTCCATACCTTTGACGCTGAGCGTGCTCAGTTGGAGGCAGCGGCAGGTGTGGGAGTGTGTGGTGATGATGAGGAAGTCGTTGCAAACAGCGAAGGAGGAAACATTAGAGGCGAGCTGAGTAAGAAGCAGATATAAACAAATAGGAACATGGTAAAGATGAATATTTGCTGATCTGTCCAAACTCAGACCACAAAGTTATGTTATTACGTCAAATTACATCAACATTTTACAAAAGCAGATTGCTGCTTTTCACTGAATTTGTTTAAATACAGTTGACAGCATACCTCTGTGTCTCCAGCGTACAGGTGGGATCTGTCCGTCAGACCGAGCAGATACTCCTGCAGACAAAAGACACATTCAAGCCTGCACACAATGATTCACTTATAATGAGAGTCATGGCACATTTATTAGAGATCAGTCATTATCACCAGGTGTCCCTTGCAGATAGTGCTTTTACTTTCTGAATTCATTGTTTTAATAAGTCTCCGGTATGCAGGTGATGTGTTTCTACCTCTCCGCTGATTCTGCAGAGGGCCGTCTGAACGCAAGGAACAGGAAAGTTGATGGTGCATCCGCTGAAGTCACGCCAATCCTCTACTGACGGCTCAGGACCGTCTACACAAAAAAAAACAAACAAGGTAAACTGATGCATTTTACATGCATACATGGTGACTTTCTCCTCAGCTATAAAAGCAACTGAGTGACTTTCTCCTCAGCTATAAAAGCAGCTGGATCAACATACGTTCAGAAAAATAAAACTGGGAAAAAAATGGTGGAAAAGCCATCAAAGCACATACCTGCTACAAAATCTATTAATATTAGCATTCAAACACTTAATTCAGCAGCAGAAGAAGAGTGTTGCTAACTGACCATAGAGCAGTTTCCTTATCTGTCCGTCCTCCAGCTGTAGCGCCACAGTGCCGGTCTGGGAGCAGTGAACCATACTGACCACAACACCGGCCACTTCTACCTCAGACCTGAGGCGTAAAAACAAACAGCTGAGTCCTGATTTCAAACACGGCTGCTGAACGATTCAGCTGAACAGATTCAATGCGATTTTTCAGAACACATATGTCGCTGACCTGACAGAGAGGGTGTCAGTGGCGTCCTGAGCGGGGCGGAGCAGCAGCAGCGTGGAGGAGGTCGGCAGCAGACCGGAACTCACGCCCACAAACAGCTCGTCGTCCAGCCACAGCAGCTGCCGCAGGGCCAGAGGCTCCTCCTGGAGAACCGCAACTCTGCAGGAAGAAGAAAGGCAGCAGGAGAGAAACAAAGTAAACAATGAAAAAATAATTGACATTAAAACGACTTCTAGCATCATTACCCATAAGCTGAATGCCAGTGAGTCTACCTTCATGAGACGACGATTATTTGCAGTGACATTCAACACAATGCTATTTATTAAAGCTGCCATGACAGCGATTAATTAGGTGAATTTCACAGAGTGAATCAGCTGTAACACTGCAGGAATCAGACAGCCAAGTGTGTATCAGCCAGAAACAGCAACACTGCAGGCTGTTGTGTTACCTGAGGGTTTTCTGGAGGACCAGGGGACTAGACACAGTCCTGAATCCATCTGCTGTTTTTTCAGGCTGTTCTCCTGAACCTGGAACAACACAGAAAGGTTTGTGGGTGAAATAAAGAGGATCAGAAAATGACATATACTGACTACAAGCAGGCACACTTTGTTTTTTAAACTGACAAATGCCAAAGAAAAAAGCTAAATGTCACGATGAACGGAAAGACACAAGAAGACAAAATAAAAAGCATACAATAAAAGCCAAACTTTGGACCCAAACTGGCCAAAACCCACTAAATAAGATTATTTGACATGGACAAATGAGCTAAAATAAACAAAAAATGTTGGGTTTGAACTCATCATTCAACTAATTTAACTGCATTCATTCTAATGACTGCATTATTATACAAAGCAATGTAAAACCCACCTTGGCCATAGACTGAGATGTTTCCATCAGCGGTGAATGCTGACAGCTGATTGGTGCGCTGAGGTTTGCAGAGGAAGGTCACCTGGTTGACCGGTGAGGTCAACTGGAGCTCGAACGAACACATGGGAGGAGGAACCACGCACTGCCTGAAGGTCGTCACCAGGATTTTTTCTGAGGGTGAGTTAAGACAAATATTAACGAAGCCCGTCACGGCAGAATCGTCCCTCAGTTGCTTCTCCCTCTCGTCTCATTGGTCCTCACACCTCCATCAATCACAGCCACGTTGGCGTTGTCGGCAGCATCCAGCCCGGGGCTCCTGTCCGTCGTCCAGCCCCAGTCGTAGCTGACGCTGGTCCAGCTGCGGGTCACCACGTGGAGCCGTAGGGGGCGCTCAGGATCCCAGCAGACGCAGACCGGAGCCTTCTGAGGGTCTCGGCCGAACTCCAGGCTCTGCTTCAGATACCAGTGGTAGTTCCCCACCGACCACAGCTGGACTGCAGACAGAAGCAGACAAGTTTAAAGTGAATTCAGCACAAACAGGAACACAAACCTGACCTCAATAAACATTTTATTTATTCCAGAAAACGTCCCTCATAACCATGTTTCTGGAATTTAACACTTTCTGTTGCCTGAATTTTGCATCTCACATTCACTACATTTACATGAAATGCAAGACAATATTTTGGATAATTTATCATGCAAATTATCCGGTTAGCTTAACCTGAATTAGATCGTAGTTGGTGTAAGCATAATTAATTTAAACCCCTGTGTATCCTGTACAATTCTTCTTACTTTTATACTTTACATGTCACTCCTAGTCGTAATATAATTTAAAAAAAGACACTGTGGCAGACATCAATCAATGTTTCTTTGGCAACTTTGGCTGAACTTACTGTAAGTGTTGACCTGTCCATCCTCCCCAGCAGTCATGTCCTCCAACCAAACAGCTAACACAGTGGAGTCATTGTTCCACAGCAGCTCCTTCACCTGAAACACACATCAATCAAATAATCTGATAACATAAACTGCAAGATTGATCACTGCCATGCTGACAAGTGATAATCAGAAGTATTTTGTTTTGTTCAGTATGTCTTCTGTGCTTCAGATTTAGCTGAACATGCCTTTGCTTGGTCTTTGCTGAAGGGCAGAGTGAAGTCTCCATGCAGCAGTCCATTCTTCTCCATGAACACCACGCTGTGTTTGTTGGGATGACGCTGAGTGCTCGCTATCAGGCTGCCCGATGGTCTGAAACACCAGGACAAGGTTTAACATGGATTCACATTTCTTATACACACTCAACAGAGTCAGCCCAGAGCGTCCAGCATACAGGCAACTGCTAACGCTGCTTATTTTTAATGTGACTGATTATTTATTCATGAAAGAATCCAGAGTCTCTCCCACATTCATACAGTTTTTTTTCAAGTAAAAAAGAGCAGAAACTGAAGATAACAAAAAGAAAATTGCTTTAAGAGCTCTCGTACTTCCAGCAGAGCGCCTGCTCCAGGCCGTTGACAGGCTCACTGGTGGCCTGCAAAACGCCCTCTCTGTTCCAGACCCGGACCTTCCTGGCTCCAGTCTGAGGACAGACGGCGCTGACGGCAAACAGCTGACCGTCACCTCGCCACGTCACCCGAGGCCTGCGGTCATCCCAGACCGCAGCCGGCTGAACCTCCTGTGGGTACATGTTTACATTTAGGATATTTTCATATTAGACAAATATTTCATAAACCTTTCAGACATTTTGATACTTTGAAGAGCACTGACCTGGCTCTTCCTCTGTGCTGCCTGTTTCCCCTCTGAACCGTGGAACTGAGTCTCCTTCTTCCCCCAACCCACCGTGATGAACTTTCCTGCAATACGCACAAGATAGATGACAAGTTTTATACAGATATTATCATCCAACCATAACACAAATATTTCTAGAATCCATGAATCATCTTGTGACCCTCTGTAGGTCTTGAACCTTAGGTTGGGAACCATTAATCTGAACAGAGTCATTTGGTACCTTCACCAAAGTCGTCCTGGTGGATTCCAACCTCAGTGATCGGCTCAAAGTCTTTGGTCATCATGATGACCGTTTCCTGACCTGCAAGCACAGATTATTAAGATTTATTCATTTGTAACACTGTTTAATGTTTTGTTAGAAATAAGAAGAGAAACATTTATCCATCAGTCAGGTTATATGTTAGAGAGCAAGAGTGTGTTTGACCATCGTAATGTTACATAAGACACGGAAACCTTTGTTCATCTTTGACGGTTTCCAAAAGATGTGGTGCTACCTTAAAATATCTCTAATACCAACGACTACCTCTGCTTTATAATAACTCAGCTCACTGTGAAGACCAGCTTCTCCTCCATCTTTAAGGGTAACAACTTTCTAAATGTTTATAAAACTGGACTGAGTAGGTACTGGTCTACTAATAAGACAAGACTAAACTTAGAGATAATCTGTCACTACAACTGAGAGACAGCAGTTTAAACAGCGATTTAACATTTTTATGAATAACGTGCTTTTGACAGTTGTATAACATACTGACCAGTGGTGAGAACAACCAGTTCTTCATCAGGACTCCAGCTCATCGAGGTCAAACCGCTGTCAACACTGCCGACACACTCTAACTGTGAAACAGAACCAAACACATTTAGTGAGGAACCTGAACCTTCCTCTAATTCTAACCTTTGTAACCCTAAACCAACTTTCAAACAGCCCTTAGAGGAAGTGACAACAAGACAAAATGTGTTTACTTTCTGACTTTTCTGTGCTACCGACCTGGCAGGTGTTGAGGTTGAAGAGGACGACATCACCGCTGGCTGTGGCTAAACACGCTGACTCAAGTTCTGCCAAGTCCTGCAGTCCAACCACCAAACCAGAGCCGTCCTCCGGGAGGAAACCATCCGCTGTCAGCGAGGCCTCGCTCACCACCTGCAGAACACAACAGAGAGTCGATACGGAGTGAGCAGACTTTCACCTCCACATCTAGTGTCTAACTATTCTTTTTACACATTTAAATTCTAAACTTTAACATCAGAAAGCTAAAATGAGCTGGTGTAAAATGGGCTGGCTGTTCAAATAAACTCCATCGCCTCCTGAGGCTGAGAAACAGTCAGCTTACCTGCCCAGTCCGAGGGTCGAACTCTGTGATGGAGTACTGAGAGGCAACTAGCAGCGAACTAGTGTCGCCCCGTACGGAGAAACACTGCGGGGAGCCCGGACCCTGCAGCTCCGAGCTCCGCAGGCTCTTCAGCAGCTTTAGGTTCCTCATTGCACCTCAGGACTGAGGGAAAACACACCGCGCCTCAGTCTGGTCCCAAAGACTGCAAATGACCTGCAACAGCAAAAAGTAAAACATTTCAACAAACCACTGACAGATAGATCTGAGTGATTTATCAGTAACGTGACTGTAACACAGTGAAATGGCTTCAATGATGTATTTTCTTGGATGAAAATTACACTTCACTGTAAATGCACTGTGGAGTCCATAACTATCTGACAGCAAATACTTCGTCATCTTTTTCCTTGAGTGAAATATTTTCAGAAAGCACCAACAGCCATCCCTTAACTATTATATTATCTACAATATTGAGGTATTCAGTCAAAAATAATTGGAAAGTGGACTTTGGCCTAGCCCTGTTGTGGAGGATTTTGGGCTCAATGTCTGACATGCACAAAGAAATTAAATGGTGTTAACAAATAATTTTAACAATTTATCGAGTAAACCAACAAGTGTTGGCTTCGATTTTAATCTCAGTACTATGGGTATCAGGCTGAAAAGTTACAAAACATCACTGGACTCGGAAAATACTGCATGTTTCATCACGTTGGTGCTAATACAGGTGCTGAGTTACAGTAGTCCATTATCGGACACAACCCTGCCCGACACTATTCTTTCAACAATTGAGATGACAACGCCTTTATGAGGTTAGTTAACGACTTATAACCAAGTTAACCAATATAATTAGAATTAACAGTTACATAGACAATTTTATGATTTCTTGAGCTGTTAACGTTACATTGAACCGTTAACCACTTCACTGAGCCTCGTCTCAGTGCTCCTGACAAGAATCAGAGACAAAAATAATCCACCGAAAGTCAGACACAAATTATAATACAACATAACATCGTAGCTTTACAATACTTTGACAGTGTAAATAGTTTGTTAACAGTTTTATGGAAACTGATGGTTTTAGCAATGAGGAGAGTTAAGTTACAGCTTGTCCGAAAATGGAACTAGGTATATTAGCTTACCTTTAAACTATAAGGAACGACATGATATTAAGCGACAAGAATTCAACAAACCAAACAGAATATGACTGATGTGAAACATATAAAAACCTACCGAGGAGAAACAGGTTGAAGTAATAAAATCTGTTAAGTATCCAGCATCAACAACACAACAACATGCATGTGGCGCTGTGACCTCTGACTCAGGTACGCGACTGTAACGGCGGTGTCGCCCCCTGCAGGCGCGGAGTGAACATACAGCAAATGATTTTAAAAACAGCGCCATGGAAATAAATCTGATCTTTTTAATTGAACTGGTAATAACTTTTGGTAAATTCCATATACAAGAAATAAAATGTTCCAGAAAGAAAACCTAACATTACCTATTTTCTTTCTTTTACTAAGCAGTAATGTTACTGTCTGGATCAGGGGAGGACTTTACTATTAGGCGAGGTAGGTCACTGCCTGGGGGCCAAATTAAAAGGGTCCCAGACAGCTATAGATTTATTATGATATTTAGATATGAAAAATATTGAATTATGTTACTATTCTAGCTAATTGTACCCTAAAATAACTTACAAAAGCCCCCAAAACCACATTGAAAAATTCTATCTATCTATCTATCTATCTATCTATCTATCTATCTATCTATCTATCTATATCTATATGTATCTATATATGTATATTATTAATAATAATAGCACTTAATAGCACTTTTAAAGAAGTTACAAAGTGCTTTACATGTTCATCTGTACATATGTTATATTATATACCTCTGAAAACTTACTTCATAGTTCCAGTCTTATCATATTATATACAAATGACTAGCTTCATGTTCATATTAATCTTTTTTTTCTACAGGTGTTTTGTTAAAGTTATACTATGCAGGATTTGTCAGTTGGCCCCCCCTCTCAAGTGAGAGCAAAGCCGTGGATCAGAGAAATAAAACGTTATTTTCTGATTGTTTCATGGTGGTGACGTTCTGAAGCACAAATAAACACGTTCACACCTCCACACAACCCTGCAGGTGGGTGCCGCATTGCCGGATATTGTGTGAATGCGGAGCTTCATCCTGTCTGCTGTGGCCTCTCTGCTCTGCATGTGTGTAGCTCAACTCTGCTCTCGGTCAAGTAGACACACAGACTTGCAGCTCTGTATACATCCATGACACAGAGACACAGAGCAGAGCAGAGGAGAAAGACGGAGACAGTATTGTAACCTGGTCACTACGTGAATCCTGACCCCTGTGTGCTGTTATTGACTGGGAGCTACACACCCACTGCCCAAAGGTTGACACCCAGAAGCGCCCAAACACAGCAAAATAATAAGAAAATAAGAAAATACAGGCAGAGGGCAAGTCTCTGCAGATACATACAGCCACACATTTCTAGTGGGTGTGGGTCATAAGTGATGATAGAGAGGGATTACTTTTGTATGAGTCTACATAATATACCTTTCAGTCGGATTTTACTCTGAAAACAAAACGGACGTTGTTGCTTTATTAAAGCTTTTATTTTGTACGGTAGAGACCGGATGTCATGGTGGTTTGTTGTTGTCGCGAGATTTACAGGCTGCTGACTGACAACAGGTGAACGAGAGTTCAGCATCAGAAACACAGAGCCCACTTAAGACATCTCAGCGGGATTTAATGCGCGATGAGAGGACGGTAACGGCGAGGTAAACATTTCATTACATTTCTCTGTCATTCTGTGTGTCTTTATCCAAACACACGACAGCAGACAGACGCATTATTCCCCAACCTTAAACCAAACGAGGGTTTGGGCTTTTTGTTTATCCCGCTCTGCGGCAGTTTGCTAACGAGACTCTGTTAAAAACCCTCAGCGGTCATTTCTGCCGACTGATGGAGCTTTAAGTGAAGAAAATGCTTAAATACATTTTAAAAATCAGTGTTTGTGTCTGTCTCTATCTCCTCTCATTCATAATGAGGCAGATGCTGTTTTGGCTGGTGACATTTTTATAGCTAATTATCCCCAGAAGATGATATTATGCTGTCAGGTAAAGTGTTAATTACAGCAGAGACTGTTACAAACTAATCATCTATTTTATGGTGGATAATTAGAAGATTTTTGGAGAATTATATATTTTAATTACATCAGTAGCTTGAGGGTTAAATGGCATTCCTTTAATATGTCCACCTGTTGCGCTTGGAGCTAATATTATTTAGCACATATTTCACAAAAATTTCTCACATACAATCTTGATTATGTAATATTAATTGGTGATTATACTTTGACGTGAACATATTTTTAAATAATTTGCAAATGTTAACCTTTAACAGGTAACTCCAGTAGAGACGCAATGATTAGTTGATTAGTCGATCGTCTGATTTTGATAATCAGTTCGTTGTTTTGTCATCTTTTTAAGATTTTTAAGCTTCTTAAATGTGAATGTTTTCCGGTCATCTATGAAAGAAAACGGAGTATTTTTGGGTTGTGGACTAACAAGACAAAACAGGATATTTAAGGTTGCATTTTGAGCTTTAGGAGACGGTGATAAACGTGTTTCATCACTTCCTGACATTTTATAAAGGAAACAACTATTTGATTACTTGAGAAAATAATCAACAGATTAACGGATAAGGAACATAAACGTCAGTTGCAGCTCTAGTCATGTATAATGTATGAGGCAACTATGGTGACTGTCCTTAAACCATTTTCTTGTCAGATGTAAAATGGGACAGACAGGAAAGCCGCCTGTAAAGATTCCTGAGGGATAGTCGGTGGTTGTTTGAAGCGGACAGAGATAAACACACTGTATACTTGTGAAAAATGTTGTTTAGTCTGTCTGAGTTGGTTTATTTCACTTCTCCGGTGATTAGGAAGCCGAGCTTGCCACGATGTTTCCTCCTCCTGCTGCAACAGATGTCCTGAGTGGAACTACACTGAGAGAAGAAACCTAACGCATACAGGTAATATTATCATTTATGATCAGTTTATCATCACTGTAGGAATCTTGGTGGATGTAGCCATACCTTCTTACTTTCAGTTTCTCCCTTAGTGGGAGAAAGATGTGGCCGGCTTACTGGTTCACCACAGAGGTATTGTATGTGGTAGAGGTCAGGGCTCTGTGCAGGCCAGTCAAGTTCTCACACACAAAAGTGGAATAACAGTTATTGACCTCTGTATACAGATGCATTGTCAAGTTGAAACAGGAAAGAGACTTCCCCAAACTGTTGCCACAAAGTTAGTAACAGTCTGAAATACATTTCCTTTAAATAGAAGTCATGAAAAACAGACCAAAAGTGCACCAATGCACCGCTTTTAGCTGTATAATGCATCTAACCTGTACATTATGGATACAGAACTGTCTGATAACTTGTCATTATGTCTTCATTCAAGTCAGTGTACCAAACTTCTGTCCAGTAAACAGGCAGCTTTTGAGTCCATGACATGAAGTGTGGAACAAGTCAAATGAGGCAGCGTGAACTTTCCTCACTATTGTTCAGACCAAAGAAAACAAAGTGAAGTCGCGATGACACCCTTAATCCTCTGTCACTCACAGTCATCCTAAAATAATTCCTCTCTTGCTCTGACTAACGCTGCAGCAACCTGAGAGGGGAAGATGTTTAATGCTGACGGAGCAGACAGGATGCGATCGTCACTGTTCTCATTTTAAGCTTTGTCACCTTTTCTCAGCCGTTTGTCACCGCAGCAACGGCACGTCAGCACGGGTTGACAGCAGGCTTGCAACTTCAAGTTCAGCAAATGATGAGTTATTTACGTCATGACTCCAGTTTTAAAGAAGAGCATGTTCTGTAGCAGCTGTAATTTGAATCGGTCTGTGGTAGATTACAACAATTATGAACATGCTTGATACCATGTAATAGCATACCAACAAAGTCAAGCTTCCTCTATGTGAAGACTCGACACACAGAGTCAGAAACTGGTCCAACCCTGCAATTACAAGAAACATAGTTCTACATTTAGCCTTCGAGCAAAGTCATCACTCCACCCACCTATGACTCCACCTTTAGTTTCTATTTCTGGAGTCACCTTCCCGCTCCAGTCATAACATCAGTCACCTACTGTCTTCTCACTCACAAACTTTCCTTCCAAGAACCACTTGACATGTGACGCTTGAACAAGATCTGTACAAATCATTTATGGGAAAATGCACCCATCTTGCCATCTTGTCTAAATTACAGATGATATTTGTTTGCATGTGTTCCACGGACACAAAATCATGAATCAAAACTTCCAAGATCTTTTTAAAAAACTTTGAATCAGTGTTTTGCTCTCAAGTGCCAGCACTGGCTTGACAAACGTAGACCACAACTAACAGACATTAACGAAATCTGTCCGTCTAACAACAAGGAACCCTTGTGTTGCTTCTCATCATCCTTTTCTTATTACCTCCACCAAGGACACCAGTGTTTCTGGTGCTGTTTGTCCGTCTGTAGTGAGCAGGATATTTCAGAAACATGTTGACAGATTCAATGATTATTTCTTGACCTACAATGATAGGGCATTCTTAAAGGACAGGTTCACAGTTTTTCCAAGTCTGTCTTAAAACAGTAGTTGAAATAGTTTTTTCCTGTTATAATCATTCCTCCTGTTCATACTGGCTATTAGAAGAACCCTCCATAATGCATAAAGTGGTGGGGGCAAAAAATCCACAAGCTTCCTTCCTTGCATAAATGTATTTAAAAGATTATCTGAAGCTAATATGAAGCTTCATGTTACATGGGGGGCGGTGCAGGAGAACCCGAATGCAGGCACACAGAGGTGAGGAGACACGGTAGGACAAAGTATTTATTACAAGGAGGGGGGAGGATGGGATGCAGGCCAGGGGAAGCTCAGGTTGGTAGCTTGGAACTAGGCTGCGGCAAAAGGAGGTTGGGACAGAGGTAAGCAGGTCGGGAGCAGGATCTGTGGAATGGGGATCCAGGGCAGGGAAGGAGGGCTGACGAGACGAGACAGGGACTGGAGCCAGAGCAGACGGGATGGTGCAGAGGCTACGATCTGGCAAGGCTGAGTATAAGTAGAGGTCTTGATTATGGGACGGGTTGTAGCTGGTGATGCTCTGCTCTGACTTCAGCAGACCTGGAGTATATCCCAGTAATCAGGTTTAGTGAAAACTCTGAGTTAGTTAACCCTGAGATGAGGGAAACTCTGTGTTTTCACTTCCAGAAAAAGAGGTAAAACTCAGGGTCGGTTACCATGGTAACTGACTCTGTGAAGCAAACCTGCTGGCAGGTTTTCTCCAACAAACCCTGAGTTTCTCTCTGTCTCCTCCCTTGTACAGAACCAGATATGCTGTTTCATTTCCTCATTCATTCAGTCTGTATCAAAGCGCTTATTGAAGTGCATTCATTTGCAAAGGTTTACTGTATGTCAGAATCAACATCCTGGTTATTAGTTTGTTACTCAAGGACTATATTTGACTATATGTGGTAGTCAGTCAGTTCTGCCCTCACATCCAAATATTATACAGCGTGAATTCATCCTCAGCTCAGAGTAAAATCTGTGCATGCCCTCCTTTTTGCGAGCGGATGTTTTTTATAACACTGACGTCTGTGGACATTGACCAGAGATTGTTAAAACAGTTCCTGCACTGAAATGTTTATTGCACATAATGTGTAATGTTTAGACAGATAAGATCAATGAATAATGATCTTTATCACTCATGATCTGATTGGTTGCATTTATGCAACATTCCTAGCATAGTTTTCATTGCATTGTTGAAATAGTTCAAATAAAGTCACTGAAAAACCGTCAAAAATCCAAGTAGACGTCTAAACATTAAAGCATTAATATCTTTACCTCCATCGGATTAAAACGGAGGCTCTGTCTTTCATTTACTTGTTGCCATGGTGAATTGTAATATCAGAGCTCCGTTAATGATTTGACTTTTTTCATTCATCACACACACGCTTAACTCAGAGTGAACATAACTCAGAGCTGATTGAACCGACTCTGATCAGCTGCTCTGGAACTAAAAACTCAAGAGTTTTTCATGTCACGGTTCATCAACTCAGAGTTCAGGGTTAAGCTCAGAGCTTGTTAAACCTGCTTTCTGGAATAAACCTTCACTCACACACACACAGGGAGAGAGAGAGCGACTGGGGAATCGTAACAGGTAGGGAGACACAGGAATCGTGGCAATTCAGCCGTCCAAATTAGTCAATCAAGTAGGTATCTTTCAACGTTACAATCGGTTTTTGTTACTATAGTTCCACCGCAGCTCGACAGGGAAACACAAAGAGGGAATTTGATGCTAAAAAGACTGTAAATGTGGCAGATATCCACTCGCTGAAGCCTCATATAAGCTTCAGACAAACCTTTAAATGTATTTTTTGCTCAAAATAACTATATGGACTTCAATACTTACATTGAAAGCACATTTAAATGGGGTCTTTTAACAGCCAGGATGAACAGGAGGAATGATTACAGTGAGGAAAACCTCTTTCACTGTTCACATGGACACCTGATTGTTGTTTTAAAACACACCTGAAAAATTGTGAACCTATCCTTTAATTTATATCCGCATACAGATAGAAATTAAACTTTGTCCTCCATTGTCAATCACAAAAAGCATAAAGCATTCAGAGGTTTCTTGCTGTCTGGACAGTGGTTTGCCTCTCTGACTGCTTTCTAGGAATGTTTTTCTTCTTGGAAATAAAGGTTTTGGTTCTCCAGAAGATGTTTTGATCTTTGCTGTCCCATATGTTTCCCATGTGAGTGTTGGATAAATGCCTGAAGTTTAATGCCACGTTGCAGAAACCTTACTTTCGTGCAACAACACACCCTAAGCTGTCATCATGATCAACACAAGTCAGCTGGTAAAAGAATCCCGTCCTGCAGCATTCCTCACTGTCATACCAATCTGATGAACCCAGATTAGCCGCTACCTTCCTGCCTCCCTCATTCCACACTCACCATGTCTGACTGCAATGAAGTACTTCATTGTCTCGGGTCGGGTTTGTGCTCACGTCATGTTCTCAGGGTTTATAGGCACATGCTGAGATGGCCATTTGAGTCTGTGTTTTTTTTTTCTGTTTTATTACCATTTACCATTATTTTAAAGACAGAAATGGTGAACAAATGTTCTGTTGAATCGTCTGAAGCAAGCGGCAACCTATGGGACTGAAAAATTAAGCCAATGCGGAAGTGCCAAAAACTGCAGTTCATCGAATGGCCACTTGAGGTTCCAAAAGTGAGTCAATCCCCATAGACCCCCATGTTAAAATACCCAACTTAACAGTAGAAATAAACATGTTTACAGCCTGGTACAAAAAATGGTTTTGGTCTCTATAACTAATTTTCCCTTTCATGACAACTGTACGGAAGGTGAATGCGTTTCATTTTTATTAAGCCGTGAAGTTGTGCATAATTATGTGCATAAAACATTGCCGCTTTGAGTGACAGGGTGCTAGCTGCTAGTTGGCGTGTTTCAGCAACCAGGCTTCATTCGGCCCGCCTCAGCTCCACCTCTTTGCCCGTTTTGGATTAGCCGGGAGTTAGGTGCAGTCTAACCAAGATGCCAAGATGGCGATGGTGACCTTTAGCTTCAAAACCACTCTTCAGAAACCAGTAGGTGACGTCACGGTGGTTACATCCATATTTATCCATATTCAGTCTATGGTCTGACGGTAAAGAAAACTGTATAGGAAAATCGATTCATTGAGAAGATCGACAGATGAATCAATAGTGAAAATACTCTGAATTATATCTGTCAGAATCGTGCAGGTCCTCAGTGACATCCAGACCCTGGATTAGAGATGTTGTGGTTTGAATCAACATTGTTTTGTCAGTTGTTATCCTGGATTGATGGAGAGTTTGCTCGTCCAGTTTTGACACTAACCAGCTCTTCTAGTAATAAAACATCTAAAGCCTAAAGGAAGATGACAACGGTAAAACTGAAAGACATGACGACGATGATGATGATGATGATGGCATCCTGTCTGTTCTGTCAACATTAAAACCTCAAACCTGTTCTTGGATTTGCAGCAGCATTTCCTGTCTGAACGATATCAAACAACAGATTTCCTGCTTTGAGGGAAGGTTTATTGTGAGAGATGACAGGTTGATCTTGTGATGGTATGATGGGGCCATACCAGAGGAAACCACCGAAGCTGAATGAAACAATAAGATCCTTTTACTGTCTCTTGAAGATTAAACTTTCTATGGACCTGCTTTCCAACTTGTCAGTGGATATTCTGTAGTGCTACCATGATGATATTCAACAATCAAATAGGAGCAAGCCAGAAATATCAGCCTTACACCTTTTAAACCAATAAGTCTCTCTGCTTTTTGTATGTGATAATATCAAATTATTAAAGTAAATTATTAAAGTAATCTTTGTTTATATAGTATCTTACAAAAGAGAAGCTGTGTTTGATAAGTGTACACAGAAAGGAGATACTCAGAAAAAATGATGAACCCTCGGTGGCATCAAGCCATCGTTTAGTTTTTTGATATCCACTAGTGTGTTTATAGTCACGCTAGCAGCTGGTTGGAGATGTCGGCCTGCTGTCGTGAAATTCTCATGGTAATATTCACGGTGCCCAGAGGAAAGAAATATCTCAACATCTAACAGATGGGTTGGCATTAAATTATGTGCAGATGTCCATGGTTCATAGAGCATGAATCCTGATGACTTCTGTGATTATGTGACTTTTCCTCTAGCATCACCCTGAGGTTGACATTTTGGTTTTTAAGTGTAATATTTCAATAAATATTGGACAGACTGACATGGCATTGCATACAGACATCCATGATCCCCTCTCAGGATGAAATAGTATAACTTTGGTGATCCCTTAGCTTTCCATGTAGCGCCATCATCAGGTCAAAATTTAAAAAAAAAAAACCTAATTTGTCCAATATTTTGCTTTTTGACCAAATATCTGCAAAATTAATAACATTCCCATCAGCCTCACCTGCACTTTGCTGAATAGCAAAACTAAGATTCTTAACATGATAAAAATGAACATGTTTGCATTCATTGCAGTCATTGGAGGCATGTTAGCATGCTGATGTTAGCATTTAGCTTAAAACACTGCTGTGCTTTAGTACAGCTGTAGTTAGGGTTAGGGTTAGTCTAGTGATGTTTTTAATGCTTTTAGCACCACAAAGGAAATGTCTCTTTTGTTGTTTTTGGACACATGTCTCAAAATAACACCATAAAAATCAGATCTATTTGCATGGTCGGATACTTTTAGGAGATATTTGAGTGAACTCACCCTTTAATATTGAATGAAAGTAAATGCATTCACTTTATGTTGTTATCTATGCTGTGGACAGTCCTCTTTAACTTTCATTTGAATACCTTTGCACTAACTTGTTGGTGCTCAGTGTGTACACACTTCCTTTAACAGTTTGAAATAAACTTTACACACAACTGGCATAAATCTTTTATTTCCGGTTGAAATGAGCTTTAAGTCTTTGTTGTTACCTTCCAGCAGAAAATCCAGACAATCCCTTTGGCAATTGGAAGAGGATGGGACGTCCCGCAGTGCTTTTGTTTCCTGTGAGAGGAAAACTTCAATCACTTCAATGTCGTGTCTTCATTGGTCCGTTAAGTGTTCCATGAAGCCTCCCAAGGTGTCGTCCGATTGGTCCTTCATCCCACTGTGAAGACTTTTCAGCCAATCGGCTCCTGCCTGGGTGAGTGCCACTTCCTCTTCCCACCAGCTGCTGCAGTCAATCAGCTTATTCAGCAGCATGAGTGTGTGTGTGTGTGTGTGTGTGTGGGGCCGGCCTCTCTTCCCCCCCCCCCCCCCCCCCCCCTTTTTCCTCTACAAACCGCCGGCCCACCCTCCTTTCCACTCCCATCCCCCCTTCTTCCCTCACACACTCATACACACACTCGTGAATATATACACTCACACACTCCTGCCACATGAGGCCCAGCAGCAGCCTGCTGTGTGTGAGTCACTGGAGAAAGTTACACCGGAGTGTGTGTGTGTGTGTGTGTGTGTGTGTGTGTGTGTGTTTTCCATGCAGCAGCGTCTCCTCTGCAGCAGATTTCTGCTTCAGTTGGGACAGAGCACAACAAGGCAGATCGAGGTGCACCGCAGCTGAATCAGGGATTCTGCACAAGGTAATGATAGCAGCTTGATCTCATGTAAATGTTTTTTTTTTAATGATACTCTGTCAGTCTCACACTCACATGTTGTTATTGTCAGGTTCGTGGAGAGTTTGCTTTAGTTTTGGTGTTGGTTTGTGGGCAGCAGATGTCTCACCCTGAAGCTCTTGACACATTTGTTTTGGGATGTAAAAAAAGCTTACGTGTCTTTAGATTAATCCGTCTAGGTGTGTGTTTGTTTGATTTAACTTTTAGAATACAATTATGTGGTTTATAAAGAGCTAAAACCTCAGTTTACTCCCTTTTTTTCGGTGTCGTAAATCTCAGTTATCCCAAACTCTGGGTCACCATATGTTGCTAAACCTCTGAACCTTTCGGAGGAGGGAAAAGATAAATCTGTGAGAGGAGGATTAAGAAAGGATGAAAATGACAAAAATCACAATAAAACCTCTTTAACACGGAAGCGGTTGAATGCAAGTAATAAAAATAAAGAAGAAAAAATCTAAAAATAGTTTAAGTTGCAAACACAATTTAAAATGTTTAAAATAAAACTAAAAGTACGAGTAAAACAAATTGTAATGTATCAATATAAAGTTAATACAAGGATACAAACATTTTAAATACATCTTGACACATTCGTCTTCAAGATGTTCAAAAATGTATCTTTATTTATATTCATCTCATATAAAGTTGCAACAGTTATTTTAAGTCTTGTTCTTATTAGCTTTTATTCAATAGTCAAAGTTTAATCAGTGTTTATTCTTTATCGATATAGGGCTGCAGCCAATGATTATCTTCATCATCCATTAATCTGTAATTAATGTGTAATAAGTCCTTCACCGTTTCCCAGAACTCAGGATGACGTCTTCACATGACTTGTTTTCATCGACCGAAAGATATTTAATTTATATTTATCTTCAAACGGAAGCAGCAGATCTTTACATTTGAGAAGAACAGGAAATATCTCCTGCCTGATAAATCACAAACAATTAATTGATTTTCTGATTTATTGTTGATAAATTTCATGAAATTACTTATCTATTAATTGACTCATTATTTCAGCTCTAGTTACATAACTAGAGCCTCTAGAGACAACCATTACATAATCACAAACAGGCAGAGAAACAATAACACTTAACAACTGCACAGCTGTGTACGAGAACTTATATTGAATCATTTAATCATCTGCCTTGAAGTAAAATCACATTTACTTCACAACTACAGTAAATGCACAAGTATTTGTTCTTGTGACATTGATGCAAGATCACTTCATCTGTAGTGACATAAGTCTGACTTTCACAAGTGTTAAGTGAGCGCAAACAGTGAAAGAAAAGTAAACATCGCACTACTATCACAAAGTAAACCTTTTTTATGTGCAGTCGTGTGTCAGGATGCAGATAATAGTGAGATTTCAGTAGTGTAACGGGGCAAAAAGCGTGCTAGTTGTACTTTCTAGGACTATGACGTGTAGAAGCTGCTGATCCTTTAAGTGTTGTCATGAGTCATTTCTTACGGAGAGGTTATAATTTAATCACTGACTCAAAAATAAAACTGTCATTAGAGTCTTCTCTTTAAAGCCACAGAAGGGCTGTTCAGCCCAACCATGTAATGGCTAATTGTCACAGCGGTAGCGGCGTTAGTCGCTCTGTAAGCAGCTTGCCAGCCTCCTGGTGAGTTTCACACGTGGTGTTCCAGCTCAGAGGATCCATGACAATACGTCTCCTCTCACCTCCTGCATGTAACTATACACAAAAGCCCTGTCATCACACAGCTCGGGCCATATTAACACAGGTAACAAAAGGTGGTTTCTCTTGTTTTTCTGCCTCTTTTTAGAATAAGCGGTCATTTCCGTCATGTTTTTGAACTTTACTTCCAAGTAATAAACCTGAAATCAAATGCAGGACTGTTTTCTGCCGTGCAATTCCAGGAATTTTTCATGCGGAAGACTTATCAGAAACCAGATGTTTAGAAAAACTTTTCTTTCCTCACTTTTGTGTTCTGTATATAGAAGGTAGAACATGTAATTTCTCTTCATACTACAGACATGTTAGTTTTTCACTTGTAAACAGTTACTTACAGACTGAAACAGTTACTGAATTTCTCCAACAGCTTGTCCTCAACTCATTTAACATGTTTCAAACCGCTCCTACAAACTGTAATTTTCCCAAGGACACACAGAACAGAGAGACAGATGCAGCCTAGTCAGTGATAAATGTGTTGATCTGTCTCTTCCTCTGTTTTGAATAACACAGCAGTGAGTAACTCAGGAGAGATAGAGACGGGGGGGCGCACACTCACGCAACGGCTACATCTGAATTCATCCAGGTCTAGACCATCTGCAGGTCTAAACCTGCTCTATGTTAGAAGCATCCTGAGATAACTTCAGTCATGATTTAGCGCTATATAAATAAAACTTGACTCGTGTATTATCAGTACATAAAATTCCATAGCACAGTTTTAGGTTTTGCATGTGAAAGATTTCTGTATTTGTGGTTTTTTTAACTTGTATTTCAATAAAATAACGGAAAGTAACATTAATATAGACTGTATGTAACTGTGAAAATAACTATAAAACTGTAATTGTGGTTCACATTGTGCAAATTAATTGTCATGACAGTGAACACACATGCAGAGTAACAAGTCAACTATGTTTTCTAATTATAGTTTTGTCTGAACTAATGTACCGCTCCAAATGTCTTCAGATATTTCACCCTGCTGTGCTTCATGTCAGTGCTGCTCATTACAGCCGATACGTCATCACAATTAAGTGATTTAATTACACTCTAAAAAAGGAAGAACAGTAAAAGGAAATCAACTATTTCCTGCCTTTAGTCTTACAGAATAAGTTGTTTTGTTGATCATATTTCAGCTTCTGAAAAATAAGAATCAGCTTATTGAAGTTTGTGGCTTAGCAACTATCTTGTTGGCATAGGAACAGTAACACCGTGATAACATCAAGAAGAGGTCTGCGGTGTCATTTTAAAGGCTGAAAACGATAGGAAAATTGAGATAGCTACATGGGCTGTTGGAAATGTCAGTAAATGTAGGTTTGATTGATAGTTTAAGTAAATGTTTCTTGTTCTCCAGTCTTTCTAAACTTAAATCATGCAGGAGAGATACTTCATTATGATTAGAAATAAAGCCTAGAACCTGTTTATCATGATGAAATATTATCTTTAAGTGCAAACATGTAAAATTTGATGTATTCACACACTAACAGTGTTGCTCTTTGACAGTGGTCTCCATCATGGAGGTGCCCAGGAGGCCTCAGCCTTCCTCCTTCACGCTGGCTCTTCATAAACCAGCATCCTCTGCTGCTCTGTCTCCCATCGGAGCTGTAGAGAAGGTCACCAAGAAAGATCAGATGAAAGAAAAGCTCCAGGAGAAGAAGGATGGATCCGCAGAGGAAGATCAGTCTGGAGAAGAGACGTTCAACCCGGACGAGGATGCGGGAGTTTCTGTGATTGTGGACGCACCGGCCGAAGACTCAGAACTTGTAGATGAAAACACTTCCACTGTGGACTCAAACGAGAGACTTTCCTCAGAGGACGGTTCTTCAGAGGAGAGGTCGGCGGAGGAGTTAAAAGAGGCTAAAAAGAAGACCGAGGAGGAGGAAGCGGCGGCTAAAGAGAGGGCAGCCCAGAGACAGCTGATGGCCATCGAGGAGCTGGTGCAGTCTGAGAGGAATTACCTTCGACTGCTGCAAGTCAGCACAGTGACCATCAGGAGCAACCTGCAGAAACTACAGGTATGAATGGATACATGGATAAAATACAGCACTAATGCTGGCAAAGTTATTCATATCATTGATTTGACTCTAAAACAGTACTCTTTTTTTTTTCTCTAGTAGTAGCAGGTTGAAAGCCTTTTTCCTTTCTTACAACAATTAGATGAACAATTATTTGAAGTTGTTGCATTGGAGCACAACTATAAAACTGTTTGTTTTTTTTCAGTTTAAACTCACTAAACTGCTAACTGATAATGCTAATTTGATATTAAATTAGCTCTGACCATGATTCATACATAAATAAGTAAATATTCTGTATTTTTTGCCTTTTTATCAAATTCAAACTCACTTAACAAACGATGCTTTAATTTGGTTTTAAAGCTTTTTGAATCCAGTCTTTAGCTGCTCTGTTCATGTTCAGCTCAATGCACCCACTGAAGCATTTTATTTACAGATTTTGTGTGTTGCAGAACTGATGTCATGAAAAAAAACAACCTCCAACAGCCTCAAGAAACACAAATACCTTGAGAACCCAAATATACCTGCTATTCACATGTGAATATAATTAAAAATGTTTGTTAATGTAAAGTGTCAGTGCATGCAGAAACAACTGTCAGGATGGCGTTGGATCAGCTGGACCAGTAATAGGATTTCAGCCAGGTGTAAATTCGATCTGCACAGTTTGTCCCAGTTGAAAGTTCACGTAACTCTTCTACTATCTCAAACAAGTCTGGCAGAAACCTACAAACAACTTCCATACAGTTGCATCGCTTCCCTTGACCGGGCACGCAGCATGTTTGTTGACATGTCTGGCACATCCACCTCCCCAGTTTAATTGTCGTCTAGCGTTTATCCCTCTATTAATAGATCTGTCTGGAGTGATATCAGGTACAGCCCTGTGTTGTGATTTGTTTCATAATGGAGAAACCTTTTTGATTGCGCCTTTTAGATAAAAAGTAATCACTAGCTGATTGGCGCAGCAGCATCCAGAGGGACTCTATCGCAGAGGCTGCTCCGCGCTTTATTGACGTTAGCTTTTCATTACGTCTGAGGTATTGCTTATTACTTCTAAATAATCATTTATTATCGCGGCGGTAATGAAATGAGGTCTCGTAAAAACATAATGGAATCAGGCTTTATGGGGCAGAAGGACTTGAGTGGTGGACGAGCATGAAAACGATATCACAGCGAGGGTAACGGCACATGAGGGACAAGAAAATAAAATGAAAATAAAGAGGAGGAGAGGCAGGGCTAAATTACGGGCTGCTCATCTGTTAAGAGACGGAGAGAAAGTGGCGAATAGAGGACGGGATGATGAAACAGGCATTAAGAGAGATTTGTCAATGTTGTAACAGGTTTGTCTGTCGTAATATCGAGAGACAAAATGAAATGCGTGGAAATAAAATGATGATGATGGAGGTGAAAAAAGCTTTAAAGGATATGATGGATGGAGGAAGGACACACGGAGAAAGAACAGAGAGAGGACAGCAGCAGAGTGGAGGAGGGCCCCGGACGGAGAAACAGAATAAATATGTGAATGAATGGTGCCATTGTGAGAAAGAAAAGTTGCTGGTTTGTTTTCAGTGGCAATGTGCAGATTGTTCAGAGTGAGCCCACTATTCTCTCATTAGAATAGAATGGAGCAGAACAACATGCATCTTTATCAGCTGTGCGTTCACATTTGTCTTGTATGTAAAGGAAGCAAACACACACACACACATATAGAGGCATGTCTCGTTATACTGTACATGTTCGTTAGATATTTTATTAAAATATGTGAGTAGATCTTATTTTTGAAAGATATTTTTTTAAAATAATAACACAGCAGTTGAGCCAGAAACCTGAAATTTGAAAGAACATGATGCTTATTCTAATATTGTATATTTATTTAGTTGCTATTGTGTGTTTTATGATTTATGTTGCATTTTACATATATTATTTGTGTGTTTCAGAGTTTGTAGCTAAGTATCCTATCACAACCAAAACATCGCCACTTAGCTCAACTAGTTAAATAGTTTTATGTGATTTGTTATATTGTTTGGTTATATTTAGGTGCATTCATGCAGGGCTGCAACTAACGATTATTCTCATTATTGATCAATCTGTAGATCATTCTCTCGATTAATTGTTCTGTCTATAAAATGTCAGAAAATAGAGAAAAAAAATTTTTTAATGTGTACTTATTTAATTTTATGTTACATTTTGTCCTTTAACGTCCTCACTTAAACATATTATCTCTTGATTGTGGTGCGTGTTGTAGATCCATAAATAAATCTCATCAAATGAAATATGTTTATTATAATTAAATGAAATCATAAAACATTCACTCTGATGCTCTGGTATTGAAATGAGGTCTCATAAAACATAATGGAATCAGGTTTTATATAGCGGAAGGACATTGATGTGGAAGAGCACAAAGATCATGTTATATGGGAATAAAAGAAAATCATTAAAAATATATATATATATATGTTTCCAATCCCAAAACACCGACTGAAACACCCACAAGTTTAATGATTGATTCAGGTCTGCACAATGATTGGACAGTGCATTTCTATACACACAGAAAATTAATTTGTATGTGTTTGTTTCTGTCTGTTTGTCCATCACAGCCTCCTCTAGCCAACCTGGACAGCATGTTTCTCTACATAGAAGAAGTGATCGACGTGTCGGGTCGACTCCTCAGCCTGCTGGACCAGAAGCAGGTTCAGACTGGAGACCCTCTCTTCCTGGAGACGCTCTGTAAGTGAAACAACTTCACTTTTTTAAATTTTTTCTAGCAGTATCGGCCTCAAAACTCCCACCTCGTTGACTGGAGTTGTCTTCGTTACCTGGTAACATGACCGCATTCAGCATACCACCAGGAAGTGATGAGGGCGCAGCTGCTTTCGGTGAGGCCTTTTATATGTAGGTCAAGTGCTCTGATCACACTTGTTGACAGGAAATAAACAAAGTCTTCACACATCTGTGGGTCAGATGTGGGTTTTCACATTCATGTGAGAGTCTCAGAAAGGCGACTAGAGGAGATGCTAAGGGGTGCATCTCTAAATAAATAAACACACGCATCATCCTGAAGATTTAATACATGAAAATGTCTGCTGTACTGTTCTCTCTCTGGACCACAATGTTAAAACATGTCTAAACGTGTCTCTTACCATGATAACATTTCATATCTTCTCACCATGAAGACTATTTGGCTGTTTGGATGATGGCCATGATAACAGTTAAATACACAGTGAAGCTAATTCGATTGCTAATTTTGATAGCTCATCCATAAATAATTGTTGTTTTTTTTTTTACCGTCCTGACAGGTGATTCATTCCTCAGCCTGTCTTCAGACATTGAGGCAGCCTATAAGGAATACTTGGCCAACTACAACCATGTTACGGTGGTGGAGAACAGCTACAAACAGAAGGAAGTGCTCTGGAACGAGATCGTCAAGGTCATCAAGACCTCAGCGTAGGTTTATATAATTTTCGACTTAAACAGAAACCGGATAAATGGTAGAACTAACACGTAACAGACTGTTCACTGTCGCCGTTTGTCTCTCCAGGCCCGAAGTAAACGCCACCTCTCTGAGTTTCTTCCTGGTGATGCCGGTGCAGCGAATAGCCCGCTACCCCCTCCTCCTGCAGACCATCCAGAAACACACCGACAGAACTCACCCAGCGTACGCGCTCCTGGAGCAGACCGCTCACACCTCCATCGCCTTGAACTGTCGCATCAACGAGTACAAACGCTTCAGAGAAGTCGGTGAGACGGGTTACCATCCACACTGTCCGCTACTGTCATTTAAGCCGGCATCTGTGCTTAAGCTAAACCCAGAGTTTGTCCGATAATGTTACTATTTATATTACTAGCTTAACTCTAAATTAAGCGTCCCTCATGTTTTGTAGCTGACAAATACAAGAAGACAGAAACCCTGACCATCAAGGACAAGATCAACCGCCTCAACAGCCACAGCATCGCCAAGAAGACGGCGAGGCTCAGCCAGCACTTCAAACACGAGACTGGAATGGCTACTAAGGTAACACAGACGTTTAATGGCCCTAGTTAAACTATCACCCACTCCTCTTAAGTATTATTGAGCAACTCACAGACTCCCTTCCACCTCCAGAATGATGTTCTGTAACCGACCCTGACCAATCACCTCCTAATATATATATATATATATAGGCATTAGAGCCTTACCCATTAGAGTAAATGAAGCAACACATTTGGATGCTAATCCTCTAGGTAACACTTCCACGCCTTCGAGCCATATATAATCTCACAGTACACACACACACCCTTCAGTTGCACTTCAGCAGTTAATGATTAACCAGCAGAGTGATTAGCCTGCAGGAGAAATGTGTGATATGACTTGTTATTGAACCTGCTATAAGCTCCGACCTGCTACGCTGCGCTATGTGATGGTTACACTTGTCAGTCCGTTTAAGTTTTATCAGATCTGATCAAAGAGTCAGCATCTATTAGCATCCCCTCATGTCTCCTGTGGCTTTAGTTTAGTTGTTGCTGCCTGTTTGGATAAGTTTTTTATAACATTTCTCATATGTAGGTTGCAGTTGGATGACTTATATGTAGAATATAAAGAGAATGACTTTGAAGCGTTGCAAAAAAACAATTTTCTGTGCATTCACTTGTCATTTAAAGCATTGTGTTGTGATCAGGTGATTACAAAGCTGCATTTAAACAAGTGTAATCACTGCCTGAGAGGACAGAATGGACTGATTGCTCTGTGTTTATGATGAATGTTGTAAGACTTTGTAGAGAAGTAATAAAGCTCAGAAGGGAAAAGGGGAGTAGCTGTGTGTCTAGAATCCATGTTGACAAAATGCTCTGATGTGCCGACTGTATGTTACATCATGCACATGGAAACCAATGTTTACAGGGAAGATTTGGTCCAAGTGATTATAGTAATTACTTCAAATCATAGGCTCTTAAACTTTGTATGACATTATCCTACAGGGGCTAATCCAGTGGCTAAATAAAGAAAACTGACATCCTGCAACCAAAGCATATGAAAACTGTTTCCTGTTTGCATTATTTTAAGCATTTAGACAACACATTTTGAGACATGGGAGGAATTACCGAGTTCAGAAAAGAGTAGATGTGATCTTGTATTTGTGACCCACACATCAAAACATACAGGCTAATAAACCATCTTTTTTATCTCATTGTATTGGCAATAAACACGTCTCTCTCTCTGTGTGTTCTGTTGTAAGCTGGTGGATGAGGAGTTTGACGCCCTGGAAGGTTTCTTTTACGTTCTGGAGCACGGCATCCTGGAGCTTCTTGAGAACGTAGAGATGTATCTGCTTCACTTACGGGTAGGTCACAAATAATGTCTTTAACATTTTGCTGTTTGTGTGTTAAAAAACCCCGTCAAATGATGTTGAGAGGAAGTTAGGCATGTTACAGGTCGACAGAGAAGGTTATAATATACATTATGACATATAGGACGAAATAAACATGAGGTTTATTGCCTTGAGCAAGGCACTAAACCCCAGTAAATGTGTTTTTCGTAGTTCATATTCACACAACTATCATATTTACTGCAAAGTGCTCATATCTCACTCGAGCGTTAGTGTGTATTTAAATAGTTGTGACAGCAGTGTGATGCACAGAGGCGTTTTGAAAAGAGACAAAGTAACAACTGACGACACTTTCAGGTCCTGCTTCTCTTGTTTATTTCTCACGAAATACCAAAATATCACCCACTTCTCTCTTTCCTATTCTTTTTTTTTTTTTTTTTTTTTTTTGCTCAATGCAGATTTAACCAGTTTCTCTTCAGTCACTAGCGGCCTGTGGGGGAAGTCAAATATAAATGGAAATGTATTTTTGAAAATGTTGTCAAATGTTTATGAGTCACACTGTGTAAACTCAGACGCTCCATAAGTCCCTGAGGTCAAACACATGAGTTTCTGTTTACCTTTCTGCTCTAAAATGATCCTCTGTGGAAACTGCTTTTTTTTGTTTTTTTTTCTCCGTCTCTCCCGGAAAAAGCTGTCAGCTCTCAACAAGGATCAACACTGAATCCCCTTTATCCCCCCTTTTTTCACATTTTCCTGCTGATAAAAGACCAGTTATTTTTGTCTTTGTTTCTTTATTTCTTTGTTTCTTTCAGTTTGTTTTGTCTGACCAACAATAGCAGCAAAGTCTCATATTTGAGAAGCTGAAACCAGCAACTGTTTGGCATTTTTGGTTAAAAAAAAATGGCTGAAATGATTAAAATCATAATTTTTCTATTGATTGATTGACCAGTGGTTTCATCTCCAAATGTCTGCCCAGTTATCTTCTTCCTATTGAATTTGTTTGTTCCTTCCATCCTTGTTACGACGGTGTTGAGATGATCTGTAATCCCACAATCTGCACCTTCTTTTCTGTCGGTCTGCAGGCGTTCCTGACCTGCAAAACAGAGGAGTTTGACTTGGACATGGATGGAGAGAAGGCACCTATCTGCTACAAGGAGATCACTACGGCGCTCAGACAGTGGATCCTTCCTTCGTTTGTGAGTCAACTTGAAACTCTCATTTAGATACCGGATGTTTTAGGCATAGATACAAAGAGTTTTTCTAACCATCACTGCTGCTTCCATCCAGGAAAAGAGAATGAGGACGTTGATCCACAAGCCTTTGTGTGCGCTCCGTGACCTCCTTGTCGGCCCGAGGAACCTGATCAGGAAGAGGCTGGACAAGCTGCTGGACTATGAAGTGATAGAGGCCAAATCCAACCTGAGCTACGAGGAACAGGCTGTGGCCAACACTTACCGGTAGACAGAGAGATAGTTTTAAAAATTAACAAGACTGAAACTGGTCGGGTGAAAACACAGTTGCATTAACAGAAGGTCATAAGGTCAATCTACAGGACAAACTGCTTCACCGCTGGATAGGAGCTAAACTCATTAAAACTATAACTACTTTTATGATTTCTATAATAAGCTGCTCTGCTGGGAATTGGTGAGGCAACAGCCCACAACAGTTTCTAAAATTGTAGTATTTAGGAGTCATTTGGACTGCTTAAGTACAAGTATAATTCTCATAATACCAGGCTTTTGACTTTGAGCTTTGTAGCATCATTTTAAAGTTGGATTTTGATTTGTAAGCAAAAGTATTTTTTTCAATTTGGCTCTCGTAGCCAGTTTTATCAGCCAGCGTAAGTGGAATTGGATCCACTTCAAGATGTAATGAACTATTTAATGCTGTTGAATGTTTTCAGCTGTTTGACTTCCACTCCTTCACTGTGAGAGTAGAGAGTCAGTCAGAAGTATAGAAGCCCGACTGTGGTTCTGTTTTTACAACATCCTCTTTTGAATCATCAGAAAATTAAATTTAAGCTTGCGGAGCCCATCCAATGTCAAGATTGTACGTTAGTAAAACCCCAAATTAAATATTGTGTTTTGAATTGGCGTCAAAGTTACATAAAACTTTCAGTTATCATTAGCTTCAACTAACATTTAAACCTCTCTTCTCTTCTCAGGACGATGAACACGTTGCTCCTCAACGAGCTTCCTCGGTTTAACGGTTTGGCTCTGCAGATGATCTGGAGCATGTTGGGGACGTTCAGCTGTCTGCATAAAGACCTCGCTGCAGACATGGAGCAACTGTTCCAGAGCTTTGCACAACAGGTAACATCAACATCAAGTAATAGCTATGATGTTTTTATCCATTAGGAATTCAGCCCACGCATATATAAAAACTACAGCAAAAATTACAACAATTTGGCAGGTTGTTGGTATTTTCATACTCTTACTTTCTGTTTCTCTCCCTCCAGCTCCCTCACAGCTCTCTGGACTCCGGTGCATTCTGGGAGTGGGCGGAGTCCGCGGCGCTAGGGGGTGCGAGGAGGCTGGAGACCTTGTGTCGAAGTGTGGAGGACACGCTCAACGCACCCGTCGTTCAGGTTAGCGCAGATGGAGCTAAAACAGCGTCGTGTCAGATTGTGTTTTGTCAGGTTGTTGAATATGAACGCTGAGGGATAATTTGATTAATTTATTTCATTAACCCTCTGAAACCCAGGTTTTGTTGTATAAGCCAAAAATCCATGACACACATGGTGATCAACAGACTGCGAGGTAACAATACCATCAACACAACAGTCAACAAAACAAGCTGATGTCAAATACGTGACCTCAGTCACATTTGCTTTTTTCACTGACTACAACAGGTGCACAAGATATTTGAGCTGGTTAATTGGCATTGACACATTCAGGACAAAACATTTACACAACAACACGGAGGGTGAAGGACAAAATGTTACAGGAGACACTCGACCGTGACAGCAGACTAAACATAGACACTGCAGTCCAGCATACATTGTCTGTTGTCAAAACTGCTGTTCGTAATATCTGTAACTATAGCAAGGAAATGTTTAATGTGTTTGACCATAAAGTAGCTAAGCTGTCATTATGCCAGACACGCAAAATCACAGTTAAGGTGCCACATGATTCATTTTATGTACTATGACACAAAGGGTTTATATGATTTCAAAAACACCTCAACGTTGGACTTTCCACATGGGATGTTTTTAAGTAATTCAGCATACCAGATACAGTAGTGTTAGTCTGTAACCCTGTGCAGTTTAATATTTTTGGTGCTTGTAAACAGCTTAAATTAGTTAGTTATGCCACATTTCTCACTAGGGCTGTAGTCTCCCAGTCGACTGGTCAATTAGTTGGTCGATATGCTCTTATCTGACCAAATTGTCATTGGTCGAATAATCTCCGTGTTCCTTTCATAGGATTAAACCATTATTTCCAGGATTAATCCATTATTTCCTGCGGCGGGGGGGACAGACTCACAAATTACCTGTGAAAACAACGGGAGCGTATTTAAAACACCCCCGTTGTTTTCACAACTTTGAACTCGCCCAACCTGATGGAGTCTGCTACGCCTAACTGTACTCAACGTTTACTGAGCGTTTATTGAATTAAGTGTTTCTCCTATTATTATAACAACGAGAACCCCCGCCAGGCCCCCCTCAAAAAAATTAATGCCAAAAATAACGTCAAATGTCCATTCATTCGGAAATCAATAGCGTTTGGGAGTCTCTGTGCAGCACTGTTCCGGTACGTGAGTCAACCTCTGTGTCGTTGCCAGGGAAACTATTGGTTGCGTAACTCCGTTAAGGAATACGGCGTTGCGTAGTGAGTGGGGAAAGAGCGAGCAGAGCAGAGGGAAAAGTTAGCAGTAAGTTGTCAGTCTGGCAGTAAATGTACAGTACAGACTACAATATGTCAGTTAATAAATGCTATAAAGTCACGTCTGTGCTGGAAAAGTAAAGGGGGTTAGCTCCAAAGTTAGCAACAATGGGTTAGCTTAACCTGAAGAGAGAGAAATAGAGAACAGAGGAATGTGTGGCTGCTGAGTTCACTGCACACTCTGCACCTCCCCGCGACTAATCGATTAGTTGAAGATTATGTACAATTTCAGTCGACCAAGATTTTCTTTGGTTGACTATAGCCCTATTTCTCACTCTTGAGTGTTCCCACATACAACCTTATTGTGTTTTGGTCTGTCCTCTACTTTTGTCTAACTCTCTCATGTTTTTTTCTCTCAGCCTCTGAGCCCGTCCTTTCAGCGCCGTCTGAAGCAGCTCACAGATAAGCACGGTTCTGGAAAGATCTACCAGGTGATAAGCACGGTGGTGGGCAGCCGAGACCTGGACCTGAACCTGGCCAAAGGGGAGCTGGTGGCCATCATCAGTGAGGCTGATACCCGCGGAGACAAACGGAGATGGCTGGTAGACGCAGGAGGTAAGAGCAGCATCATACTGGTTAACCAGTTGAAATATTACCCAACAAAACCCTTTTTTTCCCTTTGTTTTGTCATGTTCTTACCTGTCACTCAGACTCTCTTCTTTTCTATTCATTAATGCTGGCTGTTTCTGCTCGTGCGAACGTCGACTGAGTTCTTCTTGTATTTACTCAAAAAGTGCTGTCATTACCTCTGAAATTTGAATGAAACTGAGAGTTACAAATTGTTAGAGCATTATCAGACATGCACTTGAATGAGAAGGTGAGTGAAGTCTAGTTGAAACTGTTTTGCAACTACATTCATGCAATTGAAGTTGAGTAAATCTTATGCAACCTCACCAATGCAAAAAAAAAAGCAGCGTGTGTAGTCTCACCCAGTTAGAGACTGAACTCTATCAAACACAAACTGTTATTCTTGTTTTGAGGAAATGTTGTTTCTGTGACTCAGTTAATGAAAATAACAAAATGAAACGTGCAGACAAATTTATAAGAACATAATTTGTGATTCAAGTAGAGAGAAAGAGAGCAGGTGGTTATTATAAGCAAATGGGACATTATGATGTTTATTGGCTGGCCATGTTACTGTATATCTTTCTATATTTACAGTCGTACTCTGTCTAACTGCTGTCTGTAGTAAACCAGATGTTTGGTAACCAGGTGTTAAGAGACAAACTGAGGAATGAAAGCAGCAGCTGATCAAATATTCTACTGCCGGTGCAGCTTTTCTGAAATGCAGCTCATTGGTTACTGACTAAATATCACAACAGTAAATCATGAGGAAAATTAAATGTTTTGTTTACAGAATACTTTCCATACATTAATACCGAATACGTCTTCCAGCCTTAACATGCTCAACACATCCTGTATCTGTGTTTATCTCGCACGCAGGCAGAAGAGGTTACGCTCCTTCCTCGAAGCTGATTCGTTATCATCAGCCAGCAGAGGACCCGCCTCCTTCACCCCACCTGACCCTGCCCGAGAGCACGACGGGAATCAGAAGACACTCATACACCCCCGAGAGCCGGCCGATGACGGTCCCGATCCAGCCTTGCTTCCAGGTGATTGATTGATTGATTGATTCACTGACTGATTGACAGACTCAACCACTTGTGTCTAATGTCTTTTAGCAACTGACTTCAAACAAAACTTAAAAATAATACATGATGGAAACTTAACACTGACATGCAAGCAGGCTCTCTGTACTGTGTAGATGATCTGATTAGATGTTGGAGCACCTTGCTGCAAACATTTGCATATTAATGAGTTAGATAGCGATTCTTTTATAGCTCTTTAATGCTGCAAGATGCATAGATCATATTTGCAACGCCATAAAAGTATGTGAAATGAAATATGTTGACATTGCTTAACTAATGCATCATTTATCTTATCTCGGGGCCTCATTAGTGTTTAATATGTTGCTAGGGAGCTCAAATGCTTCTTATTTATAGTAAACTTGAAGGGCCATACATGCATGAGGCTGTGACATTGCCCTCAGCCTGCTGCAGCGGGTTTAAATGATCTGTAATTTATCTGACATCAGGCTCCTCACTGTGAGTGTGTGTGTGTTAATTCCCTAAATTAAACAGTCTGTCACATGGGTGGACATATGTGCGTGTGCATGAGCGTGCATGAGTGTGCAAGAAAGAAACCGAGAGATATCCAATGATCTGTAAATGCATTCATGTGTGTTTCCATATCTGTAAGAGGGCATCCTGGAGTGTGTTAGGGATAGATAGTGTGTGTGTGTATGTGTGCGTTATTAATGGAAAGGTCCATAATTAGCTGTTTAACCTTGTAAGTGGGTTACTGTATGAGAGGTTGAGAGTTAATTTATGCCAAGCAGCACTGCAGGCTGAGATAGAGAGTATGTGCGTGCATGTGTGTGTGTGTGTGTGTGTGAGATTGATTTACATTAGCAACACATGTGAGTGTGAGAGGGGAGTGTCATAGATTGTAAATTTGCGATGGTTTATGTGGGTGTGCACATGAGAGAGAGAGATTTAGATTTAGGAGAGTGTATGAGAAAGCGGGATTGCATTAGGCAACGAGTGTGTGTGCGTGTGTGTGTGTGTGTGTGTGAGAGAGAGATATGCCTCCACACCGCCTGTTAAAGTGAGTGATTGCTCCGCTGACCTTATACGGGCGGTTTTTCATGCCCCTCTCCTCCCTCATGTCCATCCCTCGTGACCCTGAGTCTGCTCATATACAAAAACACACACAACCTCAGGACACGTCCGCACTAATGCAGATAAATTTGAAAAATGAGTGTTTTTCACTCCGTTTTCCTCCATCAACGCTGAGCTTCTGTTTATCACCCCCAGAAACTCAAGGTTTTCAAATAACGCCGCGGACACCGGTTGTGTGTTTGCAGCTGACGAGTACGGAGCTGATATATAGCCGTCAACCTTCAAAGACACGGTCGAGTGCTTCAGTGTAGCGGCCGCTGATGTGTTATGACAAGTGTGTTCGAAGTTGGCACCGTTAACTGACACAGTTTTTCCTGGATATTAAATATTCATGGTACTAAATTATAACACAAATAGTAATAACTGACCTTGTTTGGTGTTTCGTAGACAGTTTTAGGGGTGTCTCTGTTATAACGGTGGTCTATGGGCTGCAGGGGGTTGCAGTACTGTGGTTGACCACTGTGGGGCGTATCTGTACAGGGGCATATATATTTACAGTTGGTGGCAGCAACGTTAAAACCTCAACTTCTTTAATATGTCGCTGTTCCTGTCGAAACAGGAAGTTGGGTCAAGACGTAAAGCAATGAGTGATTCTTGTGTTGCTGTTTGATTTTATAGGAGTGGCAAAGGGGACAGATCATGCTTTTTGTGATTTTCTGTTATTTTTATACTGTGATGATGTTGGATATCATGTTAAACATGTTCAGTGTTACAAAACATGAGACATGCAGATGTAAAAAGCTAAAAAGTTTCCTCTACTTCCGTTGTCTAGGAAACCTAAGGTTGTTCGACGGGGTGTTGGCATATTTTGGATCGGATTTTGGTTCGAACATGTGGGAAAAATGAGAAAAAGAAGCTAAATCCTACTACTATTGTTTGTTTACATACAGTTGAGGAACAGCTTCCAGAAGCCGGCCAGTCAGAGCAGAGTGGGCTCCTCGAGAGAGGGTCCTTAAAGAGACAGGAGCTAAAACAGCCTGTTTCAGACAGAAGCTGAGCTGAGAGGCTGCATAAAGGGCCAGTGCAAGATAAATAAGAAGTTTTTTGAACTGTAAATCACGCAAAGATATTCCAATAGAGCCCCAGAATATAAATATAAACCTGCAAATGTGCATGATATGTCCCCTTTAAAACACATGAAGTTTTTTTGTGTATATGCCCTTTAAGGTCTCTTGATTTAATTCTCAGTCACATATTTGGTGTCTGTGGCAGATTACATAACAGTCCTGTCACTGACCTATTTAGTGTTAATGCCGTCAGACGCTTTGTGCGTGTAACAGTAATTTCAGTGTCTCTATGCCGCAGCCCACAAATTACCGGTAGCCTTGGTAAATAATTTCTGTCTGACAATAACACCAGAGATTTGCCAAAATAAGAGGTCATTGAAAGTCCGAGCTGACAGGAAGGAGTTTGAATCTGCTGACACAAAGCAAACCCTCAAAACTATACTCATCTCCAGACTCCCCTTCCTGTTCAAAATCCTAAAGAAAGTTTTTACAGCTTCTTGATATAGCGTTCCAATATGGCTTTAGTGCTTCAGTCTGTCAGAGACCACCCTCTGACATTTTGATGCTAACACTCTTATTTTTACCCTCACTTGTGGCCTCACCATATGGTCATAACCATATTCCACCACAAAGAGGCACTGATTATCTACACTACACTCGACTAGTTCATTTCCATCAGAAACTTTGCTGCAGCAACATGAATCACTCCGCAGCTGATAGCCATGGTCACTCTCTACTCTTTTATTTTTTTATTTTTCCTCCTCCCTGCCTCTACTGGGCAAAATGCTAATTATATGCTAATTAGCGTAGACCGTCAGGGCAGAGCTGATGTCGTAGCTGAGAGGTGAGTTGAGGTGAAGGGTTTGTTAATGACACCGAGCAGCCGGCTAAACTCAGCTATTAGCAGGGCTGGAGCGCTCTGTCATAGCAACACAGGACTCATTAGGACGCCTTTGTTCTGTGTGTGTGTGTGTGTGTGTGTGTGTGTGTGTGTGTGTGTGTGTGTGTCTGTGTGATGAGATGGGGTTTGTCAAGACATAACTAGTGGACTTAACCTTTTCAAAGAGCATTACAATGAATTGCAGTTGTGTGTGTGTGTGTGTGTGTGTGTGTGTGTGTGTGTGTGTGTGTGTGTGTGTGTGTGTGTGTGTGTGTGTGCTACCTTTACCTCATTTCATGAAGTCGTGTGTTGTTAATTCTTTTGACATCAGTTCATGAGAGGATATCTCTAAAACTATACCCATCAGCCTCAACTGTACTTCTACATCAATGTTAACATAGTATGCTTAGATGCTAAACATTAGCATGTTACAGTAAAATACAACATTAATGAAAATGATGAAGTTGAGAGCATTGACCGTTTTCCACTGTTGTGCCTCACATGACTCCAAACTCTTCATATGTGTGAAACAAAAACTTAAATTTTAATTTCTCTGAATCATTAATTTGATCAACAGAAGTGATAAAACGATAACTTAATCTCACATCATCACAATATGATATTTCTGAAAGTCAATAAATGATCATATTGAATTTATTGCCCGGCTAAGAGTGTGTATGTTAGCTTGCTCGCAAGTTAATATCCAATATTAACATGCTAATTGTGAGAATGTTAACTTGCAAATATCCGGTGATAACATGATAACTCTCAGCATGCTAACATGCTACAGCTTGCCTTGCATGCTAACATGCTAAAATGTCATCAAAGTTAAGCAAAGTCTGACAAACTGAGCTGGAGATGTCTTTGGATTCATTCCTGTCACATCATCCTCCAGCTATATTTTATATTTTTTCTCCTCTACTGATAGTAAGGATCTAGGAATCACAAGTTGCCTCTACATTGTCATCTTAACAAGGTTGCTACCACGGCTGTAGACTTTTTGTTTTTAACTCTGCGTCCTCTTTTCCAGGTATTTGCTGCCTATGACTTCATGGCGAGAGGAAACCACGAAGTGTCGATGCGGGCTGGTGAGCCGGTTCGTGTCCTGGAGCCACACGACAAGAGAGGGAACAATGAATGGAGCCTGGTGGAGTTGAGAGGAGGGCAGAGAGGCTACGTGCCCTCCAACTACCTTATCATCACGCCTATAGGGACGGGGCCGCCCGGCACCTACCAGCCCTACTGCTAGTAGGGACGGATGTACAGTATCAGCATGTACAGTGTGACAAAAGTCTCACCGGTAGATTTGAAGACTTACAGCAGTATTTTTGCAACGAAGCTGCACCTGCTTCTCAAACAGTAGCATGAGCCTACATATCAGTTATTTTGATTGTCAGTAAAATGTTTAAACTGACTGTAGAGCCATTAAATAACCTACAATTATTTACTGGCAACTGTGTGAGCAATAGAAAGGCCAAATTCTGCTTCTAGTTCTTAACCATCTCGTATCTTGTAAGATTTTCAAATTACAAGGAAAAGAAAGTTGAACAAAGTCTGCTAAAGTTTTACAAGTAAGGGCTTATTGACCTTTTTTAGGCCATTTCTGCACTAAGATTAATTCCGATCTAAATCTGCTTTTTCAAACACCAAAAAATTCATCTTCTCAAGATCGCTCTCCAAAGTGAAGACATAAGGCTCAATGCATACACCTGCTATCGTTGTGGCGCTTAATGAAGGACAGCAAACCAGTAAAACAATCTAAAAAACGCTAGTGTGGGAGGAAAACCTTGAGACATATGAGAGAAAATTCTGGCTTTGGCCCCAGAAAATCCTTTACTGAAGTAGTGTTAACATACAGACGACACACTGGAGAGAAGGAAGGAAGCAGCAGCTCTGGATCTGCTCTGAGATGGAATTTAATCCTGCGTCTTAAGGTTGCATCGCAATTTTTATTTTATTTTTTTTGGCCAGTGTTACAAAGCACCAGAGACAATGTGAAATAACTTCTGAAGGCAAGCAGAGGTCATATGAAGACTCATATCCCATGATCCTCTGCAGGAGAGATTGTATTGAAATCTATCGGCTGCATGCTTTTCTTCAAGCGTCCGTGTGTTAGCGAGCTAACTGCAACACAGAGAGCGAAAGGTGTGTGTGTGTGTGTGTGTGTGCATCTGTTTGATATGAAATTGGGATGACAGGTGAGTGTGTGCATGTGTGTGTGTGTGTTTGTGTTTGTGTGTAGAGTGTCCTCCTCCTCCTCCTCACCTGGAGGCAGGAGCAGCACTGTATCGAGACTGACAGGTATGCCGCGCTCTCATCATCTCAGACTGTGTAATGTGATGTAAATGCAAAATGTCTCCAGGGCCGAGTAGGAGAGAGACGGCGAGAGAGAGACAGACAGAGAGAGAGAGAGAGAGAGAGAGAGAGAGAGGAGAGTAGGAGGTGGAGATGTAAAGAGAGAGGAAGGAATTCATAACGGGGAAGAAGTGAAAAGAGTTGGAGGGAAAATGGGAAAAGGATGGAATAGCAGGCAGGGAGGAGACGGTAGCACAAAGTTATCCTGTTAGCTTGATTCTGTTTCCTTCTCTGCCTGTAAGCTGATTTAAATTCAAGTTCAAGTTCTTTACAGTTACTTCTGTAGTACAAACTCAAAATATCCTTCTCCACAGCGCAACATATAACGAGACACCACTGAAAGTCACTAAAACTCATTATAAACAGATACACACTGGTCATGTGTCGTGTTGGTTCTGCTGAATATGTTTGAGTGCAATAATAATCCTCTCCTCATACTGTACTGTACATTTTTGTGGTCTATTTACAACATGGGATCAGTGCTGTGTGCCATGTAGGGATGATAGTAAATATAATAATGCAGGAAATATATACAGGATGGTTACAGGATAAGATAAACCAGATAAATGGTGCAAAATCAGTCCCAAAGAGAGAAAGTAGCTGGTGCAGTTTTAACGTGTGTGCGTGCGTGTTGCGTGTTGCGTGTGTCGTTGTGGCATTTCTGTAAGTTGGCAGGACTGTGAAAACGTTTCGCCACAGTAACGTTCATGCATGTGGGTGTGTGTGTTTAGTGAAGGTTTGCCAGAAGGTTTTCAGTGTCTCCTCATCGCGATGTAAACAGACGACGAGCTAAACGGTTCCTTCCCCGCAGAGTGAACGTCTCTGTTTTATATATTTTATTTCTGTGCCTCTAGTCCAGAAAATAACCTACCTGCCACCTCGCTGCAACATCCCGAGAACTGATTCCTGTCTCTTTTAGAAAGTAAATGCTTTCTCTGACCCTGCAAACATGCCTTTTGGATTTGGAGTCAAGTCTTCATCTCCAGTCATTTCTTATGTATGTTGTGTTTATCTACAGCTAAAATATTATCTAATGGAGAAAAGATCTAGATGTCCATAATATCCATGACAGTCGTTGGTTAACCCAAGATTTTTAGGTAAATCTGACAGTCTAACAGCTATAAATATAAAATAGATTACATTAATCAAAACTATACCACCATCAACTACTTACATGTAAACACCAGACTGTATATAAGAGACTTTTTATACATGTAAAAGATATAAATATATATATACTACACAATCAAACAATCAAATTGATAATCTCCCTGTTTTTTGACTAGAATTTGAAAGCTGCACTAATTATTATTTTTATATTAACAGTGGCTCAAATCACTACGTGTGATGTGAAAGGGGTCACGCGTAGTGTCGGAAGTTATCACCAAATCTGCAGCTCAGTGGAGCTGACCCAAACTTTACTGTCCTGGTTTAGTTTCAGCAGCAGCAGGCGGCTTTTCTCAGAGAAAAAGCTCTGATTAATCCACCGAACATCGTACGCTACCCGCTCAGCAACAAACAGCAAACAGACACCGTTAGCTTCTAGCTGGTGAACGTAGCGGAGCATTTAGCAACTAAAGAGCCAAATATTTCCCTCAAAATGAATGAATGTTGCACTTGTGTAACCTGGCAATAGTTTTCTAACATGTTAACCATATCAACTTTACCAGCTCATAATGATTTTGAGTTTGTTGTTGAGTTCTGCCTCCAAGAAAACTGTCCAAAAACACTGATTGAATTGCAGTTGACCCCACAATCAAATAGGACATTTTTGAGGAAGAACAAACATTAATGTTTTCTTAAATCACTCTCTACATGATGGAGCCTGCTTGACAGCGACTATTAATGACATTCCTGGTCACGCGAGCATGTTTTGCATTTAATTTGAGTCCTCTCTTGTTGGATTGTGCTGTATCAGCTGCTGATATGAAGCAGAGCGGGTTAGGCCGGGATTCAGAGCTGCTCAGCTGGAGCTTAGCTGTTCCCATCAGTCTGAATGTCAGGACGGAGCAGAGCAGCAGGAGGGACAGAGTGTGTGTGTGTGCATGCGTGTGTGTGTGTGTGTGTGTGTGTGTGTGTGTGTGTGTGTGTGTGTGTGTGTGTGTGTGTGTGTGTGTGTGTGTGTGTGTGCTGCTACATATCTGCCAAAATGCTAAATGTCCTCAAGGTTAGTAAGATGAAGGAAAATTAAGAAAATACCCCAAACTGGACAACATTTGTCTGCCTTTTACCTCTTCAAAAGGCCATTAAATGTTGTTAAAAACAGGTAATGTCAGTAAATCTTACATTTTGGGATCCTTTCAACTGTTAAATATATTTTTATCACACTTAACAAGCGTGTGAAACCGCTGTTAGTGATCCCTCCTGCACTTCTTAATCCTTTTTTAAACATATTCCCTTTGAAAACCAAAAATCAAGCTTTTTACCGCAAAAATTTAAATGAATCACCTCATCAGACACTCTAAAAAATACTGAGAACCACAAGCTGATAATATATGACCATGTATATGTAGCAAAATATGGATGTTACCATGACAATCTGAATTATTGATCAGAAACTGGATAAGTTAATTGGAGTAATTTGGGCATGATCGCTGGCCTTACAGGTATGATGATGTGCCTACAGGAATGTGTGTGTGTGTGTGTGTTAGTTAGTGTGTGTGTGTGTTAGTGTGTGTGTGTGTGTGTGTGTGTGTGTGTGTGTGTGTGCCAAAGGAAGCTATGTTTTTCACCTTTCCACCACTAGAGGGAGTTAAGAGACCTTTGTTGGATGTGTTTAACAGAGCCCTTGTATTTCACTGTGTAACTGGAAAGAGAGAGAGTATGTGTGTGTGTGTGTGTGTGTGTGTGTGTGTGTGTGTGTGTGTGTGTGTGTGTGTGTGTGTGTGTGTGTCTGACCTCCATCCTCTCATTTGTCAGTGTTAGTGCTTGCCTGAGACAGCAGCCAAGCCAAAATGTAATCATGTATATTCTGTTAATATTGTTCAGTTTACCTGTGACTTATTGTTGTTGTTTTTTTTAACCTGATGTTGTTTAACATGTTTAACCTGCTGATGATCTGGTTTTACAGTCTGTACAGCTTCTCTCTGTTTATAATTTATTGTTTTATAACTCGTGTTTAGTCATTTTGCTGTTTTAACTTATTTGACGCTGCAGGGCTGCATGACCCTGAAATGAATCATGAAGTCTTTGAGGTCTTGTGCCAAAGTTATGATGTTGAACTCACACACACACACACACACACACACTCACACACACACACACACACACACACACACACACACATATACGTTCACGCAGCAGATGGGAGTTTCTGCAGTGCAGCAGTAACGTCTATCTGGGCAGCTGTGAATCGACTGTGTGGTTCCAATAAAACTAAACTGAAACGTGTTCAGTGTCATTGTCTCATTTCATACCAGAAAACATTTAATGCACAATGAAATATATATATACAGTAAATGACAAAATAAAGCAGAAAATCCTCACGTTTAAGGAGCTGGAACCAGGAAATGTTGAGCTTTTTTTTGCATGATAAATGATTACAATGATTATGTAGAGCTGCTCACCCACTACAACCTGCCCAGTAAATGATGATAATGTCATTTGGAGGTCAAACTATGTGTAAATATCGAGGTTAAAATCAAATTTGGTTGAAAAGTATCTGTTTTCTAGATGTGTAAGGGACATATAACTGTTGTTTCAACAACATTTTAATGACTATACTACAGTATAAACCAGGTTTTAACTTCATGTAACAAATTAAGCTCCATTTTTTGACTAGCAAATCACCAAATCAATGATAAATGAGTTGCCTCCTTTTTCAAGATACTATCCATCAAATTTGTATAAACCTCAACCTTTTAAATTCAATTTAGGTATCCACCTCCCAAGAATCTACGAGAAACAAACCGACGAGTTCGCAACTTGCAGGTCGCTACTTGAAATCCTAGACAAGCTCAGAAAAACACGACACCGAAGTAGACGACCGACCATCGCTGCTCCACTGTGAAGCTCCTGGATGAAGCCGAGCAGTCAGCAACTAGTTCTGGCAGATTCTTACAGACTGAACATGTTTATAGAGTAAACAAAGCTCCTCACACGTTTCAGACTCAGAGGTGTGATCAGGCCTGCTGCCCCAACTAGTCGGATTCTTTACACGCCAGCTGTCACTACATCATCTAAAATATCGGGTTTACTTCTCCTCTCATCTTGTTTATTGACTTTATGTGTCTCCAACTCTCCACCTTGTTCCCAGGATTGATTTAGTGGTTCAACATCAGTCATTTTATCTTTTCTTTTCTTATTTTTCAGCTCAATATATAAAACAATTGTTAAATCCTCTTCTTCTCTGGGCTTCTTAGTCATTTTTTCACCACAGCTGCTGGGAGTTTTTTTTTTTTTTTTTTTTGCAGAGTACACGTACCTCTTTCATCTTCATACACCTTGAGTGCAGCAGAGTGCAAAATGAATGCACAATAGAAAGCTGCATACATACACACATTTATATGCTGCGCTTGTGTTCAGCTATGTTTTCTGTTTCAGGAGACTTGAGCGTTGCCTTCAGTGAAACCGTTCACCTGACGTGTGAATGTAAAAACAGCTCGGCAGCAAAAATCTCTTCCAGAGACATAAAAGTAGGAAGAAAAATGTTGTGACAGCATTTTTTTTTTTTTTTTTAATATATTCCCCACATACAAACCTAAACTATTTTGTGTTTTTCTCTGCCTGTCAGACGCCGTTAGCGAGGTCTGCTTTTACCTGTTTTGTTCTCTCGGTCGCCATCACAGACGGCTCACTTTGTAATGCTAACGAGCATCATGAATAGACTGACAGCAAACCCCCAGCTACAGGTGCCCTAATGGGTTTCTGTTTTATCTGTTTGTCTGTCTGCATCATTTTAGCTGATTTTTTTAGGCTGCACTTTAATTATGTTATTAAAGTAAAAAAAAAAAAAAATTGAGACAAAGGAAAGAGAGAAAAACACAAGATGACAAATATTAATGGCATGAAAACACAGACACGAGAGGAAAGTAAATGAACCAGCAGGAACCAGCATGACTTCCAGAAGTTTGGGTAAATCTTCAAGTGACAAAAACACAAATTGGTTTGGACTCTCTTGACATTAAAGGTAATGTTTTATTTTCAGAATAAATTCAGAATAATTCAGAATAAACTGTGCTAGATACATTTCTGAGCTCCATGTTCCTCGTTCCACTTCACAACCTCTTCGATCCTCAAATCTCGGCCTTCTATCTATCGAAAGGTGACCGCACATTTGTGTTCTCAGCCCCGACTCTGGAATCATCTTACACAATCTGTTAAATCTGCCAAATCCTTGGACGCCTCAAAACCCGTTTATATCATCAAGCCTTTCTATAGACCTGCCTTCTTGTCCTCGTGTCCTGTTTTATTCCATTTTGGTTGATTTCTCTCTGTCGTGTTTGTCTGTGTTATTAATCTGTTTCAATATTGCATGTGTATGTGTCTGTGAAGTCCTTTGTAACTGTGTTTTTTAAAAAGTGTTATATAAATAAAAGCTTGCTTACTTACTTTTTCTGTTTTTGTACAAATTAAGCAAATGAGATACAAATGTGTTAATTAGTGAGTTTAAGATGTGCAGGTTTTTTTTTGACTAGGCTAGCTGTCTCCACCTGTCTCCAGTCTTTATGCTAAGCTAAATGAATCCTTTCCTGACTCCAGCTCCACTCTAAACACAGACATGAAACTGGCAAGAAAGCAAATTTTTGCTTATTTTCAGCAAAACAAGTTTTTTATGTCCTAGAGGCCCACAAATATATTGACTGCACACAGCTTCCTTATAAAACATTTGTAAAACTGAGTTTGAAACCTGCATTGTTAACTCTTGACTTGACATTGCATTTCTTCGCAGGTTACCACCACTGCCAACCAGTACCATGACTAGCTCACACAATGAACATGCTAGTCTAAAGGCGCTTTTAGACTGTGTAACAACATGTATCATGTAAGTTTATTACATGTCACATTATACAAGATGCCTATGATATAATCTTGGTTGCAATCTGTGTCAGACCGCACGACATTAATGATGCATGTCAGATTGTGCGCTGAATGTGTGGTGAGTCTTTAGTCTCCAAAGGTCCAAATCAGTCATCAGTGCACGTGTTTCACAGTGCACCAGTTTGGACTGACAACTGAATATTTTACCACGTTGTTCTCACGATTGTCTGCTTTTGTCTCAGACAGGCTCCAAAATCACAAAGTGTAAAGGGGCCTTTACATTGTGCAGAGGAAGACTGCGCTCTCCTGGACAGTTGCGCAGGTTTTAGAGGCACAAATTGCCCTGATTTTTTTTTACTGTAGAGAAGAAAGTAGTTACATTTTGCTCATCTCTGATTCTTGAGGTAACTTTAAAAATATGAGAGGACAGGACATGTGTAGTCTGTAGTTAGTAGAGTGTATAGAGTGTTTTGTAGAGTGTATAATTCATACCTACTTCACTTCAATCCAGTCTGAACCCAGCAGGACGTCGCCCTCTGCAGTCAGCAGGAATGTATGACGTCAGATACATACTCGTGTGCGTACATGTGCATTATACTCGTGTTTGCAGAGTACGATATACAAACTAAATGGAACCGGCTCATTAAAACATTGCTTCATAGTGCCATTAGTGGTCAGAAACAGAGTAGCTGTATAATAGATAATCTGGTTAGTGATGCCAAACAGTAATCAAGCGATCACTCAGAGGTTCTTTATCCATCTTCAGAGATTTGCTTCTTCAAAAATACAAAAGCAGTATTCACTCGAGTTTTTTCTGCTGTTTCTGCGGTCTGACATTTTTTTTCTTTTTTTAGGCCTAACTGACTCAGACACTCTCTTTCATCTTCTGTACTTGACTGAGTAGCCAGCTACAGCCCAGGCAGCAGTGAAAGGGAGTGTTTTGTCCTGACCTGATCCTCCCAGCCGGTGCAAAGACTTCTGAGAAACTGCAGCAGGTTTTAGCCAAAAAGCTTTTCTTTCTCTATGGTGAGTATATAGTGGTCTGAACACGGCGGTGGTGAACGTGGCAGCCTGCATAACATAATTTACCTTGATTCTCATCTTATAAATATGTTGAATTATTGAAATATATCCAAGAAGAAATATTTATCTCTGTGGTCTATTAATGGCTTGAACCTCGATGTGTGTTGGCACAGGGCACCGCTGCATGCTGACCACAGCTGCATCATGTCGGCTGAGCGTGTTTTGTCTTCTGTGTTTAAGACTGGAGCTGCCAGTGGAATCTGAGCAGATGAGTGTGTGTCTGTGTGTGTGTGTGTGTGTGTGTGTGTGTGCAGAGCGTCTCCACAGGGAGCATTAGCCGGCTCCAGCGGGCACTGGAGTGTGAACTGGAGAGCTGGTTCGGGGGCTTTTAGAGTGGCACTTAGTGAACAAACGCTGCCTCTGTGTTTGTGTGGAGGCACATCAAGGCGTGCTGTGTGCATGCTCGCATGAGTGTGCGGCGACTCTTGGACCACTAGTTTCTGTGCGTATCAGTGTAAAAGCGGACACATGCATGCATGAATATCTTATGGTTGTGTGCGTATATTTGTGCGGGGCGAACATTGTTGATTCTGTGTTCACATCTTCGCTCACATATGTCCTCGTTCATGCGTGTTTCTCCAGTTTTAACAGTGTCATGAGCATGTGTGTAAACGTGTCGTGCTCATTAATGCTTGTGTCAGCTAACATTTTTTTTCTGTCAGCGGTGGTTTGATGCAGAAAAATGTCTTAAGGCATCTGATCGCCTCTGAATGACTGCATGCATGAGTGTGTGTTTATAAATCGGTCATGTTTTTTTCCGTGTGTGCAAGGATGTGCCCTCCCAGTGTGTGTATGTGTGTGTGTGTGCGTGGCTGAGCCTCAGCAGTGTAACAGTGAATAGATCTCATGCTATAAATATCTTGTCCTCTAGCTGATGGCGAGCTAAAAATAGACACACAGCTCACACTGCTGCCTGGAGGGCAACAGAGGAACTGCATCCAGGTCTGACATCTCAGGAAACACAGTTTATGTGTGTTTTTGTTTTGTTCTGTTTTTTATGTGCAGAATCATCATAACCTAGAGCTTCCAGTGTCCGTCTTCTCCAGGATTTGAAACATGATTCACCAGGAAAGATGTAAAGGAGGGAAAAAATGAAGACTGAGGTAGGTGGAGCAGCAAGTGCAATAGAGGAATTGTATTTATGTTGAGGGATTATAGTCATGAAAAGTATATAAATGAATGCAATTACCTTAAAATAGTCCTAATGTAGCAATAAAGAAACTAGGGCTTGACTATCCTCAAGTTCTCAAAATGGTTTTGCCCTAACAATGGCCTAAATCTGGCATGCCTGGTTCCTGGACTGGTTTCCACAGTTGGGTAACATTTGGTCCTCAAGCACCACAACACGGCTGATTCTGCAGTCATTTAGCCGCAGATATTCTGACTCATTCAGTTTGTCTATGAAATAGTCACTGGGGTCCTTGAAACCAAAAAAAAAATTGGCTGGTACTCATCTGTTATTAGGCTACTGAAATATGACACATAAGACATTGCTGAAAATATGCTTTGGTCATTTATAAGCTGGTGAGTTTAAGCTTTTTGTGATTTTCTGTTATTTTTATAACGTTATGGTGTTGGATGTATATGTTAAACAGTGGTCAAAGGTCCAAAACCTGAGGGGAATATATGTAAAAATGCTCCCTACAAGTCAAAAGTCAGGGAAATGAAGGGCTGCATAAAGAGCCAGTATAAGATAAATAAAGTTTTTTGGACTGTAAATCATGCAAAGATATTCCAATAGAGCCCTAGAATAAAAATATAGACTTTTTAAGAATTATATGCCTTTATTGATAAATGACAGTAGCAAGATGACAGGAACTGAGGAGAGAAAGATGTGGAACAATATAGCTGTGATTGACAGTTTGCTCTCCTGCTGTTCTCCCCAGCTCCAGGACTCACACTGAGTCAGACCTTTGGAGCCTCTGTTTGAAGAATAAACAGTGATTTTGCCCTGTTAGCATAATTCAGCTAAAGTAGCTAACGTTAGCCCAAGTGAGCAGCACTCAGTATTCCCAAACCCACAGGAACAGCGCCGGGCTGTGAGGCCAATTTGACATAGCGGCCAAACCGTGGAATTACAACATCAGGTGACGTTATTGGGCCCAAAAAGACTTCTTTCCATAGACTTACATTGTGAAAGAGACGTCTGTAAATCAGCAGATAAATTTTTTTGAGCATCACAACCCCCGTGAAATGACTCGTCTCACTATCAGAATTCGATTCATTCGGTCTGATCACATTTTGAAAGCCTGAAGAGCCGCACGATTGAATTGTTTTATCCCTATTCAAGTTAGCTAAAGGGCTAAACCGGGAGTAGCCGGCTCGGCTAGTGAAAGGCACTAGTGCGCTTGCTCTACGGGCCCAATGATCCAGGAAGATCCGGGTAATTTTATATGCGGAAGTCGAACTTCTTTGGCTTCATGCACCACTGAGCAACTTTCATAGGAATGAACAGGGCCCAACCTCCGACGCTCTATCCAGTTCTCTTGATACATCCATGAGTATTCCCAGTAAACTAGCGTTAGCTTTGGTTCAATGTAGCAGGGTTTCCAGAGCCTCAAAGACAACACCCTGCTCTTCTTGTCTGGAAGCTCCTGGCTCCAAATGGAAAAGATGGTTCCGACCACAAGCTGCAGCTCTGGACTTCAGAACGGCTCCAATGCAAACCAACGGGTGACGTCACACCTCGCTACAAACATCTTTATATAGAGTCTGTGGCTTTCATTTTCAAATAGATAGTTATACGAGAAATAGAATAGAAACCAAGGAATCGTTAAAGAAATCCCATAAGTATTGTTTATAATGTTTTTCAGATATGGGGGAGCTATGTATGTTTTTGTTTACTCAGACTTGTTGGCAGGAGAAACATGCTTTTATGAATTTCAACACAGCAATGCATCTTGTTGCACTGCAGCAGGGCGTGACAGCGCTGCAACACGGCTGTGTGTTTTGCTGCAGAGAGCAAAATGGAAAAGTTGAAAAATAGTTAAACTGAGGAGACGCGGTGCACATCACCTGACAAACTAATCTTTATTCCCACCTACCTTTACATTGTGGTCATTCTCAATTCCTCGTGGTTCTCCTACACGACTGAAAGGGAGGGGTTGAGGGTAGGGGTATTCAGTTGGTTGCAATCTTCAACCTCACCACTAGATGTCACTAAATCCTGCACTCTGGACCTTTAAGTGTGTTTAAGGACCGTTTGTTATCTTCTTGCCACCAGCATGTTGTGTCTTCATCCTGGTTAGGAAGCTGCGTATACGTGTGTGTGTGCGTGTGTGCAACGACGGCCAACCAAACTGTTCATGTTGCTAAGGGCGGCCTCAGGGTGAGAGCAAGCCATCTGCGCCTCTGCCACGGTCGCTGCCTTATTTACAGCTGATCCTGAACGTCATGATTTATAGTTAAAGAGGAGGAAAGCAAGAGAGAGAAAACACACAAACCAACACACACACACACTGGATTGGCCCTGACGCTGCAGTCAACTTTGTCACAACACACTTGTGAAAGATGAGGTGTAAAGCGTGCGTGTGTGTGTGTGTGTGTGTGTGCTTGTGCTTGCGGTGACAGCTGATGTCTGAAATTAGGAGCAGCCAAAGTCAAGCCCCCTAAGGAGATGGAGAGGTGCTGGGCTCAGCGGACATGACACACACACACACACACACACACACACACACACTAATACACACACACATAAACGCACAATATTAATATCCTTTCCACACTTGTGCATCACCAGGAATTTAAGGATGCCTCATGCAGCATTTTATCATTAATTTACTGTATCATAAGTATAGATGAATCCAGTTTGCAGGCAGAAGTAGGCCAGTCACCATTACTGCGGTGGCACCTCACTTGTAAACCTGCACACTGTAATTTATGTAAAAGGATCTCAGTGTTTGGACATTTTTTGCCAAGAAATATGCCCAAGAGATCCCGTAAAAGCAGTAATATGTTCAAAATACAATCATCATATGCCTATTAAAATACAGTTTATAATCTTTATTTGATTTTTCAGCTAGTCCAGTTTTTACAGACGTCTCTTTACTGTACTGTGAGTTTTTATCAGCTGCTCTAACAAGAAACCGACACAGGAAGTATAAGTCACAAGCTTCTGCTCCACGAAATCAATTTAACTTTCATATATCTTCATTAAATCCTCAAGAGCTGCCACCCCGCTGATCTCTCCCGCTAGCTCACTGCATTTTTCATTCAGAATTCTACTTTTACAGTATCTTGTGTTTCAGATTTTTTTTATTTTTTTTTATTATCCTAAACGATGCTTTTGTTCTGATTAAAATGCAAAAAAAAAATCACGGAGTTTGATTTATTAAATCATAAGCTAACAAGTAATTCCTGCTGGGTTTAATTAGCTAAGTTATTCCTACACACTTTAACAGCCAGACTGTGGAGGTCGGACAGAAGTGCTACGTTCATGTTATTTCTTCACAAAGCCTGCGTCATAATTCATTTTAGTTTTATGTTTAGAGACTGAATAACTTCCACATTTATGCAGAATACCTTCATCTGTTGGAGACGTCTCTGCTTTCACATATAAAACAGCTACTGGATTTGTCTATAGGACTTTTTTTTAAGGTTTATTTTGTTCCTGTATGCCTGATTATTTTTAAGATGAATCAATTTTGGCTCGCTGTAAGTTGTGAGAGGATGTGTGTGTTTATATGACAGAAATTGACACATCGTTATGGGATAAAGACATTTGAAGCCTCCGAATGAGCCCAGAAATGTGACCTCCTTTTGCCAGAAGGGTGTCTCTAATATTTTGTCCACCTCATCACCTTCCAGCCCTATTTTGAATTCAGCCACTGCACCTCAAAGTCTGCGTGCATGCTTTGTTTCTTGCTCTTAGCCAGAACAGACTTTTCTCTCTCTGCATGTTTTTTTAACCTGCTTTTAATGCACAGGTGTAACTAAGAACATTAACGATGACTCTGCTCCATTATTCAGCAAGCAGGCACAAGACCTTGACACATATAAACATAATGGAGCTGTTGTTAATTAATGCTCTTACTTAAACCTGTGTTTGACAAGTCTAAACTTAGGCTGTGAAAAAAAAAAAGATCTATTGTAATCAACTGCAGAGACAGAAGGCACAAAGATTCAGGCACAAGTTTGTAGACTCCTGACAGCTAATCAGGAGAGAAGCAACATTAAGCAGCGCTCTCTAAGAGGTTGTGTAAATAACCAAGTGCTGTTTTCTGCAACAAAACCTGTTCACACACAAGCAGAATGTCCTTGTGAGTTTCTGTGATTAAGATCAGGCTGACAAATACTTTAACCTTTGACCTTTTTCTCTGCAGACAGATGCATATTTGCTGTTTCAGACTTCAGTTTTACTGTAAAACCTCCATCAGGAGCAGATAGAGGCGTGCCGGCTGAATGCTCAGACATATCAGTTTTGTCTTAAAATAATACTCAGGTGTTTGCTGTAGCGATTCCTCCTGTTCTTAACGAACATTAAGAGATTCCTTCCTAATTATTGCTTTCAATGTAAGAAAATCCACAGTCTTTGTTTTGTGCAAAAATGTATTCCAAAGTCTATCTGAAGCTAATTTTAGGCTTCAGCAGTCTGGATTAGTCAAACCAAGTGGATCCTTTACAAAGTTACAGTGTTTTTAGAATAAAATCCTCTCTTTGTGCTTCCCTGGACAGTGTTTCACTGTTGAGTTATAGAGTTTGTAACAAAATGAGGGAATTTTATACTTAAACGGCTGCTACTTTGGAAGATATCCATTTAATCTGACTAACTCAGACTAATGAAGCCCCATATTGGCCTCAGAAAAAAAAAAATTTGAATACATTTTTGCACATGATTGTGGATTTTGTTCCCCATCATTTACACTGAAAGTGGGGACTCTAATGGTCGGTATGAACAGGACGAACGACAGCGAAACCTTTTTCAATGTTCATTCTGGCTCTTGACTGTTGTTTTAAGACGGACTTGAATCATTATAAATCTATCTTTTAATTGAAGCTTTTCACAGCAGACATTTTTTTGCATTTTCAAAGCAGGAAATGCATTTAGAATAGAACAGAGCCGTCATTAATGATGTGAAAAGGTCCATACTGCTCATAGCAACATATGATAGCCACAATAACATTAATTATAGGCACATTTCATTTATGTTTACCAGGCCTAAAGCCCTGATATTATGCATGTTGGCTCACTGGCTTCACTGGGACACTTCACTGAAAAAGAGAAACCATTATATAATCTATTACAGTAGTGATTTATCAAATTAACTGTTGTGAAAAAGTTCCATAGGATCAGGTATCTACAATTTAAACTTTCAGTTGTTTTTAGTCTAAAGTTGCTTCACTAGTGTGGAGTTATTGCTAGTTTGTTTTCTTCCCATCATCTCAGCTCTATACGTTCACTTATAGCCGCTGTCGTGAGTTTGTTTTGCCACTCAGTGGATGCCAGAGGGGTGGTGTCATGTTGACAAGTGACATCAATACATTCCTTCTATAAACGTGAGTGAAATTAGGTCAGTGGCTTTAACCTCTACTGTATTTCTGTGTGTGTGTGTGTGTTTATGTGTGTGTGTGTGTGTACAGTACACTCGCTCACAAACACACGTGCAGACAAACAGATATAAACAGAAACAAATATAAACACTCTCACACACATTTATCCCTGAAGCTCTGCTGCTGCTGTGAGCTGTAAGTAAGAGACACCAACTCATTTGTAACATGACCGACCGTCTGTGTGTGTGTGTGTGTGTGTGTGTGTGTGTGTGTCTGTGTGTTTGTGTGTGTGTGTTTTCTGTCCCTTGATAGACAAATGCGTCATGTTTTGTCTGCTGTTTGCCAACTCAAATTATGTTTTTGCCCTTCTGTGTGTGTGTGTTTGTGTGTGTGTGTGTGTGTGTGTGTGTATTCATCATTGGAAGCTCAAGCTCATTAGTTTCATACATTTTTTTGTATTCATAACCCAGCTATAATGAAATTGCACAATGAATGGCTCACTAATTTGTAATAATTCAAGGCAAATCCCATTTTTTCCCTCCGTTTCACTGCAATAATAAATAAAAATAATTTTGAAGTAATTTCTCTTTTCGAATTTTAAAGTGGGGCACCAAAGGAAGGTGTTATATGCATGACAGCTGATCTCTTCTTTGACACTGGACATTGATAATAATGTGTATGAGGCAATTTAGCAGGAAGTTAGTATTGATACTTTTGGTATTGATCCACCCATCACTTCCTCGGATCACCTTCAAGGCTCAAATGAGTGTAAAACTTTCTTGGTTGAATCATCAATGTAAAATATGAGCAAGTGTGTGGGGAAATGACTTGATATTTGATAAAAAGTCAAAGATACAGGCCTGTGGGCATAAAAACCTGAGGAGAGAGTTCAACTACAACTCCCAAGGAGCATTCGGAAACATCCAATCATCAAGCTTAGAAGTGTAGAAATTGCAATTTGTAGAAACCTGATAAGACATTCAGCAGTTTGTTTTCTTTTTTTGGGAGGGTGAGGGTTGCATTTTATGTCCTTCATTACAGCGACAGTGAAGAGGTGACTGGAAACGAAGAGAGAGGGAGACGTGGGTGACGTGCACTAAAGGTCTGCTGCTGGATTCGAGCCGTGGAAGTGAAGGTTACGTGGCGTCTTAACTAACTCGAAGGCCTCCTGTGTTCACTTCTGGATTATGGGTCAGCATTAGATGAATCTAGTAAACATGGGGCAGGTTTTGGTTGCAACTGCAACAACAAAATATTCTGAATTGTTAAAGCTCTGATTCGGACCTTTGACTGGCTTCTTCTCCATAGCAAACTGTGGCTGAGGCTCATGGGTATCGTAGTATTTATATCCACTGACCATACCAGTGTTTACTACAGTATGTTGACAAAAATCAAGGATAATCAACATGTTTATTCTCAGTTACTAAAGAAATACTGGAGTAAAAATACACCAGAAATGAGAGACCAGAGGACATCAAAACAAAGGGACGGTGTGTCATATTTTATGACAGTTAATATAAAATACAGTGCTGCTGCAGACTCCCTCAGGATAAATAAAGGTTAAAAAATAAAAACACACGATCTCAGTAAACCGATCCACACTGTGTCTAACAAACTTACACACACACACACACACACACACACTGAAGAAAACATTACAGCCTGATGATGTGGTGCCGTCTATATTTAGGCAGAGACCCTCATGCTCTCACACATATCAGATGATTGTTGTCATTAAATTTGGACACACTCAAACACACAAATACACGACGCCACACACAAACATCAACTCTCTACCTTCAGCCCTGCTTCTTTGCAAAGCATAAACACACACACACACACACACACACACACACACACACACCCTTATCATTCTCATCTTACAGCCTGAACTGTCACTCTTCATTAGCTGTCTTACTGTGTGTTACATTATACAGAGACTGAGCACAGCTGAATAGCAGCCTGGTTGAAATATGGAGGAAACTGAATACAGTCTGAGCTTAATGCTGTTATGTTATGTGATACGACTGAATGAATATTCAAAATAACAGCAGTGAGCCAGTCTTACTCCATGTAATGTCGCGCATTGTTTACTTTAAACTCAGTTCAGAAAACCTGAACTTTTTAAAACTTCACTTTTTGTCTGATCACATGTTTAAATGCTTTACATTGTGATCTAAGATTTGATGTAAGATGTCGTCAGGTGACTTTAATCCGGTTTATGCCATATGTTTACTTTGCATCATTAATGATTTTTACTTTTATATTCACTTTGTTTTCATTCAATCATTCAATTTCTACTTCTGTATTTTTTCTATGCTTGTAATCTTTGTGATCTTGGCTTTAACGTTTGATCTACTGTCACTATAGTTGCTTTTTATGTTTCAAAATCTTTCCAATTAGCCACAGCAGATGCTTTAGTTCCACACGTATGTTTTGTTGTAAAAGGCACAGGCCTGCTTTGTTTAGGATTTTTGGGCCGTCACAGCCACGTGTTCCAAAATGAAGTGAAATGAGTCGCGGACAATTTGACTGAAAGCTGGAAAAATAAAGTTAAAACACAGTGGCTGAAAACTGTGGAAACTGCACCCATCATACAGAGAAAACAGCTAAATACCTAAAGCGTAAATATGCACCTTTTATTATATGAATCACATCAGCACAAATAGATGACAGCTTGATATCAGTATTAACCAAATCAGGTGACTAATCCTGGTTTACCAGAGTTGATAGAGTTCATGTTTTTGACCTGATTCTGTCTGTGTGTCTTCCAGCAGAAACTTCTCAATGGATTAGTAGGAAACTTGCAGCGAGGTCGGTCACGGGGCCGTGAATACCTGATTAACTTCTGGTAAAAAATCTGACTTGTGGAACAGAAATATCTTGACTCCTAATAGTATGTCAGTGCAGTGTTCGCTCTGTGTGTCATCCGGTTCATCGTGAATCTATTTCACATCACTCTTAAATTCTCTTTTCTATTACAAACCATCCTTTCTTCCTGTCTACAGTTCTTCTATTTCCTTGTTGGACATTTTATTACTGCCAGTCACCTCTGACACTTGACTTCCTCATTATTGTAATATACTGTAATATATAACTACATCGCATGTTATTGTGAAATCCTGAGAGGTTTTGCTGTGCTTCGACATTAATGCGACTTCCATTGTTGTTGCTGAAAGAGGACAGTCACCAAGGGTTGATTTCCAGGAAAAACACATTTGAACAAATGGCCGTGGCTGTTCTTGTTCGTGTGGGTACAGTCTCGGATGATTTGTTCCCTGTAACCTGGACACATGAGGCTGCAGAGAGACAACAAGGCAATAACTAGAGGTCGAGACCCTCTCTCTCCCTGTCTCTCTTTCCTCGGTCTCTCTCTCCTTATTTCCTAGAAAGAGCTAAAGCCCGCTGTGACCTTGCTCTGCTCGATTCACCCCGAGCTCCACCTCGCTGAGCTGTAAAAAAACCGAAATAAAAAAAAGGATAAGTGGCTATCTGTCTTAGAAGAGGAGGATGGGAAGATGAAGGAAATAGAGGTGGAGTAGACGGGCGGAGAGGTAAAGATGCTTTGGAAATGAAAGAAGGAGAAAAGGCAAGAAGAAGAGAGGAAGAGGACGAGGAGATGGAAGGTGGAGGAAGGGGGTGATGGAGGAGGAGTAGGAATAGGGGGAGGAGAAGATGTAAGAGGGGGGAGGGAAGGAGGGGAGAGGAAGATGAGAAACAAGAAGAGGTGAGCTAAAAGGGGTGAGTTGAAGGACAATGTGGTCAAAAGAGGGAGACGGAGTAAAACCAGGGACCAAGAGGAGAAAATAAAAGCGAAGCAGCTGATAAAGAAGACCATGGAGGAGGAAGAAAAAGGAGAAAGAGGAGGTTGCGTTGATCACTAAACCCATAAAAACCCAGTCAATGTAAAGACGGTCAGGAGAGGAAGAGAGAAAAAGTGAGGTAATAGGTTGGAGGGGGAGAAGAAAGGGCGAAGGAGCTCAGTAAAGGATTCCCGTATATCAATATGAAAAAGAGACAGAGGGAGAGAGAGAGAGAGAGAGAGAGAGAGAGAGTGGGAGGGGGCTTAAGTGATTTCGTCAATAAGATGTTCTTCTGTTGGCCTTGACTCACAGCTGCCTCTCCGATTCCTCCCGAGATCGTTTTTTATCCTTTAACCAGCAGGAGATAAATGACACGTTTCACCAGTAAAAGGGAGGAGGTCAAACCATTTCACTACATATAAAATACATATAAAACCAGTGCCTCCCATTCCGCTTTTATGTCTCGGCAATGGACACTGTTCCCCCAAGCAATTAGAAATAAATTTTTACCCCTGAAAATGATCACCCAATAAATCAAAAACAATGCATGAACTGATCCTACTTACAAGTATTGTGTGTTATATCTTATTACTCTGTGCTGTAGACCTCTGATTTGGTCTAAAAATGATAAAAAACACATCAATGAGCCACATGCTTGTGCTGTGTGAGATGTTCCTGCACCCTGAAACGGCTCCAAAGACTCCAAAGTTCTGTGTAAAGCAAACACTTTAACTTAAATTTACTATGTGGCACAAAGTCAAGAGGTTGTGATATGTAGCACAACAAGCCAGTGAAACTCTGTAAATGGAAATGTGTTCCCACACATGCACAATAGCATCTGCCTTACACAGAACTGCTCTCCGGAGACTGAAAACATGATCGCTGTTATTGGTCTTTGGGGCCGTTTCTAAACAAACTTGCTATTCATAATGAAGGAACATGTCACCCAGTGCAGCGGTGTGGCTCATTGATGTGTTTTTAATAGTTTTTTGGACAACAATGGCACAGAGGAATAAGATATATCAGGCTTTGGATACACACAAAATAATTAAAAGTAGGATGAGTTCATTGTTGGTCTGGCTCTGCACGTGAGTTGACGATAAGAAAATTGCCAGCCACATCTTTTAAAGGATAATTCAAGATTATTACAATTTATGTCGTTTTTTTCGTAGCTTTTGTCATTGATTCTATTGGTTATGATATCACTGTCAACTAAAGCAGCCACATGCGATCAAGCCTCTAATCAGATTATGTTTCATTATTCTGTTATGATCCATTGTTATAGAGAAATACAAGCAGGCTACAGTTTATCTTGTATGTCACATAGAATTGGGAACTGGAATACAATAATCTGAACTACAGCGGGTGTGACTCATGCAACACATACATAAAACAGAGACTGGGACAATGACACTGAGAAGCATATAGTAATTTGGTGTGTTGGCTTGTGTGTGACAGAGGGAGAGAGGATGTGTCAGTTTTATTTCTGAAATTTAAGTTAAAGCCTCTTCTGTACAAACTGAAGTAACACCCCCAGTTGCACTTCTCCAGTTTATGGACTAAATATGGTGTCACCCATGTCCCTTATTGGACACTCCCCGTGCCTCTCTGCCAGTCTGGGACAACAAATGGCCTGAAGCCACATGACCTTATACCCAACCCATCTTGGTAGGGGCCCCATTGGCTGATATGTGTGAGGATATTTATGATTGGTTGTCTTTTATACTTTTTTTTACCCTATTTAAATGTTGTTTGCAATGTGTGTCATGATGACCCCGATGAAGACCACAAGCTGAAACATGTCAGTCTAACAATACAGTTGTTCTGTGTACTACAAGTGTTTCTGGAGTTTTGACATCCTTCTCCATGCACCTTGGAAGTAGGCGAAGTTGTGCAAGAAACCCTTTCTCTGCTTCTACATTATTTCTGAGATTGCCCAGAGTACATGGTGTATATTACAAACTGACTAGCTTGTGGTGGAACTGATTTAGAACACATTCACACACACACACATGCATCTGCAAATGTACACTCATATTTTTGTGTGCACACCCACACAGACTAACACAAAACTGCACACATTTGTACAAAAGCACTTTTCTCACACACACACACACACACATACACACACGCACACAGCCAGTGTCAGCAGAGTAGACAGATGCATGGTGACAGGGCTGCAGTGCGCTGGATTAATACACTTAGTGTTCCACATGTCAAACTGCATCATTGCAATTATGAACATTTCAGGCATCCCTCCCTCCCCTCTCAGTCTCTCTCTCTGATTACTTCTACCATCACAGCCAGCTGTCCAATCATCCACACATCTAGTTAACCAGTCGGTCACCCAGAAAACCGGCAAACATCAGGCTGACAGCCCAACACCCACCCACCCGTGTACTAACACAGAATGCCAACCAACCTGCCAGCCACTCACATATGTCACTACCCAGCTCGCCAATGCACCATGACATCAGCTGGCAAACCACGGCAACCAGTCAGCAAGCCAACTAACCTCACCTCCTCTCGGATTATTAAATGCAGTCAACCATCCAACAAGCTAGCCGGCTAACTATCTACCCAGCCAATAACCAGTCAGTTGCTCTCTTCACAATGTGCCATTTAACTAAACTACTAAGTATCCAACCAGCCAAATCATCAGCCAACTAGCCAGGATGATACTGTAGAGCTTTTTACATTTACATTTTGTCATTTGGCAGATTCTTTTTATCCAAGGTGACTTACAAACGAGGCAAAACAATCAAACATTAGAGGACAGTGACTCAAATTCCCCAGTAGCCGACTGAGAAGGAGCACCAGACAGAAGATTTTTTTTGTTTAAATTATTAAGAAACAACTGGAAGTAGACAAATTCATAAGCAGCATAGACAAAGCTGTTGATGCACTTGTAGGCTCATACAGTTGACATCCAGATAGTCCCTTCTTGACATGAGGTATTGACAAAGTTTTCCCTCATGGCTAGGAAGACGTGGAAACTATAAATTTGCCCCAGTGTGACAATCTCAATAAGTGTTCTTGGTAGTTGATTTTTTTCTGGTTGATTTCAATGAGTTTGAAGAGTTTGCACTCTGGGAAAGTCGTGTTGTATCCACCCAATATCTTGCGTTTTGTGGATGAGGACCCTGAGCAACTCAAAAAACAGTTTAACTCTGTGCAGATAAAAGCTCGACATCATCGCAGATATTTCTGTGCTGTTCAATCGAAGGGGATGCAGTGACGCGCAACCATCAACAACAAAAATGGAGGAAGGGCGGCAGTTCTTTCCTGTCTTTTCTTGTTGACATAAACAAAATATGTCAAGCTTGAAGGTACCTGAAAATGTGCCCAAACCTTTCCTGAATTCGTCAAACCCATTGAGTCCTCTTGAGCCAATTTCCTCTTTTATTTATTTCTATTTAACCTTTATTTATACAGGCAGTGTTGGCTGAACATACAGTACTTTTCCGGCAACACCCTGTTAACAGTTTAGAAGTATAATAGAAACAAAATAACAAGAACAGACAGAGTCAATAACCAAAACTGAAAACTGGCAATAAACAAGATAGAGGCTCAGTAAAAGCAATCACAGAATGGTCTTAAAGTTACTGAAAGGTATACGAGTCTTGATTTCTAGGTGACATTGCAGATTATTCCACGAGTAGAGAGATTTTAAGTAATGTAATCAGCTTCCTGCCAACCATCTGCCTACCCTGCTTATCAGCAAAACAGCCAATCACACACAGGTAGTAATCAGCCAGCTCACTGCCAAGCATTCAGGCAGCCGCTGCTTTGGCAACCGGTCGGCTGTTGTGCAGCAGACCAGGGAGGTAGACAGCAAGCTAACTACCATTAAATCCAGCCAGATGTCACCAAGCCAAGCAGAGAGCCAACTAGGCACCTGCTAGCTCAACAACTGTCCCACCCAACCAGTTTACCAACCAGAAACCCAGTCAACCAGCGACATAATCACCCCTCCAGTCATCCTCCCAGGCAAGAGGCCAGCATACCAGTTAGCCAGCCAACTGGTATGCTGGTCATTCAAGGTCGATAAACAGTTGAAGGTTGAGTCCATAAGAGGCCTGACACACGAAGAATGCTGCTGCCATGAAAAAGATGTCAAGTGTAAAGATCACAGGGGGATCACGCAGCACTTTGTGTACATGTGTGTCGGTGCATTTATCTCTGCACTGGTATGTGCACATGCATGCTTGTGTGTGCATGCAGAGACGCAGACAGGAGGTGTGGAGGAAGCTGAGGGTCTAGAGGGGAGCAAACAGTCACAGTAGCTGCATTCACATCTTTTTGGGATCAGTCACCTCCTGCCTTGTGGGGTTTATTTTGGCCCCTTGCCCAGGAGGCCCACCAACGCCCTGATAATATACTCACGTACTAGACCTGCACTGATCTTTGCTAAGACATCTTGTTGCTCCATTTGTGCAAACTGCCCCAGTATACATGATAGAAAATCTTTGTTTTATCAGTAAACAACTGTAGGCTGTGAGTGTGGGGAAGTAATTATATGGCTGGAAGGTTGCTGTGTTGAAAATCAAGGTCAGAAAGGAGCAACACTTCCTTCCTGCCTCAGCATCTATTGTTGAGCTGCCCTTGAACAGGACACGGAATCCCAGACTGCTTCAGCATAGCTGTTAAGTGCCTAGTCTACTGTCCTAGTGCGCTGGATAATAATAAAACTTTATTTTTATCGCACATTTCACACAGAGAAAGCAGCTGAAGGTTCTTTACAAGCTGCACTACTTCGACAAGACATAGAGGAATAAGGGCAAGGCAGAGAGAAGACAGACAGAAGAGAAACATTAAAGAAATGAGTGACAAAAGAAACTAAATAAGTCAAGAGCAGCCCATAAGTTTGATGTAACTTCATCATTAGTGTTCTTCCTCATAAAGCTCCCTGAAATGCATCATGATGTAGACTATAAAAATTGAACAAACAGAATCTATTTCTCTCTGAGCAATGCACTACATGGAGTATAGTTTATCCCTGGTGGTGCTGGATCATGGTCTACCTATTGAAAATCAAATGAAGCATTGGCTTACTGTGGAATTACAGTACAGGTCTCATCATGAAAATAACATAAAAGCATTTATTTTATCTTGTGGCCTTGTGTGCATCTTTAAATGCTAAATATGTATAATAAAAAAAGTATTTTCATGTATTTTTATGTCAAAATCGCACCATATTCTCTTCCTGTTAAGCGAAAAAATGCTTTTGCTGATTGAATTTCGCACTCAGGGGTGTATTTACAGTCAAAATTTCATAAAATGGGAGTATGCTTTAAATTTTGTGTTGATTCAGTCCAGTCACCCCTTCCTCAGTTATTCAAATCCTCAACTGAAGTCCTTCCCAATGTTCACACGTCCCCACACAGCATCCTGTTTTATGTGGAAAACATATTAAACCACAGAAACATGGGACTTATAAAACTAGACAAAACACTTTCATTCTTTGGCAAAACCAAATGGCAACCGGATATAAACATGGAAAAAATACCCAGAAAGCATGTTTACTGGTAAGTTCAGTCTGTGATGCTTTACATTCAAGTACAGGAAGCAAAAGGGATGAAACAAGAAAAAAAAAAGCTTGATGAGACTTTAGATGGAGTGAATCACAGTAATGTTGGACACCTAATGCTGCAATCCATTGTACTCAGAGCTCGTAAAAAAATGACCCCTGGCACGGAAAAGCGCAATTTAACAGTCATTTAAGTCGGAATTCCAAGTTGGAAACTTGAGCAAGATCCATCTTACCCAAGTTCACCGACAGAAACACACCTGACGTCAAAGCGATATGGCGACAGACACAGTAAACAGCAAGCAGAATTACGCTTTCATCAGTTTTTACTTCATGTAGTGTTCACATTGTGCAACATGATCTAACAGCTTTGTAGTTGCCATTTCCATTCAGTTGATTTGTGCTTGACAGACGTCTTTGTGGACATGCAGTACTCGCCTACTGCTCCCGTCTCTTTTAAAGTGTTTAAACTGTTAAATCAGCCGCTGTAGTTTTGGGTTGGAATGAAACCCTGCATGATGCTGCAAACATCAGTTTGCTGAAGGGTCCATGTTTTCCGGAGCAGATGCACTGGGACGCCTTTAGATTGTAAGTTGGGAATACCGACCTGGAACTGTATTGACTTCCGACTTGCAGTGGATTGCTATTAGCTCCAGTGGGTGTAGGATGATTGGACATTTGAGAAGTCATGTGATTTTGATCACCCATTGTTTTATTATTGTTTGAGGAAGACCTGCACCCACTGGAGCTTAGTGTCCCACATGACGGCAGTTCACCCTGGGTAAAGTGCTCCTCACTGTAATTTGCTCTTAAGATTTAACTTGTCTTATGATAGTTTGAAAACTGACCATACATGACATCAGAATTTCATTTAGGCAAATAATTTGGATCCACAGAGGGAGCGGTCTTCTGTGATGGTTTATCTTGATGAGACAGGTGGATATTCAGCGCCTAATGTGGTTTTAACCATCCTCTTTAAACTCATTGCACCCTTTTTAAGAATGTTATCAGATTGAGGGGCAGTGAGCACAGACAGTGTGTCAGCATATTCTGTCTGCTTATACCTGGATTCACCAGCATATAGTCACACTTTCCCAGACAAAATGCTACTCAGCAGAACAACAATGGCTAGGAAAAAAAAAAAAGATTTTCCTTTATTTGAGATTAGATGCTCACATTTTACCTCTCCGTCTTACCCCAGATAGTTAAAAAGATTCCTTTGTAACCTCTGAATGAGCAGATAGTCTTTAAAAGCTCTCACCCCTCCTCTCTCGCTCAAGCATCTTAGTTTCCAGTGAGGAATTTGTTTATTGGCTGCGATGGTGATGGAGCTGTAAACTCCTGTTAGAGCATGACTGTAATTCCTGAGCTAGATCTCAAAGTGTATAAAGCTAAGCCCGTTCCTTACAGTGGGCTTTTTGGAACGAGGGTTTGCCACATGCTTCCGCTGGGTGCCAGCCAGACTGGACACACACACACACACACACACACACACACACACATCAATACACGAAGGTATGTAACCCCACACAGATGGAAATAGATATAAGCACCTTAACACGCTCTGCCAGATTAACAACGAACACATGCTAAAAATCTTTTATAGTATTTTAGTGCTTTCTCCAAAATGAAAAATGCACCAATTTTTAAAAAAAACAGATAAACAAAGTGTATTTATATAGTGCAATTCATACACAAAAGCAATTTAAAGTGCTTTCCGTAGTGCATAAGAGATATTTAAAAGATACAAATAGAATTTTAGAAAAACTATATTAAAATAAATGAAAACTGAAATGAAACATCAATTAAAACAACAGAAATAAAACTTAAAACAACTAAAAATACCACCTTAAAACATTTTTAAAGGTTTTGTTGGTTTTAAAATACTTGAGTTGTCTTCACAGGCTGGAAACTAGCTTTGAAATATTAACTGTTACTCAACTGTGTAGGCAGTATTTTGTAAATGAAGACATCACATGCGTGCACATAGACCCATATCAACACAAAGCCTCTTACTGTACATATAGCTATTTAACGACCTGGTTCGTGATAAAACATAAGAACGCATTCATGTTTTTAGTCGGATGTTCCATAAAACACACTTTTGTTTCCCTGCTTCTTTTCATTCATAAAAATAACATTTTGTGTCGTACTCTGAAGTGTTTGGGAAAAATAATGAATGAATGTGCGAAAAGTCTATTTAACTAAGAAGTGAAGGCATGCAGAGTTCCTGCTGCTGTGGTTGTAATAAGGCTTACATGTCAACAGCGACGCGGACTTACACTCTGTCACTAAACACCAAAAACTGTTGACAGTGTAAGCAGCCAACATAAAGGATTTCAACCAAAACCCAAACAGTGCTGAGTCTGATAGAGGAGAGGTGATCTAATCAGAGTCCATGGGAAGCAGGGCTGCAATATTGACTCAACAATTTACCATAGAGTAGTTTTTTTCATCCACTAAATCCATGGCAAAACAAGAAAATATCACATGATGGTACCTGCTTTGTCAGGTGGAGTTTAGTGTGAAATAAAAATACCTGAGTCATGGCTTTTTTTTCTTATTTAATTCCTGCAAAAATGCTCTCTGTGCGTTCATTGCTCAGCCTATTTTCTTTATGACAGTCACAATAAAGGAACTAAACTTTGTTTTACAGTCCGCCAAGGCGCTGCAACCTCTGACCTGCGGTATTAACTCCACATCATTATATTCCCATCTAGGATGTAAGTTGCAATGACTGTAAATCACTTTATTCATTAGCAAAAATCATTAAAATGTAAACATGACAATTGGAAATTAGCCAAAATCTGCTGAACAGTGAAACACACATGTCTGAAGATAATTTGTGATATTTCTAATGTATTTTTGTCTTTAATATGTCAACTGTTGTGACTTTTTTTTTTTTATCATGATGTCATTGTGAACATTTATGAGAGGTGTTGGAGGTGCAACATACCGTACCTGTGAGTCTCATCACACCTGTAGCCTGTTATTCTCATCATTTAATATGTTCTCCACCTGCTAATTATGTGTCTGGCAAACAGCACAAACAGGCTGGAGCTGAGCCGGCCGATGGGGGAATGTGTTTTATTGTTGCTTGTGATGGATGTGTTGTGGATGGTAGACTATGTGTTGGACATGTTGTTTCACATGTTGTGTTAAGTATAATAAACCTTCCTCTGGTGGAGGGATTAACCTGGGTGTGAGACTGTGGAAACTTACTGGAAACCACACTCATTGGCACTTATTCAAGTCTTATGTTATAACAATGTGCTTACAAAACAATGTACCTTTCCATCATGTACATAATCTCTGTGCTGTATGTACTGGAGCTCTTTTTTATAGCACCCAGTATATGTGAGGCAAAAAAGCAATGTGACAATATATCATAACACTTTTACTGGTTATATATTGTCCTTATAGTGGTATAAGAGATACGCTAGCATTGAGAACTTTATTTTCCCAGCTAGCTAGTGGATTTAAGCAGGGAGCTCAGCTATACTGAGCCTGGTGGCTAATGTTTGCAAGCTAGCTATGTTAGCTAACTTATTCTCATAGCTATCAGTCCTGCTCTGACCTTGAGTGTCTTTTTTTACACAGAACAGATATTTAACTTTTTCTTTTTAATAACATGTTGGCTAATGCTCATTGTTACATCCGTAGTGTTGTAGTGTGTGTGTTTTTTTCCTGTTTGGTATTGTGATATTGAGTATCTACTGCAACACTAAATTCAATATGCAGGGAAACAGTCGCTCTGGGAACGTCATGCTGTTGATATTTTGGATCTCGTGCTTCCAATCTCGTGTTTTTCCACTTAACTTCAGCAGGTACCAGACTAGACAAACATTTCCTTGCTTGGTCAGCCTTCGACAGACAGACGATGCTGGATATTGCTCCCTCTGTTCTCTGTCTTTGGGCATGAGAATGTGTGTGTGTGTGTGTTTACAGTGCATTGACACAGAGAGATGAGCTTATTCAGGACCACACCAACTTGGAGAGTTGGTAAGTTGGTAGTCTGACATGCTGTCTATCTATCTATCTATCTATCTATCTATCTATCTAACCATCTATCTATCTATCTATCTATCTATCTATCTATCTATCTATCTGGCTTTATTTGGCTCAGTGTTACTGTCTTTTCCTCAGGCTTCCCTCCTGTTCACTGTGCCCAGTTTCACTAATAGTGGGCTGTGGGGAACTGTAATTTCTGTCCTCGACAGATTGATAAATGTCAGTAAACAATGTACTAATTGTCTGTCTGTCTGTCTGTCTCTCCCAGCTGTGAGACACAGAGGCATCATTTGATGTTTCAATCTCCTATACAGACTTCTTATTAGCATTCTGTGATGGGCTATTACTCCACCCACACACACACACACACACACACACTCAGTTTAGTTGGAAAGGAGGGATACTGCGTCAGTGACGCAAAGGTGTAAAATCTTGTTTGAACATTTCATCTCAAAAAGGTGAAAAGATCTTTTGAAGCGGTATGAATGTGTTGATGAAGGTCACTGAGTGCATGTGTGTGTGTGTGTGTGTGAGTGTGTGTGTGTGTGTGTTTGCAGAGAGAAACTAACATTTACACAAGCAGATAGTCAATCACCATTCATAACTTGTATAATGTTTCGACTGTTCTGAGTCTGTCAGTGGGTCAGCGTAGGTCACTAGTTGTAGTTTGATTGATCACACTGTTTATTTACTGTAGAACTGATCAATATCTGTCCTGTCTATGAGAACCTGAATCTGAACTAATGCTTAAACAGTACTATGGCTTGTCATGTTATTAGCATTACTGGCCTGATTTAATAAAGAGTTGTAATGTCGACATGTTTCAGAGTGCATGTTACCTAAAAAGGAGACAGTGTTTTTACAGTGATATCAATTTCTAACAAAGCTTTTGGCTTCAAAATGGTAAAATATAAACAACTAGTCTGACTTACGCGGCGTCAACATGAGCCAGGTAATAAAACAGATGTACATTTCATCTCTGTGCATTGGATTCATCATAGGTCCAGGACATGATAAGCTTAGTTAAGACTAGAAGGAGGGCTAACCTGCTGGTATAAGATAAAAAAATACCCCCCCCTCCCTCCTCCCACAACTCCTACCACTGGATGTCCACTGGATACGGTGCCGTGCTGCCGTTGCACCATCACTCTGTCACGTCTCATTCCCAAAGTCCACCAGAAGTTTCAGAAGTCGAGCATCTGTTCCTCAGCAGGTGCATTTCTAATATAGCGTAGAGGTGTTTTGCAGATATTTTTATGTATTTTACCAACAATATGAAAACACATGCGGTAACAGATGCTTTGTGGCTGCTGTGCGTGGCTCAGTTTAATAAGAGTGATACCTCAAGCTGTCTTGTATCTATATTTCCTGAACAGTGTGTTAGCAGCAGGAAAGCTGTTTGTGTCTACCACACACACACACACACCTTTGTTTTCTGTCTCGTCCTTTTCCATCTCTCTTGCAACTTACTTAACAAAGAAGAAAAACTAGTTTTGCTGTATTTGTGTTAAGACAAAGGCAGTCACATATGAAGTAAACACATAAATACTGTGTTAAGTCAGTTGTCAGTAAATATATGCATTTAAATACATCCACAAGTTAATTTTATGCTTCAGAGATGTGGGTCCTCTGGCAAAAATAGAGCCTGTGCGTACGGATAGTGGAGTGGATGAAAGAGATGCACGTGAGCTGAGAGTGAGACGCTCTGCTCACATGTCTGGTAGACGTTGGCACACTGGCCAGCATGGCAGAGAATCGGGCTGGAAGATGACGCAGTGGATGAGTCATCCTATATTGTTTTTTTTACCTAGCTAGTTTCTCATTCATTTTCATCAATAGTTTGTTTACAGTGGTTTCTATTTGTGCAAACTGACTGTTGTTTTTGACCAAATGTTTACCTTCTCTTGTAGTCCATTTAATTTTTACATTTTATATTTCACCTTTATTTCACTGTTTAAAGGTCATGCTAGCAGGACAACAATGTCGGTCTGATGGTTGGTCCTTCGGTCAAGACTGAAATAACTCAACAATATTGTACAGATTTGCTATTCATTCATTCCCAGAGGATGAATCCTTATGACTTTGGAGATCTCCTCACTTTTCCTGTTGCGCCACCATGAGGTTCATATTTGTGGTTTGAAGTGAAATGCCTTGACAGTATTGAATGGATTTCCATGACATTTGGTTCAGACATTCATGTCCCCTCAGGATGAATTGTAATAACTTTGGTGAGTTATTAGTTATCATTTAGATATCATCAAATGACAAAGATTAATAAAAATTAATTTGTCCAATTTTCTTCATGACCAAATATCTGCAATCTTGCATATCTTGCGAGCATATTAGCTTGCTGATGTTAGCATTTAGCTCAAATTAGCAGTGCTGTGCTTATAAGTACAGTCTCTCTGACTGCACCCGCAAATCAATGGAGCAAAAGTTCTATTACTGGGGGAAATATCACCATCTGTAGGTTGTGTGTGTCATGTTTCATTCATGGATGTATAAAAAGAGCCTTGCAGCCAATTTTTCCCAGTGGTCACTTGTGGTATTGCAGCAAAAAGCATATTTTCACCATAGACCACCATTGTAAAATAGACGTCTGTAAAACTGTTGACAGGACACCTTGAACTGCAAACAATGTCAGTTATGACTCTTTCTATTATGAACTTTTGATCTATGGAGGTTTTATATTTGTAAAACTTTCCCTGAGCTGAGAAAAATGATTTAAAAGTCTGTGACATCATCACAATGTAAAGTCTATGGGCCCAGCGGGGGAAACACTACTGCGCATATTCAGTGGGCCACACAATGCGGAAGCAAACCCAGAAGCTAGAAACTTTTTTTGGCGTATGCGCCAGCTGAGCAATTCCTATAGAACTGAATGGGTGTCATTTTTAGTCCGGTATCCAGCTCTTATAATACATCCATGGTTTCATTCAGTTGTGTCACCTCTGTGAGCAAGCTTGCAAGCCAGCTAGCTAATTAGCTTATAGACGAGCCAGGAGAGAAAATGAGTGAGAGAGCGAAGAGGAAAGGACAGAAGAAAACCTGTAAAAGCAGGAGTGGAGAGTTGGTGAGAAGAGGACAGAAATGGAAGTCTGGATTTGAAGAGTGAGGATGGGAGACGAAAGAAGGGAGTGAAAGAGAAAGTGAGGAAAAGAATGAAGGAGAGAATAGGAGATGAGATGTGAAAACTTGAGGAGAAAGCAGGTGAAGAGGTGAAGAGAAAGAGAAATGAAAATGTGTTGAGAAGAAAGGAGCGAAGAACAGAACGAGTAAAGGTGAGCAGAGGTGCCAGACGCAGATATAAGGGAATAAGATATGCATTTAATCTTTTTTGCACATTAAGTTTATGATCAGAAATCTTGATACTTTTTTCTTTTATATTTTCTCCTTTCAGTAAAGGACATTAAATGAGTGCAGCTGAGAGAGTGAGAGAAGAAGAAAAGCAAAGCAAAGGGGAACAAAGTAACCAGGAGTTGATCAAATAAAGTACCATAATATGATGATATATACCCATGTTGTTTATCCTACCATGCTATTCCCTGAAGAAATCTAATATAATTGGCCTAAAATTAAATTCAGAGTATTGAAGATCACATTTACTTGGCATTGTTGTTTAGAGCAGCCCAGATTATTATGGGATGGATTCAAATGTAGCAGATTTGACAGCTAAACATTAAATCTGTGAACTCTAATCCAGCATAGTATAACAAAAATAGGTTTCAAGATTAGTAATGTTGTTTGTGCCAAAGTCCTACCTTACCATGTAACTTAAAAATAGTGGTAAATAGTAAATAATCAGACAGTTTTTGCCTGTTTTTAGGTGGCTGCAGTGATTTGTTGTGTTATGGTTTCAGAATGATGAAGACAGTTGGAGAACAATTAGATACAAAATAGGATTCAGGCTCTACAGGATGATTTTTTTTCCTCAATTATCATGTTTTTCCCAAATGATGTACAGATTTTTAGGCATTCTGTTATTTCAAATGGCTTGAAACATAGTGCATATAGCTGCAGGAAATGGGAAAAAAATCTCCAAGGGGGACACCGGACACCCCTGGGTTTGGGCTAAGCCAAGAATGTGTACAACATCTGGCTCCACCATTCTTCAAATGCAGCCTCTTTTCCTGAATTTGGAGGATCCAGTGAATCCTTCAGGACACTATTAAGTTTTAATATATTTTCAGATGAGAAAGTGACCATTTAGACTCCCAATATGTGATCATCCAAATAACACCTGTTTAGAAATTTGCTCCATTTTTTAATATTAAAGTTAAGTTAGGGTTATGTTAAATATGAAATTATATGATATTGCCAAAGTTAAATGACATTAGACATCTAATCTATGTTAACTAACTGTTGTTAACTAGCTAATGTTAACATTATTGTTGGCTAAAAGTACACATTTTAACCAATCTTAATTTAGCTGGCCATGGTCCTCTCTCATCCTGAGACACATCATGTGACGATGCCGGTGTTGAAGTATCTCCATTTCCTCTAATAAATGGTAAAACAAACAATTTTTTTTTCTTTTTAAATTTCTGGCTCCATTTCCACTAGCTGTGTCCAGATTGTCAACTACAGCTGTCAAAGTTGCCAGTCGACAGACAGCTGGTGACGCAAATAGAAATCCTCTGTAGACCAAGGAGGACGTGGTCTACAAAGATGTGTCCTTCGCGGTCCTGAATCCTGAATCGGATCCCTTGTTGTCTTGTTGTTGTACTTTTGAGTGAGCTAGGCTAACTGTTTCCTTTAGCTGTCAGCGTATGTGCTAAGATGGGCTGGGAGTCAAATCTGCATGTAAAATAAAGAGAAGAGAAAGAAGATGAAGGATAAAGAAAGACTTTCCTAACTGGCGACTTTATTTTAAAACTGCTAAAACTCTCATCAGTCAAAGCACTAGTCTGTGTGTGTGAGGAGACGAGACTGTTTTTGTCCCTCAAGGACATTTGTCCAGATTACTTCCTTAGCTGAACACACACACACACACACACACACACACACACACACACACACACACACACACACAAAAGGCTTTGGCAGAGATAGGTACAGTGAGTCCATAAGATAAACCTCTCATTAAGAAGCTCAGTCCAGATTGGATGACGTCATGTGTGGACTGGTCTAGACTGGATACACTGGTAACCTGTCTGTCTCGCTCAGTCTCCCTGCCAACCAACCAAAACAGAAAACAAAAATATACAATTAATTTAATTTCCAGTTGAAGATGTCATCCGTATCAGCATATTGGTGGCATGAATTACATTTAATTCACTAACCATGGTCATCTGAGATCCCCTAAACACATTAAGTTTTCACAAATTCCTCTAGAATTTTTTCCTACACATTTTCTTTAAGCATTTTTCACCTCTTTTATTATATATAATAATTTTTATATTTCTTTTTTAACTTTCTCCTGCTATATCCTTTCTCCTTGTCTTGTCTTATCGCCTCATCTCTTTTTGCTGTGTACACACAAATTCTTGCTTGTTTTGTATATTTCTTCAGTGCCAAAGAAGTTTGTCCCTGATAAACAATATGCATCCCATCTATCATATGTTTGGGTATATGAGTATATGAATGTGCGTGTCCGTGTGTGTGTGTTGATGTGTATCTGTGTGCATGTCCACCTATATATTATGTCTGCACATGTGGACAGCCTGTGATATGCCAAGATTTATACCAAAGTCAATACACATCAATCCCAAAATGCATTTTCTTCTTCCTGTGTGTATATGTCTGTGTGTGTGTGTGTGTGTGTGTGTGTGTACGTGCACACTAACAGCTCTCTCGTCCCTCAGACTGAATTCATGCTGCTCCCCTCTGGTCGTCTATTAAATATGAGCGTCAGTATCTGGATGGCAAGCTGCTGCCAGCTGCAGCCACACTGTGTTTGGTGATGAGGTGATTCGGAGTTCAAAGAAGTGAAAATTTATTTTTGGGGCGCTTTTTTATCAAAACAGTAAGAACACATAACATGAACCAATTTTCCTTAAAAAAGTCAAGTAAAGTTTCACTCTTTCTTCTGTCCGGCTGCGTCTTCTGTAGGAAAGAGAGTTTTGTCGCCTCTCTGATAAGAAGGAATGAGCTACCGACACAATCAAATTACCTAAAAAAAAATAGTTTGACATTTTGGGAAATATGCTTATTCACTCTCTGGAGGAGATTGATACTAATTTAGATATCTGTCAGTTAAGTATAAGGCTACAGCCAGAAGCCAGTTAGCTTAGCTTAGCACAAAAACAAGGCAAAAACAGCTAGCTTGGCTCTTTCCAAAGGTAATCTGTCTACCAGCACCTCTAATTAATTTGCCGTTTTAGGGGTGTGTGTCTCCTCCAAATGGCAAATACCACAGATTGAAGCTGAAAACATTGCAGAAGTACCTTAAAGTGCCACCGAAGGCCGCTAGATGCTCAAACTGGTTCTAGAAATTAGTTATTTTCTTTCAACAAGTCATTATGGTCTCAATCGCTAAAATTTGGCCCTCTAATAAGTGTGCCGGTGGTCATTCTGGAAATTATTACTCCATTAGTAAGATTTGAAGACTTATAGTAGCTCTGATGTCGGCCGTGTGGGTGTTGATTGACAGCTGTGATTGACTGTTGGGACTCACACTGAGTTGGACTTTAATTGTTGAAATATTACACTTAGTTTACTGTTACCTGATTATGATACCTGCCCTGTTAGCACAATTTAGCTAAAGTAGCTAACATTAGCCCAGGTGTGCAGCGCTCAGTATTCCCAGTAAGCTAGCGTTAGCTTCGGTCCGAGGTAGGGCGTGTTTCCAGAGAGTGAGAGGCAACATCCTGCACTCCTTATTTGAGATGTCCTGGCTCCAAACAGAAAAGATGGCGCCAACTGTAAGCTGCAACTCTGGGCTTCAAACTGACTCAAATGCAAACCAATGGGTTACATTTGAGTCCTCGCTACGTCCGTCTTTATAAGCAGTCTATGGTTTCCTCTCCTCTTTGCTTCATTTCTCCGGCTTTTTATTGACTGACTCATCACCTCACTGTCTTCTCATCTCCTGGCTTGTCACCTAACTTCCTAAAAATCTAAGTGAGTTGTTATGTACCTCAAAAAAAGTGGCTTAGATTTTCTAGATGAACTGCTGGCTTGTTTACAACCATCTGACTGCTCATGTAATGTCGCTACATTCCTGTAACTTAGTGAGTACTGTTTTATCAAATATCCTTTATTTCTATAGCACTTTTCAAAAACAAGTTTTGAAAAAAGAGCTTCACAGAAATAAAACCAAAAATATGCAGTGCAATTACAAATTACAAGAAGTTCAACGCAATCAAGAAATAGAAAAAATCAATACAAATTCTTGAAATGGATTTTTTATTTTAACCGAAATGATGGCCCAAACTGTCAAAATGAGAAAGTTCCAGTAAACCAAGAACGTCCTTTAAATAACTTCAAATTAAAGTTGTTTTTTTTGGTTATTGCTCCTAAAAATAAGCTAATACTTAAAGGTCTTGCACACTCACACAGGTGTTTTCAGTTTTTCTTGCTGATTAGACTCAGGTTGAAGGTGGAGCCACGCTGGAGTTAGTTGGGTCTCTGCATGTTCACATCCTGTTTGTTTCATTAGACAAAGTCATGCAAATATGACCTTACGACCAAAATATAGTGTTCCAGATGGTACGGTTACATTTTGTATATATACAATGATTTACTGTATATCATAAAATGTATACCATTATACTGAAGTGTCTGTGTGAACTATGATCACTCAACTCTTATCCCCTCAGTTCTCATGCTCTGTTTGACCTGGTTGTTTGGTTGTAAACAGGGTGGTGATGAATGGGTGGATGGACGGCGAGGGGGGCGTGGCTTCTATACTATATGTACTATGAAAGGGATAAACACGCAGTCACATAAAGGAAAACACATCAACATAAACATCCACACATTTCCCAGTGACATCACACATGTCAGAGTGTAAGAGAACAGATGAGTGTGTGAATGTGGGACTATGTGTGTGTGTGTGTGTGCTGCCCTATTTCCTAATAGATCAATACTGTTTTATAAATTAGTCTTGAGGGCTTTCACATTCCACTTACATGGTGAAATGGAGTGTTGACCTCTGGTTCAATATGCATGTGTACATACATATTATATATTGTATGTAGGTGTTAAAGTGTGTGCAATGTGCTTGTGTGTTCAGGTGTTTTAGCAAATATGAACCTCTATTAGGCTGCAACTAACAATTATTTTCATTATCAATTAATCTGACAATTATTAAGACGATTAATAATCGATTGTTTAGTCTATAAAATGTTGAAACATTGTGAAAAAATGTCATTCATTATTTCTCAGAGCCCACAGTGATGTCTTCAGTTTGCTTATTTTGTCTGATTAACAGTCCAAAACCAAAATATATTCAATTTACTGTTAGATATGACAAAGAAAAGCAAAATATCTTCACATTTGAGAAGCTTAAACCAGCAAATATTTGGCTTTTTTGATTGGAAAAATGACAAAATTGTTAAATAATCATCAAAATAGTTTAATTTCAGGTCGAAATCAATTAAAAATCAATTAATCGACTAATCATCATAGCTATAATCTCTACAGTTTAATAACGGCCTGTGTCTTTATCTAGTGTAAGAGTGTGTGTGTGTGTGTGTGTGTGTGTGTGTGTGCGTGCATGGAGTTGTGTGTGTTTATAGGTGTTTATGATTAGGTGAAAGTGTACATTTGTGCTTTTGTGTTTATGGATGTTGTGTGTGTATATGTGTGTGAATGCATGTCACTATGGACTTTTTAAATCCGTATGTTTATGTGGGGTCATGAGCGTGTGTGTGTGTGTGTGTGTGTGTGTGTGTGTGTGTGTGCGTGTGTGTGTTGTTGTTGTTACACTGTTGAATATGTGAACTGGTTTTACTTTTTGTTTGTCTTATCAGGTTAAACTCTGAGCTGAAACACTAACCGACGCTGAGAGCTTATCAGTGCAGCGAGTTGAAAATTAACTGTACAACTGGAACACATTGTAATTAAATTAATCTCTTCACTTATAGAAAAGTAATTACGCTGTTATATTTCATCCATTGAGCTGACGCTCTCTCGCCTGCCTGAGAATCTCAGTTTTGCCGAGTTGATGCAATTTTTCAAAGTTATAATCCTCAAGAGTTCATGTCTGATTGATTTGGTTACTTTGGTAACAGAAAGTGTGGTTTAACACTGCAGCACTCCTTGAGAAGCTACTTTGTGAGAAATATAGCAACATTTCCTTTGAGTGTTTCATCGTGTTTCACCAATTGAATGCTTTTAATTTTTAAATTTTTCTATTTTGTCTTAACTTAGATGAAAAAAAAAAAATTTGTACTCTGTAGTGTTTTACTCCAAAATACATTTTTGCATTCTGAAGAAGAGTTTTTTGAATAATTCCTCAATTATTACAGCATCAATAAGATACATTTATAAACAGTAACTTTTTGAGTGGATGACATTCATGCATCATTTCCTCTGAATTCCTCGTGTGTAGGTACAGCAGGTGACACTGTGTTATTCTGCAGCCTTTCACGGGTCAACAGCAGAGTTCACAGTGCTCAGGGTGAGGATAATCCAAATGGGAAGAAAACAGGAAAAATATGCTAATTTAAACTTGTCCACTAACTGGATGACTCAGATTAACAACAGATTGATCAATGACTATGTAGGAAAAGAGTTGAATGAAGACAGAATTTCAGAAGAAATGCATAAATAAATAACTGAAAAGGTAAATAAGGATAACTGAGCAATTCACAAACCATTATTCAGGTGAAAGTCCAGGTTAAACAAAAGCACCCTGAAGGATTTTCAGAGTTTCAGCTCGCTGACAACAGACGAGAGGAAAGTGTTCATGTGATGCTGAAAAAAAAGTTGTGGGATGACAGAAGAGAGGAAACGAAAGCAGCGAGTGTGAAAGCTCCTGTCTTGTTGTGTTTCTTGTTGACAAGAAGACTGCGGTGCTGATGATAGATGACACATTCGGGGTCAAAGGTCACGGTGACTGACAGCTCAGGCCAGACATGTGCACAGCTTCCGGCCTGACAGCGGTGACAGACAGGCGGAGAGACGACCGGTAGGCGAGCGGCTGGATGTCAGGATCAAGGATTGAAACTGGGAGGTGTCAGTCTCCCGTATTGACCAGTTCTGCCGGTGTGAGGATGATGATGATGATGATGTTTTTTATTTATTTTTTATTTAACCTTTATTTAACCGGGAAAAGTCTCACTGAGATTAAAAATCTCTTTTACAAGAGCGTCCTGGCCAAGACAGACATAAAAACACATATAATAATTTACAATGAAAATAAAGAATAAATTACAGAATCATAAATGATGATGATGATGATGATGACTAAGAGGATGAGTGAGCAGCTAAAGGCAACAGTATCCTCCATCAGAACTGCTAGTTGGATGGGAGAACAGCTTTCGAAACTCAGGGGTGGCCGTGTCCAACAATTTGTGTAACTTTCCAAAATCGCCGATGCGTACACTCTTCACACTTCATACTCTAGCTCTTTTTGTTTTTTTATGGAGACTTGCAGTAGTTCAGGCAGGCATGGAAGTCAGTTTATAGTCACATGTGTCATACAACCTCCTTGAAATCATGTATGTTCATGACCTATTTCTCTCAACAGGCGGTGCAACAATGCTGAGTTCTGCCCGTCACTGCAACACCGGCCTACTCCTGTATTAACATTAATTTGTTTGTGATTTTTTTAATGTTTCTTTTTAATGTTTTCATCAAATGTCTCAGCCTCTGCCACGGGGGGTTTTATGAGCTCAGGCTTCCTTACATTTGTTCCAGTAGAGACACGCCAGCAAAATAAAATGCATGTTGTTACAATAAATGGTTAAATCTTGACGTGAGTATCCTGACTGAACTCTTTCTGACTGTTTTTGTTTGTACAGTGGAGAACAACACTGTTAATGCCCTCCAGGAGAGGCTGTCTTAAAATGTGCACTGTCATCCCCGTTTTTAAACAATTTCTCCTTCCCCTCTGCGACGCCAGGCTGTTCACCCCGCCATCAAGTGTGTCTTTTCTAGTATAACCCGGGCCTTAATGTTCTTGAGTAACTGCCTATTTGGTTGAATATTAATATGAAACAGTGCACATTAGCAGATGTAATCATAGTAACAGAGGTACCGGTGCTTGTAGTAGTAATAGTGGAACAAGTGACAGTAGTAGTGGTACCAGGAAACATGGTGGGGTTATTAGTAACAGTATTTGTCGTAGCAGTAATAATAGTATCAGTAAGACAATTAGAAGAAGCAGAGGTAGCACGGTAATAGCAATAGAAGTAACAGCAATAGCAATAGTCATGTAATTAGTCGGCCTACTGGTTGTTTAAGTAGTTATATAATGGAAATTAATGATAATAGTGACAGTAACAGTAGTAGTAGTAGCATAAACGGGCTTTGACAGTGTAGGCCTAACAGCAACAGTGGAGGTAGTAATGATAGTAACAGTAAGTTGTAATGCTTGTTGTATTTGCTTTAAACCTGCATTAGCAATTTTTTGGCCACTAGGGGGCAGTGGAGCTGTTGTGAACACAACTGACATAACATTTTAAGTTGATCTGTTGAACTTGTTGGCAAACAGTTGCTTATTTTCACACCCAGCAGTCTGTCCACATCCAGTTTTTGCGGTCTACCAACTCCTGAGGGAAATATCTGGCTCTTTAGCTGCTAAATGCTCCACTGTGTTCACCAGCTAGTCGCTAACTTTGTCTATTTGCCATTTGGTGCTGAGCAGGTAGTGTACAGTGGGTTTTAAGAGCTTTTTCTCTGGAAACAGCTGCCTGCTGCAGCCGCTGAGAGTGAAACGAAACAGTGAAGTTGCAGCTGGACGGCTAAACAATGAGCTGAAACTCGCTATATAAAGCTGCGTGAAGCCGAGAGGAGCTGCAGAGTCGCTGATAATTCTCTGTAGGTTCATTGCCACGAGTGACGCCTCTCACATTACACACTGTCATTTTATCCCTTGTTATTATATAACTTGTAGCAGTAATGGCATTAGCATCATACTTTTAGCAGCGGTATTACAGTTTGTGGCAGAAGCAGTAGTTGCAATACTGGTAGTAATTATAACAGTTGTATCAGTGAAGGTTACAGTAAAGCAGCTCTAGTACTAATAGTAGTAGTAGTAACAATAATAATAGTATTAGATAACAGTAATAATAGTATTGAATGGAAGAAAAGCAAACAGTCTGTCAGTCTGTTAATCTGCAGAGTTCCTGCAGTGGTCAGATGTTGAACTTTCCGCCCTTTTTAGCCAGATGATGATGCTCTAATCCCACATGTGAAATCTGAACACACGCACAAACACATCGGCCATAATTCATCTCATGAATCCAGATAGCCTTTGACATGGAGTCATTATATTCATTGTTAAGAGATTTAGATGGAGATACTCTGTTTCTCTCTCTCTCTCACTTCAGTGGCCAAACTGTTCACCAAATGATGTAAAATAAATACACAGTGTACTGTAACTTACAATAAAGCATAATCTCCATTAAAAAAAATTACAGAAAACAAGAACAAATACAGGACAATAAGATATAATCTATAACTTTCATAATAATAAATGCTTTGCTTTCCTCAAAGATATATCTTAAGACTCATGCTTTTAACCAGTAGTTTGGTATTTAATTTAATTTTGTGAGTGTTTCCATCTTTTAAGTGTTAAAATGTTTTTTCAATGCAAATCTATGTAAAACAGTTTGAGCTGCATATTATGTATGAAAGGTGTTACAAATGGGGGTTTAGTATTTTTATGGATTATTTACTTTTAAAGCATGTGATTCTCATTTTTGAGAACATGTAGGTCAATAAGGATATATAGAGGTATTGTACAGTGTGTGTGTGTGTGTGTGTGTGTGTGTGTGTGTACCTGCATTACATGGAGGGAGGGGTTAATGAGTAAACCACAGGTCTCTCTCTCTCTCTCTCTCTCTCTCTCTCTCTCTCACACACACACACACACACACACACACACACCATTGACCTCTGTGACTCTCGGTCTCCTGCTCGTCCTTCATGCTTTTGCTGCTGCGTGTCGCTCACCCATCCTGCTGCTGATATGCTTACTGCAGCACTTTGTTTCCTCAAAGGCAAACCATTAACAGCAACACAGCAGCATGACACAGAGTATACCCGATAACCGAGCTACACCTCATTAAACCCCCAATACAGACACACACACACACACACACACACACACACAAACACAACTTTGTCAAAACATCAAGTGGTTGGCGATAAGGAGCTGCGATCAACCTGAGTCGCCTTTAAACAAGGATCAAAGTCGCACAGAAACAGCCCAAGGAGGCTCAATTTCTCACCACTCACAAGACTTTGTTAGATCATTTTTCCTGCATAACATATTTGATTTATTATATACATGAATCATGAGCTTCTGTAACAGCCTCCACTCTCCTGGGAAGTTTTTATACCAGATTTTGTTGGGCAATAAGGTCTGGCTCACAGTCGGCGTTCAAGTTCATCCCATTGACTGTATGCAAAGATGGATATAGCGAGGTGTGACATCATCCACTGGTTTGCACTGGAGCCGGTTTGAAGTCCAGAGTTGCTGCTTATGATCGGCAGCTAGGAACTTCCAAATAAGGAGTGCGGGGTCTTGCCTTTCATGCTCTGAAAACACGCCCTGCTACCTTAAACCGAAGCGAGCGCTAGCTTACTGGGAACACCAAGTGGTTCACACTGGTGCTAACGTTAGCTACTTAAGCTAACTTGTGCTAACAGGGCAGGTATTTATAACAGACTCAGTGTGAGTGTCGGAGCCAGAGAGAGCAGCAAGTGTCAATCACAGCTGTCAATCAACGCCCATGTGGCAGACACCAAGCTACTATAAGTCTTCAAATCTTATTAACAGAGCAATATTTCCCAAAATGACCACCAGCACACTTATTGTAGGGCCCGAATGTAGCAATTGAGACCATAATGACTTGTTGAAAAAAATAATTGACTTAGTATTTCTAGAGAGAAATTGACGCTTTTTGAATACGAGTCAGTTGGAGCTTCAAGCGGCCATTGGTGGCACTTTGAGGTATTTCTGCTTTGGCTCCAGCCTGAAGCTTCGGTAGTTGCTGTTTGCTTCATCCCAAAGATGTTGGATGCGGTTAAGTTCTTCCAAACCAAACAGACAAAACATTTCTTTATGGACGTGGTTTTGTGCATGCGGGCATTGTCGTATTGAAACCAGAAAGAGCCAAACACAAACTGTTTGTACTAAGAGGGTTAGCCCAAATTATGAAAGAATTACACAAAAGCATGTGGAAACTGTACAAATATTTTAATCTACACACTGTCACCGTCTTCCAAAATAACATCACCTTGATTTACGTTGAAGCCTTGGTCCCTGCTGCTACATTGAGTTTTCGTTGAATTAGGTTTTGCTGGCACTGAGAGTTTCCGTCATGTGACCGGCTATGTGTGCGTGTGTGGATAGCGGGGTCGTCTAGTGGCTACCAGCAGAGTTATTGATGCCAGTGACCTTCAGGCCCTGAAATGATGGCGGTCTACTCAATAATAGATTGGACTGCTCTTATGGGGAAAACTGTGTGTGTGTGTATCAGCAGTATGTGTGAGAGTGAAAGAAAATGACATATATAGCTCTTTATAAGCACATTTATGAGCGTATATGAGATGTGTTTGTGAAAATGATTTTGAATGTGTGTGTGTGTGTTTGTGCATCTGCCTGTCTTATATTATATTTTTGCATCTGCATCTGCGGTGTGAATGAGGGAGTGCAGAGGGAGTTCGGGGCAGGTGCTGCATATTTTTCCTTTGAAAGGAGGTGAAAAGAAGTTAAAGAGGCAGGGAGACACGTGGGGAGGCAATGAAGATCTGACAACGAGGATGGAGGAAGAGGAGGTCAGGTGAATAAGGGAGGGTTAAAGTGCAGCCGGACCAAAACTGACTTCCCGTTCGTGTCTATGTGGAACAGGGGACGCATTTGCTTCTGGATATGAATTGACCTGCCTCCTTCTATCGGATTGAACTTTGACTCATGATATTGCAACGCTCTTCAATGTCCAGCCGGGTTTAAGATAGGCGAGGGATTGATCTCTCATTAAGGAAATATTGTTTGTATATATTCTTCTTTTATAACTGTGCAGTGAAGTAATACAAGAAGCAGAGAAGAAGAGATGCTGGTTGACTGTATTGAGTGTGAAGACAGTGCCAGAGGATAATGATAGTAAAATGTAGTAAAGGCAGTAAAAGTGCTGTATAATTTACAGCTTTGTTGACAGTTGTTAGTACGCTAACCATCCTAACTCCCATAGTTTATAATTACCACACTACACCATTTCCTGCACCCCCCCCCCTCCTCCCCCTCTTTTTGGCCGCACCATGCTAGTAAACTTCACCAGGCAGATTTCGGTCTGGCTGCAGGAAGAGGAGGAGGAGGAGGAGGGAAGAGGACGAGGGGTAAATAACACCCTGTTTTAATCGTGCTTTATGATTTGGATTTAAAAAATGGCCAAACCAGCCAACCGATCCAACTCAGTACTTTCCAGAATGTCTTTTCACAGTCTTATATTGGTGAATTATGCATCTTTAATACATGTGTGGAGAAAGTTGAACCCAGATTACTGGTCTAAAGTTATGATTGAAGGCATTTGGCTGTTTAATTTGTTATTTTTGTGGGAAGTATTGGTATTTATCCTCATGATTTGTCCACATCAGCTTGCAGTTGTATGAGAATGTGATTGCTGACATGGACTTGCTGATCTCATGTGTTTTGGCCTTTACATTGCTCTACGCTATAGAGTTCTGTCCTGTAAAGTTGCATCTTCTCAACAGACAGAAGAAGCCTTTGAGATGCACGGCGAACATCTTTAGTAAACACTAAAGTTATTCAACTTTCCTCAGACATCAAATCTGCAGTGTGATTAAGATAAACCCTCACAGGTGGTAGATATCCTCGGTGAAAATACTGTAAAGATCTTATTCTGCTTTCACCTGCTGTCTTGGAAACATAAGTTTGTGAGTTTATGAGCCGTAGGAGTTTTATTGACCTTTGAACTCTTCATCATGGCGGAGTGACTATTTGCCTACACATTGATGGATGAATGTTTCTCCCTGACTGTGTTTCCTTGGCGACGCAACAACATGTCCTGGAGGCTTCGTGATGACAATTTGGCAGGTAAATTATAAACACGCAGTTTGAAAGCATGATTGATTGATTATAGGAAACACCTGAACTTGAAATCTTTAGGATTTAGCTTTAGGAGTTCAAATAATCTTCAGGTATAAATGTATATTTCTATCTCATTAGGATGCCTCTTCATGCAGGTACTGTATTATAGGAGCTTCAAACAGGAAGGGAACCCCAGGGCTCACATAAAACACGCTAGAGGGAATAAACTTTATATCCTGAATGATATCAGAATACTACAGGAGTTGAAGGAAAGTAGCTACTGAAAGAGTAAAGTGGCAGAAAATGGATGGATGGATGGGAAAGTGTATTTGGAAAGTGTCAGCTTAAATATAAGTATATATTCAGGCACATACCTGCTTAATGTGGGCCAATTTTACCATTAAATGGTTACTATTAAAAGGTAAAGAATGTGGATTTAGGTAACTTGTTTAAAAGGCAAGAGTTGTGTACCGCCAATCCACATCGAAAGTGTTTTAGAAGCGTTTTTGATGTCTGTCATTATCTATTTTATCAAATGTATGAATCCACTCTGACTCCGAGCATCAACCCGCGTTTGTTAAACACTCTTTATTTCTCTCTTGTTGTGTGTAGTGAAGCATAATCTCCACAGACAGCTGTTTAAATCACATAAATCTCCCTCTGTTTATATGTTCTGAGTTTATTAACGGTATCTATATTGATTGGTGAAGGTTTGTTGGTTTCATTACAGACAGATTCTCCTCACCTGCTTACAGCGGGTGAGGAAATAAAGTCAATGAATCGATAAATAGAAACAATGTTAATTTCTTCCCCCTGGAGTCTACGTGGAGACTATTTTGGTTCAGTACGTTTCTGCCAGTTTCTGCAGTCAGCAGCCTGGTGAAGACAGTTTGGCTGAACCAGCTGCTGCTGACAGACAGCTGGTTCTGTGGACAGAGATGTTATCGGTGCGGATTGAACGGATAAAACGTTTCAGTAGCGCTCATGTCTTGCTCTCTGTGTGGATTCCCGGTAAATGTCTGAAAGCCACTGGCATCCTTTGAAGGACGCTTTGAAGCTTTTACAAGTTGGCCCATGTTTTGTTTGTTCTGTGTCCTCCTGTGTGTTTAATGTTACTTAATTACACATTTCAGCCAATAATATCACACTACTCCACTGATTGAAAGGTTTGAGGTAAGAAATATGCTCACAAAGACAGGGAAGAAATACAATTAACAATGCAGGTTTCAAACTTTTCACAAAACTGGCTTTGCAAATATTTTAGAGGAAATGCACTCAACATGTTTATTATAGGAAAACTCCACTGGGCATCTTTAATTTATTGCAGTCCATCATGCAACTGATTTATATTATGGGACAATTCGGCATGGGAAAGGCAAGCAGTTTTAAAAATCCCCTTTGCAACTTGAGATACTCACTTACTTGCACAATATAAGATATTCTCTGAAACCCACAAAGTCAACTTTGTTGAAGAAAAGACCTCTCAGCACTTCTTTACACAGGAAATGAATTGAATTTCGTGCTACTGTTTGTTGCTGTCAGTCTGAATTGAGCGTAGGAGGAGCAGAAGGTAAAAGCAGGTGACGGGGAACTGAGGTGAGGAAAAAGAGGAGGAGGAGGAGGAGGAGGAGGAGGAGGAGGTGAAGAGGAACAAGGAAAAGCAGGGCCGCTATGTATGTATTAGTCATCTGAGATTTAGAGTGAAGTTCTGCTTTACTGTGCGAGTCACTGCTCGACTGGAGAGACGGATAGATGAGCAGCAGCAGCATCTAAACGGTGCTGAGAGTCTCTACAGCTGAAACTCCACAGTAAGTGAGAGACAGATAAAGAGACAGATGAAATATTTAGTGTAATAATGTTCAGCTACTGTATAATGGAAGGAACTCACAAAGAGGAGGATAGAGACATACGAGGTGACAGAGTGAGAGAAGATGATGTGCTTTATCACATTTTTCTCATCTGGCATGCCAATAACAAGTCCTCCAACTATAATGACCCATATCAGTGTTTTCTAATCTGGTATCCCTGTGGTTGACGTCAGTATTAACTTTCCAAAACCGGCATTCCAACATTCATGCCCACATGTGATTGGCTACATGTGTAAAGGTGAGAAACTATGCACTTCCTGTCAGTAATGTGGGTCTGTCAGTATATCCAACAAACTGTGGTCCAGATCAAAATATCTCAACAACTGTTGGATGGTTGAACATAAAATTTTGTACAGATATCCATCGTCCCCAGAGGATGAATCCTACCAACTCTGGACATCTCTTGACTTTTCCTCTAGTGCCACCGTGAGATTGACAGTTTTGGAGACTATTTGATTGCCCAATTAAAAGGCACTTGCTAGTTTTTTCTGTCCTTTCAATCACATCCTGCAGTCTTCATCAGTGTATGACTCTCTCTCCATTAAGATTATTTGTCAAACTGCTATTTCCAAGGCCAAGAATGACTTTCACAATGTCCTTGGTTAAGGAGAGATCAAGGTCATAGTTTAAACGAAACCAATGTTGATAGAAAATAAGTCTCTCCCCAGTATCCTCAGATTGCTTCCACTTGTTTTGTCCAACAGTCAAAAAATTTACAATCAAATAAAACAGAGTAAATCTTCACATTTGAGAAGCTGTAACCAACAAATCTTTATCTTTGGTATGTTTTAGTATGTTTGGTTGATATTTTATCTATGATCTTGAATATGAGTTTCTATTGTAGATAAAGCACGGGAGCAAGCTGATGAATCATATTTGTGAAAATTTCAAACATGCATGGGAAAGTATTTCATTTAAACTTGAAGCTACTTGGGTGGAAATATAAGAGGAATTCTGAGATTATCAGGGTTCAAGTGATGACTGTGCTTTATGTTGCCGTAGCAACAGAGTGACCGAAACTCTCAGAAAAAAAACAAGAAAGATAAACTTGAGTTGATGGGAGAGTGCGGGGAGACGGGAGGTGTGTGTGAGTCACTCTTCAAACAACTCAGGTCGGTTCTCTTCGTGCCTTTCATAACTGAAATATGAACTCACACACCTTTGAAGAAGCAACGGCACTGCGAGAGTGGAGAAGACCCAGAGCAGCGCTGTACGTGTGTGTGTGTGTGTGTGTGCACTAGTACTGCAGCAAACTCTGGTGAGTAATACTACTGTGTAACACAAGTCTCCACTGTTTCTCATTAGCACTGAGAATTTTGTTTTGGCTTCAGAATTGAAACATCATCATTAAATATTAATTGTGACTCGAGGAATGATTACACCAAGAAAACCTAAAAGAAATGTTTGTTTACTGAAATTTACTGACTTACTGCTCTTTCTCCTTTTCAAACTGACATTTTCCATGCAGTTTAGAAATATAATTTAATATTTAGCTTTCTTTAATTAAATTTTTACTTACATTTACATGAATTCATAGCTGTGCAACAGTAAAGCAAATCACAATCAGAAAACAATCTAGAAAATTAACTCCTGAGCACAACAACAAAAAAAAAAACTCCATATAAACACTGTAATATAAATACAATCTGTGGAAATGTGTGTAAAACCGCTGATGTACCCACCAAGAGGGACGGCTCATCCTGATTGGCTGATGCCATCGCCTGGGAGCCAAACGAGTGGTGCACCCTCTTCTGACTGACAGGTGTGTGAACGGCAGCCAATCAGAGCCAAGGTCAGATGGTGAGATGGGCAGATGAGAGTGATGTGGGAAGGAGGATTTGTAGTTTGTTCACTGGGTGGGAAACGTGTGTGTGTGTGTGTGTGTGTGTGTGTGTGTGTGTGTGTGTGTGCGTGTGTGTGTGTGGCGAGGTGCTAAGAGTGCTGTCACAACTACCAAAGCATGCTAAGTGTTTCAGTTTCATTTTAAGATCACTGGTATGTCTGACCTCTCGCACCAATCCACCTGCCAACTCTCTCTCTCTCTCTCTCACACACACACACACACACACACAAACAACAACTTCAAAGCTAATTTAAAACATCTTTAATAGAGATTCAAAAGAGGCCGTGAGAGACTATTCCAGATCTTTGGAGGCCTCCTGCTCTCTGTGTCCAGCCTGGCTCGGTGGACTGTCAGCGACAACTGGTCAGCAGACCTCGGGCTGTGAACTGGAATGCATGGACGAGAAGGTCAGCAATGTAGAAAGGAGCCAGGCCTGCCCACGTCCTACACTGTAAAACTTTAAAATAAAAGGCCACAGGAAAAAAAATGGGCACAGAGATGGAAAAAAATGGGAAATATTACAGTGAAATAATTATGTGAAATGTCTGTTTGTACGACATCGCGGCATGTTTACATCCCGGGCAATCTGTTCAACAGTAAATCTGCATAATTAAGTTGCAATAAAAATACAAACTCGCATTCGAGGAATTGAATCAGGTGGTTGGTAAAGTGTCTAAATGTCAAATAAAGTGCAAATATACAGTAAGAGAGGACTTGATCATTTCTATGTGATTGTCAAACAACATGACTATAAAATATTATTCAGTAATTATTATTATTATCATTCTTTCCCCTCTGAGTTTCTCTCTTTCTGTGCACGTCTCTCATCATATAATACTAACACTTGTGCTGTCTCATCTCTTATGACACACACACACACACACACACACACACACACACGCTTCCCACGGTGAACGCGAAACTTCCTACAGTCCAGGCTGACAGTCATTTAACCTCTCGGTGAAACACAGCCAAAGCTCTTAAAAACTGAGACCTCCATTAACATGCAGGACAGGAGGTACGATCCTAAAAAAAGACGTGTTAGTTCATCTGTGCGTCTCAATGAGAACAACTTGTTTCTCTTTCTGTCCAAAATTAACATCAACACAGGAAAATCCCAACAAAAAGACTCCAATTAGATATTCAACACATTTGCCCAAACTGTCAGAATAGAATTAACCCCGACTCCCAGAAATTACATTTATATTCCGCTAAATGGTTTTTGCCTAATATGTCTGGAAAGGAAAACACAATTGCTGCCTGGAAATGTTTTTTTCCAGCCCAAGAAGCATTCTCATACTGTAGAAGCTGTAGGGAAGGTGGTGGATAATAAGACCTGCAAGGGGAACATCGTGTGATGGACAAAGACAGTCGGAGGAGTTAGCAGGCTAGTTTTTGATAGCCTTGCTAGCTGGTATTGTAACATAAAGGAAACAGTGAAGAGGAGCAGAATAAAACTGTCCCTGGAAAATGAATATATCTCTACTGTAAAAAGGCAAACATAGTAAAGTTTGTTAGTCAACCTGCTATATTTCTTTCACATATGTTAACTATGGACACATTGTGTTTGGAACAATGCAAAACGTTTGCAAATGTTTAAATGATGAGTAACAAACAAACCTCCCAACATATGCATGAAAACCACATTTAAAGATCCTTCAGTATTCGTTACTTTCCAGTTTCTGTATCATAGTTGTATTAACAGAATTTTCCTGCAGATTCCTTAATATGTGGATCTGTCGCCCACCAACTCTGATCAGAACATGCAGAGAAATATCAGATAATAACAGGGACACAGCTCATTGTCAATTAAATAAAAAAAAAATTAGCAATAATTTTTAATAATGTTAAAAATTCTTACTAAAATGTGTCCATTATAACTCTTTAATTAAAAACTCATAAATCAACACTGGTAAACTCATTGCCAGTGTGTCTATAAGAACATAATGTGATCCTCTCCTTGCAGGTTGTTGTTGTCCGTTAAGAGTCTCCGAGTCAGTCGGGTTCAGGCTGATGGGTTCAAGAATGCAGCACTTTATTACCAGAGACTGAGGTTTCCATCTTGCATCCTTTGTGTAGTTATGGATTGTGTGGTTTGGATTAAATACTGAAAAAGTAAAAGCTTGTGTAACTGTTGATTTTTTCAGTATGAAAAACATGACATCAATCTTTCCCTAACTTTAAAGGTGGCCTGTGGAGTTTTCTCCTGAACAAACAGGAATTACGTCCACATTCAGTGTTTCTCACAAAACGCACATTGTGCAATCTTACATCTAAACCAAACTTTGCCTTCAGACATCACACAAAAGCCTTCAAATACACAAACCAGCCATCACACACTGGTGAGATCCATTCAAAACACTACCAATAAAAACCTGTTACTGCGATGAATAATGGCGCTTATGGTTTTCCCCCCAGAACAACCTCTTTACACATTGAACACAATATAAAGACACAACACACGTATACATTTTTTTTTAATTCCTCAATGTACTGTAGTAAAATAAACTGAAAATTAAGTTATTATAATAACTAAGTTCAGGAACAAGCCCACGCCCCGCTCCTTCTCACCAATTCACAACACCTGCGCCTCGTTAACCCAAATCACCTGTGCCTCCCGGCCACATACCTGCACGCATATATAAGCACACCTAGCCTCCACCTCTCCTGTTTGTCTCGGTTCTCTCAAACCCCACCTGCCCCCAAAACCCCATTCTCCTCTCTCCTCTCAGCGGGTGACACGGTGGCTCAGTGGTTAGCACTGTAGCCTCACAGCAAGAAGGTCCTGGGTTACGAACTCCAGTTTCCTCCGACCATAAAGACATGCACGCCAGGGCCTATACTTCAATCCCAGTAATTCTACTCTCTTTCATCATAGGAACCACCAAGGGGATGATGAAGCTCATCGAGACGTGCCCCCACCCTGAATCTCCATCCCCGGGTTCCTAGACGCTCCAGCCTCAACTCAACTCCAACCGGTCACTATCCATCCAGTTCGACTCCTTCATGACGGCAACCCACATCCGGCGTCCATCACCTCCCCTCGACCCCAACATCCATCGCCCTTCATCTTATTCCTTCCTGAACCATCTTGCTGATCAAATAAACTATTTAAAGTATACACAAATGGCGCGGTCTAAGTTAGTGAATTGAGTGAAAAATTAAATGTATTGTAAAAATATGCAACTGATACAGAACGTAGAATACAGTAAAATAATTTCCATGTATTTACCAATAAAAACCACAGTTTATACATAAAGAAATAAATCATGTTTATTCTGCCTCAGGTCTTTGTGGATCCATTGTTCTAAAACAAGTGAACTGATCCACGGCCCTGTTATTTATCTATCCCGAGGTTCAGACTGGTGAACAATTTTGACTCTTAGTGTTTCCACCCGGAGAATTGTGTGTTAATTGGGTTCCAGCTGTGATGACTTGAGTTAATGATATTGAATGCCAGCGCTTCCTAAACGAGCACGAGTGAAAACAGGAGAACAGTGTTTATAGTTTTGGGAAATGAGTCTTTTGGTAAACGGCGTCACAGTTTGGGGATTTTTAGTTAAAAGGCCCAGTTATAGTGTGTAAGTGATCGAGAAAAACTGTAATAATGATGAATTAATTGTTTATATTCAGGGATTTTTAAAAAAGTTTTTCTCATGAGTTGACACGTAGACACTAAATCCATAATAATGCAAAGTCCAGATCCCGAATTTTCTGAGTCAAGAGATATGCTGATGAGGTGTATTCTGGCATAAAACTGAAGGTACCCTGTGCACAGCAGTGCTTCTCTCCTGGGTGACAGCTGATGCAGGATAAACCAAAAAAAAAAAATCAATATTCCAGCTCACACCAGGATACTAAGATTGACACTTTTTATTAGCAGATTACATTAAAAACAAAAAGAAGTGAACTACACGTTGCGCATGTTAATAAAAAGAGTTTTCTTAAAGTCTAGGTTCAAGGTTCAAGCATACAGGTGTTGATGGGAATCTCATTATTTATGGTTACATGCAAAAAACCAGACTTTGGCCTTACATTAAAATAAAGTTTGTATGTAGAATATTAATCAGGACATAAACACAGTGTTTCATTTTGCTGCTGACAGGGTAAAACGTCCGTTGACAGTGTTTTGTGCAGGTTTCCCATGTTGGGCAGAGTTAGCGGTTAGCATTAGCACGGCTTATAAATGATTCAAAGAGCTGGATCTATTCTGATCTTCAACCTTGTTCCAGCCAGGAGAACACAACAGTCCTCACTTTCATTATCTTTCTCCCCATTTTTCCCTTCTCTTTCTCTTCTATGTTTTTTTTTTCCTCTTTTTTTTTTTTTTTTTTGTTCTTTCACTTTTTTCCCTGAACCACTATCATCACTCGCCTGTCTCCTCCCTTTGTCTGGCAGTAGCATTATCACTCTCAGCCAGGGAATAACTCTGTGTGTGTGTGTGTGTGTGTGTGTGTGTGTGTGTGTGTGTGTGTGTGTGTTGTATTTCTATCATACCACGGGGAGCAGTGGCAGGTGTCTGCTCTCTTTTGTGGCCCGCTGCTATTTGCAGAGTGTATCACATGAGCACAATGACACACACACATGCACACACACACACATACTTACATACACATGGTGACCTTCACACACATGCGAGTGCACACAATTCACATTTGGTAACACACACACACACACACACACACTCACATACACATAGAAATTTGCTCACACTCATACAGACAAATACACACTACATGCTACACTGGCAACACACACAAACACACAGAAGACACATCATGTCTAGAGAAGCATTCAGAACACACACACACACACACACACACACACACACACACACACACACACACACGGCGCTGTTTATACCATAAACAAATGCCAACAGCATGCATAACGGCCCCATCTCCTATGAGACCCACTACTCCTACTCTATTCCATTACATTTTATTTTTTATTTACTGTATTTTATTGTGTTCTGTTTCTTTTGTGAGGCAACACAGTCTCTCAAAAATTCCAACAAATTAACACATAATCATTTTATGTTAAAATAAAATCAATGTTGGTCACATGACAACATTATCAACAAGGTTAACTGACTGTAGTTATGTAGATAAAGTGCTAAACTATGTGAGTATATGTTCATACATGTTATGTAACATTTTTTTTGCATGCAAGACAGCATTACAGTACAGTAAAACTGTATATAACCCAATCACTCATGACTGCCTCCAGGCTCCATCATGACTGCAGCCACTATACCTGTGCATGTGTGTGTGCATGTGTGTGTGTGAATGTGTGTGTGCGGTGTTACCTGGGAGCTGGCTTCAGGCTGTTCTCTGAAGCGACTCCAGCTGTCGTCAACACCTGCTGTGAGAGGCAGAAACATGAAAAGAAGGCAAAAGGGACAAAACACGTTGAACTCACTGTCAACATGTTCTCATTTGGAAATATTTTCTGTTTATAGTTCGGAAATATTGAAATCTCTGCACAGTTTGAGGTTTGTGGATTGCCTCGAGCGACCGGGGACTTTTTTTTTTTTTTTTTTTTGGAAAGACACATTGCTGATGTAATTGTTAAACGCTTTGACCACCACAAAACAAACTTCCATTCATTTTCATTGCATTGCAGCGGAAATCTCGAAACTTCCAAAACTTCTGCAATGAAACCAAAACTATCTGCGTGACTATATATATATATATAACTAGAGATAGAAGAAAATATACCCTCCTCTCTTACTTTCTGCTCTTCGCCCGAGGGCTCGAGCCTCCCGCGCAGCCTATCGGCCCCTACATCCATACATCCACCCACGACCCCTCCCCTACACCTGCCAGGGGTTAAAGGACGCGTTAGGACTTTTTGTTTTTCTCCACTTCAGTGGCGGTGAGTGTGTGTGTGTGTGTGTGTGTGTGTGTGTGAGTGAGAGTGTGTGTGTTCACGTTAAACAAGCAGAGCCAGACTTAACCTTTACACCGCGTTATGAAAACACAAGAGGTGGGGGCTGCGGTGTGTGTGTGTGTGACCATTATCTGAGTGTCTCTGTGTCTGTCTGTCTGTATAGGACCCTGTGCAGGCATAGGTCTGAGTGTGTGTGTGTGTGTGTGTGTGTGTGTGTGTGTGGGTGTTATGGACGTTGTCTGCCCATGGGGAAGAGTGGGGGTGTTCTTGTTTTGAATTCCTCCAAGCCAACTGTCATAATAGTTGTATGGGAGCAATACACTGAGTCAGAGAGAAGAGGAGGAGCAGGAGGAGAAGAGGAAAACTACCAGGCCGACATGACAACTTCCTCTCGTCGGTGAATTTGGAAATGATTTATGTTTAAGCTGACACACACACGGCGTCTCGGCTGCAGATTTAATCACCGAGTATCATTGTAACGACGCAATTTGTTTAATACAGATCAAGTTTTAGCCGTAACACAATTATAATCCAGGACATATTCAAATAAACTTCTTAGTTATAAAAGGATCAGTTAAAAATAGAGACTTTTTTTGTCTCATTTTGTCTGTAGTGATATCCGTCTCTGAGACTTCTGCCTTCATCTCGGTACAAAGCCGGTAAATTGAATTATGTTTCGGTGCTGGCAGTATTAAAAAAGTTTCATTAAAAAAAAATTCAATAGTCTCTTTCCAGTCAGTGTTAATCCAAACAGAATGCTGTTATCACTTTTCATAGAGACAATTTCTTTGCATAAAGGTGGTTTCTATGAGAATTGTCTCCTCTGAGGTCTGTAGATTATCTAAAGTAACGCAGACACTTCCAGGAAAGAAAAGCTGCACCAGATATTAAAAAGACTAAATCTGATTGACAAGAGCGATGACACTGTTTACACAAAAGTTGATTAACTACTATATAAACATCCTGGAGCCTTTTCTCACTTACATGTATGTGCAGCAGCGTTCGGTGCAAAAGGTCCGTATGAAGAGGAATATAGATCGGAGTGTGTGCTGATTAATAAATACATACTCAGACAGTCACATCACTAGTCCCGCAGCTCTGAAACGGCTGAGCCAATCACAGCGAATCATGACAACAACAGTTCAACAAAAGCAGAAACTTCTCCTCCAGAAGACTTTTCTGGATGAAGCACGTCGTGAACACACAGCAGCACCACGAGCCTGCAGCATAATTGCAGGTTTTTAACAGTTAATTTGTGCAACGCCGCTAGAAATAAATCATTTTTGAGCTGTTATCTCACATCGTTAACTGTCGCATTGTAATTGAAGTAATCAAACTACCACACAAATGAGAAAAGCGAATTTCAAGATCAGGAACATGATAAAAAAAAAAAAAAAAAAAAAGGTTGTTAATTTGCAGTCATCTTCATGCTCTTTAAATCACCTCTCTGGAGATAAGAGTCCCAAGTTTTATTGGACGGTATGGACCACTGCATGCAGCGAAATTTAACACAAATGACGGGGAATAGGACCTGGATTCTCTATCCTGCCCTCCGATATGACACGTGCAATATCTTCATCATTATTTTTCCCATCATTAAATGCCCCCCTGGCTGTGGGTATGCATATTAACTCATCAGAGGAAGCCTCGGAGGCGGTGGCAACCTCCCGCTGACCCTCGTTAGGCACGACGTGGTAAAAACAAGAACCCCCCCCCCCCCCCCCGCATCAGTTCTTATGAAATTACATGTGGTATTACTGTACTGTAAGGAGTGAAAGGTCAACGAGAGGTCAACGGAAATATTCCTACTGTTTGAGGCGAGGTCACATGTTACATGAGTCAGGCCATCTTGTTGGAGGGCAAAACAGAGAAGCAGCAATATCAACTTCATGCTTAAGCAATGTGAAAATTATTCCTACGCTAAGTTCATGATCATTTGTATTAATTATATATTGTCACTGCAAATAAAAATGATTGTTATGCCTTACAGGTTTCATATAACTACACAAGAAAGAATTGAACAAGCTAAACTAAATTAAAAACGGCACTAATAGTCTCTTTATTACTCGTTATACTTCTTTAGGTACTCAATCTCCTCATGCTGGTGTTCTTTAATCAGTCTCTTGGCTTTGCTGCACTGAGCCTGGGTTTCCTTCAGGTGTTCATCCACAGTCTTACACAGGGACTGTTCGTCCATCCAGTATCCCTCCAGTTTCTCCATCCTCTCTTCACTGTCCCGGATGTTTTTGCTCCAACGTTCGCCAATGCAACTTATCCTGCTCGCGTGTGCCGGCTTCCTCTTTGGCAGCTGGATCTCCGCCTGCATGTTTAATCTGGAACTCCTTGAATTTGTGGGTCAGCTTCTCGGGGTCCAGCTCCACAGGACAACACTTAACTAGACTGACTTACATCACCATCTACAGAGCCCTGCGCTTTTACTAGTAAACCTAAAATGAAACTAAATTAAGCTAAACTAAACCAGACTCCATTAAACTAGAAAGCGGCAGTCCAGCCATACATGACTACAGTGTAGGTTTTGATTTCACCTCTGCAATACTAAAAAATAAGGATATCATGTCATGCTTTAATTACATTCCTCTCAGTACTTTATTTACATTTTTTTTACATTGCCTCATTTACTTTGAGATATGAGCAACAGTGGGAAGATCTAACTTGTTTCAGTCTGTTCCCTGCAGTCACTGTGATTATGTTGTTTCATTCACTGTGTGAGAGAGAGAGAGTGGTGAGTAGAAGGTATGCAGTGAAAATGGCATTGCTTGGTAAGTGTCTGTGTGTTACTTATAAGGAGAAGATAACTGAGCCTTTTTCAACTTGCTTCACCATCAGCAGAAAACACAAACAGCCTGAGCTGACTAATCACGGTTCTTACACTCACCACGTAGTATATCACGCAGCTGTGACGTGTAGTTACATTCTTGACAAGGTCAGCTACGGTGTAACCTGGGGCGTAGCTTCGGAGCCTGTGTGCACACAGCACATCGTGAGTGCAGCACAGTCTCTTAAAGCAGAAATATAGATCAGGACTTAGAGTGGATACTTACACCAAGGCTGTGCAATGATTTGAATTCATTAAATTGTGTAGAAATTTCGTAATGGATCTGTTTCTGCATCAAATACACAAATGATGATCTATAGCATGTTGCAACACTAAGAGATTGTTCAAAAATTAATTAATAGATAAATCCTGGATCCACCAACTACTAGTTTTAATGATTTCTAATTAAAACACACATGGCAAAGCCAAACTTTTACCAAATTTAATTAATAATTACCAGTTTCAGCGATATCTAGGGATGCTATCAAGACCAACAGCTGTCACTTGTGTTTAATATCAGACTGCAGTGAAACATGAGTAACGTTTTCCTGTATTGGTGCAGCAAGAGCCTGGAATAAGATCTTAAAGGATAAATATTATTTAGATTTTTGCATCCAGGTTTTTGTTCCATCAGCATTGTGGATTTAGAAACAACATACAAGAGCAGATTTTTTTCAAAAATCAACCAAAAATCGAAGACCAGATCTCAGTTCTTTGAAGATAAACATCAGTGGACTCCATTAAACCGAGCTAAGCTAACCTCAGCTCTCCTCTGTCACGGCGACCACAGCTCTTCCTCCTCGCCTCCTCTCTGTGTGAGAGCATCGATCCAGAAGAAAACACTCCAGAGGAAGGTGATGTAGCCTTGAGATGGCCTTGGTGCCAGCAGAATTAGATGGAGGCTTATTATCATCACCTTTCACTCACACACACACACACAGACACACACACATACACACACACACACACACACAGGGCCCATCTAATGTGCATACCAATGGACAATGAAATCCAAGCAGGCCCTCAATCAGCTACATCTACATCTACACACACACACACACACACACACACACAGTCACGTGTAATACCAACCACTGATCAATAGCAGCTGTAATGGGAACTTGCGACAACCAGGACCCAAGCCAACACGCACAAGCACACACACACACACACACATACACACACACACACACACAAATGACATGGGTTTTGGAGGTAACTGGTGGACTTTCTGGGGAAGACCTGGTGTGATTAGAAGAGACAGCAGACATCCCAGTTTGGATGGAGCTCCTCTCATATCTAGAAATACAGCTGAGTTTATTGGCAGACCAAAACCATGACAACCCAGAGTTGAGACCAGGAGGCAGAGCTGCAGTCCTACATGCTTCTCTGCGCTTCCATTAGGGCAGTTTCCCACCCAAAACCACCTAGAAACTACGTCTGCCTCCCAGTCCCAGTAAATCTAAAGTAAACAAAAAGAGGAGTTATACATAAAAATCTAATAAAAATAAACCTCCACCTCTGTAATAGTACAACAAAATAGGAGAATGAAATATGGACTCTTAAACATTAGATCTCTGTCATCTAAAACTGTAATAATAAACTAATCTCAGATTATCATATTGATTTATTTTGTCTTACTGAAACCTGGCTGTGTCATGAAGAATACGTCAGCCTAAATGAATCCACTCCCTCCAGTCATATTAATAATCACATTCCTCAAGACACAGGCCGAGGAGGTGGAGTCGCAGCCATTTTCAACTCAAGCTCCGCAACCGTAAGGAATCTGGGAGTTATCTTTGATCAAGATATGTCCTTCAACTCCCACATAAAACAAGTTTCAAGGACGGCCTTTTTTTCACCTACAAAACATTGCAAACATCAGGCACATCCTGTCTCAAAAAGATGCAGAAAAAACTAGTCCACACATTTGTTACTTCTAGGCTGGATTATTGTAATTCTTTATTATCAGGCTGCCCTAACAAGTCTCTAAAGACTCTCCTGCTGGTCCAGAATGCAGCTGCACGTGTACTGACAAGAAGTAGGGAAAGAGCTCATATTTCTCCCGTTTTAGCTTCTCCGCATTGGCTCCCAGTAAAATCCTTCTCCTCACCTATAAAGCCCTTAATGGTCAGGCACCAGCATATCTTAAAGAGCTCATAGTAACCTATTACCCCACTAGAACACTGCGCTCCCAGAATACAGGCTTACTGGTGGTTCCTACAGTCTCCAAAAGTAGAATAGGAGGCAAAGTCTTCCACTATCAAGCCCCTCTCCTGTGGAACCATCTTCCAGTTTCAGTCCGGGAGGCAGACACCCTCTCTATGTTTAAGAGTAAAACTTTCCTTTTTGATAAAGCTTATACAGTAGTTAGGCCTGGCTCAGGCTTGCCCTGGACCATCCCCTAGTTATACTACTACAGGCCTGGACTGCTGAGGGACTTCTCATGATACTGTCTGCTCTTCTCCCTCTTCTCCCATTAATGCATGTTACTAACTTGGCTTCTTGCCTGGAGTTTTTGTGCTTTCTCGTCTTGCAGGTCTCTGTGGATGACGGTTATGGACCGCCTGCTGCCGTGGTCCTGATTGACATCCATGCCTACTATTATTATTATCATTAGTCATATGTCTATTATTATCATAGTTGTTATTGTTATTATTGTTGTTGCTGTGCATCTCTCTCTCTCTCTCAACCCAACCATCCGAGGCAGATGGCTGCCCATCTAGAGCCCGGTTCTGTTCGAGGAGAGTTTTTCCTTGCTGCCGTCACCAAGTGCTGCTCACATGAGAATGTTTAATTAAGGAGTGCAGTCTAGACCTGCTCTATATGAAAATAAGTGTCAGAAGAGAACTTTTGTTGTGATTTGGCGCTATATAAATAAAATGAACTTGACTTGACACACACACAGTTCCACACAAGCACACATACTTCCACAAACACACACTTTCGGTTGCATTGTAACTAAGGCGAGAGAGAGAGAGAGAGAGTCCCCTTCAAAGTCACAGTAATGCTCCTGCTGTGTTAAAATGCAAATGTTACCTAGAGGTCAACCAACCTTAACACACAAACACACACACACATGCATGCACGCACGTACGCACGTACACACACACTCACACACTCTGAGTGTGACACCACTGGAATGCCGACCGCTCATGTAGAACCAGCTGACCTTCGGCCACTGATACTTGTCCTTGAGTCACATGAGAGGGGGGACACACTGCAATGTGTGTGTGTGTGTGTGTGTGTGTGTGGGAGATAGAGAGAATGACAGAGCGTGCAAGCATGAATGCATAACTTCACTGCATTTGCTTGCTGCAAAAATGTGTTTTTGCATCTACAGTCATAGCATAGTCATAGCTTATAGGCTTGTACTTAATTTGTGTTCATATATACACATATTGTATGCTTTATCTAGCATGATATATGCTACTATAGGCTCATTATTTTTAGTTTTTAGCAAAAGAGTAATGAATAAATTAATCTTTTTCCTAGATCCAACAGGATTTCACCCATATCTCATGTTCGCACACATCAATTATTTGTCAGTTTCCTCTTAAATAGGACACTTTTTTTACTGTAGTTTACAGTAAGCGGCAGAGCTGCGCTAAAAATATATATAGTGACTCTGCCAAATGTTTCCACTGCAAAAGGTATTTTCAATGTCAATTTCAACTGATAGTTTACATTGTTTTATTAATTTTCATATACTGAAATAAATACCAATCAAGTCATAAAGATTTAGAATAAAACTGGAAATAATGATAAAACATCATATGGGCAAATGCACAATTTTCAGCATAACAAGCATTGATACCATACATTTTAAAACAACAAATGTTCAAGGTTTTTATTGTCATATAGACAGAATAACATAGCAGTGAACTGCACAATGAAATTCTACTAGTATTACACCAGCATCTACTAGTCATAATGATAATAAATAAATATAAAGTAGGAAAAAAGAGCAAGAGTATATACATGCATGTACCTGGGTAATTGGAGGTGTATGGTTTGTGTGTACTGTATATGTGTGTGTGTGTGTGTGTGTGTGTGTGTGCGTGTGTGCTGACAGATCCTTTTCCCACTGTTCACTAAGAGTCCTCTGGTTGACCTCTGATCCTCTCAACCCAGAGAGATTAAAGCCTGATGGAGGGATGGAAAAGAGAGAGAGAGAGAGAGAGAGAGAGAGAGAGAGAGACCTCCCCCCTCCCCTCACCTCTACATCACCCTTCCTCCACTATTATTTATCTCCATTTTACCTCCTTTCACCCCGTCTTCGCCCCCCTTTTCCTTGAACATGTCTTTCTCCATCTGCTTCTCTACCTCAGCACCCCTAATCTTCCTCTACTCTTTGCTCTCCTTCTCCTCTATCTTCTTCATCCCCCTTCACCTTCCTTCTCACCTGTCCTCCTCCTCCTCCTCCCCCCTTCCTGTCCTATGGTAATTTCCCCAACATGCCTCTTCATCCTCCACATCCTCTTTATTCTACCTTCTCTTCCTCTCTGTCTCCTATTTTGCTGCCATAACTGTGCTTCTGCTCTTTACTCCACCGGTTTCTCCTCCTTTTCTTCCTCACATACTCTGCTCTTCAGATGAACATAGTGAAACCAAATTGAATCAAGTAGATTTAGTTAAACTGCACAACATTTAACGTGTGTGTGTGTGTGTTAGTGTGTGTGTGTTGCCTGGTGTTGATTTATGAGCTCTAAACCTTGTGTACTTTCAGTTTTAGTTAACGGTGTTTTTATAGTGCTTAATTAGCTTCATGTAAATTCACAAGAGGCTCACAAATCAATACAACAACATGGCTCTCTCTCTCTCTCTCTCTTTCACACACACACACACACACACACACACACACACACGCGCTATCTGTGTGTTAGTGGCTGTAATTTACTTGTAGCATTCAGGGACCTTTGGTCTGCAGCAGTATATTGATAATAGACATAAATAACAACACAATTTTATGGCTTTACACATCATTTCAAATACAGCCAGGTTTTCTGTGTGTGTGTGTGTGTGTGTGTGTGTGTGTGTGTGTGTGTGTGTGACCTCTTTTGAGAGTGACTGAATGTGAAGTATGGACTATGATTAGGCTCCCGTCACTAGGCGTTCACCCAAATACTGCAAGAACACAATTTCTTTAGGTGTGTTTAGACTGACTGAGAAGTAAAAGATGCGAGCAGACACACACACACACACAGACATTAATTCTAAGAGGTGTGAACTGAAGCGAAGACGTGTCTGCACAAATTGAAAATGAAAAAATGCCTAATCCCCGAACAGCATAAACTGTATTATTTGTCTCCTGTTAACGCCAACTGGCACGGACTTTAACATTCCAACTTGACCCAGTCAGTCGTGATGTTCAAATCAGAATCCACCCAACAGTTATAAGGTGTGTTTGCCCTATTAGGTCATTCAGCTTCAGATCAAGATAAGGAAATTAAAGTAGAGTAAACACACACTAATCCAGCATGGACTCATTCATTGCTTTACCTTTTATAGCCTACACATGGCCCTACATCTTCAGCCAATGGGAGCTGGCAGCGTCACCAGGACTTCTTACCTCAAATGCCTTGCTCAAGGGTGCTCCAGAGCCTGTTCTAGTTCACCTTGCAATGAGAGGAGAGGCTGATAGCTTATCAGAGGCCAAGGTTTTACATCAGTCTTACATCTGAAGGTGCTCTAAACTCCTGATATGTAATCAAGGGATATGATGACAAAAACTAACTTTGCCTTAACATTTGTGAGGCGACAACGTGGCCTTTTCAAGGGCTAACAGGTCTAAATGTCATCAGTAATTAGGAGGCGGGATTGAGGTAAAGTAATTGTGTTCCTGTCAGGTTTTCTACTGGAAAAATCACCTGAGCTTTAACACGGAGCGTGAAAAGTATTGGGCTGAAGTTAGACTGATCTTAGCCCTTAAATATGCAATAAGAACTGTCTGATTGCACAAATCTGTATTGTAGAAAAGGGTTGTGACTATTCATGCTCACCTCAAGTTAACTCAACCTAATTTTTACACAGCAACATTCTCAAATCGTTCGGCAATCACACGTAATGGCACAATCTGACTGATAATGGCCCGCTAAAGAAAAAAAAACAAACCTAAATGAGCTTGTTGGTGTAGGCGTATTGCTACAGGTTATTGATTAGAAGATGAAATGCAAACAGGGAGTTCAGCTTTAAGGCTTATCAGAGGGCGAATACAGCAGTTTATTTGAGAGGCAGGGTTTTACAACTCACAGATGCAATAATTTTCTCCTTTCTTGCAAACAATAAAACTAGCACAATGCTAGAAGCTACATGCTATAAGTTAGTCTACCTGGTGTGGACGATTGTATGTATTGTACTGGTCAATGCACTAAGATACCAGTTAACATTGTCCACTGCAATGAAAGTTGATCACGGTCAACTTTTTGCTGGACAACTGGTTTGTTGGAAGTGTCACCACAACTAAAAGCAAAAGTATTTATACCAGGTTTATACTTTAAGGTGGGGCAAAAAGCCTGCCATCATAAAGAGGGACAAGACACAATGAACCGTACAAATGGGGAATAACAGCACGCAATGTTGTCTCTCCTTAAAAGCATTTACTGTATATGTGAAAAGTGATGGATGTAGTTATGTGAAGGATGAAAAAAAAAGAGAGAGCTTGAGAGTGAAGTCCAAACCTTACATACTTTTCTCACCTCCACTGACCTGGTGTGATATCTGTTTCAAAACGTCACAAAAATTGTCGGATGCAGAACCTCCGACTTTGATGTTGCAAAGGGGATTAAGGGTTAGGAGCGGGGCTTTCAGATGCTGGTCCTCATGTTGGCAAGGAAAAACTCCCCGAAAATACCGTTTGAAGGGATAAAATGAAAGAAATCAAGGGAAGAATAACCAAAGCAGAGCCCAACGGGACTGCAGGTGCCAGTTGGCTCGTACCTGAGCTCTCTATCCTCGATCTTGCCAAGAGGCTATTGATAGCAAGACATTATCACAATTAGCCAGTACAGAATAGCAAAAATGTAGAACAGTCAGATAAGACACTCAAATGATGAATGATGTAGCTCATAGTAGCACCAAACAGTTTCCAGGAGGACAATTGCATTAGACCTGCATAAAACAGGTAACACTATGTTTATGACAACGGTAGCCCTCATACACTGACCAGGAATGGCTTTTTTACTGGCAATTGTGTTCAGCCAGCAGCAACATAAGTGCAGAAACACTTACATCAACTACTCTGCAATGTTTATTTTGTCGGCTGTTGACATTTCCGGATTTCAAAATTCGCTTTCTGTCTCGCAACACCCCAAGTTGTATCACCTCCACACAGATTAAAAATAAATCTCAAAGCAGTTTCATTATTCCAGGAAGGAAGCATGGTGATATATAACCTCATTAGATGTTTCTTTTGGATCTCTGCTATAATTATATTCTCTACTTGTCATTAGGAAAATATCACTTCATTATTTATGTCAATCACAGGCCATTTTAAGCCTGTTGATCCCACAATTCCTTGTGTTATGTTAATAAAAGCAATAGATTACTTAATAAACCTTATTAAACAAATGTGTCATCAGCTTGTTCATATTGTTTGCTACCAATAGGATGGACTTTTTTTTCTCTGATCTCTCAGCTAACGAGAGAAATCTGCTGTGGGAAGGTTTTTATTCCACAGCTTCAGGGGAGTCATTCTGTAAAAACCTGTGATGAAACCTGCCTCATCATGCTGCAAGGAGCCACCAACCACCTAGAAGTATTTCATCATTCTGGGTTCTGGAGGACTAAATGCTGCTTCACTGGCTTTTTTTTCTTTGTGATGAGAAGAAAATTTTGACATGAACACTGAAATCTTGCGTTTATTTTTCTGGAATGAGAAAGATCACAGTGAATACCAGGAAACGATCTGATGTTGCTGATCTCACTTTCTAAAACTGATGACAGGGAAATGGAGAATAAATTACACCAATTAGTTTTAAACCTTAAAAGAGCTGAGACGGTGCAGCATGTTTGAATTTTATTAGAATTCTTATCTCTCGGCTTTTAATAGATATACATTACCATTCCTCTCTCTCCTGTGTACTCACTGAGCCTTGTTTTCAAACTCCCTCAGGTACATGAATGGAGGTGACGATAAATCTCAGGGGTTCAAGTTTGAATCTGTCAACTATGCTGCACTTTTATTACCTGCAAGGAACTGGGCTGGATGTCATGTTTTTAGACAGACAGTCAAAGCTGACAGTGTCATTTGATTGCATGCAGTGAGAGATTCAGAGGCCTATTTGTATCGCTACCAAACATAGACCATGACGTCACCCATTGGTTTGTGGACTGCTGTTTTGAAGCCTTGAGTTTAGCAATTTAACCATCTCCATCTTTGATTTTTGGAGCCAAAAGTGACCATATTTGGACAAGGGGGTTGAGCTAACTATAGCGCTAGCTGCTAGCTTGGTTATCATGATGCATTTGCAGTCTATGGTTAACTGTGATAATGCTAACGCTGATGCAAATTTTTGCTAGCAAAAAACAGGCCTTAAACCATTAAAACAAAATGTACTTACTGGAAAAACTGAACAGCCGACTCCTTGGAGGGTCTTTTGGTAAAACCAAATGCTGAAGACTTTTTTAGACGAATGTTACAATTAACTTTCATGAACTGAAAACACACTGAAATACTGTTAGCTATGCCTCTACTCTGTGAATATGTGGTTACACCATCTTTATGTAACATGATCAACATTGTCGTTGTGTTAGCAACTTGTCAATCACAAGGTATTAGCGCCCTAAAGCATATGCTGTTTTATCATCTATTTTACTCTAAATGGGAACATAATTTACAAAACATCATGCTGTATTGAAGAAGACTTGAAACTATAAATCAAGTGAGAAATAGGGTCAATTTCTCAAAGACTTCCAAACAATCAGAATTCTTTTTGCAACCAGTGGAGTCGCCCCCTGCTGGCCATTAGAAACAACGCAGGTTTAAGGCGCTTCTGCTACCTGCTTGCGACCAGCCAACAGTAATGAGGTCAAAGGTCAGAGCTACAGGGAGATTACACATTCTGCCCTCCACCTAATGTCAGTGTCGTGGTACTGTTGGGACGCTGTGGTTTCGACCTTTGACCTCCTCACTCTTGGTTTTTTTATGATCTTATTGATCTAGTTGAGTGTTCATGAGCAGGTTGATGGATACTTCAACATCTCATGCTCTAAAGTCTAGTGTTGCATTCATATGTTATATCAATGTAAAAATCAAACTTCCTGCCTTGCAAAGTCTCATATGAAGTTAAATAAGTAGTAAGAAGAAAGAAAATAAAGAAATGTTTTGATGTGAACTGCATTGCATTTTTCACCTAGAAAGATTCTGTTGCAAAATGTGTTTTATTAAATGTTAATTGTTATGGTTTTACAGTGATTATAACCTAAAATGTGTGTTATAATTGTATTATGATGCCTAGTGGTTGAGTTTATTGAAATGTATATACCAAAAAAGTGTTTTTGTTTATAGTGGTATGTGGGTAACTTTAACAAAAATAATCATCATAATGCTCTGATAAACATTCAATTTGTTTTTTAAGATGGTTTGGAAATTGGTTATATTTGTCTGGCAAGGCCTTGGATGAATGAGCTTGAGATAATATGTAATTTAAATTGGCTGTTCAGAAAGTAATGTGATGCTGCGACTAGACAATGACGTGTCACAGCAGATGATATTTGACATTTCCTTCATTTGAATATCAGCGTGAACCCTTCCTGTACCTCACTGGATGAATGCATCACTCGCTTGGCTGTCATTGGTCTTTGACTACAAAATATTCAATCAGGGAAAAAAAAATGGTGAGTGTTAAAGAGATGTCAGATTTATGCTAAACTATCTGCCACAATAAGTTTCTGAATAAATCAGAGGCAGGAAGAAAGCCAAGTGGTTTCATAATCAGACTGTTTTATATCCAGACTGCCTATAAAGTTTAAGACTCCCATATCCTTATTGTCAGAGCCCTGTGTATGTTTACAGTGAGCACAGGGGGTCAAAGTTGAACGAGCAAACAGGTCAACGGTGCAATTAATACCTTTATTGCCATACTGGTGTTTTAGATAAGTGGATTATGATGATGGATATTCTGTTCATCTACATATATGTTTTTAAGTCGAATATGTGCCTCCTGTCCTGCAGCCTCGGTGGTACATTTAGTTTAAGCCATTGTTGATAAGAGCAATTGTGCCAAAAATGTAGATATGAGCGAGTTTTGACCGCAGGGACAAATAACATACAGTATCTTAAATTTAATTTTAGTAATTACAACTTCAAAGTAAATCTTCAGTTGCTCCAATACAAAGTCTGAGTCATTTATAACTTCCCGCTCTGATAGCGACACACTAGTAGTACCAGGTCAGCAATTTGCTTGATAAGACCATGCTTGGTTTCAGATAACCTGAAAACTGAAACAGATTTAATCAATAAAGCAATAAACTACAGATAGAGACACTAGAGGTCTATAAAAAAACACGGAGGAGGTGTTAAAGTGTTTTTAAATGGTGGTATTTAGGATTTTACGAATAAAAGAAAGAAAGAAGGGTATTTAAGTATCTGATTTATATGTGGCTGCATATGATTTTCATTAGTACCTCTATGATAAACATGATGAAGGGAGATATCTAGGATTTTTTAATTTTTTTCAGTCTAAGTAGGTGACACACACTTGTACGTTTCGAGTGTTTCCTTCGCCGAGTATTTATTTTCAATATCTGGATTATCACCCTTATACTATGCTGACTTAGCACAGGCAAAAAGAGATACTGTGTTTAAAAGTTTCTTTGAAGTCAGTTTAACTGATAGTTAGGTTTGTTTCACCAGTGTGAGTGAAGCAGAAGCACTGTTGCCATGGTTACAACAGATTTAGAAGGACGGTTAAACTTCTGACTAATTTAACTGTTTTCTTTTTATTCACTCTGGCATTTTGTTCATGTTTGCTGTTTCTGTTTGAGATGTTTATTGTTTTTTTTGTTTTTTTTGCTCTAATTAATCAGTAGAAAGTGACATATCTTATCTGTCCTGTCAACGTCCTTTCCAGCATATCTCCAAACAGCCGCTGGGGTAGCGGCTGCTAAGAAATATGCTTATCTAAGAGCTGTAAATGGACTTACAACAAACAAGCTGTTACAGTTACATTGATTTCAACCACACTTGTTGCCATTTTTCTGTCACTGTTTACTTTGTTTTGGCACAGAAGAAAATATTCACATTCATAACCCGACCTACATAGCTCTGATAGGCTCAGTTGCCCGGAGAATAAACACATTTCAACCACACTTGAAAATGTTATAAGGCAATGGAAGGCTAAAGGCTGATTTATCGTAGGTCACTCGACACTTTTGATAAGTGTCGCTTGACAGAAATGACGTATTTTCGCTTGACACTTTCCTTTCATGTCACGCACCTGGAGAATTTTGTTAAGTCACGGACACTGTCATATATTTGCATGGACATTGTAGTTTTCACTGAACTTCCTTATTAATGTTTTGGTCTGTAACTTTATATAACTTGTAACATCCTTGTTTAATTAGTCCTGGTCGGGATGATATAATATAACTAAACAAGCCAGCTGGAGGATAGTGTCTGGTTACCACGGAGACGACTGAAACTTTTCGCCGAAACATAAATTGAAAACATTGTGCAACTCTTATCAAAAGTGTCGAGCGAGACCAACCACAAATCAGCCTTTAGATGAGCACAACAACAAAGCTATTTTAATCACTGAAAAAAGTGAAAGACGTGACCGGTCTCGAGTCAGGCTATGTTTGAGTTGTCGTGTTACATTAATTAAATAGATACCTGCCAGCACTGTGGCATCATTTGTCCTCATCCATTTATCTCATATGTCAGGACGCCTCAGAGTGTATTATCACACTTGTACCATTGCCACTAAACACGGACAAAAAGACAGTTTGAAAAGTTACTTGTAGTCAGTTTAACCACCAGTTAGCTTAACTGTTAGCAGCTAGCAACTGTAGCAGGTAGGTCTACTGTTGCTAGGGTTACCTGCAGGTTAATAGTCTTTGTGCACTGATTTTACACATTAATACGGAGCCCTGGAGGTGTCATGGAGGAAAAAATGAATAATTAGTGCACATGAATGAGTTAATTCTTGCTCTGGATTTGATCATTTGTGCTCAAGAGTTACTCATTTTGATTTAATATCATTCTTAGCTTGAGACACCCGCTCTCAGGATCTGTCCCTCTCTCTCACACGTCATGCAAACAAATCTTTAATTAAGAGGAAACCACAAAGCCACTGATTTATGAAAAATATATAGTAGCTGTAGATTAACTGGGCTTCCTCTGTACACAGAACATCTGAACTTCAGGCTTGTTTTTATACATTTCACCTCCGAGACGGGTCCATAAACATAACAGAGAGCGTAAAAGTCACTATTTGTTTGGCTTAAGTTGGCAAAGATGCACACAGAGATCACTCCACTTTCACTTACCTTACCGTCCACATAGATTCGTTTTTTACCTTCTCATGGTTATAATGGTCAAACTGTTAACTGTAACTATTTCTGTGGTGTTGTGTTACGCAAATTCAATTATCGACACCTGCCAGACAAATACAAACAAGTATTTTCTGTAGCTTTGGTGTTAAAGACGACTGCTGTAGCCTCGTTGTATCTCTCATCATTGTGATGTTTTCTGCTGCCATGTTGAAAAAGGAAGAAATGACAACTCTGCAAACATGTGTTGAGAGCTTGATGCGGTTAAGTGCTTCTTTGTGGAGGGAAAACTGTGAGGAAACAGTAAAAGTAGCGATTACACGGTCATAAGGTCACAAATTGTGACACAAGACTAAAAGCTAGTAAAGTAACAAGACCTATCGCCTAGCAACGCGTTCTGTTTTCCATTTGCTGCCGGTTTGATAAAAAGAACAGAAAACAGCAACCACACAAAGCAAACTGAACTTGACCCCCCCGGCAGAGACTGTGTGAAGCATTACCGACATTTTTGGGCGCTCTTCATCCAGAGTGCCTTTTAGCACAGTGGCCCCGGTGGGAATCGAACTCACGCCGCTGACAGTGTTAGTGCCTTGCTTTTCACAGAAAGTGAATATGGCAGTTGAGAAGAGAGTGAATAAGTGCTTTCCATGCACCGGCATATTCATGGCTTATAAAATAAAATAAAAAGAAGTTAAATATTCACAGTAGTTCATATAAATTGACATAAAATTAGAAATATTGTGTTTAAAAATGAGAATTTTCTGTTGTTAAATCTATAAAACGCTCTATTTGTTGGTTTTATTTTGTGATTTTGAAGGTTTGGTGACTTCCTGTTGTGTGTGTGTGTTTGTGAAAGAAACACAAAACACATTAGTTACAATGTGTGGACCGGTTTCTATTTAATGTGTCCAGATCTGCATGGGAGGAAAAAACCTTCATCTTTTCTCTCGATTTCCTTTCATATTTTATTTTTTGTTGTTGTGCAATCTCAATGTCAGCTCTCTCTCTCTCTCTCTCTCTCTTTTATGCTGTCTTTTCAATTTCTCTTCTGATTATGCTTTTCACCTCTTTCTCATTCTCTCTCTCTATCTCTCTCTCTCTCTCTAACCCAGTTTTTTTTTTCCCTCCCTCTCAGCATCTTGCGGTCGCTCCCACGTGCGTATATTTGTGCGTATGTGTGTGTTTGTTTGAGTGAGCGAGCGAGCGAGCGAGAGAGAGAGTGCCTGAGCTGTCGGCTTGCAGCATTTTGGATGGATTTACTGAGGTTATATGAGGATTTCCCCTCTCTCTCTCTCCTCCTGTGTGTGTGTGTGTGTGTGGTCCTGTGGGCTCTGAGGTAATTATGGGAGATTTCTCCCTCACTGGAGTGAGAACGGGGCAGGTGCTGGAGGAACACACTCTCTCTCTTCTTCTCTTCTTCTCTCCCTATTGCTCTCTGTCTATCTCTCTCTTTCTCCTCTCACTTTTTTGCCCCCCCCTCTCTCTGTGCCCATCTCCCCTTTCTCTGTCTCTTGTCTCACACTCTCCCCTCATTATGGCTGTGTTCAGGTCATTAGATCATGTCACTTCATTTGGGTTGCCTGCAAATGCCACACACACACACACACACATATTTGTGCACACATGCATATGATCTAAATGCTCAGAGAGTGCATCAGCATTCACAAAAAAAACAAACCTCCAGCTGAACAACAGAACACTAAATCTACTTATTTGAGTTTGTAAACACACTTTAATCAATTGAGTAGTGCTGCTGTGTAGACAGAGAAAGTAAAATATGAGAAATATGAAAAGTCGCCTTGTACTCAATGACCCCAAAGTACAAATCAATGTTATTTTGCCCTGATCGAGGCAATGCCCCGCTACCAAGGAAAACAAAACAAACAAAACAAACAGAATCCTACTCTTGGTGGTGTGGAAAGTTTGGAGTTTTAATTTTTAAATGTTTCGGGTAAATTCTAACACATCCCATTTCCACGTCTTTTGCAACAAAAGTGATTGAAACAGGCTCTGGATCACCGTCTTGGTTTTTTGGTTGACTATATCTGGTCACTTGCAGCATTATACTGCCTCTCGTGTTGGGTAAAAAAAGAAGAAAAGTTATGCTGTCGTTCTTCTCCAGGCTGCTTGAAAGTGAACGTACATGTTTGTTGCTTGGAGACGTTTCTGTCACAGTGTTTTCAGACAAAATGAGAAGCAAATTTGTGTGAAATTTGACTGCTGAACCGTTTGCCCCAAACACCGAATGTACCGACTGTAATGCAACAGATGCAGAATGTGTTTTTTTTGTTCAGTACAGCTTCTAACTTTCTGCTATTTCCCTCCAGACTCTTCTCCTCCTCTCTTCCTTTGTACACGTTTATGGAGCAGGTTCATAAAGCCCTGGGATACATGTAAAATTCTCACTCAAGTTAAAACATTTTCAACTTGTGCAGACATGTTTTCATGTCCGTTCGCACTGCCGAATCCTCAGATATTTGCATTTTTTGACTTTGTATGTAATTGCATTGCGTCAAAATTCACTTCCTGTCTGAACACACATTTATAGCTGTTTGAATGTGAATGGATTTTTTTTTTTTTCTCTTTTCCATTTCCAGCCCACCTCCTGACAGGGCATTGGATCAACCAGTCAGCTTATTTTATCGTGCAGAGCTGCACAATTTGTATTTGGACTACGAAAGACTGAAAAACGCTGCTGAAGTGTGTCCAGTGTAAAGCAATGATATTAACTGCACAGGGGTGGAGGAGGACTGCTGAGTTTTAATCATTTAAAAAAAAAAAAAAAAAAAAATATGTGAAATGTGTGTTCAAGCTAAAACCGGATGTTAAATTTATGATGCATTGTCTTGTCTCTCTCTCTTTTCCCATCACACTCTCTCTCCTTCTTATCTCCACGTTCCTCCTGAAACATGACTCATCCTTCTCTCTCTTTCTCTCTCTTTCCCATCACTCCCACTCTTCCTCCTCTCCCCTGTCCCCATCCTCGCTCTCCCCCCCTTTATCTCTACGAGCCCCCTCTCATCCTTCCTCCCTCTCCCTCTTCCTTTCTTCCCCTCCTTCTCTCTCTGCATCCCTCTTTCCTCCCCCTTCTTGTAGATTAATCTGATGTTTTGGTGACCATCCAACAACAGCTGTTTCTATTGGCTGGCAGAGATTTGGTGCATTTGTGTGTGTGTGTGTGTGTGTGTGTGTGTTGTTATTTACCATCCAACTCTCTCTCACACACTTGTTTTTTTTACCTCTCACTTCAGTTCAAATGGGCTTCATTATTTCTTTATAACCTCTGCAAAACACACACACACACACACACAATATCTCTTCCTGTTTTCTCTATGCATTTTGTGTGTGTGTGTGTGTGTGTGTGTGTGTGTGTGTGTGTGCATGTGCGTGTACAACTCATGCATCCAGCGATACATTTCAGAAATACTCTCGCTCCCTCTCTCTCCACGTGACTCAGGGATTATCTCTCTCAACCAAAATAAAGCTGCAAGAGAGAGAGAGAGAGAGAGCATCAGAAAAAAAGAGAGAGAGGTAAGGAAACAGGAGAAAGAGGGCGAGAGAGGCAGATGAACAGAGAGAGAGAGAGCTGATGTTCCAGAGAAGGAAACCTCGGGGAGAAAGTGCTGGAAGAGAGAGGGCGAGAGAGTACGAGATAGAATAGAAGAGAGGCATAAAAAATAAACCGAGGAAGGGAAAATGAAATTTTTTTTAAAATCTTGAAATCTTAGAAGTATTCGTAAGCCTCACGGTTAAGCTGCAGCATCGGGAAACACTTTTGGCCAATCAAATTGATCGATGCAGTGATAAGAAGCCGGTCACACATGATGTTATCTGAACACTTCAGCCTCGCTATGTTTTGACTTTCATTTCATTAAAACACATTTTGAAGCATCTTAGTAATGATGTTAGCTGTGACTGATGACTGTTTCTGTCTGTGCACTTGCAGATATTTTCTTTTTTTTTCATAAATCTGTACGTACTGTACACCAGGAACCAAACTCAAACTATTTTTAGCCACAGGTAGAATATCAAAAACAGCCCTCACTCACTGCCTACTGCTTATCCTCGACCTCCTCAACAAATTCCTGCACGTCACTAAGTCCTCCTGCTGAAAAAAGATAAACAATCGATCCATATAAACATTTTCTCTTCTGCCGCCTTTGTGGTTAAAGTCTGTTTTAATGAGAGTATTGAAGGTTTCGGTCTGGTCTCTGGTGATAAAGACGGACACTTTTTGCGACCATCCATCAACTTCAGTCTTATCCATGAGAAGCAATATAAGAGCATCATACTACTTCTTAATATAAACATACAGGAAGTCATTAAATCAGCTGTTTGATCAAAAACAAGACCGCTGACAATATTCTGGTGACTCATTCAGTGATTTTATACTGAAAACCTTTGTCATTTAATTTCAGTGCAGGCTGCTTATGGTCAAATGTAAAAGCTGTATGACATCACAGCGCAGTGAAATGAAGCTCTGCAGGTTTTAAGCTTTCAGAAACAGCAGCTTGTGTGATACATTTTTTTTTGGTACAGCAGCAGCATCACGACATGCAACACACGGCGTTACGCTGTACAGCAAGATCCCTGCAGTCAGTCACACTGCAGCACATCAGTCTCACACACACACTGAGGAGGAAGTGTGTGTGTCCGTGCATAGTTTATATGTTTTTTTATGTGTACAGAGTAAATGCACACATGTAGATGCTCATGACTGTGAACCTGTGTGTGTGTGTGTGTGTGTGTGTGTGTGTGTGTACCAGGTATTACTCATGTTTAGTTAATATGTTCATACAGTCACATGTGGGGACTTGCTGCCCTTTTGGGGACAAAAAGCAAGTCTCCATATTGTAAATCATAGTTCAAGTCTCCAGGAAATGAATGTAAGTCAATGTAATGTCCTCTGAAGTGATGGAAACACGACTGTGTGTGTGTGTGTGTGTGTGTGTGTAGTGATGTTCTCTCATTTTGTGTCCCTGGTTTAATTTTTAAGACTTCATTGAATAAAATCTGACAGAAAATCAATTCTTGCAAATAATTTCATCACAGATTAAATTCCCCAAACCAACAACTGTGTTTACTGATGTGTTTAATCAATTAAAACTTTTGGAGATAATTTTTAGAAAGACTTGTGACTGAATGGTAGCATTGATGAAGCATTTTTTATTATTGTATTTTTGAACTTATTCCATATGTTCACAATATATTCTTGTATATATTATTTATGTTTTACGGTACGTTTTTTTGTAGCTCACCTTCACTCAATATGCATGGACATCTTTTTTTGGGGGCCTCCTCTTTTTACTTACAATACTTTGGTACAACAGTGACTAATGTTCTCCACAGGGATTAATGAAGTTCTTTAGAATTTTATACAAAAGCTGCGTCCCACTTCAGGGCTCGGTTCATTCAACGGGTGTGTGCCCTTTGAATGG